>NW_026526991.1:7371432-8036016 GCF_024362965.1 Panthera pardus
CCGCACCCCACCGTCCCCCGACGCCGAGGAGTCCGGCCGGTCTTTTTGGAGTGAAAGGGAGTAGGTTTTGCGTTGCTGCGTTTCCCGTACCCAGGTTTTTACTTCTGAGCTGAAAAAATGGGGGCACTTGCGTGGCTCAGTCGGTTAAGCGTCCGACCCAACTTCAGCTCAGGTTACCTTCTCACGGTTCATGAGCTCGAGCCCCGCATTGGGCTGCGCGCTGACAGCGCTGTGCCTGCCTGGGGTTCTCCCTCTTTCCCTCTCTCTCTGCCCCTCCCTTGCTCGCTCACCCTCTCGCAAAATAAATGGACTTACAAAAAAGCAATAGGAAAGCGTCCTAGGACGTTCGGAGGAGGAGGTTTTACAAGCCTCCTGTGGACCCATAAACCTAATGCAGGGTCCTGTGTCACCTTTACTGGTTTTGGACACCTGTTTGCCTTAACGGGACCGGGATGGCAGTTAGAGCCGCCTGTGTCACTCGGGGATGGTGTCCTGTGGGAGTCCCACGTGATGTGCCAGAACCCCTTGCCCTGCCCCGTCCGGGGGCGGGTGCGTAGCGGGCAGGGCTGCTGGGTCACAACTCGATCTGAGGGCGAGACTCACCCCACGTGTTGGCTTTGCCCTGGAGACGGAGTCACTGGTTCCGAGGGCGGCTTTGTGCACGGATCCCGCTGCCTTCTGCCGCGTGCGGTGGCTTTGGTTTCCTTTTTAGCGAACTTGGAGGTTTTTGCTCCAGTAGTGGTCGATTTCCTCTTGCTGTGAATTCCTCTGCCCGGGGAATTGGCCCGTCTGCGGACCAGGGTCCTGGAACTTTTGCCTGTTTATTCAAGCGGTCTCAGGACAAAGACAGTAATTATTCAGTACACCACATTTGCTACACATGCCCCTTGTTTCACTGCATTTTCATTTAATTTCTTTAATGTTTTATTTACTTTTGAGAGAGAGAGGGAGAGAGAAAGAGTGTGATTGGGGTAGGGCAGAGAGAGAGGGAGACACAGGATCCGAAGCAGGCTCCCGGCTCTGAGCCGTCAGCACAGAGCCCGACGCGGGGCCCGAACCCACAAACTGTGAGATCATGACCTGAGCCGAAGTCGGACGCTTAACCGACTGAGGCTCCCAGGCGCCCCCCCCCCCCCACTGCGTTGTTTTTAGCAAGTGGAAATTTACTTTTGTCCAGTTGATTATCAGACTCTTTTACTCCGTGATTATTTTTTGTCATTTCTATTACACAGACTGTTACCCCCCACTCTAGGGACTTGGTTGGCACGAAGTTCTCTTTTCTTCATGTTTGTGTGTGTGTGTGTGTTCGTGTTTTCCCTTCATTCACCCGTTTCATCCATCTGGAGCTCATGGCAGCTGGTTGGTCCAGGTGGCCGCCCCCCCCACCCCTCCAGACGAGCAGTGCTGCCCCTCCCCCATGGCCCCCATCGCCCTTTCTGGGCTCCCCTGGGTCCCTGGGGACACTGGGCATTGTGTGTCCTGTGGCTTTTGCCCCTAGGGCCACACGGGGCCACGTTGTAGTGTCCCAGGCAGGCTGGAAGGAGCCCCTGCAGCCCCTCCCCCCCACATGCCTCCGCTGTTCTCGAGGACCAGAGCAAGGTCTGGTCCATTTCGGCTGGGGCCCTTGTGGGCCCCACTGTTGGCATCCCCTGCTCAGGGCAGGAAAGCTTGCCGAGGGGGCAGAGGGCCCCTGGCGGTGGGGGGCTGTGATCGAAGGGCCCCTTTGACAGCCCTGTGCCTGCTCCATCCCAAACGGTCCCAAACAGGAAGAGCCTCTCCCCGCGTTTGCGGTTCTCCGTGAGATTTCCCCAGTGGGACGGCCCGGGACGAGTTCCATGCTGCTCAGCCCTCTCCCTGCCCGCCTTGCCTGGGGGTGCTGGCCCGTTTTCTGGGGCCGGCGGCAGGCTCCCGGGGTACGTCATCTGGAGCCCCCGGAGCTCTCTGGTCTGGAGCTCCTGGAACTCTCTGGTCTTACTGCTCTCATTCCCGTCTCAGAGGCGGAGCCGGGGCCTAGAAAGGCGGTAAGCAGCAGAGCAGGCTGCAGCAGTCTTGTCCGGGCCCCCACCCTCGAAGGGACCCAAGGCCTCACGGCCCAGGAGCTGTGCGATTGGGACCCGGTGGGGTTTGTGGCCTCTGCTGTAGGCTTTGGAGCGAGGCCGGCTGGACGTGCAGATGAGCTATTGGCTCTGTCCCTGGGGGTCCTGGTGGGGCGCCTTGCCTTTCCTGGCCACGGCACAGAGATGTGGGGCACCCCACGACACGTCCGTCCCCGGGTGAGCACGTGGGTCTGAACTTACACGTGTCCTCCCTCGGTGTGACCGCCCAGGTCAGGTCTTTGCTGCCATCATTCCCGGCTAGAGGAGCCCGGCAGGCAGTCTGTGGGCTGGGGCCGTGCTGGGGAGGCAGGCGGGTGAGTGCGGGGCTCCTGACCAGCCCTTGTGTGTGGGACGACCTCTCTGAGCAAGAATGAGCCGCCTCTGGAAGCCGAGCAAGGGCTGCCCAGGCAAGCGGGAAGGTGCTTTAGGCAGACAGAGCAGCCTGGGTGGTGACCTGGGCGAGGGGACCAGGCCCAGTCGGGGGACACGAAGCCGGGGCCCCACTGGGTTCAGAAGGGAGCCACTGAGACGCCCTAATGCCGAGCATTCTAGCGGTTTTCGAGTGTCTGCTTCTGTCTGGGCAGCGTGTGGAGCCACAGCTCTGACCACGTCCTTGATGGTTGGCTGGTTAGGAGGGCTTCTGATGAGACCCAGGGTCTCTGGCCTCCCATGCACCAGGCTGGCCGTCTTTATGGCCGGGAAGGTCCTGCTGACAGACTTGGCTTCCTCCTGTCTTGTGGGGTACACGGGGGGGGATGACGTCGGTCGGGGGCAGTGGTAGGAGCTTGGCCAGCTGAGTGGGGGTGATGGAGGGACCCAGGCTGGTGGGTGCAAGGTGGGAGCCGGTGGGTCCCGAGTGTTCCTTGAAAAGCCAGACTGACCGCTCCCTGAGGACAGGGCTTGGCCACGGGACCGAGGTGTGTGCGGGAGAACCGTGTGTTCAGGCTGTTGGGCGTGTCACGTGGGCAGGTGGCCGGCAGGCGAGTGACCGAGCCTCCCCCCTTCTCTTGCAGGGACCCCGACCGTCATGTTAAGGTAAAGCAGAGAGGCTCAGTGCTGAACATGCTAAGGAGGCTGGACAAAATCAGGTTCAGAGGTCACAAGAGAGATGACTTCCTCGATCTAGCAGAGTCTCCAAATGCCTCGGACACCGAATGCGGAGATGAAGTTCCCCTGAGAATACCTCGGACCTCGCCCCGGGACAGCGAGGAGCTGAGGGACCCTGTGAGTATGCTGTGCGGGCCTCCTGGCAGCGGGAACGCCCCCTGCTCTGCTTGGCCTCGTCCCCGTGTCCAGAAGTGTAGGCCTGGGGGCCATCCCCCGACCTCAGGTGGCCAAGCAGAGCGTGCACTGGGCAGCCCCGTCCTGCCCGGGCTGGCCTCCCCTCTGTCCTCATCTTGTCCTGGAACGGCCCTCAGTGCCCGGGGTTCATACCCCCTGCCGATTGAGGATCAGACAGCCTGCCTTCACCACGGGTCTGTCCAGCAGCTGGATTTCTTTTCTTTCCTCACTGGTTTTCTGGGTGGCTGGCCGACTTCTGGTGCGGAAGTGAGGCAGAGACCCCAGCCTGACGTTCCCGACCCTCGGCAGCTGGCCGAGCCCAGGCTGGGTCCTCGTCAACCGCTGTGGGCCCGTCAGCAGGGTGCCCTTTAGTGGGGCAGCTAGACAGCGTGGCTACGGTGGGAACTAGGCCTGAGTGGGCCCTGCCTTCTGGAAGCTTGTGTGTCTTCGGGGGCTGGGGCGGGCTCCCTGGCCAGGTGTGATCGCGGGGCTCGCCGTCGTGGGCACCGCTGCCTGAGGCCTCCCCGTCGCCGGGGAAGACGTCCACAGCCATCCTGCCTGGCGTGGGGGACCATATTGGCGGTCTGCTGGTTTCTCCTCTGAGCGCCCGAGCTAGTTTCCTTTCCAGGGGTGGGCTGTGAGTGCTCGTCCTCCCTGGCTCCCTCTATTATTAATGCCTCAGACCAGAACGGGGACTACGAGTCCGCTCCTGGCGGGACTGAATAATTCACTCGGAGCCGGGCTGCCTGATCAGGTGGGCCGGGCGCTGCGGAGCCGGGAGGGGAGCCTGCCGGGGTGTGGGCCGCGGTCCCCCAGCTGCTCCTCCAGCCGCAGGGTCCCTTGTTGCCTTGTGTCCTGGTACACGTGATGCAGAGCGCCACGGGCTTGTCTTGCAAGGAAGGCGGTGTGTCCCCCGTTCTGGCCCGTGCCCCCCGGGCGCCGGGAGCCACGGCTCCGACGGTGGTCTTCGGGTCGAGTGTGCCGGGGGCACTTCGGGGGCATGAGTCCCCACGCGCGGGTCTGAGCTCGCCCTGGGGTGTGATAGGGATCCTGCAGAGCAGTCTTCTGGCTCCGTGCTCCGTCCGTCTGTCCATCCTGCTGGGGCTTAGCGGCAGCCGCCTTGCCCTGGGTGCTGTCTGCAGAGAGGCCCGGACTCGTCCTAGAGCACGGCCCCTGCGTGGGGGTGGTGGCCGATGGTGCGGAGGGTCTCGGGACCCAGCCGTGCCCATGCCCTGCTTTGAGGTCACGCCTGAGGGTGCGGGGAGGTCTGAGGGGTGGCGGGCACAGGGGCTGTGTGAACAGACAGCCAACCGGGACTCTGTCCGTGGCGGGGGCGCTGGGCTTGGGCTCCCACGAGGGTTGTGCCATCGACACGTGAAGCTCTCCCCACTGAAGCGACCCGTGACCCGTGACCCCGTGTCCCCCAGGTGGGCGTGCTGGGTCCACGGCATCCGTCGTCCCGGTGGCTGTGACCAGGCCGCCCTCCTGCGGGGTACAGTTGGTTCCCACGGCCGCCTGAGAGGGCCCACGTCCCACGCCTGTCACCGGCTCAGGCGTCCTCAGGCGTCCTCAGGCTTTCTGCTCTGACGGCCTGACGGGTGAAGAGTGGGGCTCTGATGGCGCGGCTCTTGCTGTGAGGGAGGCTGGACACCTCCGTGCTTAGACTTTGTTCTCTTCACTTGAGATTTCTTACTGTGGTAAAACATACTTAACGTAGAACTCCCCATTTTAGCCGCGGTCGGGTGTTCTGTTCTCCGGCATTGAGCCTGTCACCCCCCGTCCGCCTCCAGAACCGCCATCGTCTCTCCACACTGAAGCCCTGTTCCTACCCGTGCCCCAGCCCCTGGCGCCCACCCACCCGCTCTGTCTCTGTGCGCGACTCCTCCAGGGACGTCACGTGAGAGAAGCCTATAGCACCTGCCCTTCTGTGACTGGCTGCTCTCGCTCCGTGTCCCGGGCAGAGGAGACAAGTGGACGTGGTGATTGAGGGCAAGGGCGTGGGCGGGGGGGGAGGGGGGGGGTCCGAGAAGGGGTCAGCTGAAGGGGCTCGCAGAGGGGCTCAGACCTGCGGCCCACCGTCCCCATCGGTGCTCCCGGCCAGCCGCTCGGCTCCCCGGAGCCGCTCCTCCCCATTCCCGCTGTCCACTGGGCTTCGGCTCGGTCTGCCCCACACCCTGAGGGGCCCTGGCTCTCCTAGACCCGAGGGGGCCCTGTGGGGATTCTGGAAGCACAAGGGCAAGTTCCAGACGGCCTCGACTCCAGCATCCCAGAGCCTGACCCGCATCACAGCATTTCAGACGTGGCCCCATAAACTGGGGGTCATCCTGCTCGCTTTGGGGGAGGAGTTGGCGGATGGGATGGAGTCGAGCGTTCATCGGTGCGGAGCCGCCTCTCCTGGCCGGCCTCTGCCCTCCGCTGTGTGGCTGCTGCCTTGGCCGTCATGGGGGTGGGGGAGGGGAGGGGGAGGGGCGGGCAGGGGAGGGTCGAGCTCGTTTGCAGGGTGAGTGGGTCAGGCATGCGCCTTCTTCCTCGTGGTAGGGCAGCTGGAAGTATCCCCAGTGCCCGTGTCCACTGCTGCCAGGCCGTGGGGGGTGCAGGTCAGCAGGGGGACTCACGCCCCAGAAGCGAGAAAGTCCCGACAGGTTAAGTGTCAGGGCAGCCACGGGACCCGTTGGCCTCCCGCCGTCAGCATCTCCTTGCTGGGGTGTGGCCTGGAGCAGGCAGCTTGTGTCTATGGAGGAGGGGTCACGAGGCCTGTCGAGCCCTGTCCGGGCTGTGGGTCCCCTTCCACCCTCCCCCAGCCCGGAGTCCGATCCTCCCCCGTCGCATCGCGGGGGACGCACGGCTGCTGCTTCTGGCCAGGCCAGCGTCAGGATGCAGCTGTGGGGGCGACCGTGGAAGGGTCCAGTGTGTGAGCCGAGCGCTCCTTGTGCGCCCGGTGGGTGGGGGCCTGGCTGTGCCGGCCTGCCCTGCACCCCTTCCCCTCCCGTCAGCAGGAGGCGAGCGGCCACCGTGCCAGGCCCCCGGGCGAGTGGCAGCGGGCCGCGGTCATCTGTAACCGGAGCCTGCCCCGCACCCCTGGGGACGTCAGGCAGTGGTTTTAATTAGCCCTCCGTGGAACGGGACAGGCCCCGGTCCGGAGTTCGCTCGCCTCGGGAGCCGCCGTTCTTGCAGATTTACGCAGCCTGGCGCGTGGACGTGCCCACCCCGCCGGCCCGGAGTCCTGTCACTCCAGCTCTGGGGCGCGAGGGGGACAGGTCTCGTGGCTGGGCTCACCCGCCTCTCCGGAGGGTGCCGCGCTGGCCGGCCTGGGTTTCTGTGGTTTCCTTCCCTCTGCAGCCCGAGTGCTGTGGCCGTCAAGAGGCTTAGCATCGTGGGTTTTTTTTTTTTTTTTTTAATCCTTCCTAAAAGCTGACCTCGCCTGGGCTCCACCAGCAGCTGAAGATGTCCCTTCCACCGGCAGGTGAAGCTGAGGTGAAGGGATACCCGCTTCGTGGCAGAGGCCCTCCTTGTCTTCCCGGGGGCTCTGCGGGCCTGGCCCTTTCAGATGAGGGGTCCTCGGGGTACCCCTCGGAGAACCAGTTGACGTGTACGCGGGACGCCTCGAGGCGGCTCCTCTGAGTCTCGGTGTGTGTCTTTTGTAGGCTGGTCCGGGGACCCTCATCATGGCTGCAGGAGTCCAGGACTTTAACCGGACAGAGTTTGACCGATTAAATGAGATCAAAGGTCACCTGGAGATCGCCTTATTGGAAAAGCACTTCTTACGTGAGTACCGGTGGGGGGATGGGAGGACGCCGTCCCGCAGAAGCGCACAGGCTGTTTGGGCTGGGGAAGCCCCGTGACCGCTGTCCCTGGGCTCGGTCGTGGTGGGGACGGGCCTGGCCCCGTGGGCGCGGGCTTCCTGAGGCTCCCTCTGCTGCTCCACTAAGACCCGAGCTCTTGTCCGCGCAGCTGCGATGTTGTTGCTCGGGGGTGAGGGGGACGCCACCGGGAAGGGATAAAAGGCTCCCTGGAGAGTCCGATGCTTTCAGGGGATCTGGTGCATTATTTCCAGCACTTAGCTCAGAACGGGTCAGAGCGTGGCGAAGAGACGGAGACTGTCCACTCTGGTCTGTTTGCTGTCGCAACGCGGAGGGAGGGGGAGCCCGAGGATTTCGTCGTCAGGTGGCCGCACGCCTCGGGATCTGGGCCATCGGCGAGCTTAACCACACCTCCCCGCTGCCGCGAGCCGTGGCCTCTTGCGTGGCAGTGGTAGAAACTGCTGCGGAGGCGTCTCCCGGGTCCTCGCACACACGATCTCATTTGACGTCCCGCCTCCCTCTGTCTCCCTGCTCTGCAGACGGGAACCGCAGGGCTGGGGAGGGTGACCTTCCCCGGGGAAGCCCTCTCGCCGGCGAGGGGTCGGAAGCAGGCAGACTCGCCCCGGCGCCCACGCGTGTGACCCCGCTGCGCCGCATGGAGCCTCCACGGCTGATGCCGCGGTGGCAGCTACAGCTGCCGGGACGATACAGGGAGGAAGGCGCGGCCTCCTGGCCGGGAGCCACTGGGTCCAGGAGGAAGGGTCCGCGGGCAGGTCCCCTCCCTTCCTGTCTCCTTCCCGCGCTCCGGACCCAGCGGCTGTGCCCTTGCCGGCCCACGGACACCTCTCCCTCGGGGTCCACACACTGAGTGTCCACTGAGCTCTAGCCGTGGGCGCCCCTGCTCTGCAGCCACGTGGGGGCCCTCGCCTGCACGTGACAGCGGGTGTCTGAGCCGTGGCGGGGAGCCCTCGGGTCCGGCCTCAGTGTTTTGCCAAAAGAGCTTCTGGTTTACTCTTGGGTAGCTCACGTCGCGAAACCGTCCGGGCCGGTTTTGGCAGCCGTGGGGTGGCAGCTGTGGGCACTCGTTTTGAACTAGGAACATTTCAGACAGACACAGAGGTAGAGCGTCTCACGCGCTCACCGTCAGCTCCAGCGAGAGGCGGCCGCGGCAGGCGGGTTCCCGCCAGCCTCCCATCCTTCGTCTGTATTTTCAGCAGGCAGCTCGTTGTGTTTTAAAAACGAAAGCCGTGAGTCTGATACTCACAACTGGAAACATCAGGTTACTTTTCACGTCGTCAGACCCCTGTCCTAAGCTCAGATCTCCCCGACTGTCTGCCGGTTTTTCCGCAACTCCGAGAACGGCACCCAGGCCCCGCGTGGAGCGGCTGGCGCGTCTCTCCAGGCTCCTGTGTTGCCAGTTGTCTGCGTCTCTGCTCTTCGTGGAGGAAACCAGGCCAGCTCTGGCGGGGCCTCCGCCCTGGACCTAGCTCAGGGCGTCCCCGTGGACTCCACACGGGGCGCTCTCTGGGAGGACTCCCTCGGTGGCGGCTTCCCTGAGGTGGTGTCCGCCCTTGGGTGTCATGGCTTCCATCCGCCGTGCCCTGGACGTTCCAGAATGGTCATTCCCGACCCCTCCAGTCGTCCTCCGTTTACTCACCGACGTAGTTCTGAAAACCTAACTACTTGGTTGCTCCCGGGGATGGTTCCTATAAGCAGAGGCAGGATACATGCTTGAATTTTTTTCCTTTATTGTCTGGTTTTCAGAATAATGAGCTGATTCCCTACTTAGAGCATCTCCCAAAGGTGACCATCGAGGGTGTTGGGCTTTTGTGGGTTTTTTGCTGTCCTCATGCGATCATGGCCTTAAACACAGCTGACGTGTCTGAGTCGCTGCTGCCCGTCGGTGCCAGATAGACCCACCTCTGGGCCTTGGGTGGTGCTTCGGTTTTGCTTCTGAGTCCTTTCGACGTCAGCCACTCCTCCGTGAGCTCTCTGGTGTGACGGATGCTCCGGGCTCTTCGTCATCTCTTGCCCCCGTCCTGGAATTAGCCATTTCTCCTGATTCCTTTCGGTCGAGAGTGGTGTTTAGAAGCTAAATAAGCCTTCTGGGGTCCTCGCTGCTGTCACTGTTTCTAGATGTTTCCAGTGGGCAGAGGTAGGGCGTCCTGAGTTCACACAGATCATTCGAATTCACATCCAATACCTGGGGTTTTCGTTTTTTTCCTTTAAAAAAAAACTGTGATAAAATATACATAACGCAAGATTTGCCATCGTGACCATCTGACGTGCACCGCTCGTGGTGTTGACACGTTCGCGGTGCCACACGCCCGTCACCGTGTGGTCAGCTTGTGACACTGAAACCCTGTGCCCATTAAACCTCAAGTCCCCGTGCCCCTCCCCCAGCCCCGGCAGCCAGCGTCCTTCCGTCCGTCTCTGGGGGTTGGGCTTCTGCAGGGACCTCATGCAAGTGGAAGCTACAGTGTTTGTTTTGGGGTCGGGCGCCATGTCCTCAGGTTCATCCGCGTGGCCGTGTGGCAGCACGTGGCAGCACCCCCTTCCTGTGCAAGGCTGAGCGCCGTTCGGCTGTGTGACTGGACCGCATTGTGTCTGTGTGTCCATCTGCTGACAGGCGCCTGCGTTGCCTCCGCGTTCGGCTGCCGCGAGTGCTGGTGCGCGGTTTTTCCCATCGAGACCCTGTTCTCCCGTCCCAGGGTCTTTACTCGACCTCGTCAGACTGTTCTCTCATCTCTCAGGCTGAAAATCCTAGTTTTCGTGAGTGATTTAGATTTTTAGAGATGACTCTTGTTTTCCGTTCACTTTTTATTTTGACCCGATTCCCGATTGGCAGGAAGGTCACAAGAATAATACAAAGGAGCCCTGTAGTCTTTTCAGCCAGATTGTCCCCAAGGTTCAACATTTTACCGTGCTTGTCTGCCTGTCTGTCCCGTTCCCAACCATCCGTCCATCTGTCCGTCCGTGCACCCACCTGTCCTTCCTTCCATGCACCTGCCCGTGGTCCTCTGCAGACGTGATGTTCTGGAGCTCTCCTGTGTGTGTTTCCTGAAAGCAGGTACTCTCTTACCTGCCGAACCAGTACCGTTACCGACCTCCAGAAATTAGCGTCCATTCCACACGATTATCTAACCGAAGGCCTTGCTGCAGCCTCACTGTCTGTCACAGCGTGCTCTCCTGTAATTTTTAGCCGAAGAGGGTCCCCGGTCACACGTTACGTTCAGGCGTCCCGTCTCTTCGGTCCGTCTCCTGGAGCGGTTACGGCCTGCCTTCGTGGTTCCTGATGTTGGCGTTCTTGAAGAGTGCACGTCCCTCAGTTTGGGTTTGTCTGATGTTCCCTCAGGATGAGACTCAGGTGAAGAGTGTCCCAGGTGTGATGCTGTGTCCTTTTGTCCCGTGACGCGTATTGTAAAGAGTTCTCGTTAGAACCGAACTTGCTTTTGCAGTCGTCTAAAATTGCTCGCATGGTTGCAGAGTCCAGGCATGTTCAGAGAAATCGGTTTCTCTTCCTGTGCGCACCCCTTCCTTCTTTTCCTCTATAGGTAACCAGTGTCTTTTGATTTTATGCTTTATGCTTCCACTGACTCGTTTGTAGAAACAAACACGTGCGTTCTTAACTTCCTCCTTAGATGGACGTTATCCCCGTCTCACTTTCTCCCGTTTCCATTGCCTCCCGGAGGTCCCTCCAGAATGGTACCTGGACAGCGTCCCTGTCCCGCGTTACACCTGCTGTGTGGCTTTGGCGGGGTTCAACCGCCTGTGCCCTGGGTGGCGAGTTTCTTTCCTCCGGCCAGGTTCATAGTTTCAGGCGGTCCTTAGGCTGCTCCTGTCGAGCATCTGGCACAACGTCCTGGGTCGTGTGGGTGGAGGAATTAATTGCAGAAAAACTCGGTCGGGTTGGAATCTGCACAGGAGAGCCCATCTCTTCCTCTGCCGTTTCTTCCCACTCAGTAGCTGGGGGAGCAGAGCGTGCACGAGAGGACATACGGCATCCTTGAGACCCACAGGGTACTTTGGGTTGCTGCCGCACCGGCCTCTGTGCCCCGGTCCCGCAGGAGGGGTGCTGACGTGGGCTCGGGGGAGCTTGGGTCTGCGGTCGGCACCCACGCTTCTAGTCCTGGACTCGGCCGCCGGGTAGCGGCCGGCTGTGGACGTTCACCCGTTCGCGGCCTCAGCTCCCCCCTGCAAAACGCCTAAGTGGCCGGTGTGAAAACTCCATTCAATTATCCCAGAAAGCAGACTGTTGTTCTTTGTGGGGAGGAGGAAATAGCCCGAGTGTGCAGCGGCCTTCTCGGTTATGAAATATTGAACAGTACAAATGTTCCTGAGAGAAAATGACGTAGGGTGGAGACTGTGAGTTGGAAATGCGTCCCGGCTCGTGACTGGAGGCAGGAGCCTAAATTTGTTAAAGAAGTGCATAAGTAAGTTAAAAGCATCGTGCATTTGCATTTAGCCCGAGATGCATTTCGGTTGCTACTGCTTTTTAAGCACAAGCACACAGTAAGTGGTCCGCAGTTTCTGTGCCTTTCTCCACCTCCTGCTGGGTGTGGGCCCTGGGAAAGGAGATTCTCTCCGAAAGGGACTTGGGGTGGGATTTGGCTCTTGGAGGAAATGCTCACGGGGCCTCCGGGGCCTGGGGGCTTCCTGGTTGCCAGGCGAAGCCTGAACCTCCCTGACCCGTGCACGGGTTCTGTGTTGTGCGAAGGCCTGTGGAATCCTCCCTGGGGGGCCCACCCTGGGGTCTTGAGCCCCCACAGTGTAGGGACCGTGCTTGCTGGGCCACCGACGCCACCCAGTGCCAGATGCATGTGGGTTCCCGGCGGACGCAGATGGGCAGACGGCAGTTAGCTCATGCAGGGTGCGGCCGGGCAGAGGACGCCCTTTGCTTCTGAGCCCCGGTGCGCCCCTTCCTGCTCCGAGCCACGGCGGGTCAGCGTGGCTGTCTGTTTCCCGCCTGAGAGGGTTTCACTCCCGTGGCCTGGAGCATCTCTCTCTGATGCCTAGACTTCAAGGAAGGGCCCTGGAGGGAAGGGAAGTTTCTGAGCAGCCAGCAAGCGCTTTCTCACCCGCAAAGTCCTCTGCCAGCAGGGGCGTTGGGAGCTGCCTGCTGCCTGCTTACGGTTTGGAGGGGGGCGGGAGTTGTCCAGACAAGGTGAGGCCCCGTTCCAGGCCTACTGGCTGCAGGGCTAGGTGTGGGGTTGGCCACGTGGTGGTGGATGTGGGCCCACAGATGTCCATCTGGGAGTCTGGCGTTTTGTTTGTTGGTTTGACTCTGCTCCTGCCGTTAAATCGGTGCTGTTCGGCGAAGAGGAAGGCAGATCCGGATCCCTTCTACTCCCGGTGAGAATCTGCCCTTCCATTATTCGTTGCGGATGTTGGGCCCCGACTCCTCGACAGGCACAGAGCCCGGCTCCCCCCGCCCCAGGCAGGGCCGTCTCAGTGCCCGGCTGAGCGCCCCGCCTGCCCAGCTCCTACTTCAGAGGAGCCACCCCCGGAGCCTGCCGGTGCTGGGCTCGCCCCGTGGGACCCAGGGCTGCGGGACTCTTGGGTGGGGGGCGAAGTCAGGGAGCAAGCTCCAGCGGGCCTGCCCGTGTGGTATTTTGATGGCTCCGTGTCCAGGGTCTGGCAGTGTCCTCTGACGGGCACTTTGGAAGAGGACAGAACCGAGCTCCGTGGGATGTGTTTCGTCAGGAGCCACGCGAGCTCTGGGAGCTTTCTTGTTGACGCTCCGCATGCACCCACTGAACACCTCACCCGCTCCCTGGGCGGTGAGGAGGCCGGAGGATGGGACCCCGCTTACGCTGGCGTGCCTGAGCTCCCGCGTGAGGACGGCACCTCGCCTTCCCTGCCCTCTGCCGCCCCCCCGGCTGGTCCCCTCCTGCCGAGACCCCCACGGACGAGGCCACACTGGTCCAGCGGGCCGCCCTGTGACGTGGGCTTGCCCCAACTTTCTTCCAGCTCCGTGTGGGAACTTCACGTCGCGTCTCCCCTACTGAGCCGGATTCTCGTGTGACAGAGTGAAGGTGGCCGGCACCTTATCTACGTATCCCCACAGCTCAGGCTCGTGCTCTAGTGGTTGTGGGTGCTCAGTGCGTATTTGAACGGACGGGTCTGTGGATGCGTGAGTCGATGGGTAGGTGAGTGGGCGGGTGGGTGAGTGGATGGATGAGTCAGCGGGTAGGTGGGTGGACGGATGGATGGGCCGATGAGTGGGTGAGTGGGTGAATGGATAGATGGCTGGAGGGTGAGTGAGCGGGTGAGCGGATAGATGGATGGATGTGTGGGTCTGTGGGTAGGCGGGTGGATGGACGAGTGGACAGACAGACTGTTCCTTCCACCGGGCACGCTTCTGCACATCCTTCCGGGTCCCAGCGGGCACTTACCACAGCTCAGGTCCTCCAGATACGCCCTTCCCTGCTCTCACCCTGTCTGGTGTTTGGTCCTTAAGCATGTGTTTTATATGTGTCACGTTTGCTCCCTGGTGAGCTCACCCACTCGGAGACTCGGGGCCTGGTCTTGCCTTGTTGGGGGCAGAGTCCCGGCGACCCCCACCCCAGAGCTGTGCAGGGTGCAGGTGCTTAGAAAATAGCTCATTGCTGTGGGGAAGGGCTGGGCATGGCGGGCTCAGCTGCGGGGCACTAAGTGCTGGGGGGAAAGAGAGAGGGACCAGGGATGGGCACACACACATTTTCTGTTTCTGAGTCCGGGGCCCCAGAGCCCAGACCTCGGGCGGCCACGTGAAGCCACGTCATCTGTGCTGAGGGGCTGTCGGTTCCTGAAAGACAGCTGTTCTGGGTCAAAACCCTGGATGAGATCCTATTTCTTATTATTTTACATGGAAAGAATCCCCCAAAACTCCAGCTGGTTTCCCAAGAGGGACCTAACCCTGCGGTAAGCCGGTGTCTGAGCAGCCCAGCACGGCAGGTGCCGCCCCCTGAGGGCCAGACAGCACGGTCGCTGACCGTTGGTGGCACCACAGTAAGCAAAGTCCACGTCAGAGACATTGGGCGGACGGAAGTTGCCCATCCCGAACGGTTTTTCTCCGGGAGAAGCTGAGGGGGAAGGGAGTTGTCGTGGGCGCTTTTTTGCTGGTCATTTAAAGTAGCCGTGTGCCCTCGGCTTAGAGCCTGATACCTGGTCACTGTGGGGAGCACGTGGTTCTGCCTTCTAGAAAGGTCCGAGGCGATGGCCAGCGGGCGAGTTGGGCCGGCAGGCTGCGGGTGGGGAGGGTGCAGGCTGCAGGGGAGGAGGAAGGGTGGGGGCGGAGCCTGGGGCCCCCAGGTGTGCTGCCTCCCACGTGGCCAGCGGGAGCAGCTTTCCCAGCGGTCTCTGTGTTTGCAGGCCCGGCCGGTGGGAAGGAGTTTTATTTAAGGATTATCACTTGATTTTTATTTTTGGCTGTGGCTGGGCCTGTTGGATTCTGTGCCAGGAGGACTCCTGCTTGAGAGTTCTACTTTTACACATTTAAAAATAGCCTGGAAGCTGGTTCCTTCCTCCCAGTGACTCCCCTGGAGGCTGGGGCGCCGGGTTGGGCCGTGGCCCACGCTGTCTGGGTGTGTGGTGGGCATGGCCCAGGGCGTCCTCTCTCTGTCCCTCCGAGTCTGGGTGGCCGTGGGCTGGCAGTGGAGGAGGTGCCCGGAGTCCCCGGTCAGCTTGCCGACCCTGCCCGCCTCTCGGGCTCGGTGGGAGGGGGGGGGGGGGGGCGCCTGCTGGACTCTGTGCGCGAGCCCTGCACGGGGTGCCTTCCCACACCCTGCTGTTTTCGGGGCTCCACGTCTGTAGCTCATTTTGCCTTGTCCCTTGGCAAGCAGCGGTCAGCAGTCTCTGTAAGGGGCCCCGAACGCCCCCACTAGAGCAGGACCTGGCTTGTGTGGACCCTGCCGCTGCAAGGAGGGGGCATTTGGGACGAGGGAGCCAAGGCTTAGAAAGTCCGAGCGTCCTCAGGGCTCACCACACCCCCGGGCCTCCGCCTGCCCTGAGTCTGCTGCCCAACGGCTGTCACGGGAGTGGGTGGCATCATGCCATGTGCCCGCCGCTCTCACGGGGGCCCCGTTGGACAGCCGTGCAGGGAGGGAATTCACGAATTCTGGGACAGACTCCTGCCTTCCAGGTGCACCCCCGGTCCTAGAAGGTCTGGGGATTCAGACTCCCTCCTCAGGCAGGCATTTGGGCTCCCACAGCCTCCCCCGGGCTCCCGGCTGCCCCCAGCGTTCTGCTGCGGCACCCCCGTGGCCACACCAGTCCTTGGAAGGGAGCGAATCGCTGTGCTGGGGACCTCACTGTGTGACCCTGGCGGGCCCGGTGGTCTCTAACGCGGCCGCCTTTCCTGCCCCGCAGGGCCCTGACTTGGTGGTCTCATGTGCCAGGGTGTGGCTCCCGCTCCTGGGGACCCCGCCTGTAACTTAGCCGCTGGTGCCTGTGGACTGATGGGCATCTGGCCCCCTGCAAGGGTGGCTCCCACGGCCCGTGAGGCAGGCCGCACCCCCACGAAGAGGCAGAGAGGGGCTCCGAACAGCCTGAGCGCATGCTGCACCAAAATGGCGCGTGTAGGGCGTGGGCTTGTGGGAGTGTGGGCGACCGGATGTCCTCTGTGCGGGTACTTCTCACGACGGGACTTCAGAGAGTCAGAGCTCTCGTGGTCAGGGCTGGTGGGGCACTTTTCGAATCCCGCTTCAGGTGGGGCCCGGAGAGAGGCGGGGAGGAGATGGGTGGGAGGAGGGGGCTGCTGGGGCCGCTGCATCTCCTGAGGGCCATTTGACTCAGGAAAGGGGTCCGTTCTGTGTTTTGTGACCTGTGGGTTCCCGTGGGGCAGGTGGAAGGAGGGACCCGTCCCTCCCTCCCGGGGCCCAGTAGGGCCTCCTTGGACGCAGTCTTGTCTCAGGAAGGAATGCGGGGCGGAATCCTGGCCCCCAAAAGTGTCTGCGCCCTCATCGCCAGAACCTGCCACCGTGTCACCTTCGTGGCCCAAGGGACGTGTAACTGAGTTAAGGATCCGAGAGGGGGGCCATCCTGGTTACCCGGTGTGCCCAGTCTGGTTAATCACAGCAACTCCCGCGAGAGGGAGACAGAGGGTCAGGGGAGACGTGACGATGGAGTCCATGTGAGGTGGTCCCGTGCTGAGACCCGGGAGCCTCGCGCTCTGGCAGCCGAGTGTCCAGGCCCGGGGCCCGGGCTCTGCAGAAGGAAGGCTGGTCGCTGCTGGAAAGGCTGTGGTCTGGGCTCTGAGGTCAGAGGGCGTCGGGGTCAGAGGCGGCCCCCAGGGGAGGCTGGGTGGAGCGAGACCGGCTCAGAAGTTGCCACTCAGCGGGAAGGGAGGAGGGAGAAATCGATGGCCGTGGGGGGGCGGTGGGGGTGGGTAGGGTTGTGCTGCTGTGTCCTGTGCCCCGTGCACTGTGATTGACCTAAATATGTCACCAGCTGGGGGGACAGGCCGGAACACCCACGCTCCCTGGGTCTGGTCGGTATTTCAGGCTCGGGGGAGAGAGCCGCGTGGCCTTGCAGAGAGCTGTTCGCTCAGAGGACGGGAGGGAGACGGCCCCAAATGCCAGCTGGGTTTATTTATCCAGACGTGTCTGTGCCGCCAGCAGAGGAGGCGCTGGAAGAGGTGGACGTGTCCTTTCCGGGAAGGGGGACGGGCAGACTTGCCTGGCTGCGTCCTAGGGTGTGAAACTGAGCCGCTGCCCCGCGCTGGCTGGAGGCGGGAGGGGCTTTGTGGCGCGGGGCTGAGGGCCGGGGGTGCGTTCGTCTCTGTTCCGCAGGGGGCCGCCGACCCGGGGAGGCCAGGAGACCGGGGGCCAGTCCGGGGCTGAGGTCCCAAGCCTCCATCCTGGGCAGGGCAGGGCAGGGCAGGGCCGAGCCGAGGGGCCTTAACCCCCGAGGGTGTTAAGAGGACCTGGCTCTCGGCTGCCCCGCGTCTCTGAAACCACCTGTGATGGTGAGTGTGTCTTTTTTTGCTCAGCGCACCGGCGGCTCGTGGGGCGGAATCTCGGTGTCCACACGTGTCCACGTAGGCTTGGCCCACAGTTGCCACGTGGTGGAACCCAGCCACGTGTTGAGCTTCCGCAGGTTGGCCTCCTGGGGGAGGGAGCTCGGGGGCGGCCAAGTTAAGTAAAGTGTGGTTTCCTGCCAATGATGCAGGAGGGGCTGACTGCCTGTGGATGGGGGAGGCGTCCGCAGCTGCCTTGACCTTCAGACGGAGCTGAGATGCACAGAGGTTTTTGGGGTGCGTGTGGGTGTTGGGATGGGAAAGCTCGAGAACACCCCAATCTGGGCACTTGTGAGGTGGCCCCCGGGGTACCTGACTTGGCCAATGGCCACTCCCCCGGGGGAGAGGTGCCCTCACCCCTGTCCAGGGCTGTCTGCCCGTCAGCACGTGGTGGACAGGACCCCGTGGAGGCTCACCCCGAGGTTCATCCACTGGCTTATCCAGTGAGTCTTGACCGGGCACCTGCTTAGACCAGGCCCACCGCAGGAGGACCACACTGCTCCGAAGCGAGTGCCGTGGGAGGAGGCTGGGCAGTGCTGTGTAGGCACACGGGAGGGCAGAGCTCTCCCACTGCCGGGGTGCGGGCGCCCTCTTGGAAGAGGGTCCCCGGGCCCTACCTGTGTCGGGACCCACCTCCCAAGGGGCCCAAGGGCCAGTGGGGAGCCGTGTCCAGGCCAGCCCCCTGGGGCCGGTATACACAGAAGATGTGCTCACAGGGGCCACCTGATGCCTGCTCCGGCCGGGGTGCGGTTGCTTCATCACGGCAGCGTTCCCTTTGACGAAGCCTGGTGCATGATACGCGCACAGTGGGCGTTTGCTGAGGAAGTTGTGTGCGAGCAGGTGGTCTCTCTGGGCAGCTGGGCTTGGAGTGGGGCCGAGTGGAAGTCTCTGTGGAGGCCGGAGCTCCCGGGCCGATAACGTGCTAAGCTGTGGGTCCCCGGTCGCCCGAGCACCTCCCAGCCGGTGCCGTGTGTGCCCGGAAACCACAGGTGGGGGCTCCCAGTCCTCCTGAGCCCTCAGGGTGGGTCCCCGGGAGCCCCGGTGCAGGGCTGGGGACGGCTGAGGCCTGACGCGTGGGGGCTGGCAGGTCCGCTGCACAGGGTGCCGGTGTCCTTCGGGGGCCGGAGGCCTCGTGCCGGGGCAGCGGCCCCTCCCTCACCACTGGTGTCCTCGCCGTCGGGCCCCTGGCCAGTCCCGGTGTGTGCGCCCTGCAGCTGACACGTCTGCTCCTGCTGCCTGAGAACTCGCTGGGCTGTCCGTTCACCGTGCCTTTCCTGGCTTCTCCTTGGGCCAGGCTGGGCCCTGGGCCTTCACAGACAGTGGACAGACGGGGACTGTGGGCTCGAGCCAGGGGATCCTGCGCGAGTGTAGACTTAGAAACGTGCTGTGTTTCTAGCAGTCACGTTTGCTGAGCCTTGATCTGTGGACCTGCATCCCCTCTAGGAATCCCCTCCCAGCACCCTGAGGAGAACCCATGTTGCCCACGTTCCTGTTAGAGCAAACCCATGAGGGAAGTGACAAAATGCCACGTTGAATGTGTGGGGAGCGGTCAGGGAGGTTGCTCTGGGAGGGGAAATGGTGCCTTGAGACTGAGGGGCAGGGAGGGGGCACCAGCATGTGCGAAGGTCCTGGGGCAGGGTCAGACCGTGGGCTGATCTCTGAAAGGCGATCCCTGTGGCGTGGACCCAAAGAGCAAAGCCGAGGGAAGAGCAGTGAGACACAGCAGGTGAGGCGGAGTGCGGGGCATCGCTTTGGAGGGATTCGCTGAGTGGTTGGATTTCATCGCAAGCCCCTGCCGACTTTCAGGCAGGACGGCGGCAGGAGTGCTGTTTAGAGGTGGATTGGAGGGTGTAAGGGGGCCAGTTAGGAACCAGGGTAAGAGTTGGGACCAGGAGGATGGGTGGGTTTGGGGCGACGTGCAGAAGTCCCAGTGTGTGTGGCGGTGTGCCTGGCACAGGACCCCTTTGCCATAAACCTGGCTGGCTACCGTGAGCGGGGACACGCGGCTGCCTCGGCAGGGCCGGGGGGGCGGGGCTCAGCTGGGCTTCCCGCAGCCCTGGAGCTGGGGCTCCGTGCTCCTGTCACCTGCCTCCCTGGCCGCCTTCCCTTGCTGCCTGGCCCCCGTTGCTGGCTCTGACTCAGAAGTGGCTCTCTGGACCTGGGCAGAGACCACCCTCTCCTCTCCCCTCTGCACGGCCCCCCTCATGGGGCCTGTTCTGTGTCCAGATTCAGTGGGTCCAGAGGCCTCAGTCTTTGGGGAGACTTAGCTGTGTGGGGGCCACCCTGCTTCACCCCGGGACTGAGGGGGTCTGCGTGGGAGCTGGGAGGGACCGCTCCCTGTGGCGTTGGCGTGTCCTCTTTCTATGCGGGACCTTCTCCCAACAGGCCTCAGTAGCAGGAGGGGCCCGGAGGGGCCGGCGGGTGCTGGAGGGTGCTGGGCGCAGTTGCCCGGAGCCGGGCGGATCCCAGCGGGGTTAGACGCACGGGAGGGCCTCGCGCACTCCAAACGCTCACCGAGCAGGTGGGCCCCGGCCCTCGCACACCCGTGTTCTTCGTGAAATCCGGCGAGCTGCGAACAACCCAGGCAGGAGGTGTGGCCAGGCACCCTCGAGGCGGGAGGGTCTTCTGACCTTGGGCCTCTCGGCCTGCCCGTGTGCCCTCTGGACACAGAGCCCTGCCGTCACGCACCGTCCTGCTGCAAGCCAGTCTGCGCTTGGGGCCTCCGGCTGCCGTGCTGACCTTGGCCTGAATTTCGGGGGCTCGGGCTCAGCCCTGTGTCCCCAGGTCTGGGGAGGCAGCCAGGACAGGAAAGGAAGCCTCTGGGTCTCCCCCGGTCCCTCCCCGGCCCCCCCTCCCCCCAGGCCAGCGAGGGTCTCACCATGACTGGCAGCGAGGGGCAGCGGAGGCCTGCACTCCCGCCACTGGTCAGACTTGGGGGGGTCCTGGCTCTTCCCCGGCTCCAGGCCGCACCTCCGATTTTGGTGAATTAGTCGGTCGCGTTCCTGCGTCTCAGGAAGACCTTTCCAGGACTCGAGCCAAGTGTGGCTTTTCCTGAGTCCACAGGGCTCAGTTCTCCTCGGCGCCAACCCCCCTCACCCGCTCACACGTGCCCCGCGACGCCCGCCCACCCCTCGGACTCACTCCCTGAACGGGGCTGTTCTCACTGTCCGGGTCCCCAGAGGGCCAGCCTTTGTGTGGCTCACTTCTCTGTCACAAGTGTCCTGGTGCGCGAGGCCACGCGCTGGTCCTGTGAAGAGCGGCGAGATACCCGTCCGTCAGGGTGACCGCGAGCGCGGGCCTCCCCACCGCTCTGTTCCGTCTTGCTCGGGCCCCAGCTCAGCAGACTTGTTTCATGACTTTAACCGTTGACTAAAAGGGGGAAGTGGGATCATCGGCCCCCAGCAGATGCCTGTGGAGGAGGCTCTTCCCGGGTCTCGGCCTCGGCAGCACCGTCGGCGTGGGGAGCCGTCTCTCTTCGGGACGTGTTCTCTGGGGGGGCTCGTGGCCGGGCCACGGCACGTGTCGGGGGCTGCCGTGGCCGCGTCCCCGTTGCACCTGCCTCTCCCTGCAGGGCGCTCGGGGTCTCTCAGCAGGTAGCCGTGACCTGTTTGGATGCGGGGAGCCCAGCCCAGCCCCGCGAGGAGGCAGGTCTTCGGTCCCTCACACCTGTGCGGTCCGTCTGTCCCCGGCGGGTGGCGACCCCTCTAGGAGGCGATGCAGAGCCTTGAGAAGTGAGGGCTGGTGTCCGGGGGCAGAGTGGAGACGGCCGAGCTCCGTGCCGTCGTGGGGCTGTGACGAGAGCAGGGCCACCGCGTGTCCCGCTCAGAAACGAGCGAGCCTTCTACACCGCGACAGGGAAATGCAGGAGCCGAGGATTTTCAGGGGGACTCTCGCATTTTGCTGTGATACGAGACTCGGCACAGCCCTCGAGAGTTGAACCAGTTGCCCGCGGCCAGCTGTCGCTCCCCAGGCGTTTGTGGGGGACCCGGTGGGGGAGGCGCTCTGAGGGGGGCAGAGACAGCCGGGGCCCGGTGCTCCTGGGCGGCGCCCGCCGACAGGGTCTGCTCCTGAGGAACGGTGCAGAAGGCAGGGCCCGCCTGTGGCCGCGCCGGTTCCTCCGGCTCCCCCGTGAGGTCACGGCCCAGGCTGCACTCGGGGCACATCGAGCCCGGCGGAAAGCGCGGGGGCTCCGCAGTGGGCATTGTAGTGCGGATGGGCCGCGGGGCGGGCAGGAGGGCCGGCGTGGGGACACCCGGGAAAGGCCGAAGCCGGTGGCCGACCCCTGCGTCCGAGCCCTCCCGTGGTGCCCGCGCCGTCGAGGGGCAGGGTGGACCCGGGCGACGGTCACCTCGCAGCTGTCTCCCTGCAGAGGAGGAGCTCCGCAAGCTGAGGGAAGAAACCAACTCGGAGATGCTGCGGCAGGAGCTGGACCGGGAGCGGCAGCGGCGGATGGAGCTGGAACAGAAGGTCCAGGAGGTGCTGAAGGCCAGGTGAGGAGGGGGCCGAGGCCCTCCGCTGCCCCCGCGGGCGCCTCCTTGCCCCTGAGCCGCCACGGGGGTCGGGACCCCTTCCTGAGCCACCTGCCGCACGCAGCGACCTCGGGGTTCGCCCGCCGCGGAGGGTCACCCTCGTCCCGGCAGCGCCCCTCCGCTCTGGAGGTGACGCCCCGGCTTCTGGGGGGGATGGTGTGGGCCCTGCTGTGGGTGGAGCTGTCCCTGGCGCGTGGCCCCCTCGGCACCCCCCACCTCTGCCCGCGAGAGCTGGGCCTCTGCCTCACGGTGCCGCCAGCGAGAAGCGGGTCATTCCGGGGGGTGTTTGTACGTTCGGAGACCCGTGCTCTCCCTGTCCCTGCAGGCTGGCGGCCTGGCGGACGAGGCCGCTGCTGGGACATCCCCGCCAAGAGCTGGTTCCTCTGTGGGGTGGGCGAGTGCATTGTTGTTACCGAGTGTCGTCACCAGCTCTGGTTCCGAGGATCCCCCCCAGGCTCCAGGTGCCCCGTGCACGGGGTTTAGTCGGTGGGAAGGCGATGGCCAGACGCTGGCTTCCTCTCAGGTCTTACCCGTTGGTGGTCAGCTCCCGGGAGCTGGGGGCACCTGGCTGTCTTTGGAGGAAGGCTGTCTTTACCCTGCTCTGCAGGCGTTTAGGACAACTCGTGTGTGTTTTTGGGCAGCGTTGAAATCGGGCTGTGTTGCCTGTCCCCGCAGGTCAGTGTGGCTGTTTCGGGGTTCTTCGGGACTCCCTGGTGGGGGGAGGCCTCGAGCTTGTCAGGGGAGGGACTCACCCTACTTTGCATTCTGCGGCCGGGGCCCCGTCCCAGACATCGGCACATGGGCCTCAGCCAGGACTTTACCTGATGCTGAACTTTCTTACGTGGAAATCTGTAGACGTGCAAAGATTCAATTACGTTTTAATTATGCAAAGAGGTGCAGTGAGTCACCTGACCTGGACGGATGCTGGGAGATCCAGGGACTGGCCCTGTCCCCGGGTGCCTTCTCAGCCTGCCGGCCACGGCCAGCCTTCGGTGGCGCGTCACAGCGCCGTCTCCCCGACAGAACGCACTTCTGTCTGGGGCAGATGCGTGTTTGGGTCCAGCCTCGCCCGGAGCCCTTGGCTGGAGGCTGCAGTCCCCCCGGTGGCCTTGAGTGGTGTTTGCCCACGTGTCTGCTCTGTCCGTTTCCCAGCCCCCGCCCGGCCTCACTCCCCAGCCCTTCACCAAAGTCCCCTCCCAGTTCTGAGGATGCAGAGGGACCAGTCTCCCACAGGTCTGCTTGGGGGCCAGCTGGGTGATTATAGTTAAGGAACATCCAGGCCAGGACCCAGGAAGCTAAGGGTCCTGGGGTGCCTCGTGGGGCTGCTCCCCTGCTTTATGTGAGGGTGGGGTTTAGGAACCTTCTGGAAACTGAGGCCTGAAGGGGGAGGTACAGGGAGAAGCAGGTTTCATGCAAGAGATGACTCTTTCTCTCTCTGTTTTTTTTAATATTTGTTTATGTTGAGAGAGAGAAAGCATGAGCTAGGGAGGGTCAGAGAGAGAGAGGGAGAGAGAGAACCCCAAGCAGGCTTTGTGCTGTCAGCGCAGAGCCCAGCATGGGGCTTGATCTCACGAACCGTGAGATCGTGACCTGAGCTGAAATCAAAGAGTCTGACGCTTCACCAGCTGTGCGTCCCACAAGTGATGACCTTTTGCACCGTCACCTCGATGTCTGTGTGGGGGTGGCCGTGGGCCGTCCCTGCTGGGTGAGCATGTGGAGGGGCCCCTGCACGTGCGCGCGCACACACACACACACACACACACACCCCCAAGCTGCAGATGAGTTGTAGGATTGAAACCTGGGGATTAGGTTTACGTAAACCTCTGTTTTGGTTTTAAAGAGAATTTCTGAAAAACCATCTTGGTTAAAGCTTATTTATCAGTAGGCAAAGGCCTTTTCCAGTTCGCGGTCCAAAAGCCACGTGGAAACACCGCCCTCACCGCCTTGTGCCCGTCTGTGGCCAGGCCTTGCCTGGGACCCCGGCCTCGGGCCCTCCTCTCGGGCCGCTCCTGTGCTGGGCCCCAGGCCATACTGAGCCTTGGTGGGGGCTGCTCTGTGTGTGGGGTGAGATGGACCCCCCCAGCCCAGGGAGGGTCGGGGGCAGAGTGAGCCTGGCGCCCGGCCCTGGCATCACACTTGGAACCTCCCGGGCCTCAGTGCCCTCTGGCCTCAGACGGGTTGTGGATCAGAAAATTGGATTTTCAAAAAGCAATTCAGGCACATTCCACTCCAGCCTTGTTGGCCGATCATCAAGCATTAGCATAGGTTGTTCCGGAACGTTTGAGTGAGTCCACGGGTGTTACAAATCCAAGGCCCCTTTTTTCCGATCGAGGTCACACGGCTCTTGTTTCCCTGAGGTCACCCCGTTGGTGTCCCCCTTGACCGGGAGCTGCGGGTGGGACCGGGCGCCCCAACGTCTTAGGCTGCGATGTCCCGATGCGCCATCTCCCCGCTGCCCGCCGCCTCCTGTGTCCCGTGCACGTAACAGGCACCGACAGCAGCCCAGGTCTGGTGGGACGTGTCGCCCGGAGTGCCCACCCCCGTGTCCTCCGGCCTCTCCCAGGGGGCGGCACGCAGCCCGTTACTGTTGAAATGGCTCTTTGTTTCTAGCAGGTAATCGTGTTAGAAAAGTCAGTTAGTGCCCGTGTAAACCGAGCCCAGGGCCCCAGAAAGCGGCCACCGGCCACCCGGACCCCGGGCCCACCTGTGGCTCAGGCAGGGCCGTGTCCTTGGCAGCGCACGCCTGGGCCCGGGCTCGGCAGGAGCACATTTGTTAGCGCTTCTCAGGTGGGCTGCGGCTTCCGGAACCTCCAGGCTCACCGGAGACATCCTGGTGTTGAGGCCGTCACCCGTGCCTGGGAATGGAAGGCACTCCGTCGGGTCCTGGGCGCCTCTCCTGCTCCCAGTAAACCCCTGTCGGTGGGAGCTCTGGGCGTGGACGGCTGTTTGGGCCGCCCGGCCCCCTCCTCCCTGGCCGTGGCTCCCTTCTCTGGGACTCCACCTCTGTCTCGTGTGTTCCTTACCCACTGCCTAGTGAGGCTGCAGGCCTCGCCCACCCTGCCTGTCTCCCGTCCAGCTCGTCCCCTGCGCCTCCTGCTCCAGATTCCAGTCGCGGCTTTCGAGCCCGCGAACCAGGTCGGTTCACGGAAGTGTGGCGTGAAATCCCGTTACGTGAACAGAGCAGAAACCGCCCCCCGTCCTTCCCCGAAGCTGAGGGTCTCCCGGGCCTGGCATCTCTACCTTGAAAGAGTCCTCTGTGTTCCACCCCGCCCCCCAAGCCCCTGCTGAGTTCTGCCTGGGGCTCCACCCTCCCCACATCCTGGGGTCCCTGCTGGCCTGGGAGCCACAGGAACAGTGCGTTGCGGCCCGGCCAAAGCACCACCCGGGGGCTGGGGGCTGGGCCAGCCCCATCAGGCCCTTTGGCTGAAAGATCAGTAGTCAGGGTCTGGCAGGTGGACAGAACTCCAGGCGAGGGCTCTGAGGCCGGGGGACTGCCGTGATCCGTTGTGGCCGGGCCGCAGGGACAGGAAGCCAGGCAGGTGGCTGGCACGGGCATCACCCAGCCTGTGGCCTTGTACGGGGCTTGCTGAGTACGTGCATCGATAAGTGTCTTTTCATTAGCATGCTAATTAATTAGCGTAAGGGGTATTTATTCGGAACTTAATAAAGAAACAGATGTGTTAGGAGCGCCTGGGTGGCTCAGTCGGTTAAGTATCTGACCCTTCGGCTCAGCTCAGGATCTCACGGTCCAAGCCCCACATGGGGCTGTGCCGAGGGCGGAGCCTGCTTGGGATTCTGTCTCTCCCCCTCTCTGCCCCTCCCCCCACGCGCTTGCTCTCTTTCAAAATAAATAAATGAACTTAAAACAAAGCAGATGTGTTAATAGGAGAGGAAAGGGTTGCATGTTTATTAGTGATTACTCGGTTATTAAAAAAACAGCAAGAAAAGCGTGTCCGTCACGAACGCGACTCTGTGAGGCCCGGACGCCGTCGCAACGTCTGAGCCGTCAGGTCCCAGTGGAGCCCAGCTGCTGGGAAGGAACACTTGAGTGCGGTGGGCTCCCTGAGTGCCAGGACTTTGCAGAGCCCGGACTCGCTTGGAACTAACAGGACTCTTGCCCCTTCTCCCCTCCCTTTAAGAACCGAGGAGCAGACGGCCCAGCAGCCTCCGAAGGGGCAGGCCCAGGTCAATAACGGAGCAGGTAGGGCCCCCGTGGGCGGCCGGGCCGGGGTGGGGTGGGGGTTGGGCCCGTTCCTGGGCACACCGGCCCACGCGGGGTCTCCGTGCGTCGGGCCCCCGTGGGCGGCTCCGGTTGTGAGCTGGCGAGCGGTCACAGCAAATGAGATGTGATTTTATTGTTCTGTAAAGATGCCACACGGCACCCGCTCCAGCCCTTCCCGACCGAGGAGCGTCGTCCTCACACTGGCCTCTCGGCCACTGACCTGGGGGCCCCTCCCTGGGTCAGGACACAGAAGCCTCTTCTCTGCACCTCCCCGCCTGCCGAGCCCTGTTCTCTATCTCGCTCTACCCTTTGTCCTTCCTAACGATGTCCTGGGAGGAAATGGGATTTTCTGTCCAGCTGTCTAGGGATCTGACCCCGGGGTGGGCCTGGCCCTCCCATCTCCTGACGTAGGACCCGTTCCCACGGGCTGACCACTAGTGAGCACCCCCTCTGTGCTGGGAGCTCAGAGTCATGCTGGCAGGGCCTCGGGGTCAGGCCTGTCTCACATACAGCTCAGAAAACCGAGACCCAGGAGGGAAAGCCTCTTCAAGGGGCACCCGCCACGTGGAGGCCCAGACAGGTCCTGTCTTCCAGCGGGGACGTGCAGGTAGGCCGGTCCGGGTACAGGGCCGGCTGCTGTGCCCCTTGGGTCATCGTCTCCCCGGGCCCCTCCACGCTCAAGACCCGGGTTCCAAGCCAGAAGCGGCAGGAGAGACCCCGAGGTCCCGGCTGTGCACCGTGATTGATGAGTCCCCTACACGCGTGGGGAGTGTCAGAGAAGTGAAGGGCGGAAAGACCCCAACGCTCTGGGTCCCCAGCCGAGGTCCACTCGGTAGCCCTCGTCACCGGTGCGGTGTGTGGGCAGAGGGAGGGACAGTGGGAGGAGGGGACAGGTGCTCTGCGTGGTTCCCCCCGCCCCGCAGCCAGCACGGAGGGGTCAGCAGCGCCCGAAGCCTGTCCGGGCCACAGGCCCGACGTAGACCTGGGGGTTGGCATACCGGAGCCTCCTGTCTGACTTCACGGTTTTAAAAAAAGGTTTCTGCATTTTTAAACGGCTGGAAAAAAATGAAAGGAATGTGGATTTCACAGTTGAGCATCCATAGTGTGGTTTCATGGGGACGCAGGCGGTCCCATCGGGTCACGTACTGCCCGTGGCTGCTGTCCAGCCATCCAGGTGGCTGTAGCATTCACTGCTTTGCCCACCTCTGCGTGCGCTGAGCACAGTCCCGCTCCAGGGAGGGGTGAGAGGCCCCCAGACGCTCCCTGTTCCTTTCCTCTCCGAGACCTCTGTTCCCTGTGCCTGGGCGGCCTCTGTGTGCACAGACCTGGCCCGGTAGAGTGTCACGCGGGACCACGTCCCTGCCCTCCCTCTCCTTAATTGTGGCGGGACAGCGCCCCCTGCGGGTGACTCTGTGCGGAGCACTCAGGGTGCGTGGTTTCCTCCTGGTTTTCTGAATCTGTGAGGTGGGTCCCCTTCTGAAGGTCTTGGTCGTGGGGGGCAAAGGCCGCGTCCTTCACTGGGGCCCCCGCCAGGACACAACCCCTGGGCGCACACGTTCCCTGGCCGTCCCTCAGGTCCACGGCGTCCCAGGGGGTGAGCCCCCAGCCAGAGAGAGAAAGGGAGGGCGACCCCGTCCCCGGGGGGCGGGCCGTCTGCTGGGGCTGCAGCTGCTCCCCGGGAGGGGCGTGTGACAACAGAGACGCCACGGGGTCCGCGGTGGCCGTGGCGGGCCTCGTGGCGGGAGCGGGTCAGGCTCGGCGTCAGGGTGTCCACGCCCCACTGTATCCGTGTTCCTGACCGGGAGCCCCTCCCCGCAGACCGGCGGAGCCAGGGGCTGTGCCCCCGTGTCCAGAAGTGGTTCTACGAGAAGTTTGGGGAGTACGTGGAGGACTTCCGGTTCCAGCCCGAGGAGAGCACGGTGGAGACGGAGGAGCCCCTCAGCGCCCGGA
Organism: Panthera pardus; assembly: GCF_024362965.1. Classification (NCBI taxonomy): domain Eukaryota; kingdom Metazoa; phylum Chordata; class Mammalia; order Carnivora; family Felidae; genus Panthera; species Panthera pardus. The sequence goes on from NW_026526991.1 coordinate 7,399,308, forward strand.
GGTGGGGGCCTGCGGGGGGGAGGGGCCCTTGGGGGAGCCAGGCCAGCGCCCGGGGCGAAGCGACAAAGTGGCTGACGCCAGGGCTGGTCCCGGGGCACGGCCACGCGCCCTTCCCCAGGGAGCAGGGGCGGGAGCAGGGTCACGTGACAGGCAGCCCCCCCCCCCCCCCCCCCCCCCAGCTCAACACTCTGGGCTTCGTGACAAGGCGTGTGGGGACCATCGTCTCGGGGACTCAGGTTCTGGGACGTGGGCGGGAGACGAGGGGCAGCACCGTAGGTGACACCCCCCCCAAGTTAGTGATCAGCAGTGAGCTGCACCTGGTGGCCCCGCGTCCCAGGTCATGCTGTGCTCCCCGCGTGGCAGTGGAACATGGCGGTGGGGACGCGGCTGTGCAGGTGCTGGCACTCACCTCTCTCTCCCTCCCTCTTAGGTTGACGGAAAACATGAGGCGACTAAGTGAGTACCTAGCACGGCCGTGTGGGGCCAGGGGAGCAGGGCCTCGGGGCTGAACTGGACGTCTTTCCAGAAAGATGTTCCTGGAGGTTCCTTAGGAACAAGGCTCCCGTCAGCAGCATGTCCAGCACCACCCCCCCCCCCCCCCCCCCGCCATCCAGCTGGAGCAGGACAGGATGAGGCCAGCTCTGCCCGTCCCCAAGCTGGGCCTGGACGTGTCCCTCCAGGCCTGGAAGCCCCAGTGGAAAGCGGTGCTTCTCCAAGTATTGGCCAGGCCCCGGGCGATGACAGGCACCCCCCCCCCCCCCCACCACCCCGGCTCCCTCTTTCTCCCGTGTGTGGCACAGGCGTGGGGGGGGAGCGGCCAGCTGGCGGCTTGCGCAGGGATGGTGCGCAGTGGGTGGCACCGGGGTGGCTGGGAGAGGCCAGCTGGCGGTCAGGCGCCCCAGGAATCCAGGTTGTTCGGGGCCCCCTGCGCTCATGCCCCTTGCGCTGCTGGCTGCCCCCCGGGGTGTGCCTGAGTGCCGGCCTCACCGCGGTCGTTCTGTCCCCAGAGCGTGGTGCCAAACCCGTCACCAGCTTCGTGAAGAACCTCTCTGCCTTATCGGACTGGTACTCCGTCTACACGTCCGCCATCGCCTTCACCGTGAGTCCCCCGGGGTCAGAGACGGTCTGCCAGCCCCCCGGGCGGCCAGCGTGGTCTCCCACCTGTCCCCAGGGACGCACTGCCCCTTAGCCGCTCTGGCTGTGCAGTGGGGACTGTGCTGCTACCCGGCCCTGGGTTGTCTTGAGGGCATTGCAGGGGAGGGGGAGCCCCAGACAACCCCCCGGGGCAGCGCCTCAGGAACAGGCCTCTGTCCACACCTCCGTCTGCTCTCCTGGGCGAGTCGGGGAGAGGCTGGTGAGGAGGCTTGTCTGCCCAGGGGCGACCGAGCTCCCTCCCACTGGGCACCTGGGGCTGGGGGAGGCTCCTGGCCTGAGGGCCCAGCTGGGCCTCTGCGAGCCCAGTCCTGGGGAAGGGGTGGGAGAGCAGCAGGCCAGCATCGCGGCCTGCTCTGGGCAAAGGGGACTCGGCCCCCTGGCCCGAATCGTCCTGCCGTAGCCGGCCCCAGCCCCGCACAAGGAGACCCTCCCATCACTGGCAGGGGGACACAGGCCACCCACCTGCCTGCCAGGCACCATGGCCAGAGAGGGGCAGCCCCATCTCTGCATTTTGGAAGGTTCTGAGGCTGCCCTAAAGCCCACAGCCCGGTGCCAGCCCCGGGGGGAGAAGGGCATTTTGCTCCTTTACAGAGAATAGGACTCGGACGTGGGGCCCTGGTCCTGCCTGTGTGTTATCACCAAGAGACGTGCCCACCATTCAGGCCCTCCTTCCTGGCCTCCTGTGCCTGAAACCCCCTGCACTCCACTCACTGCCCTGTCTGAACGTCTGTTGTGTGCCAGGCACATGGCACGTCGTGGGTTCTCAGCCAGCGGTTGGCCACCTCGCCTGGCCATGCTGAGTCCTGGCGGGGCTTCGAGCTCTTCCCGGGAGAGCCGCACCTGGGGCCGGCAGGGACCCGTGCCCATCCCAGGCCACGTCCAGTAGCTGCCTCCCTGGGGCGCCCCCTCCCTGCACACCCAGAGCGGCCCTTGGTGCCACCCCTGAGAACCCCTGCTGAGAAAGCAGCTCTTCCCGGGGCCTCCCCGTCACGCACTCCCTCCTTTGGAGAGCCGCTGGGGGCCTGGGCGCCCACCTCCCATCGTGGCCTGGTGGGGCGGGGGGTCGGGGGGAAGGAGGAGGGGGTGGCCTGTCCGGGTGCCTGACCGTCTCCCTCCTACCCGCAGGTGTACATGAATGCCGTGTGGCATGGCTGGGCCATCCCCATGTTCTTATTTCTAGCAATTCTGAGGTTATCCCTCAATTACCTCATAGCCAGGTGAGCGTGCTGGTTTGCCCTTGTACGTGGAGGTGCCATCTCCCTGAGCCGGGGCCGCCTCGCACACAGGTGTCTGGGGGTAGTCCTGTGATGGGGCGGGGCTCCCGAGCCCCCAGGAGGATGCCCGCCCCCACCCGGCTCGCTGGAGCCAGCGGCGGGTGATTTTCGAGCTCCCTGGCGGCTCTTCAGGAAGGCCGGCGGGTGCCCGCGGGGTCCCTGCAGCTGCCTCCGCTCAGTGATGGTATCCCAGGAGCCTTGACGGGGCTGCAGAGTCTTTGTGCCCTGGGGGAGGGGGGGAGAGTCCTGGCATTCAGAGTGAGGGTCCTTGCAATCACCAGCCCCAAGCAACATGCCCCGTCTTTCCTTCGCGCCCTTGTGAGCACCTTCTGGGGGCTCCGTCGGGATGCCCCTCGTCCCCAGGCTGCCTGGTGTGTCTGAACATGCGGTTGCCCCAGCAGTGAACGTCCCTCCAGAGGAGAGCCCCCGTGTTCCAGATTTGTACGCAGCCGTTCAAAAGTTCACACTTCCGCATACGAGTGTTCCTAGCATCTCGGTGCCTGCTTGAGTTGGTTCACTTGAAAATGTTTTTTGTAGGGAAGCAAATCTTTACGTACTCGTGAGGGCGTCCTCTGTGCCCAGGCGAGGCACGATCAGCTAAAGTACTTGCTGTTACTGCTGTGGTGACTTACTTTGAAAGACCTGTCACTTCTGGGCCCCCGTGGGAGGGGCCGGTGAGGGTGACCTTGAATTGTCCATTCTCAAGAGCCAGGGGGCAGCCCTGGTGGGCACGGCAGCAGACGGCAGAGGGTCTCCGCAGCCCCTTCTGTCCCTCACTCCTTCCCCGTCGGGAGCACGGGGCTGGGGATCTGAGGTCCTCCCTCTAACGGCACCAGCTGTTAAAGGCTCGTGATTGTCTCCTCTTGACCAGGGGTTGGAGGATACAGTGGAGCATCGTGCCTGAAGTGTCTGAGCCCGTGGTAAGTCCTGGGAGGGCAAAGGTCTCGGTCTCCACCCGGTCAGGCCTCGACCCGTTGGCAGTGTGGGTTCCCTGAGGCCTCCAGCAGCAGCTGTGCAGATGCCCTGGGAGCCCTGCCTGGCAAGTCAAGGTCAGGGAGCGGAAAGCCAGCATCCCCGGGCACAGAGCCCTGGACGGCCACACTATGACCCCTTGCCGGCCGACACCCCAAGTGCCCCTTGCTGGCCCAGGCTTGGCGGCAGGGGAAGCAGGCCTGTCCTGACCCTTCCCAGCTGGGATGTGATCCGCTAGAGGGAGGTACGAAGGGGGCTGTCACGGTGTCTCGCTGGACCAGTGGACGTGTAGAGCAGGGATCAGCAAGCTCGCGGCCCTCCATCTGATTTTATAAATAAAGTTTTATTGGCATGTAGCCGTTCCCTTTCATGTACACACTGCTGCGGATGCTTTGGGGCAGCAACGGCCGGGTTTAGTAGCTGTGGCAGGGACCGCGTGGCCCACGGAGCTACAGGTGTTTATTCTCTGGCCCGTTACAGAAAGTTCGCTGACCTGCTCCAGAGGGAGACTCTGGCCGTGGGGTGGAGCTGCAGGCATGGGCGGGAGCTGGCAGTAGGGGTGCTGGGTGCAATGGTGCCACAGGGGTCAGGGCTCGGGGAGGGAGTCTCGGGGGTGGCAGGCCTGTGCCTGCTGGGCCCCGGTGCCCAGGACGCCCTTGGGAGGCTCTGGTTGAATGAGCTCAGACAAACAGGATGAGGTCAGCGCCCCCCCCCCCCCCCGCCTCAATTTCCCTTACTGCAAAGTGAGGGGCGGAGGGCTCTGTGCACGTTTGAAGACGACCCGTCAAGGTGCGATCCCTGCCGCTGCCCACCGCCCTCCCGGGCACCAGAGTGGTGGCTGCCAGGCCAGCCAGCCCATGCCGCGCGGGGGCAGCAGAGCGACCCTGTTCCCGGGGCTGGGAGGCCCCTGTGCTGTTCTTGTGACTCATTCCTCTGAGCTGCTCAGTTTCGGAGGACATTCTCTCCCGTCTGGCTGCAGGAGCCTCCAAAGGAGGACCTGACTGTGTCTGAGAAGTTCCAGCTCGTCCTGGATGTCGCCCAGAAAGCCCAGGTACTTCCCCCTCTCGGGCTCCGGTCTGGGGGCGCCTCTGTGCCAGCGTCGCCCAGCGGGGGCCCCCAGTGCCCCAGGCCTGGCTTGTCTGTTGTCAGCAGACCTGCCGTCAGCCTGCCCTTTGGCCCCGAGGCAGCACCCGAGACAACCCTGGTTGGCGGGAAGGCCCTCCCGGTCGAGGCTGTCGGCTGGCACCCTCTGGAGGGTGGAGCCCCTACCCGCCCGGCCGAGCTGTCTCCAGGAGGGGCGTGGCCCGGGACATCCGTGTCAGTGCGTCAGCCTGGGCTTTGCACCGGACCCACCCCCCTGTCTTCGGCCCTCGAGTGGCTGTGTCACCCGGCCATGGCCACACGGGGGCTGGACCTCTCTGGCCGGCCCGTGAACCCGGCCCTCCTGACGTGGCCGTGTGGACGGGGACCCGTTGTGATTGTGGCTTCTCCGCACAGAACCTCTTTGGCAAGATGGCCGACATCCTGGAAAAGATCAAGAAGTGAGTGATGGGCCCCCAGCCCGCGGCCTTGGGGGTGTGGCCCGCCCCCCGGCTGAGCCCCGCTCTCCCTTCCAGCCTGTTCATGTGGGTCCAGCCTGAGATCACGCAGAAGCTGTACGTTGCTCTGTGGGCCGCCTTCCTCGCCTCCTGCTTCTTCCCCTACCGCCTGGTGGGACTGGCCCTGGGTAAGGAGGCGCCTTGTCCCGGGTCGGGGGTGAGTGTGGCACAGGGTGCCCGGGCTGCTTCCCACCAGAGCGCGTGCCACGTGCCTCCCGGAGGCCAGCTGTTCGCGCTCACTGGCTTTCCTCCCTCTGGGCCTCATCCGATGGCTTCTCATCAGCTGTTTACACGGGAGACATGAGGCCCATTGCACCCTAGACACGTGGCGGTGGTTTCTTAAAGCAAGCTCACGCTCTACTCCCGAGTAGCTGGTAGACCCGAAGGCCCACAGGGGCCGCGCGGGGTCAGGCCGAGGGAAGAGAGACATAGGGCTGGCGGGGGGGTCGTGGGGAGCGGTGGCCTCCGTCCTGTGCGGGGCGGAGGCTCAGGCAGAGGGTGAGGTTTCGGAGGTTTGTTTTGTGCGGGTCCAGAACAGCCCTTGGCCGGGGTGGAGCGGGGAGAGCACTGAGGGGCATGGGGCAGGCGGGAGGGCCGGGCCTGTGGGGCCTTGGGCTGTGGTGGGACCTGTGGATGGACGGGATGGTCAGGGCGGGGTCGGGGTTTGCGCCGAACTGCTGGGCAGGTGACGTTGCTGTAGTGATAGTGAGGCACGAGGGATGGGGGGGCGGGGGGGGGGGCAGCTGGAGGCGGGGCGTTGAGGGTTTTAATTCCAGGGCGGGGCGTGTGCAGAATCCAGGCCACAGATCTGGATGTGCAGGACGTGGCCTTTGTCCGTATTTCAAACCGTGGGGTGGCAGGAGGACTTGAACCCCTCATGGGTTCACTGGGACCCCTGCCCCCGGCCTCTGCAGGGCAGGGAGGAAGGTGTGGGCGGGTGTGGAGGCCGAGGCCGAGGCCATGGTCCTGAGGCTGCCCCTGGCCAGACCCTGACTCCTGACCTGTCTCGGGCCTTAGGGTCCCTGGCCTGGAGCGGGCACCGGCCCGGCTGCAGTGCACGGGTGGGGCTGGGTCCGAGCTGGGGCGTCGAGCGCAGCGGCCACGTGGTTCGGGGGTCTCACGGAATGGGGGCCGTCCCCACCTGCCCGCGGCCCCCCAGCACGCCGCCGCAGCCCTGGTCTTTGGTTGGTGCTCTCCCTGCAGGCCTTGCCAGGAAAGCCAGGGCTGGCAGACGGCGTGGCCTTGGGGGAAGTGACTGGCACCAGCAAAAGTGAAATGCCCTCGGTGCCGTTTCTCAGGGGCCTGGGCCGGGGTGCGAACCCTCTGACCCCGAGTGGGAGCGGGCCCACCGGGTCAGAGGGCGGCAGGCCGGAGTGGGTCCCTTCATGTCATTCTCGGGGGTCGTAACTTGTTTGGGAGCTGGGTTGATTGGCAGCAGCCGGAGCGGACCCCCCTTCGGCCGGGGTCTCCTGGCCCTCTTGCTTCTCCTGCCCTGTGCCAGCCCCCCCCACCCTGCCCCGGGTTCTGCGAGGCCCTCCGTGTGCCCTGGCGCTCTGTCCTCCGCGGGCCGGGGCGCGGGGCCGCCGTGCCGAGGGGACGGACGTGGCCGCGGTCCTGGTCCCGGGTGGGATGGGACTGTGTCTTCCCGTCCCCAGGACTCTACGCCGGGATCAAGTTTTTCCTCATCGATTTCATCTTCAAACGCTGCCCGAGACTGCGAGCCAAATACGACACCCCCTACATCATCTGGAGGAGCCTGCCCACCGACCCGCAGCTCAAGGAACGTTCCAACGCCGCCGTGTCTCGCCGGGTAGGCCGGGCCCGGGCCGCGGCTCCCAGGCCCCCCCGCTTGCCGCTCCCCGTGCACGGGGAGGCCAGCGTCTGTCCCGTGTTGTGGGGCCCTCGAAGCAGACGCGGGGCTGTGGGGATTTCCCTGCCGCCCGGCACTGCTCGTTCGGACGGCCCACGAGCCCCGGGGTTGGAGGCCCCCACCCGCCGCAGGGCCCCTCAGGGCCCCTCCCACAGACTTGAGCCAGGCGGGCCCCCGGGCCAAGGGCAGGCGCGGTACAGGATGTTGGTCGCGGCTACCGAGAGCCAGAGGCCTTGGGAGGAGGGACCCCTGGGGGCTGCTGTCCAGCCCTTCCGTTCCCCGGCTCTGAGGCTCGGGCCTGCCTCGTGCCCACACGCCGGTACCGGGCGTGTTCTCGTTCACGGTGGAAAGCGTTTGTGGGTGTTGGGCCCTGCGTCCCAAGTCGGGGCACAGAGGACCAGCTGGCCTAGGTGTTCTCCTCCGTCTCGGATGGGGGGGGGGACGTTCGGGGTCTCGGGGAGGTCCAGGAAGCCTTCCTGAAGGAGGGGACTTGGATTTCTGAGTCTTGTGTGTAAGTGTCCTCTGAGGAGAAGGTGTCTGGTGACCCGCTGATGGGAGGGGAGCTCTGGATCAGTGTGGGTCACGCTCTAGGACAGCAAAGCCTGTTGGGAGCCCGGGCTCCTTATTAGGGGTGAAGCTTGTGTGTGTACGAGCCGCTGAGCCAGCAGACAGGCCCCGGTTGTGCAGGTGGGGGTGAGGCGGGCAGCCTGGCTCCCCGAGGGCATGGGAGGAGACGAGCGGTTCGTCCTAGCCCTGGGGTGGTTGGGGAGAAAAGGCCTTCATGGGGGTCGAGACCACTTAGTGCTGGCCAGTGTCCCGAGAGACTGAGGGGAGCCAGGGGGCGGGTTCCCTGGAGGAGGTGCTGCTTGCGGCTCTGCTCAACCTCCGTGTTTGTGACCTCACGTCACGGGGACCCCCTTTTTCTCTCGGTCCCACGTGTGTCTGTTGTCTCCTCTCTGGCCAGCCGCCAGGGCACGACTGGGTACGGTGTCCGTCTGGAAGCTGTGTCGTGACCATTTGACTTTTTAATGTTGCTTTCAGTGGCCTGTCCCTCGACCACGTCCCGTTTCTCAAATGTGGAGAATGGGCTGCGTGCTCTGGGGGCGGGCTCAGCTCGGCCTTCGGGAGTGGGGACCCTGCTGGGGAGACGGGGGGTCTCCCCGCTGTGGTGGGGCTGTTCTGCCCTCGCGGGGTGAGGGGCGGCCCCTGGAGGGGCTCTTAGGGCACACGTGGCTGTGCCTCCTGTACGATGACAGCCGGCAAGGGCGGGGGGCTGCGCGTGCCCCAGTCCCTGCCGACCCGGCGTGGCTGATGGGCACGCGCGTGCTCTCGGCAGCTGCAGACGGCCTCCTCGCGGAGCTACGTGTCCAGCGCGCCCGCTGGCCTGAGCAAGGATGAGGACACCGGTCGCTGCCATGGTACCAAGAAAGGCAATTTCCACGAGATCTTCAACCTGACAGAGAACGAGCGGCCGCTGGCGGGTACGTGCGCGGAGTCCGTGACCCGCCCTGGCCTGGGGGGGGGGGGGGGGCGGCGGCTGGCGCCTATGCTGGGGGCCCTCGGCAGCGACAGCCCTGGGGGCTCGGAGGGCTGCTCTGGGTGGGCAGGCGGGAGAGCCGGGTGTGCTCCTGGCCCGCACAGGGCCCCCCCTTTCCCGCGGCAGATGGTTTAGCGGCAGAAATCCAGGGGGTCCCCCAGAGCGCGGCTCAGAGCCGTCCCCAGTTTGAGCGTCACCTGTGCTGCCCCGGCTCGCCCTGGCCGTGACCTGTCTGGAGAGCCGTGTGGTGGGAGGCAGCCGGGGGCACTGGTCCCGGGCCAGCCTCCCAGGAAGGGCCTGCCCTGAACTCCTGACCCGGTGGGCACCCAGGGAGCTGGGTTCTAGAACTGCCTGGTGGTCTGTAGCGTGTGGTGAGCAGCTGCGGAGGAAAGCCGTAGAGACCTGACCTTCGACCTCCTGGCCCCTCGTCCTGCAGACCCAGGATATGCAGACGTGCTTGCCAGGAAGGCGGGGGTGGGGGGGGCGCCCTACCTTCCTTCCTTCCTCCCGGGGCGTTACCCGGGGGTGGGGGGCGTGTGTCGGTGCGTCTTTGGGAAGCCCGGGGTGACGGGCTCCCACGGGGAGTGGGGGGGAGAGGTCACGGGCGCTTTCGTCCCCGCTAGTGTGCGAGAACGGCTGGCGCTGCTGCTTGATTAACCGGGACCGGAAGATGCCCACGGACTACATCCGCAACGGGGTCCTGTACGTGACGGAGAAGTGAGTGCCTCCGGGGACTGGGCCGCGGCCGCGCCGCGCTGGGTGCCGGGCCTCGAGGGGCGGGCCCGCGGCTGCACGTGTTGCTCTGCTGTCGGGGAGAGGCTCTGCTTCTCCCCGAGAACGAGACCGGATGGAGAGCTGACCCCCGGGGGTGGGGGGAGGGGGGGCCCTCCGCCAGGTGTAGGGGCGGGAAGAGGGGTTCCGGGGTGGGATCTGTCCTCAGCCCTGCGGGCCCTCGGCCGCCCCGCCCTCGCACTCACGGCAGCGGCCACGGGCCACGCCTCCCTCTCTGCCCCTCGCTGAAGGGACGGGCCTCGGGGACATTCTTGGTTCTGGTTGGACAGCGAGAGGATGCCTGACATCCTTCTGACGTCAACCAAGTTCCGCATAGGGCCGTGGATTTAGTCTGTAAAAACTGTGAAACTCTCTCTCCGAAAGTGAGGTTTTCTGTAAAAGGCCGGTGCGTGGTGACAGGTGGGAGGGGCCCTCTGGGGGTCGCCCTCGCCCCCTGGGGACTGTGGTGGCGGCAGCCTGGACGGGGCATCCCCGGTCAGTTGCTGGGCTGCGCCCCTGTTTCTTTCTCCCCCGCTAGTTACCTGTGCTTCGAAAGCTCCAAGTCCGGTTCTTCCAAGAGGAACAAAGTCATCAAGCTGGTGGACATCACAGACATCCAGAAGGTCGGTTGGGCCGCCTCCTCCCTTCTCCTCGCCCCTCCCGCGTCGGGAAGAGGAGGGCCGGAGGGCCGTGAAGCGGCTGGGCTCCCGCCGCGTGCCTTCACAGCGCCAGGCTGGTGCCAGCAGGGAGCTTTGCTGGCCTCGTTCCTGGCCACGGCAGGGCTCCCCTCCTGGAAGGCCTCCACGCAGAGCCCCCTGGGCTCCCGTCAGCGTCCGTGTGCCACGACGGGCCTCTCCCACCTCCTCACGGGTCTGCGCCGGGCGCCCTCCCCCAGATGGGTCAGGCCCCTGGGCCCCTGGAGCCACTGTGTATCTGCCCCGAGATGCTCCCCCTGCCTCGAGCGTTTCCTCAGCCGGTTTCCCTCGGGTGTGGTCACGTGGCGTGGGCGGGGTGCGTGTGGTCCCCGGGGAGGGCCCGACGCACGCCCTTGGCGGGGCCGGCCGGGTCCACCTGCTCCCCGTCTCCAGGGTCTCAGCGCGTAGGACGCGGGCCAGCCCGGGCTGTGGGGTGGACCCGGGCTCGTTGGTGTGTCAGGGGCACCCCGCTGGCTGTTGGGGCCCTGGGCCCTCCGCGCCTCCCCGCTGGGGCGTTCCGCTCGTGCGGTGCCCCGTAGGGAGACCCTGTGTCGCTTGGGCCCTTCCGGGAGGGGGCGGGAGGGGGCGTTCGCAGGTCTGGGTTCTCAGTCACGAGGTCCGTCTGTCTTCTTGTGGCCAGGAAGGCCGGGGCTCCGTGGGGCTTGGTGTCCGTGGGCCCCGGGGCATGGGGACAGGCTTGGCCCTGGTCCTGGCAGGGGCCCGTGGTGACAGTGTGCTGTCGTCCCCTCAGTACAAGGTCCTCTCTGTCCTCCCGGGGTCAGGCATGGGGATTGCCGTGTCAACGCCATCAACCCAGAAAGTAAGTGCTGGGTGGGAAGTCGGGGAGCCTGGGGTGGGCTGGGGGCTGCGGCCATAAGGGGCCTGAGGGGCGCCCCCCCTTCCCTCCCTCCTTCCCTCCCTCCTTCCCTCCCTCCTTCCCTCCCTCCTTCCCTCCCTCCTTCCCTCCCCGCGGCCGCAGGAGCCCTACTGCTCTCTCCAGTGTGGGTCAGGTGGGGGCTGAGGGCCGCAGCGGGGGAGGGTGAGCCGGGGATCCCCCTGAAGGCTGGGGGCCCGGCCTCTGGGTGGAGGGGAGGGTCTGCCCTTCAGCACCAGACCCTGAGGGGCTCTGCTAGGACCTGGCCTGGGGCCAGGCAGGGCCTGTGTTGGGGGCCGTCCTCCTGGCTGGGTGCCGGGCCACCCACCGCCTTTCCTCCCCGCCAGCCGCTGGTGTTTGGTGCCATGGTGCATAGAGACGAGGCCTTCGAGACCATTTTCAGCCAGTACATGAAAATCACAGCAGCAGCCGCGTCTGGTAGTGACAGCTAGTGTCCGTTCTTCCGGGATGTTGCTGGAAGGTTTTTTGTTGTTGTTGCTGTTGTTGTTGTTCTCTTTGGTTTCTTGTTTGTCCGTTTGTTTTTTTAACAATTTGATAGTGGAAAAACTTTGGACATCCTCCTGATCTTTTGCAATAATTCCCCTCGATCTGTGGTTTCTATTGTGTTTACCCTGCGTCTTACGGACCCTTCACGCAGGGGTTGGGGCCCGCAGACAGCGCCAGCCCATCTGACGGGTGAGGCGTGTCCCACGACCGCGTGGACACGGAGGCAGGGGATCGTCGGAGGCCCGTGGAACGGAGGACACGCGGGACGCGCCGGCCCCAGCCACCGCCGAGCGCAGCGGCTGTTTCTGAGCCCCCGCCTGGCCAGAGCCCCCGCGCCAGCCGCGCACCCAGCCCTCCGGAGGCCGAAGCTCTTCCACACCAGAAGCCATAGCTAAGGAACAAGCCCTCCCTCCTCCTGGGGGTGAAGGACGTCGGTGACGAGCAGCTCAGAGGCCCCTTCACCGACCGCCGGGAACGGGTCGTGCGCTTTCCTCTGGCGAGACCCCCAGCCGCGCGTCCTCAGGGCGCGATCTGGGCCGGGGGTGCGGCCCCGTCCGGCTTCAGCTCTGTGCTGCCCTTCGTGGGGGAAGCGAGGCTGGCTGGGCCGGGCCCCCCCCCCCCCCCGCCCCCCAGTCCTGACGAGCCCCCTGGAGTCCCGGGCGTGGTGACCGATGAGGATACAGAGTGATGTGCCCTAGAAGCACATCTTTTTAACGCTTTGCCCTTTGGAGAGCCCCGCAGAACGCGTCCCAAGACCTTTGGGGGCACCCCAAGCCGTGGTTGCTCTCAGACGGATATCAGCCGCTGCGTGGCTGGCGCTGGCCTCCGGACGAGGGAGGGGGTTCTGGGGTGGGTGGGGGCGGACAGGAGCGTCCGGGCTTGCAGCCGGTCCACCCGGGGAGCCGTACGGGGATGCTCCGGAGGGCACCGGCTCGGGGGAGTGGCCGTGAGCGGAGCCCGGAGGTTTGGGGCCGGGCGGTCTGCACCCCTGACGTCCGACGGTGTCCCGGTGGGCACACAGCTGTGCTGGCACACGCTCGGGGGGGTGAGGGTGAGCTGGCACCGGTCTGCACCCCCCCACCCCCGACGCCTGGGGAAGCCGGCGCTCCTGTGGCGGAGGCCGGGGGCGGGGGGTGGTGCCGTGTGGGGACAGGCCTGTGACGTCTGTGAAGGACAGGCTGAGATCGTGGCGGTCAGCGCACTCCCGACTCGACTACTCCAGCTCCTTGGCTTGTCCTGAGTCCTTTTGGGGGTCACTGGGATTGTTTTTTGAAGAAACAGAAGATTATATTTTTTACAGAGAGCAAGCTGTTTTTCTTATTTTTGTATCATTTTTCAGATGTAATTTTTACCTTTGCTCTAATCCTAATTTGCTGGTTTGGGTGAGACCCGGTGGCATCGCTCACGTTCCCCGCCCCCCCGCTTCCCAGGGGACCGTAGGGCCACGCTCCAGGGCCCGGGCAGTGCCTCCGGGGGGCCCAGTCGACCAGCCTGATGAAGCACACCCCCGACCCAGTCGGTGAGATCTGAGGGCGCCCGTGGCACCCACCAGCTCCAGCCGTGCTGTTGGCGGGACCCTGCGGGCCGCCCTTCCATAACAATGGAGGCAGAGCCCGCCGTAAACCTTGGCTTTGGCTGCCACACAGCTGGACCGGCTCTCGTGGCCCCGGGGAGGTTTAGGGCACACCTGGGGACCGCCCCCACCCCCGGTAGATCCTCCCTCAGTGCCCGAGGCACGTGGGGACAGGCTGCAGGGCGACCCCCGGGGCCGCCAAGGGGTCGGTGTGTGGCCTGTCCACGGGGTGGCCTCGCCCTCTTCGGCAGAGGGGGTGGTTTGGTTTGAGTCCCTTTTGAGGAGAAAGGGAGATGAAAACTGACCACGTGCCGAGCGCGGCCCCGGGGGGCACCGGGTTCTGTGGGCGCCCAGGCCCTGCCGGGAGGAAGGCGGGCCCGCCGCGGGCTCCGGGCCTCCTGGCAGAGCGAGCCGTCGTTTCTATCGAATTGTGTAAATCTGGGCAGATACTGCGTTTCTATGACTGATCACTGAACTAGAAGGAATGTTACATTTTCTACGTCTGAAGCTTGAGTCTATTTTGGATCTGTAAATAGTCGTTACTGCTGTCATTTTTGTTCAACGAAAGGATTGTACTGTATGAAGAACCAATGAAAAATCCCCTGTAACATTTTTTTAAGAAAACTTTGTTTGTTTAAAGAAGTCTTGTATAAATTATAATTTTTATTTAAATAAACCTGAAATGCTTTGTGCTCAGGGGAGCGGTGGGGGCGGGAAGGGGGCTGCGCTTGGCTTTCCTGGCAGAGCCCGAGTGCGTCACAGGCAGCGGGGGCCCAGGAATCCCGCGGCCACCAGGGCACTGGAGGGTACTGGGGGTTTGGGGCTCCACAGCTGTCTTGGTGACCGTGGGGGGTGGGGTGGGTGCCCGGGGAGCGGGCTGTGGGATGGGGCCACGAAGGAGGGTCCCAGGGGCCCGGGGACATCGAGGAGCTGGGGGGAGCAGGGAGCAGGGCCCCAGGTTCTAGAAGGAGACTGTAGGCCAGTGGGACCATCACTGCAGGGCTGCGGGGGAGCCTGGGGAAGGAACGGAAGCGGCGCCTCGGGTTTGGGGTGCGGGCCCTGGGCGTGACCTCACTGGGAGGGGTGGGCGTCTCTGGGGCCCTCCCCTGGGGTCTGAGGCTGAGAGGTGGGGGGTCCTGAGGACCCCGGGCAGAGGGATCCCCAGTGGCACCTGTGGCTTGGCCGGTCCAGACACTGACCCTGGAGACAGGGATGCGGGAACCGGGCCGACTTCCGAACCCGCCGCAGTCCCGCACCGAGCTGAGCTGCACACGACTGAGGGCGTCCAGCCCCCAGCGCCCCAAGCCCACAGGAGCCCGCGGGAGGCAGAGACCCACCCAGCTCCCACCAGGTGAGCTGGAGCTGGACAGAAACCAGGTCTGATGGGCCAGCTCTGCCCCCAGGGGCGTGGCCTTGTGTCCTGCCTCCATCCACCTGTTCGTCCGGCCATCTCCCCATCCATCTGCTGCAGGCGCTGTCCGAGGGGCTGGGACGTAGCCGTGAAGGGCCAGTGGTCCCTGGGAATCCCCGTGCCGTCCCCCAACCCGACTCTCCTGACAGCAAGAGAGGGCTTGCCTAGCCCCAGAGCCCCCGCTCGCCCCTCTGCAGCACAGCTCGACAGGACGGTCCCTGCGAGCGCCCGGCCCTGGGGGGACACCTGGTCTCTGGAGGCAGAAGGGTGAGGAGGGATCCGAGCCCAGGGTGTGGGCGGCACAGGCCCCACCCACCCTCGCTGGTGGGGCTCCGGGTTCCACGCCTGTTTTCCTATTTGATGTGCCAGTAAAGCAGCACAGAGCTGCCTGATCATGACTGAAAACTTTGCTGACTGTATTTCAGGTGGTGGGTTTCCTTTGGGGGCCTGGACCCTGCATTTCGCAGCAGCACTCCGGAGAGGCCGTCTCTGGCTTCGCCTGGGGGTCCGTGAAGCCAAAAAAGGCGACTTGGTGCCCCTGTAGTACTTGGCCTTTGTTCTTGGAGAGATCGAGCCCCTGCAGTGCTCCTTCTGGCTGCAGATCGGGTGGGGAGGGTCCGGGGACGGAGGAGACAGGAACACAGAGTCATCTGTTAACGGTCTTGTTCAGGCGGGCTCCCCTTCACGGGCACCCGCCGTTTCTTCTGTAACAGCATCTAGCGAGCGAGTCTCAGGACCGTGTGAGTAAATGCGAGGGCCACACGTGGCCTGGGGGGCTGTCACCACGCGGTCAGGAGCCAAAGGTGGTGATTCTGTTCACCCACAGAAACCAACACGCGGAGCTGGCTCCGAACACGTCTGCTGTTTCGGAGGCTGGAGTGAGGGGTCGGCTACTTGGGGCGTGATGGCCCTGAAGGCTGCGGGAGATTCAGGGGGCAGCCGCTGCCCGCGAGGTGAGGAAGGATCCAGAAGACCCTGTCCTGTGCGGGGGTGTGTGGGGAAGCCCCCAGAACCCACCGGAGCAGGGAAGCCCGCCCCTTCCTTCTGCAGGGTCCTGGACCCTGCTCCCTTAGAGGCACTGTTGTCCCTTCTGTCCCTAGCAGTCCGAGCTGGTGCAGACAGGGGGACCCGAAACGTGTAAGGTCGTAAAGGCATCTCCTCGAGGACTCCTGCGGGTAGGTGATGGGACTGGGGAAACCCCAGGTCTACAGCTAAGTTGTCACACGAGGCACGTTTTCTGGAGACCCTGTGGTACGTTAAAAAAAATCCCATTTTTATGTAAAATAAAAAATTTTTTAGGAGGTAACAGCCCCCAAATACGTTTTTTAGGAATATATCTAAACAGAATGAAAAGAGACTTCAGGGAAAATTCTAAAGCTGTTGAAAGACCTGAGCGAGGACCCTTCTAAATGGCAACGAGTGCAGCGTTCGCACGCCGGGAAGTTCAGTTCCGTGATGAAAACGTCTCAAAACGTGCGGAATGAGGAAGTTACAGAAGACAGCACGCGGTGGGTTTCCTTTCACACAATGAGCGAAGTGCGTGGGACTGAACCATGTGCCTGAGCCTCTGAGCCCTCAGGAAGGAAAACCCCGCTACCGCCCGCTGGGGCTCAGCAGCCGTGTCCTGTCCTGCCAGATAAGCCGACGGGAGGTGGATGGACGGGAGGAAGGACACAGTGCTTTTATTTGATGATGTTTAGTTCATGCGAAGTCCCACGGAGGTGGTTAAACCCGGGGCTTATGTAGCATTTTAGCAAGTGGACGCTTAACTTTGTCAAGAAGTGACAAGAGGACAGACACCAGGGTTTGGGAGGGGGCCGCCTGGGTGGCTCAGTCGATGGAGCGTCTGACTTCAGCTCGGGTCACAAATCTTGAGGTTTGTGAGTTCAAGCCCCATGTTGGGCTGCTATCGGCCCAGAGCCTGCTTAGGATCCTGTCTCGCTCATCCCCCCCCAAAAGAAAAAAAAAAAAAAAGGAAGGAAAGGGGTTTGGGCTTCTAAGGTAACATGACTTTACTGGGGAATTTTTTTTTTAACGTTTATTCATTTAGGTAATAATTTATTTTTTGAGAGAGAGTGCACGTGTGTGCACAAGTGGGGGAGGGGCAGAAAGAGAGGGACACAGAATCCGAAGCGGGCTCCAGGCTCCGAGCTGTCAGCACAGAGCCCGACGCGGGGCTCGAACTCACGAACCGTGAGACCGTGCCCTGAGCCGAAGTGGGCCGCTTAACCGAGCCACCCGGGCGCCCCCTACTGGGGAATTTTGTGTGGGAAATGATGGAAGATTTAGGCTTGTGCAGACCCACCTCCCCAGCGGTAGACGCAGTGGACGGGGTTCTGCTCCCGGAAGCGGAGAGGAGGGCACACCTTCTCGAGGGGAAGTGTATGTCCCACTTTTAGCGGGGACGGGGCGGGCGGGGGGCAGGAAGCTCCTTCTGCATTTGCGGCCCGATGGTCTTCGGCTCAAAACAATCCTATGCCACAGTGTGTGTCGTGTGCGTCCCCTCCCCTCACACGGACAAAGGGAACAGCACGCTGCAAACAGTCACCTCTGTGGAGGGGCGGGGAGGGGAGGGGTCAGCCCATAAGGACACACAGGGACTCTGGGCCTGGCCGGTAGGTAACACCGTCGCTCATTTTATTCTTGCTCTTTAAATTGTACATTGGTGTTTTCACAAAACATGCTCCGCTTTGAAAATAACAGGAATTTATAAAAGAAAAAAAAATTCTGCCCAACGTAACTTTATTTCTGTCTTCTCAAACGTGTCAGAGCAAATATGCCATTTTCTAATCTCGAAACCCGCAAGATTAAAAGAAAATGAAGCCACCTCTTCCATCGGTCCTGCCCCGTTACACGAGATTGTACAAGGAACAAAGTCGAGCCTGCCCGCCGAGCAGGTGCAGCTTCCGAGGTTCCTCCTTGGTAGTCAGAACAAGCGGGAAACGGGTCAGGGCGTAACTACCGCCACGGTTTTCTGCACCAATGAGTCACACGGGAAGTTAAAGCCTAGACTAATCCTAGATGATCCTAAGTCCTCACTAACCAGCTGTCAGTTCTGACGTGCACATGTTGGGGCTCCGTCTGGGGCCTTCGTGAGATCAGAACCCCCTGCCCACATGGGAATGTCTGGAAAGTACTTCCATCCCGTGTAGAGATTATCAAGGAGTGCTGGGGGGTGTTCACACAACCACACGCACCCTAAGAACCGTCCCAAGGCCCGTGATGTCGGCACAAGGTCAGCCCCTCCGGGAACCGTGTGGCCCGCTTTCTCGGTGAACGTGAACTGTGGACTCCGGCCTGGACTGTTTTTCTAAAACCGGCAATGGACTTCAGCACTGTTTTAGGAAACCTCAAGTAACACAATCCACAGAGCGGCTGTGGGCGGCCGGGAGCCCCGCTGGGGAGGCCCTCGCGCCCCTGCTCAGACCTGCCAGTCCTGGGTCTGGTTTCTTCCAACCAGCAGCAAGCACTGAGAATTAGTTTTCATACCCAGACTTTTCACCCACCCGCTAATCATTAAAACATCGGATTCGCACAATCGCTTGATAATGTGATCTTATTAAAATAAAAAAGCCAGTTAAAGCTACCCTTTTTGTCTGACCTGGGATTGAATGATAAAATAGGAAATTTCATGTATACTTCAAAATATAAATGCTGCAAGTAAATTCTAAAAATATATGATGTCTGTTAATGCTAAAATGACTACTTGTGCCTACGTGAGGTCAAGGGCACTCGTAAAGCACATGACGGCTTGTGAACCGCCTCTTGTAACAGGCTTCCTCTCTTTGCAAACCAGAGTTCAAGCCTCATCTTGTATTTCAAATAAAGCTATTTTCGATGCATCTCCCATATAGCCAAGCATGAATACAAAGGAAATGGGGCCACAAGCATGCACGAGGGCCACCCCAGGGCCGGTGGCCAGGCCTGCAGGGAAGCGCCAGCCACCTGTAGGGAACCCCCGGCCTTTGCAGGGAACCCTGGCCGCCTGTAGGGAACCCCCGGCCACTGCAGGGAACCCCTGGCTGCCTGTGAGGAACCCCGGTCACTGCAGGGAACCCCTGGCTGCCTGTAGGGAACCCCTGGCCGCTGCAGGGAGCCCCTGCCGCTGTAGGGAACACCCGGCTGCCTGTAGGGAACCCCCGGCCGCTGCAGGGAACCCTGGTTGCCTGTAAGGAACCCCTGGCCGCTGCAGGGAACCCCCGGCCACCTGTAGGGAACCCCCGGTCACTGCAGGGAACCCTGGCTGCCTGTAAGGAACCCCGGCTGCTGCAGGGAACCCCTGGCCTCCTGTAGGGAACCCCTGGCCACTGCAGGGAACCCTGGCCGCTGCAGGGAACCCCTGGCCGCATGTAGGGAACCCCCAGACGCCTGTAGGGAACCCCCCGCTGCCTGTAGGGAACCCCTGGCCGCTGCAGGGAACCCCTGGCCTCCTGTAGGTTGGAACCCCTGGCTGCTGCAGGGAACCCCTGGCCGCCTGTAGGGAACACCCAGCTGCCTGTAGAGAACCCCGGCTCCCTGTAGGGAACCCCTGGCCACTGCAGGGAACCCTGGCCGCTGCAGGGAACCCCTGGCCGCCTGTAGGGAACCCCTGGCTGCTGCAGAGAACCCCTGGCCGCTGCAGGGAACCCCTGGCCGCCTGTAGGGAACCCCTGGCCGCCTGTAGGGAACCCCTGGCCACTGCAGGGAACCCTGGCCGCTGCAGGGAATCCTGGCCGCTGCAGGGAACCCCTGGCCGCTGCAGAGAACCCCTGGCTGCCTGTAGGGAACCCCTGGCCGCTGCAGAGAACCCCTGGCCGCCTGTAGGGAACCCCTGGCCACCTATAGGGAACCCCTGGCCACTGCAGGGAACCCTGGCCACTGTAGGGAACCCTGGCCGCTGCAGGGAACCCCTGGCCGCCTGTAGGTTGGAACCCCTGGCCGCCTGTAGGGAACCCCTGGCCACTGTAGGGAACCCCTGGCCGCCTGTAGGGAACTCCGGCCACTGTAGGGAACCCCCGGCTGCCTGTAGGGAACTCCGGCCACTGTAGGGAACCCCCGGCTGCCTGTAGGGAACCCCCGGTCACTGCAGGGAACCCTGGCTGCCTGTAAGGAACCCCCGGCCGCTGCAGGGAACCCCTGGCCGATGCAGCTCCAGCACTTCAGCGGAAAACTATCTAAAATCCTAACCCTGAAGACACCATTTACACTATTCTGGCTGAAAAGGACAACAGTTTCAATAAATATGTAGAACTGAACGTGAAGAAAAGCTCCAGTCGGGACCACATGTATAGACCCGGGGCCTGCACCAAAGTAGCCCCCGGGACTCGGGAGCCCCACCGCCAACCGGGGCAGGGTGCCCGGATGTCAAGTGAACACAGCATTCAACAGAGTGAATTTTTTCCTACTGCGTGCCAGCTTTTCTCCATGCCACCCCCCCCCCCCCCCCGCCCAGTGTGGCCATAAAGCGTCGGCACCTAGCCGTAAAACCGATGCCGTCTCCAGGGCCCGTGATTGTTCCTGCTGACCAGGCGGATTGTCCCAGAAACACGACTGTGATGAAAGCAAGGACCTGGGTTTTCAAGATAAAGTGCCACTCCTGTCCGTGTCCCCACAACAGTGCTGCACTCCCGAGGTGTCCCCGAAGCAGGGCTACGTTGCATTGTAGTTGCCCGGGACAGAGAGAGTCTGGAAGTTTCCTAAGCAGAAGCTCAGATGAAGGCAAAATGAAGGCGACCGACTACTTTCCGAAACCCGACCACAAATAACTGGATCAGCGAGCGGGGAGACCCCCGTCCGGATGGTGTGACCGCACATTCGCGGCCCCTAAACGTATTGGGCAGAGCCACCGATGGGCCCTTTGAAAATCTGCACCGTCGGCGTTGTTAAAACCTAAGAAGCCAGCGCCCCCAAACTGGTAAGTGCCATTGGCTGAGAAGAAGTTACGTGAAGCGCAGCCCAAAGAGTCACGTAGAACCGAAAATGCCAGGTATGTTCACAACATTGTTGACGAAGGTATTTTTCTAAAATCAAGATTCAACTATCAAAAATAAATTTCTAAATTTAAATGTGTATATCAACGTAATCGGTCTGCAGTAATTTTCTTAAACAACGGTCACGGTTCCCAATCACAGCAAGGCAGGTGATGCGTGACAGCGTCTCAGCTCTGTGACTCTTCCTTAGGGTTCTCCTCGATTCCTCGTGCAAAGAGACGAACCAGCTGGCAGTGGACCCTGCAGAGACAAAGGGCGCCGTGTCACCCCCAGGGTCCCCCTGACCCTCGGCCCCACTGCCGGTCAAGGGTAGAGGTGGGGTGGGGGTCTCATCCTGGCTGTCTCTGGGCCCAACCCCGTGGTGACAGGGCAGCTGAGGGCAGCCGAGGGCCAACAGAAAACCCAGGCACCTGTAGACCCCCGCTTTAGCAAAGTGACAAATCCCTGGGTGACTGCTTTCTCAGCTTCCAGGCCACGGAGAAGATTCCGTGCAGGGCAACCCCCCTTGTCCAGGACGTGCGGGATGTTCAGTCGCCCAAGAGGAGGGGGCCCCACACCAGCCAGAGCCCAGGGGGCTGAAGGGTGGCCGAGGTGCCCTGGAGAACCCCGCCTTCCGCAAGCACCAGGACGAGAGGAGCCAGAGGGACTCAGCGGTCAGCGTGGCTGTCCGGTCCCCACCGGCAATGCCTCCTTCCCAAATTATTAATGACGTCACAGCCCCCTCCGAGATGTTCAGTAATAGGGGTGCCTGGGTGGCTCAGTTGGTTAAACACCCGACTCTTGGTTTTGGCTCAGGTCATGGTCTCATGGTTCGTGGGTTCGAGCCCCACATCAGGCTCCGTGCTGATGGGTGTGGAGCCTGTGTGAGATTCTCTCTCTCTCAAAAATAAATGAACAAAAAAGATTTTTTTAAAGATGTTCAGTAATAAAAACCCCATAACTAAGTCACCTGCTGCTCAAGGCATAGTGATATTTATCGTGATATATAGCATGTATTTCATAAAAGAATGCTTTTCCTAATTTTCAAAGTATCCTGTTTTTCCAGTAAATCCCAAAGCCAGCATCAAAAATAATTCTGTAACTTGTAAAATGTGTTGACAAAAGCCGAATCCTGGCGGGCTTCCCTGTGGTCCTGTCCCCGCCCCTTCTCCTGGGATCTGAGCTGGGCAGTCATGGCCACACTGATCGCGCGGTGGCCACAGGAGCAGGTGCGAGCAGACGTGCGCCTCGATGAGGCTGAGGCTGCCTCTCCTGATGGCCTGGCCGGATGCTGATGCAGGAGGCTCGACACTGCACATCCCACGGGCTGAAAAGCCATTTAACGTCGGGATTGTACACAGTGACGTGCACGTTATCGGAGGTGTGGGTGCGGGGCTGCAGGCCCCTCCGTGTCGCCTCCCACATCGTCCGCACTCTGTCGTCAAGGAGCGCGTGGCCTGGCCTCCGTCAAGGCGGCTAGGCTCGCCCCGACATGTGCAGACAGCACAGGACCCTGGAACTTCACTCCATTTTTACACCTTCACCTCGTTCGACAGCCTGATCGACAACTTTCTCCGCACTCGCGCTCCCTCTGGGCGTGTGACACGTGTCATCAGATGGCAGACCCCCAGCCGGTCTGCAGAGGACCCCCTGCCCGAAGGCCAGCGGCCGGAAGAGCGTGCCTGGTGCCTGCCCCCCGGAGGCCACGAGCCAGAGTCCAGCGCCGGCCGCAGACGGGGCTCCCTGAGGCCGGAGGGGCTCCCGGTGGGCCCGGTGAAGGCGGACGGCTTGTGTGTGTAATCAGGAGAACAGAGAGAAAATGCCAGAGCAAAGGGACAGAAGCCGGTGCTGGGGCTCAAGGAGAAGAGAAGATGGCGACACGGCGGGGGGGGGCTTGGGAAATCGCGGGAACCGTCCACACGCGGGCATCCTCCCCAGAGTCCGGTGGCGGGGTCTCGGGCACCGGCTGCGTGGACCCGCGCGCGCGTTTACAGTGCACCCTCACGCTTGCGGTCCTGGGGCCCCTGGAGGCGCCCTCGGGCCACCGTCACTCACCGGACCTCGATGGCGGAGCTGCTCAGGACCTCCCCGTCACAGTTCCACGAGCTGTTGGACACGGAGCAGCAGCACGGGGGGTGGTCGCTGCAGATCTGCCCGAAGCGCGTCTTCCCCCTCTCCTTGAGGTCGCTGTCCTCGTCCTCCACGTGCTTCGATACAAACTGGAATTTCCTGACGCGATAAACTTCGACAAAAGCGAAGTCAAACTGCAGAGAGACACGGAAGGGGCTGGCGCTTTAACAGGCGCTTTTGCGGGGGAGGCCCGTCCGTGCCCGGCGCGCCCGCAGCTCGGACACGAAGCGAAGGCCGCCGCCCGCCTCCCGGCGCGTCCACGGCGACCGGCGCTTTCTCAAGATTCTGGTAGTTCCCTACTAGGGACTTGTAGAATTCTTCATCTTTTTAACAAACACTATTTTGCAAACCACATAAAAATACCATTATGCTAGACCTGAAACGCGATGTAATTTAAAAAAAGGAAAACACATCTTACTACAGAGGCCAACCCACACTTATCTCGTTAGAGTTGGGGTCTGCCGTTGTGTTAACTACAAGGATGCCAGCGACTACGGAAAGGTTTGCTAGAAAGAGGTTTGTGTCTTTAACGAGCTCTCAGAAGGAGCAGACGCTAGGAGCTTCCACTGGGTGAAACGCAGACCAGAAACCTGACCTTGTTCCCTGGGACTCGGCAGCGGGTTCCTACGGCACGGCAGTCAGGGATCACCCGCAGGGACGCTGCCTGCACGGACGCTGCCCGCGTAGACGCTGCCCAAATGGACCCCGCCCGCCAGCGCGGACGGGGCAGGGCGAGCGCCCCACTCACCTGGTCGTACTGGTTCGTGTGCCTGACGAGAAACCTCAGGAAGTTGAACCGGGAGCACTTCCGGATGAGGATGAGGTCGGAAGACCCGTCCCCCAGGTGGGCGGCCGGGGACAGGCCCTGGGGACTCCGGGGACAAGCACAGGACATGTTGGTGGCGTTGATGGCCAGGAACTTCCCGCAGACGACCTTCCACTCTTCCACCTCCTCTGAAGCAGAAAGAGGCATCGCAGACGGCACGTCACACGCGGGCGCACGTCCCGAGACCGTCCCTACGGATCTCCCGTGGACTGACCCTCGGCCCCAGCACACAGGCCCTGTGCCGGCCGCCGTGCCCGGAGGGTCGCCTCCGAAGGGGCACAGCTGTTCCACTGGTCCTCACGTGGGGACGTCTGAACAACTTAGAGCGGGGGCCACCGAGCCTGGCCTGTCACCCGATTCCGTGTCAGCCGAGAATAACTTTCACCTTCGTAAGTGGTTTACAAAACTCCAGAGGAACAGTATCTTGTGACACACGAAGATTACACGAAACTCTAACGTCAGTGTCCACAGCTAAGTTTCTGGAACGCTGCTGCGCCCAGCCCCTTCCCGGCGCCTGGCAAAGCCCACAGACCAGAGTATAACCCTTGACAGGAACTGTCGCCGGCCCCCAGTCCAGAGCAGCCATGTTGCTGCCCGGAGGCGAGCAGAGAGGGACACACGCGCCCACCGACAAGGGGGGGGACGCGCAGCGGGAAGACGCAGCGCCCTCAGAGGTTCCACAGCTTAAAACCCCAACACACGCGGCAGTGACCGTGAGTCCGCGGCCCAGACATTACCGGTGTTCTCCAGACCGTACAACGACCTCTTCTGCTCCTCCTCCAGCTGCTGTTTGCTCTGCCTGCACACGAAGCATCTGGAAGACAAGGACGTCACCGCCCTTCCTGAGGCACGCGGCCGCGACAAGGGAGCGCACGCGCCTGGCAGTTCTCCCCTTTGCACGTGAGTTTGAATTCTGCAAGTCAGATCTTTTAAAACGTACGCGCGCCCACGCGTCCTTCTGCAGAGCGTGTACGCGCGTGGCAAAGAAGCCAAGGGCATCCCACGCGGCCGTGGCGCTGGCGTGCCGAGAGCCAGCTCGGCTTGGCCCCGAGGTCAGCAGAGCGCTGGCTGGTGACGTGCCAAGCCAGGCGCAGGTCGCTCAGCACAGGTGACCCAACGGTCGTCTGTTCCAGGCGGTACCAAGCAAGCGGCCAGCTCGGAACTTCGTCGTCAGCCTGGGCTCACCGTGCAACGGTGCGTGTTCACGCCAGGGAGATCGGCGCCTCGGCTCGGCTCAGCAGCTCTGCCTCTAACTGTTGTGACCTGTGGCCTCAGATTCTTCATTAAAGAAGGACAGGGGCTCGGGAACGTGTGGGCCCGGAAGCCGTGCGCTGAGCTACGCTATCGCCGGGCACGCCAGAACCACGGTCTCGCATCTACGCTTAGAAGATACGTGTCCCCGATAGCAGCACACCCCCAAGCAGCCCAGCTTTATTTCGCGCCCTCTGCAATAGAAACACACGGAAGAATGTGCTTACCCGGCACGGCAGGGTTTCCTGTCCCTGGGAGACCCCACTGTGTGCCGCGCTGGCAGGAAAGACACTGTCCCTTCGTAGCAGTGATGTGACAGGAAGGTCTTCAAACCTGGGAACGGAGCACAAAGTAAAGCAGCCCCAGCGTCATTTTCTGGCCATGAGACCACCAGCTGCACCTGTTCCGGGACACAGCGCCACCCCCCCCCCCCCGCGGCCCCCCAGCTGCACCTGTTCTGGGACACAGCACCACCCCTCCCCCCGCGCCCCCCCCCAGCTGCACCTGTTCTGGGACACAGCGCCCCCTCCCCCCCCCCGGCAGCTGCACCTGTTCTGGGACACAGCACCACCCCCCCCCCCCGCGCCCCCCGCAGCTGCACCTGTTCTGGGACATAGCAACCCCCCCCCCGCGCCCCCCACAGCTGCACCTGTTCTGGGACACAGCGCCCTCCCTGCGCCCCCCCCCCAGCTGCACCTGTTCTGGGACACAGCACCACCCCCCCCCGCGCCCCCCGCAGCTGCACCTATTCTGGGACACAGCGCCCCCCCCCCCCCGCCCCTTGCCCCGTGCCACCAGCGCATCCCAAGACCTGTGTGATGGGAGCGGTAAGGGATCGGGCCATGCTGGGCGCCAGGTCACCAGGGCTGCCTTCAGCGGTGGAGGTCTCTGCCATCAGTGACCCGTCCTGCCTGCCCGCTGATCGCTGCAGGGCTGGCATGTGGCAAAGCCCCCGACATCTGGAGATGGCCTCCCCGACTCGGTGGAGGCTCATCAAAGGGCAGGGCCACCTCTCTGCTCCTCCCAGACTGCTAGGCGACGCTCCCACGTCTCCCTGGCTCGGCCGCCCAAGGTCACCCAGGACCAGTCTGGCATCCGGGAAGAACGCGGACAGTGACGGTCCAGGGCAGCACCACCAAGGACTGTGTCCGGCCCATCTGGAGGACCGTGGCGTGCTATCCGCTCTGAGCGGGCCCGGCCGGCCTCGAACCGGCCCCAGTGGGCACGGGATGAACCTGAGCAGCTGACTGGAGAGAGCCCAGCAGGACAGGGGAGTGGGGTCTGAGGGTGCCCTGGGCCACAGTGGGGACCCTGCCACGTCCTGCAAATGTAACAGGGACACCACTCCCCTGAGCCAGATGCCGGGCTGGCGCTGGCCATGGTCACATCGGGCACGACGGGGACACCGCTGAACCCGTCCCCACCCCGGCCTCCCACCTGCTCTACCAGCAGCTAGCGTGTGGCTGGGCATCTGGGATCCCCCCAGTAACTACCCGCCCCGTGGAGAAAACCCTTCCCAATGCCCTGGCGCCCACCTTCCTCCCTCCACTTCCTCCGTGGGTGGCACCCTCCCCCCGGGACGACCCTCCAGCTCGGCAGCTGGTGAAGGGCAGGGGCTGGCCGCTCGACCTGCAGAACGGTCTCTCTCCCGGATGGCAGGGCCCCATTTCTGCCCGTCCTTGGACGGACACGTGAGTGTCCCGCTGGCCCTAAAACGGGCCTCCTCTCTGCCTCGAGAAAAACCGCTGAGCCTCTGCAGGTCTCTGTGAGTTCCAGGTGGGGATGGAGACACGGGACAGGACACACCCTGCATCCTAGCGGAGAGGAGACCGTGGGCCGGGGTGAGGCCCACGGGCTCGGGAGCGAGCGGCCAGCTCAACAGCAGGTAATCAGGAAGACGGCACGAATCTTAACCAGATTCTTTCTAATCCCTCATTCTTTTTCCTAATGACGGTTCGGGGAGATACATTACTTTGGAGTTTCTTGCGTTTTAACTGCAAAGCGATACTGTAGCTTTGATTTAAACAGGCCTCTGCAGTGCCTCAGACCCAGCACATTACTATCCGTTTCTCTCCCAAGAAAAGGGTTCAGATTTTAATACCTGGGGTTCTTCGACTTAACTTACTACCGACTGACCCAAAAGCAAACCGGAAAGGGTGGTGGCCGGGTGGGTGACAGTCGCCAAGCAGCAGGCGTGCCCACTCCAGACCCCGCCCCCGTTCAGACCCCTCTGGGAAGGTGACACCGCCTGAGGAGAGCGGACGGTCACGGCTTGGCACGGCCGCAGTGCCTTCGCGTCGCTCTGCGATCCCGAACAGGAGAACCGGTCTGTGGCCCTGGGGTGTCCGCCCTGCTCTGCGGGCGCCCCGGGGCCCCTCACCAGCAGGGCACCCGCCTCGAACGGGCGCTCTGCAGGCGAAGGCAGACGCCGTGTGCCAAAGCAGGGCTACCTGAGAAGTCGTATCTGATGAGCCCCATCCACCGCTTCTTCTCACTGTCCTTGATGACGTCCCCGTAGAAGCCATAGCCCAGCAGGGACACGGAGTAGCGCAGCAGCGTGCTGTTGTGGTGAACCGAGGACACGTCCATGGGCAGTGAGTCCCCTGCGGGAGAGACACGGTCCCCTGGCCACCTCCACACTGCGCCTCCTCAGCCCCTCGACGGCACGGGCGGGCCCAGAAGCACCCGAGCGACTAAGACGTGCAACACACGGAAGGCGGCCACGGGGACGGTCTGCACGTGGGCCCTGGGTCTCCTGTTCCTGATTCCGACGACAGGACTTGACTAAAAGGTCCACAACAGCTTTGGGAAGTTTCCCGGCAGGCACGGAACCACAGTGGACCCACGGGGCTCGTTCAGTGCCGCTGCTGGGAAACAGGGTGGATTTGACGGCGAAGAGGGGCCCACGTGCTAAGGAAATCGAGAATGGGCTATGCGTAAGCAGCACTTCCGGGGCCCCGTCGTCAGGGACGAGGAGGGAGCCATGTGTTTGCCGGGCAGGGGCCGTGGCTGTCTGAGCAGCTGGGGCGGCCATTCCCGCCCTCGGGGGCGTGTACACGGGAGCGCAGTAAATGCCACTTGGAAGGGGCATCTCGGGTGCCACGGATTCGGGCCTGGGAAAACCTGTCCCGATGGAGATGAGGGGCTGAGTCCTGAGCAGAAGTGAGAGCAGAGGACCGGCAAGCGTGAGACGTGTCCAGGACAGAGGGTCAGCCTGACCCCGCACATGGGGATGCCGAGGCAGCTGGTTGGGCCACGGGGTGCCTGTGACCCCTGATGGGGGGCCCCAGAGAGCTCTGAGCAGGGTTTGTGTTTTTTTTTGTTGTTTTTTTTTTTACTTTATTTATTTTTGAGACACAGAGAGGCAGAGCATGAACGGGGGAGGGTCAGAGAGAGAGGGAGACACAGAATCGGAAGCAGGCTCCAGGCTCTGGGCCATCATCAGCCCAGAGCCCGACGCGGGGCTCGAACTCACGGACTGTGAGATCGTGACCTGAGCTGAAGTCGGACGCCCAACCGACTGAGCCACCCAGGCGCCCCGGGTTTGTGTTTTTGAAGGACCCCCTATGGCCGTGGGAGGACAGGACAAGGTGGCAGGGAACCACAGCACACGCAGAGCTCTGCTGGCGGGAGGGCCGGGGCCATGCCCAGCGAGGTCCACGGGTCTGCCGCGTGCATGGAAAGGGACCTACCCACGATGATGTGCAAAGCTGATGTCTCCGCGTCATTCGTGCCGACCGTGGAAAAACACACACAATCCGTGGACCCTGAAGTAGGAGAGAGAAAAAAAAAACGTCCTTCATATCATCGTATTAATTAAGCACTCAAGGGGCGTCTGGGTGGCCCAGTTGGCTAAGCGACTGACTTTGGCTCAGGTCATGATCTCACGGTTTGTGAGTTTGAGCCCCGCGTCGGGCTCTGTGCTGACATCTCGGAGTCCGGAGCCTGCTTCGGATTCTGTGTCTCCCCCTCTATGCCTCCCCTGCTCACGCTCTGTGTCTCTCAATCATAAATAAACGTCAAAAAAATTAAAAACAAACAAACAAACTCTAGTAGATTTCCAACTAGGTGGACTCTTCCTTTTGGCCCTGGAATAGATACGGAAATAAAGACGAATATAATCCGTCCACAAAATGAATGTTGGAAATACTGACACTGATTTGTCAGAAACACTGAGACTGGGGGTGCCTGGGGGGCTCAGTCGGTTGGGCATCTGTCTTCAGCTCAGGTCATGATCTCACAGTCCATGAGTTCGAGCCCCGCGTCGGGCTCTGTGCTGACAGCTGAGCCTGGAGCCTGCCTCTGCTTCTGTGCCTCCCTCTCTCTCTGCCCCTCCCCTGCTTGCGCTCTGTCTCTCTCTGTCTCAAAAATAAATAAGAACATTAAAAAAAAATTTTTTTTAAAGAAGCAGGTTTATAGGGGCACCTGGGTGACTTAGTAGGTTAAGCTCATAGCTGAGTAGGTTAAGTTAGTAGGCTCAGCTCATGAGTTCACGGTTCATGGGTTCGAGCCCCACATCGGGCTCTGCACTGACAGCTCGGAGCCTGGAGCCTGCTTCCGATTCTGTGTCTCCCTCTCTGTCTGCCCCTCCCCCGCTCATGCTCTGTCTCTCTCTGTCTCTCTGTCTCTGTCTCTCTCTCTCAAATAAACATTTTAAAACAACGCAACTCTGAGACCGGACTTCCATAGGACCAGCCATCCCCTCACAGAGTCTGCGGAGCCTGTTCCTGAACTGTCCCGGGGAACAGAGCCCCCGAGAAATGCGGGTGGCAGTGGTGGCCGGGCGCGTAGCTCAGCGCTCCGCAGTGAGTATGAACCCCCTGCACATACCAGCGGCCACGAGACCCAAAGGACTCTGCCCTGTGCAGACGCTGCCAGCGGGAAAGCGTATGCAGAGCAAGGACAACTCGGGAAGACCCCGGAAAAAGCCCCGTGGAAGCCTGCCCCCCAACACCAGCACCCGGTTTCACAGAACGCGCCGTGACCCGTCCCTGGGTCACAGGGGCACGGCAGCTGTCACCTGACAGACATGAGGGGACTCCGCTGGCCATGGCGGGCACACGCCTCACGCTGACGTGCTCGGCTGCACATTGGGGGTGACCTCGTGGCACCCGGCCAGTGCCTGGACCGCCAGGTCCTCCCTAGGTGTGGCCCGGTTCTAACTGGGTCATAATCCAGGTCACTGTTCTCAGCCCGAGCGGGCGGAGACTCTCCTGGGGTGCTTATTCACAACAGGGTCCTGAACCCCACTCTCCCGAGATCCTGACCCAGCAGGTCTGGGATGGGGTCCGAGCAACGCGAAGTGTAACACGTCCGCTGAAAGCCTGGTGTAGATTTCCTAACAAAGGGATGACAGGATCCAGAATGGCAGTTTCGTCACCGACACCACACCCAGCACAGACCGAGATCCATCGGGAGGAACCAGCGTTAACGGGCAGGGGGGCCTGGACGCCAGCAGGGGCCACGTCTCTGCCCTTGGGCCCCGGGACAATCTGCAGGTCTCCCGTCGTAAGTGATGTCCGACGCAGCTGGAAAGTTCCAGGCTCCCGACAGACGTGTCGGGTTGCAAGCACCCTCCGGGGTCTCTTCGAGTAACAGAATCTGGTCCAGTCTGTGATCCGAGGGGAGGCTCTTAATTATGTAATCTACGCTGACATGTGGCTTCTGGATGTTGGTAAGTTATATAAACACGTGCATATTTATTTTTCACCAATCTTAACCTGAAGACTTCAGTGACACCTCGTTCCAAAAATGAGCCAAATACACATTTTTAAATAAACGTTTAAGATTATAGGAGTGACTGATCTTAATAAAAATCAACATCAACAGTGTCCACGAAAAGCCTCGCGGTTTCAGACTCTCCCACCCGCTCACTCGTCGTTAGACTGAAGGGTGCTCGGATAATATAAACAGTTTCGAGAGCACAGACTCCAAAAGACCTAGCTAATTAATTTGAAGCATGCCCTGAGGTAGTCCTTCCCATCCCCAGAACTTTCCAGAACATCCGCAGAGCCCACTCGCTCCCCTTGTGTGCCCAGGGCCCTGTTTACTTTCCTGGCAAGCCATCCCTCATCACAAGAGCTGAGGAGACCCCCACACTCGCCTGCACCTGCAGGGATGTAACGCGTACGGTCGGTGGGGATCCTGCAAGGACCTCCAATAAAAACGCAGAAGCCGGCGTCTGGCTTCTATCCTGCACCACAGCCTATAAACTGAGGCCTCTGAAGCCCGTCCCTGCGTCTGGGCCACCCCGTACAGGGGGACCCCACGGGGGAGCTCCGAGTCTCGAGAAGGAACCTCGTGGGGCTGGAAGGGCTGCGAGCGTGGGACGCCCTCTACAACCACAACAGAGGTGGGCCCGTGCTGTTCCCAAGCTGCCAGAGGCGTCTCGTCTAGGGAGGCGTGGGCGGGACAGGGCGAGGCGACCGGCCTTTCTGGTCAGGCGTCCAGGGTCCGGGCCTGGGCCGGGCTGGGGTGTGGCCCCCATTTCTGGAGCCGGAGTTCAACGCAAACACCTTCTATCCAGGTGTAAGATGGACGGAAATGTGCTTGTGTTCCAGGATTTAATTCTAGATCCCGCCATTGCCCTGAACGGGCAGGACGCACCTTCTCTCTCGGTCACCCGGGTCCTTTGGGCAAAGAGTGGGGCAGGTGAACACAGCTTCCGACGGTTTTCAGGGATCGTTTTACTAAAAGGTCAGATTTTCGAAGGAGGGGACTGCTCAGCCTCCCGCCTACTTGGGATCCTTCACGGGGCCGCCGCCCCTCGGCCGGCACCTGCCACCTGCCCCTTTCTCCCAGGAGGCCCCCGCCCCCCGAGGACAGCACACCAGCAGCCAGGCCCCCTCCTGCCCTCACCACACTTCACCCCGGAAGGCCGTCCAGAGCCCCCCCGTCTGCAAGGGCGTGGCCCCTGCCATTGCTCGGCTCTCTTCCTTATTCACCCATGTCTGCGTCCCCACAGCCCGCTGCGCCCGGCCTTGCTCACTCCTGGGCCGCAGCCGGGCCGAGAACGCACGGGCACCAACGGACTGGGTGAACTCTGCAACAGGTGGAGGGACCCGGGCGCCGGCAGACAAGTCCACGCACACGTCCCGGTCCTCACGGGTGCCCCCAACACCACTGTTCCCTCCTAGCGTTCTGTCAGCGTGCCTTCAACAGCTCGACCCTCGGGTCCGACGTAACTCCCCGGTCATCTCCTCAAGCCTGTGGCCCAGGCTTTAACCAAGAGGAAGGCCCAGCTTCCGGCCGGAAACGCAAGGTCTGGCTCAGCTCAGGCGTCAGGACGTGGTTCTGGCATCATCGGCCCCCCACGCTGAGCCGCATCCCTCCCGAGGCGCTGGGGCCCCACGGGGCAGCACAGGGGCAGTGACGGGAAGACGCCGGGTGGAGGGTCGGCTGTCTGCGGCCTCGCTAATACCTCCAAATACTCCAGCGGAAAGAGGCTGAATTTAGGAAACATCAGCTCGGGACCCAGAGCGGCTGCAGCGGTGGCCTCCAGCATGCTCTGTCCCGGACCCCCCCACACCACCCCCTCCTCCCGACTGCTCCTCAGGGCCCCCGGGAGCCCCGTCTCGGATCTCCATCAGAACTCTTGCCTCGTCGTGGCCCCTCCCCAGGCTGCCAAGTCCAACATCACGGGGTCACCCTGGCCACCTCCGTCACCCTTGGTTCCTTGGGCTCGCTCTGTGCCCAAGTCACAGCCGCCCACGGGGCCACCGACCAAACCACGGGCGTCCTCCCTAGGCCTTGGGCAATGGCGCCCTGAGCAGAGCGTAGGGGGTGGTCTTCGAGCCCACGCAGACGACACTGCCCACGGGCCCATGAGACCTCTTCCCTCTGTGTCTCACCGCAAGGCCCTCGGGACTCGAGCCCCGTGCTGGGCCCCTGTCCAGGCGCCTCCGTTACCCCAGTCCTGGCACTCCTGCCCCACGGGCCCCCCTCCTCAGCGCACAGCTCATTCCCATCTGCCTCCCGTCCCAGCTGACCCCGTGCACGGCTGGCGCCTCGCCTGTCCCCTCTCAGAACGGCCCTGGACTTCCTGCAGAGAGAAGCTGTCCCGGCCGTTCTCCCTGAACTGTTTCCCCGCAGCGCCCACGCTTCCTCGTGTGCTGGGGGCTCCTCCGTGGGCAGAGGCCACACCCGTCTAGTTCACTGCACCCCAAGGCCCAGAGGGCGCAGAGCCGGCCTCGGTCCGTCCTCACATGCCTGATGCAGCTGCACGGGCTCCCACGAACGTGAACGCTCAGAGCTTAGAGTTTTAGGTATTAGAGCTACTGCAGGCACGCGGTGATAAAAGACATCGAGGAAAAATAGTTTGGCACGTGGACAAACAAAATTCACGTAGCCCAGAGCAGACCACATTCAAAGTCCAAAGCCAAGCCCAACCTGAGAAAACAGCTGAGACCTAAGCGACCAAGAATAAATACGTTTAACACACAAACACCGTCAGCCGGAAAAAGACAAGACTCCTCCTGACTGTAGGGTGGGGCAGAGAGGTCTCTGAGTTCCCACGGTCCGTGCCCTTCTGGGTGACCTTGAGACCCCTCATCTGTGGAGGATGGCGGCACCTCCCTCACAGAGCGGTCGTGACCACGGAATTACAGGAATTACATGACGCGTGACGTGGGGATATTGCCCAGACCCTGGCCCGCAGCCGGTCTGTGTCAGTGGGGACACAGGGCGGGGACACAGGGCGCAGGGCAGAAGGCGCCTCATCCCCGTGGCCTTGTTTGCAAAGCCTTAAACCAACAATGCCCAGGCTTTGCTTGGCTTAGCACTGTCATTTTTCAAAGAACTAGGCACTTCCTAGAAAGACCTAAAACCCGCTGAGCTATGTCTTTGGGACACAGCCTAGGGACCCACGGGGCTAACAGGCCCGGCTCCCTCCTTCCCGGCCCCCATTGCACGGGCCCTTCCCCCAACCCCAGCGCCCCCAGGTCTGGGCTACAAGCCACTTCTAGAAGACCACCTGCTTTCTGGGGTCCTTCCCTCCTCAGTTGCGCTCTGGGGTCCCAGTGCCCCCCGTCCCCCCAGCCCCTTCCCCTGCCATTCGGCAGTCCTTTGAGAGCCAACTGTCCCCCAGCTGCCAGCTGCTGGGCGCCTGTGGGAAGCAGGTGTCAGGGGAAGACAGGACTCCCCCAGGCACACATCAGCGGTCCTTTCCTCCGCCATCAACTGTCAACAAAGCCTTCACCATGTGCTGATAAAATCCCCAGCTCGGGAACAGAATGAACCTGAAGGGAGCTCCATGCCCCCGGGGGACAGGGACAGGGACGGGGACAGGGACAGGACGCCCTACCCGCGGGGATGATGCCGATCCGGAGTGGGCTGGGCACCAGGGCTGCCCGGGGCTGGTTCTGGTCCACGCCGGCGTTCCTCTGCGTCCTGCCAATCAGGCCGTGCAAGACCTCGCTGAACATGCCGTCTCCACCAACGCAGACGATCCTGCAGGGGACACGGGCGTTAGGGTCCCTTCTGCTGTCCCGGCAACGCCGTGCTCTCCACTGCTCAGAAAAAGTTAATCTGCATATGCAGGTGGTAAGAAGGAGAAGGAAAACGGTCCACGGTTGTCTCCCAGACGCAGGAGAAGGTGTGATGGATATTTTCTGCAGTTTCTGGTTTTCTATAGGAAGCAGGTTTACTTTGACAATCAAGAAAAGCAAGGGCAGGGAGCGGACAAAACTAAGACAGGTGGGGAGGGCCTGAAAGGAACCTTACTCACCCGTCGTATTTATCTATGTTGATCTCGTATAAGCTCTCCTTGGCCTGATTAGCACGTTCGGTGACTACGGGGAAAAGATAGTATTTCACTGTACGGTTTACGTTTGAATCTGAGAGTCTGAGTTAACATAAGAGGCAAGCAAATCATTCTTTTAAAATGAGGTCCTAGAACATCCTCAGGGGGATGGAGTGGGGGTGGGGCGCCGAGCCCAGGCGGAAGCAACCCTCGTTCAGGACGCATTCCTCCGGGGGAGACGCCACCTTCTTGCATCTAATTGCCAACAAATGGTAACTTTTTGGAAAGAGATTTTATAGCTTTTCCTTATTATCCAAGTTAGCTTGAAATTTTAGAAAATACCAAGACATAAAAGAAAAGAAAAGAAAAGAGAAAAGAAAAGAAAAGAAAAGAAAAGAAAAGAAAAAACGTCAGCCCATATCTATATACTCAACGTAAGACACAAAGACACAACTGAAATTCTGCTGTGCGCGCAGACTTATACCCCGGTGTTCCCGGCCCTGACCGTTTTCTTAAGTGAAAAGCTCTCCGTAAAGACCACGTTAAAGGTCCACCCGCTGTCCCTTCCGTTTCGCCACACTCGGGCAGCGGTACCTCCACGTTTCCTGTCAGCGGGCATTTACGCGGTCTCAGTGTGCCGCTCTTACGGGACGTGGCAGTGCACGCGTGGGCACTTCTGTGCATCCGACTGCCGTCCTGGGGAGGACTCACATCTGGGCTCCTCGCCGACCCCCTAATTTGTAAGGCTCTTCGCCCGCACTGTCAGTGGCTCTTTAACACGCGTGTGCAGACCCCAGAGCACGGGGTCCGGGGAGGAGAACCCCGGCTTCCTGCACCCGCCCGGCGTTGAGAATCTGCACTAAAAACCACATCACGTTTCTTAAAACATCACTCATTGGTGAAATTACTTCTAAGCCTTATCGAATCACTCGTCTTTCTTCTTCCGCGAATCTTCTGTCCGTGATCCTGACCCATTTATCTTCTTCGTGTTTCTCTTCTATGCTAAGACTGGGCCAGAGAAGTATACATTCTTTGTTTTGTACTGTTCCCACTCTGGCATAGAAAACAACTTGTTTTATTTTGTTTAAAATAATCACATGATGGGGCGCCTGGGTGGCTCAGTTGGTTAAGCGTCCGACTTCGGCTCAGGTCATGATCTCACGGTCCGTGAGTTCGAGCCCCGCGTCGGGCTCTGTGCTGACAGCTCGGAGCCTGCAGCCTGCTTCAGGTTCTGTGCCTCCCTCTCTCTGCCCCTCCCCCGCTCCTGCTCTGTCTCTCAAAAATAAACATTAGAAAACAATTAAAGCAAAAATAAATAAAATTTTAGTAAGTTTTTTTTTTGTTGTTTTTTTTTTAAAGTGTGGAGGGGCGCCTGGGTGGCTCAGTTGGTTAAGCGTTTGACTTCAGCTCAGGTCATGATCTCATGGTCTGTGAGTTTGAGACCCACGTTGGGCTCTGTGCTGACAGCTCGGAGCCTGGAACCTGCTTCGAGTTCCGGGCCTCCCTCTCTCTCTGCCCCTCCCCCACTCATGCTCACTCGCGCTGTGTCAAAAATAAATAAACATTTAAAAAAATTAAAAATAAATAAATAAAATAATCACATAAGATAAAAATCTTGTCTAGAATCATTCTCAAACACGCCTACGTATTTAACGGAGAATTTATACCTTACCGATTATTTCGGTGGTGATGGACGCTAAGGTAAACAGTGGGGCCACTTTCCTTTCATATATCCGCTTGCCTTGTCCTTTCCCTCCAAACGGATTAATAAACACCAGTAAATGCTTTGGTCTGGATGCTACAAGACAACAACAATGCGTAAATCACAACGGGTGTGGCAAATACTCTCTCCGAAGTACTGTGTTACTGAACAAAATCAAACCACGATGGTGTGAGAACTCTGAGCAGTACTGTCTGGGAGAAAGTATTTTTAAGTCAAAGAACAGCACGGAAGGGCTTCTTCATCTACGAGCAGGGAGAAGGGCCGGCCTGTGAGAACGGGCAGAAGCTGTGCACATCTGCAAGGTCTCCCAGAAGCCCCCAGAACTCAGAATTCCGGAAGGCGGCAGCAGCCTCGCCTGCTTCATGTTCAGGAATGTGGGTCTGCAGAGAACAAGAAGAAACGGATATACGGAACAGAGCGCCAGGGGAGACAGACAGACCGACAGGCACAGACAGAGCCTGACATGTAGTCCGTGGAGACGGACAGACGGCGAGACACAGACAGCCCCCTGGTCCCTGGTTCCAGTCCCGTCCAGAGAACCTCCCCACGTGGGTCACGCCTGTGCTCTTACAGCAGCTCCCACATTTCTGTTGGGGCCAGTTCAAACAGATTGTGATACTTAAAAACCCAACTTTACTAACAAATCAATCAACGTGGCAAGAAAGTACATATGCCCAAGAAAACTGAAAACCTAAGTCCTCACAAAATCCTGCACACAGATGTTCCCAGCGGGGCCATTCACAACAGCCCCGAGCAGAAATATCCCAAATGCCCGTCGACTGACGACCGACACACCAGTGGTCCAGCTGCACAATGGAATGCTACTCGGCCATAAAAAGGCACAAACCGCTGGCATATTTACCAGCACGGACACATCTCTAACTCATTACGTGGAGAGCCCGAAGCCCTCGAAAGGCCCCCGCCACACGATTCCATTCAGAGTGATCCTCTCTGCGCTGATGGGAAGGATCGTCAGAAGACTCTGGGGTGACGTGAGTCTCACAGGGAGGGGTGTGGGGTACACGGCACCTGTATGTATGTGTCAACGTCACGGATTTAAACTCACGGTCTGTCCGTCTCGCTGTACGGAAATTCTAGCTCAGAACTGTAAACAAATGTTCATCTCTAATTAGTGAGGCGCCCGCTGAAGTGTTTAAAGGCGAAGCACCCCACGTCCATCACTTAACTCTGAAACTCAGCGAAGAACACTATTAACTACTGGACAGATCCACAGACATCGACAAAGCAGATACAGCAACATGTTAACCACTGTAGAATCGAGGCTTTGGATATGTGTGCATTCACTGTACAATTCTTGCAATTTTTCCCTTCTGTATGCTTGAAAATCTTCATGATAAAATACTGGGGGGGGGGGGGATAACACACAGTAGAGAAAATCAACAAAGTCAGAAGTTGGTTCTTTGAAGAGATTCATGAAATTGGTATTAATAAAGCTAATAAAGAAAAAGGGAGAAGAGATAAACTATTAATTACCAAGAGCAAGAAAGGGGACATTATTCCAGAATCTGCACATATTACAGAGAAAATGAAAGGATTATGAATAAACTCATAAATTTGGATAGACAAATTTTCTGAAAACAAATACAATTTACCAAAGCTGGCAGAAGCAATAGAAAAATCTGACGAGTCTGATATTTAATAAAGAAACCAAAGTCATTAATGAAAACCTCCCAAAGAAAGCCCAGGCCCAGAGGGCTCACCAGTGAATCCTTCCAAGATTTTAGGGAAGACCATAGTCCCCAGAATCACATAAACTCTTGCACAGAAGGACCGAGCACCTCCCAGCTCCCCGCACGGGGCCACCAATGCCTGACAGCGAAGCCAGACAAGGGCGTGGTCAGAGGGGAGCTATGGGTCGATGTCTCCCCTCACCCGAGGCGTAGAAATCCTAAACCAAGTATCAGCAAGTCAACTCCAGAAATACACAGAAAAAGAGTAACACGTCATGACCAAGTTGGATTTCATAGGAATACAAAGGCATCTGCACAAAGAGAAACCAATGTACTTAACACACGGACTCCAAAAGGAGACGACCACACAGGCACCCCAACAGATGCAGAGAAAGCATTCATCAAATTTATCAGTTAGTTATGGCTGAAGGAAAAACAAACTCCTAAAACTAGGAATTTGAAAAGAACGTCCTTTATATGTTTTTACCTGTTTTTAATTCCTTTTTCATTTTTACTTTTTAAGAAATCTCTACACCCAACGTGGGGCTCAAACTCATGACCCCGAGATCAGCAGTTGCCCGCTCCGCCGACTGAGCCAGCCAGGCGCCCCCTTTAATATGTTTTTTTAAAAATCTATGAAAAACCTAAGAAACATCATCCTTGACAGTGAAATGTCGGAAACGGCCCCGAGAACAGGACTGAGACGACCCTCCCCACGCTGGGATCCACACCAGGGCAAAACTGTGAGAAAGAGAACCAAGACGGATGAATGAGAAGGGTCATTACTCACAGCTGACACGATTGCGTTTGAAGAAACTCCAAAAGAACCATCAACCTATTAAAAAGTGGACTTAGCAACGTCACTGGACACAAAGTGGAAATCCATTCAAGTTCTGCACACACGAGCCAAGTTCGTGGAGAACAACATGGCGGTTCATGGCGCGTGGGGGGAGGGACGCTCCTTCCCTCAACGGCACGGGGTCGAGCAGACATCTGTGTTTAAGTAAACCCTGACCGCTCACCTAACACCACACACCCAAATCAATTCTAGGTGGATTCTAGGTCTAAATGTGAAAGGTAAAACAAGGTTCTGAGGAGAAAGTATCTTCATGGGTCTGGAGTGGACAAAGATGTCAAATAGGACCCAAACTAACCATAGAGCAAAACAAAACAAAAAGATAAATAGATCTACATTAAAATGAAGGATGTCTGGGGCACCTGGGGGCTCAGTCGGTTACCCGTCCGACTCTGATCTCAGCTCGGGTCTTGATCTCACGGTTGGTGAGTTCGAGCCCCATGTTGGGCTCCATGCTGGGATGAAGCCTACTTAAAAAAAGAAAAAAAAAAAAAAAGAAAGGATGTCTGTCCATCAACAGACACCAGTAAGGGACTAAAAAGGCAAGCCACAGAATGAGAAATGATGTCAGTAATTCATAAATCGAATAAAAGATTTGGATCCATGACATACAAAGAATATCCATGTAACATTAAGAAAAGACAGATAAGCCAACAGAAAAGTGGACAAGAGACCCGAACAGCAGACTCCTTACGAAAGGGGATTTCCGAATGGCCCAGAAACGCAGGAGCGTGTTTCTCAGCCTCTTTAGCTATCAGGGAAATGTAAATTAACCCCGTAACGCAAGACTCGTAACACCCACCCAAACAGCTACAATTATTAAGGTGTGGGCAAGACTCGGGGCAACCAGGACTCTCATATTCCGCTGGCGGGAGTGTCGCCGTCTGACGCTGTCTACTGAGGTGGCACATACGCCCCGGGGGCCACTCGAACCACCAACTCCACTCCCGCACGCAGCCAACGGACACGCAGGCATGTGTCCACACAAGACACGCACCAGAACGTTCAGAACATACAGGATTGTCTGCAACGGCCCACACCGGGGAGCCAGCTCTCCCAGCGACCTGCCACAGTAAAATGGATGAGTAAGTGGTCGGACACGGAGGGCCACGCCATCAAGAGAACGAGCAGCTGACACCGCACGCACAGCGTGGGGAAGCTTCACAAACTGACACTGAGCCAGCCAGCCAGACACAGGAGCTCTGCAGAGCACGGTGACTCATCAGCTGAAGCCGGTCGTTCAGAAGCCAGGCAGTGATCACCCCGTGGGGGAGCGGGGGGGGGGGGGGTGCCTGCAGGGGGCCCAGGGAGCCCCGGGAGCTGGCGGTGTTCTGGATGTGGATGCCGGATACTTGCTCAGAGCGCCGGGTGCGTGAGAGCTCCCGGGCCACGCGCTCCGGATCTGGGCGCTTCCCTGCGTCTACACTACCTCCAGTAAACACTACAACAGACGGACACAGAGTTAGTTACAGAGTAGCTGAAGTAACAGAGCCCCGGAATTCTTGCCCACACCAGCGCCTGCGACGGGCGTACAACTATGTGCGCTTTCCCACCAGTTACACGGGAAATAGGCACCCGCCGTCCAATGGGGGGCAGGTTCGGCGAACTTCCTCTTGGGGTCTGAACCTACAGAATCGGCCCGAGTCTACAGACTCAGAGTCTCAGGAAAGCGAGCAGAGGAAGCAGGAAGGGGGCAGCGGGGACGAGGAGGACGAGTCTGGAAAGATGGAGGACAAGGCAGCAGACGGACGGGGGGCAACTTCCGCGCAGACTCACACAGCGGGACGGCCCTTGCGCTGGGAGATGCGGGGAGCGGTCGGGGGTCACCGGCCCGGCAGCAGGTAAGGGAGGTCACGTCCCGCGGGATTAGATGGCGGAACGCAGAGTACCAAAGGCACCTTTTCGAGCGAGCAAGTCTCTCTGCAGCTGGCGGGCCTTCGACACATTATAATTCGCTTCTTTGATCCAGAAGCCAAATGAATCAAAGAAGACCAAAAACAAACCTACCCACACACGGTTTCTCTTCTACAGTGAAAGAAAGCCTGGACCGAGCTCACAGAACGACGTGTTAAGATTATAACCAAACAGGACTCCAGACAGAGGATGAGCTGGCATCTTCCGCGTTCCAAGGGGCGACCGACAGACTCGGGGTGCAGGTGTGCACAGGGGCGCCCCCACGTCCCTGGCTCACTCCCCACATCCACCAGGAACGTAGCTATCGCCCTCCCCGCTTCCCAGAAACAGAACCTGAGGCTCAGTGGGCCCAGGGGCCTGTCCCCCCCCCCCCGCCACCTCGCGGCCGGTCAGGGAAGGCCATGCTCGGGGCAGCGCCCGGTGCCAGGCTGGTCCCGTAACTGGTAAAACTGGTATATTTTTAAGCCACCCCAACTCAGCAGCGCACTTGGTTACGGGAAGGTGTGCAAAAGGCAGGGAAGCAGCCACGATCACGGGGTCCCGCGCGGGCCCCGGCGACCGTGCCTCTGTCCACATACTCAGCTTCTCCAGCAGCTCCCGCAGCGTCTGCAGCCACAGGTGACACAGCGGCTCCTCAGCACAGCAGAAGGTCACCTGCGCCCACCTCCAGCGGTGACGTCGGGCCCTCTTCACGCAGTGCACTGCGGAGACAGACAGCGCGGAGGGTCGGGGGGTCACGGAGCACAGCCTCGCGCCCCGTGTGCAGCCTCGCAGCCGGGCAGGGTCCCCGTGCCGCCCCCGCCTTCCGGCCTATGTCTCAGTTCTCCTCACTCGTGTTAAAAAGCAAAGAAAGTCAAAGCTGGTCAAGACATTAATCAAAAGCAGATCTTGGGAAAAACCGCGTAAGGCAGTCTCTGCGAGATCAAGCAAAGAAACACTGAATTTGTCGAGCAAGTGACGAATCCATGGCCTTTTGGGGCATCTGCGCGCAGTCCCCGGAGACGCGGGACGGATTCGCTCCATCACCTGTGAAAGCGAAGGGCTTCTCCATCTTCTGCCATTTTCCGCGGCCGTAGTGTCTGCCGTGGATGTCCGTTTCTTCGACGGTGATGATCTCAGAGACGGGCACAGAGCAGGCATCTGGAAAGACCACAGCCTCACGTCAGACGACTGCACAGAATTCACACAAACACAGAAGTCCAACCCGAAATGCTGGGAACGCTCTGCTTTCACATTCTCATTAGAAATCCAGAAGTAAAGAAAAGAATCGTATTGCAGGTTTTGAATCGGCGCTAACTGCGGGGGGTCGACGTTACCAGAGGGTGGGGTGGTTCACCCAACAGAATGGAGACCGCCAACTTTCCAAATGATTTCCTCCGCTGCCTTCCCCGGCTGGAGACTGTGCTAAACTCGGGAAAAGAGTCTCGAGACACAGTGTCCTTAGTCTGGCTCAGAGGTCCAACTAGGGAGGAAGCACATGGCAGGAGCCGGGACACCGGGGGTGCCTAGAGGGTGAGGGCCCCTGGGAAGCCGAGGCGGGGGAAGGGTGGGGGCTCTGGAAAGGCCTGGGGGGTCCAATCGGGTGCGGGAGGGGGACCCCTGGGTGGGCCTGCAGAGGACAGCGACGGATGCTGTCCGCCGCGGGAAACCCAGGGAGAGGCCGCCTCCAGGTAAAGGGCCCAAGAAAGCCAGACATGAACACAGCGGTGGCAGGGGTGGGGGAGGGGGCAGGGGGAGAGGGCAGGCGGTAACAGAAACCAGAGCCTGGGACACTGGGAGGCCAAGGCCCAGGACAGCAGGCCCTGGTCTGAACAGCCTCCGTTCCGGAAGCTCCTCCGTGAACTGCTGTTAAGATTTACCAGCAAGAACGTCGTCATCTGCGGTTTGGTCCCAGCGTGGCTATGAGACGTGCAATCTAGCCGAAGCGCTATAATTTCTGTAACAGCCATGTGAGTGGTGCTGCTCTGACACCCCAGGACCTTTACATCGTTGTGAAGTCCTTGCCCTCAGGGATCGGGGTGTAAGACCAGGGAAGGCAGCGTCTGGATGGGCTGGGGCCCCTTGAGAAGCCTCGGGGGGCTGGCAGGGCCGGTCCCCAGTGGGGTCAGAGTGGCCAGGACCACGGGGAAGGGACACTCTTGCAGAGGAACCAGAGGTGGGGCCTCAGAGGGCGGCGTGGGCTCAAGGTGCCCACCAGGCCCCGCTCCCGGACACGGGGGTTGAGCGGGGTGCAGCTCAGGTCGCAGCCCTCAGCGACGCCTGTCGCCCCGGCCTCCCTGCAGGGCACCCTGCGCTCACCCTGCCTTGGCCGGAAGCCGTGGCTCTCTCCTCCCCACTCCCCCCTGCCCCCCGCCGTGGTCGGCGTCTGCTCAGGGCAGGGCAACACCTCCCTGCTCATCCCACAGCCTGCCTCTCCACGTCCTCCTGCCTTCCAGCCCCGCCCCGCCCGGCACCGGGCACCCATCTCCCACGACAGGAGTGTCTGGGGTCCAGCTCTGCACGGGGGACAGGCCGGGCCCACGCAGGGAGGAGTCGGGGGCTCACCACTCACGACCGAACGCTCACACGGCGGTCTTCTGAGACCACCGAGAACAAACATCAGGACCTCCCCACCCCCGCACAGTCACTGCGCTCAGGCCCGTCTGGTAAGAAACGGCAGAGAGGAAACTATACGAAGCTAAGTGCGCACAGTAATTCGGACTAACGCGCTTCTTGACGTTCGAACAAACGGCTGACCGACTTAAGAAACTGCACAACAGATGAAGACAACAGTCATGTCATGCTGGTGAATTAGTAAAAGTTACAAATGACTCACGGGAGAACCCACTGAAAGGAGTCTACACGTTAATAATTCCCAATCCTGCCGGATTGGTTTCACAGACCCGGGGGACCACAGGAGGGCGGGCGAGACGTCGCAAACGCCACCACGCGCTCAGCTGCGCCGGCCTCTCGAGTCCCGCAGGCGGGGTCACGAGCCCGCTACGCCCCACGCACCAATGACAGGACCTCGGCTCTGACAACCCCCATGGGCACCACGTGCGGTCCCCGCCGCAGGCCCCACCCCGCCCTCCTACAGAGTGCAGGGGAGACGACAGAGGGCACGCCGTGCTGACGTCGGGGCCGATGTGCAGAGCAGGGGTGCCCAGGGCAGGGCTCAGGGTCTGAACAGACACTGGAATGGGGCCAGGACGCGCAACTCAGAAGGTGGCCTGGGAGAGAAGCAGGAGCCGAGGGGGAGGGGAGGGGAGGGACGGAGGGATGCACAGAGGGACAGGGAGCTTGTGCCTCCGAGGCTGGTGGGGCTCTCACTCGGGTGGGCTGGAGCTCAGAGGGCTCTGAGCAAAGGGAGACCTGGTCTGACGTGGCTCTGCTCCTGGGTAACTGAAATGTGGGGGAAAGGCCAAGGGACAGGACACAAGGGAGCCTTTGGGACGAACCCCCGTGTCCTCTGTTACATTAAGCCTAGTTGCCTGTTCCCTGGGTGAGAACAAGACAGAACTATGAAAGCAGAACCTGCTGTTTTCCCCGAGTATTGTTCTCACACGGAGCACAGAGGAGTAAACAGAACCATCTTCTCCAAAGAGGGACCGAGACCAACGGAGAAGTAAAAATCCCTGTTATCAGGGAGCCTGGGCGGCTCAGACCGTTGAGCATCCGACTTCAGCTCAGGTCATGATGTCACAGTTCATGAGTTCGAGCTCTGCATCGGGCTCGCTGCTGTCAGCATGGAGTCTGCTTGGGATTCTCTGTCCCCCTCTCTCTGCCCCTCCCCTGCTCATTCTCTCTCTCTCTCTCTCTCTCTCTCTCCCCCCCCTCTCAAAACTAAATAACATGTTAAAAAAAAAAACAAAACCAAACTCTGTTGTCTGCACACTTCACTGAGGATTGTCAGTAACAGAGTACTGGGTCTGGCCTAGAGGCTGCCCCTCGTGGGAACCCAGGAAGTAGGGCCTGGTGGCCGTGGCCGTGGACCCGGAGGGCGGGCTCTGCCTGGCTACCCGGCCCTGCCAGTAACCACGTTAAGCTGGTAGCGTTTCACGACCGTACGTGAGTGAGGATGACCTCATCAGACCCCTAGGGATTTAGGAGGTTAAGTAAGATCAGGGGTGAGAAGGGCTCCCGTCCCCTCCTCTGTGCTCAGCTGAGGACCTGCACTGAAACGCCCTCAACGCAGTGGCCCGTTTCTTTTCTAGTTCGATGCACAGGTGCGAACCACGGGCCGGAGGCTCTGTTCTTTAAAACTTTCATCTCTAGTTAGGAGGCGAAGGACTCCATCAAGAGTCTGAGAAAACAGATAGCACGTCCCTGCAGGACACAGAAAATGTCACCCGGCTTCCGTCCGTCTCCTCCGAGGTCAGTCCCTGGGGGCAG
Source organism: Panthera pardus (assembly GCF_024362965.1). Lineage (NCBI taxonomy): Eukaryota > Metazoa > Chordata > Mammalia > Carnivora > Felidae > Panthera > Panthera pardus. Next base: position 7,443,994 of record NW_026526991.1, read on the forward strand.
CAGGGGGACCACCGTGGTCCTCCGAGGGCAAAATGCCTCCACGTGCTCGCCCGGCGGGGCGGCCCGGCCCAAAAGCGTGTGTTGCGCGAACACGCAAAGCGCGGGCAGGAACAACAATAAATCGGCACACGTGTAACACCGGGAAGAGTGTCTTGCAGAGCTTAATGAGAATTTGGGGCACTTGTCATTTTCCACATGATGCTACCATTTCTCCAACGTTCACTTGCGCTTTGCACACTCTCCCGCTGCCTGTGAGACCAGAGAGAAAAGAATGGGCTTCTGTAAGAGTGTGCAGCAAGATGAGGTGACAGGCAGGATGAGAGTCCTGCCTCGAAGAAGGGTGATTTCCCGGCCAGACCGGACCTGGCTGGTGGCCAAGTCGCTGTGCAGCAACGTCCCCGTCAGGACTCACGAGACAAAGACGCGGGGGCCCAGGGCACATGCTGGCTCGTCCCACAGCCTGGCCTGCCCCCTGCGGCGGCCCCCCCCCATCAGGGACAGTAGTCCCGCCTGACCCGGACCAGGATGTGCGCTTTCCTCGCCGACTCACCAAGCATTTTCTGGGGGGAATCACCCTCAGGGTCTTACCCCTCATCACTGAGTTCTTCGAGCTGATCGTGGCCCTGTCTGCAGAGGAAGCAGTGGCCGAGGGTCACGGGAGTCACGTTTTGCTTTATAAAAGTAACATCCTGACGCCTCCTTTTAAAAACTTTTGAATGGGGCTGCCTGAGTGGCTCAGCTGGTTAAACGTCTGACTTCGGCTCAGGTCATAACCTCACGGTTTGTGAGTTCCAGTCCCGCGTCAGGCTCTGCACTGTCAGTGCTGATCCGGCTTTAAATTTTTTCTCTCCTTGTCTCTCTGCCCCTCTCCTGCTCGTGTTCTCTCTCTCTCTCTCTCAAAAATAAATGAATAAACTAAAACAAACAACAACAAAAAGCTTTTGAGGGAAACATGCTTTTGGGATAGGTATCTCCAAAGGACTAGAAGATTCTGGAAGCCACAAAACTTCCCCAGACCAGGGCTTCTCACGGGCTGTCCTGGGCTGGATCTGAGCAGCATCCCTGGGCTCTACCCAGGAATGCCAGGGGCGCCCCCAACATTGCCAGATGTGAGCCAGTGTCTCCTGGGGTCACCATCACCCGACAGGGAACCAGTGCCTTGGGGCATCAATGCGCTTAGCAACCTGTTCTTTAAACAGAAATACAGGAGGGGACAAGGGCCGGTGTTGGGAGCACAGGGGAAAGGCGGGGGCCGCTGAGCGCTCTCCTACATCACAGACCCTCGTGGGGTCTCAAGTACGTGTGTGTGTGTAGGTCCCAGGGGAGCCTCACACACAACCTTCGAAGCCTAAACCTATCTTCTCTACTGTGCTGCCCCTTTCCAGAAACGTCCTTCCCTGCTGTGTCCCCAAGTCGGTGAAGAGTGCCCCATGCTTGTGCTCACCTGCCCAGCCATCCAGGACCCCTTGTCTCACTTCCTCTCTGCCCCGGGGTGGCTCCCTGCCTGGCCCCTCAGGCCCCCGAGGGCGCGTAGACACAAATGTGGCCGCGGCACCGCCCCGTCCGAATCTTCGCCGGCTTCTCCCACCAGGTCAGGACCGTGTTCAGACATCCTGCTGCTCACCGTGCAGGTTCATGCAACACCCTGGGCCAGGGGTGCGGCTGTCGGGGCCCCTCCACCGTCCGCCTTCCTGGCAAAGCCCGCTCCCCACACCCTGCCTCCCGTCCCGGCGTCCGCACGAGGCCGAGGCAGCACATACTCAGAACGGCTGCTGGAAATGAGCACAGATCCTCCGACAGGAGCTGGAGATTTTCATCCAGAGCTCAGCCGAACCCTAAAGGAGCCGTGCAGAGACCCCACGGCGTCACGGGTCTGCTTTACAAGGCCTCTGCTGGGCTAACTCACCACACCGAGATGGTCTCTTCGTTGGTGACGCTTACAAATGCCTGAGATGGGAAAGGAAGTCCACCTGGGTGGGCACCGCCCTCTAACAGGACTGGAGCCAAAGCTGCGACCCAGCCGGGCCGATGGGCACACGGGTCCTCTGCACCCTGCTCCCGGTGGTGGGGGGGGGGGGGGTTGGCGGCCACAGCCACCGACAGGGGCCACGGCATCTCGCGTGTTCAGGTGAGACCACACAGAAATCGGAAGCCGCCTGGGTCCACCGGGAGAGCCGGCACGCCCCGGTTCGGGGATGGTTCCCACGGCCGGTGCCATGGTGGGGGGGGGGGGGGGTCCCCTAACGTGATTAGAGAGAACAACTGAATGATCAAATGTCCGGGTGCCACCGGATACCTCCTGGCAGCCTGCCAACAGAGCCTGCCTGCGCAATCTTCCGTGGGCTCCCCAGGCCCCGTGGGAACTGTCTCCAGGCCGTGTGTGTGTGTGTGTGTGTGTGTGTGTGTGCAGCTGGGGGCAGGGGGACTGGAGGCCACACTGGACACAACAGCCTGCTCATCCCCCGACCTCTGGCCCTGTCTGCCCACTCGCCACTCCTGGGGGACGCTGGGCTGGCACACGGACACGATTTGTTCTGTGGACACGCTGTGGCTTTAGTCACTTGGTCCCGCCAGCCCAGCTCTGTCCCCCTCAATTGCCCTAAACCTTCCCCAGGCCTCCTGACCTTGCCTAACCTCACACCCTCTTGCTTCAGACGGTAACAGAATGTTCCACAAAACCATCCAGAAAACCTACCCACTCATGATGGCTTGGACATAACTTCCACGAAAATATTTTCCCGTCTCCTCAAACTGAATTTCCCAAGAATACATCGTTATGCCGCCAGACAAAAAAAAGTTTCCAACAAAGGAGGCGCTGTCCCAGGGGCACGCTGAGCTGGAACCCGCATCTATGTCACAGACGCGTCCTGGGGACACCTGACCTCAGTGCCCCACAGCAGCAACTCAACAGCTGGCAGTTGAAGCGGCGTTTCCAACCTGGCAGATGAGTCAGTGATGCTCCGAGAACCTGCATTCCGTCACGGGCGTGGCCCAATCCACATCCTGAGTCGGCGTGAAACATTTCAGAAAGAAACTTCCATCGGGCCAGCAGACAGAAAACTCGCCACGCAACCTGACATGCGGTCGGCAGCCGGCTCGTTCCAGACGCCTGCACCTGCCGCTTCCCCGAGGCAGGGGCTCTGCGTCCGTGCGCCCCCGTGGGGAACACTGGAAACCAGCCCCCTGGCTGTCCGTCCTGGTGCTAATGTGGTTTCAGTTAAGTCTGCTCTCGAGAAGGCTGGATTTGGATCCCAAGAGAAACAGACTGTTTTATTACCCTCTACAGATATCGCAAATTTTGAGAAACAGACGTTCCAGTAAAGTTGATCATAAACAGAGAACTAAAGAGATGCTATTTATTAATGACAACAGACTCTCTCTCCGTGGAACGGCACATGTTACTTCCGCAGTGAGAGCACTTGCAGAGAGAAAAGCCCAAGGACAGAAAGAGCCATTTGTGTTCGAAGAGTAAAGTGGAGAGATGAGGGTGACGGGTCATTAAACCCAGACGGTCACCGCGAGTTCGTGGGACAAGGGACCCAGGGCAGCGGCGGCTTTGAGGAATCAGCAGAAGAAATATCGGCCATAGGCAATCACGATGTGATGGAAACACATGGGTTTTGCTACAAGCGTTTTCTTCCTTGCGTCCTCCCCCACCCGGGACGCGAAACCGCCAATCGGCACAGTGTCCTCCGGAGGTGTGCGACCAAGGTCTAGTTTGGCAACACCCTCAAACGCTTGGAAGTGAAATGTCAAGTCGCATCGACTTTTGCAAGGCTGTCAAAACTGAGCAAGTTCAAAATAAAGGAAAGTACAGAAGAGGCACGTTTTCAACCAGATTAGAAAGAGAAAACCATACGTTTTGAATATGTATTTGGTATTTTTATTCTACGCCATTAAACATTTTATACACCGATCTCGGGACAGGACACTCACTCTACGGTCTTCTTCACTGATGATGAATTCTACCACTTGCCCAACATGACAAATTCCAAAGTAGCACAGAATGAACTTACGAGGTTGCCCTGGAGTGCGTAACCCCTAACCAGCGTGCTGGGGAGATACACACGCCCACCACGAACACGGCTACCCGCCTCACCCAGGGTTTCCCACTTCGCAGCCTAAACGCCTCCCCAGCGAGGCCCCCTCCCTTGTCCGCACACACACCCTGCCCCTGATCGCTGTGCGCACACACCAAGGCATATACGCGGTCATCTCTCTGCCGCCCTGCCAGGTCACAGCTCCCTGAGGACGAGCCTGCCGATGTGCCCCCAGGGGTCACCCCCTCACGGGGGCCTGGCGCTGTCTCGCTGTGGGACGCGGACCCACTGGCTCTACGCCGGGGGCCTGGTAACACGGCAGTGAGCCTGGTGGTTTGCGAGTGCAGTTGTGTGCTAAACGGGTACGTGCGTATAATCCCCACAACAACTCAAAGGGTAAATACGGTCCTCGCTTTTCAGACGACTCAGCAGGAGGCCTTGCCCAGGACCCTAACCCTAACCCCAACCCCTAACCCCTAACCCTAACCCCAACCCCTAACCCCTAACCCCTAACCCTAATCCTAACCCTTGTCCCAGTCACAGACGGTGAGCAGCAGGCCCGGGACGAGCCACCGAAACGCTGGCCTCTGAGCCAGTCCTGCCTGCCCGCACCGGGTCCCGAAGGGCCCCCACCTCAACCCCTGGGCCCGACCCAGGCCACGAGGGGTGCAGGTGAACAGCCACAAACCACTCAGAAGTCGGCGAGGCGGCTTTTTGCTAAACAATAATTTAGCAGCCAAGTACAGCAACCTGTGTTTGCGTCTTTAATTCTGAAGGACTCACGCTTCATTTGTAAGAACGTCCTTGTAAATACTACACTAGGGTAGGTCATTTTGTTAGGCTTTGCATATTTCATAAATAATCCGTCTCCTCAGCTCCTGTGACCCAGAACCTGCTGGCTGCCACAAGTCCCCCCACTCGCCCTGTCAGCCCTCGGCCGGACTCCGACGCCCAGCCTCGTGCATTCAGTCCATCGTGACATCTTCTAATAATAAAAAAGCAATTCATCTCAAGGGCCACTGGTACTGGCTCAAATATTACAATGATTACAAACCGAAAAAAATGTTCTCACGCAATAAAGTCCTTTTCCAAAATGGCCTGAAATGTTGCAACCAAATCCCGGCTGAAAGTCTGGGCGCTTTGCCGACGGCGGATATGATTCCGCTGTGCCTCCCTTCACGGGGAGGGTGGCTGTGTGCTGACTGGCAGTTAACCCTCCCTTAAGGGTGATGAGCGAATGGCCACCACATTCCCAAAGCGGCACAAGCGATGCCCGGGGGACAGCCAGCCCTGTAGCATCCTGGCAGGGCCCCCAGGGACAGCCGACAGGGCTCTGCCCTCTGTGATCTCCCCGGCCAGGTCCGTTCTGTCTGTTTCACGGTGCTCACCGCAACCCGCTCGACTGGATTCGCTCCACAGTCACGACCCCGAGGAGACACCGTGCCTGCTGTCAATCCAGTTCCCGTCCCAAGTTCCCAGACGAAACGGAGCCCACACAGCAGCCTCGCACCCAACAGGAGGGGGACTTCGTGTGTGTCACGGGGGTGGCCCATGTGTGTGAATGCACACACACACACACACACACACACACACAGATGGGGCAGGGTCGTGCCGGTTGGAGCGTCCCACTCAGTAGGGCCCCCGCAGACCCCCAGGAGGCCGACGAGGGACCAGAACAAAAGCAAGTTCACAATCAAGGGCAGAGCTGTGCTCCCCGGCCCCATGTCTCACACCAGGCCCCGCGCAGGAGGCCGCAGGCGGACAGGCCAGAGCAAGCCACTGCACCTGCTCTCGGCACCCAGGGAGCGGCCTGCCATCCCGGGGCAAAGTCTGAACCTGCCTGCGCTTGGGAGGGAGGCAGGTGGTGGTGAGGCCCAGGGGAAGAGTCACGGCCCATGAGCCCCCGCGCGCCCACCCCGGGGAGCCCGAGCAACAGGGGCCGTCCCGGGGACCGGGGCCCAGACGTCCGGGCAGGCCGCACCCGTGCCGACTCCGTGCTCGGTTGTGCACGACGTGAACACGCTTCCTTGGGACACCCACTCGGCACACGTTTGCTGAAGGAACCTGAGCTCCAGGACAGGGCGTCCGCCCACAGCTGCCACGGGGACCCAAGAATACCACGCGGACGAGCGGTCACTCTGTCCCTGGCCCTCCTGTGGCCACATCCGGGCCCGCACGCTCTCTCCGACCGTTCCACGTGTCCTGTCCCCGCACGGCTCTTCCAGACGGCGCGGTGCTCCCTGCGGGCGGAGGGTGAACGCCGCTCCACCAGGGCCAAGACCGGCCTTCCTGGGAGTCCGCGGGAGTGGGGACAGCGGCTTTCCCGGTGCCCTGTGTGCTGGCGCCTCGGGACATTCCTCGACGTCTGCTTCGGTCTGACAACGGGAGCGGGAAAGCGCCTGCTGGCACCTCCAGATAACTCGCGCCCAGGGTCACTCCGTGTCGCAGCATCTGGGGAAACGGCGTCTCGGGCGGGCCTCTAACCGAAGGGCCCTGCAGCGACCGGGCGTGGCCACCCAGAGCCAGAAGACAGCGTGCGGGTGTGACGGGGAGGAAGGGCGCAGTCACACGGAGGCCCCTGGGGAGGCAGGCCCAGATGGTTTTGCAGAGCATGGCCGCCTGCCAGCTCCGGCCCGCGGGAGGACTCCAGCGCGTGACCCTCCACGACCGCCCGGGGCGGGCACGATTACAGCCCCCGCCGGGCAGACGGGCAACGAAGAAGCAGCAGGGAGTGACCTGCTGGTGTGACCGCACGACCGCGGACCCAGAGGCCTGGCTGCGAGGCTACAGACACGGCCTGGGTCCCCGGGTACCTCCGGGGGCTCTGCCCCCACCGCGGTCGCCCTCCCCCCCATTCGGCACCTGCCCTCGGCACCTCTGCAAGGCTCCTCCTGACCACAGACTGTCCCCCGGCCCTGCGTGGCGTCACCGGCAGCTGCGCATCAGCTCAGAGCAGGGAGAGGACAGGCTTACGTGGCCTCCACGGAAGAGCGGAACGTGGATTTCTAATGGGGAGAAAAGCACGCGGAGGAAATACAGAAATACAGAAATGCGATCGGTTTCCAACCTCTCTGCGGGCGTCACAGGGCATCTCCCGCAGCATACGTGTCAAGGAGGAGATTTTCCACCACGACCTCGCCAGCGTGGACAAGCTGTGGCCTGCCCAGGGGAGGCTGGAGGGAGGTAGAGGGGACAGACGGACGGACACTGGCCTGTGGGACCCAAGGGCCCCCGCCCACCTCAAGGCCTCAGGCCCGCTCACTGCACACAAGGAGAGGCCTGAAGTTTCGATCTTTACGTGATCGCGACCTGAGTCAAAGTTGGACGTTCAACCGACAGCCAGGCACCCCCAGAGTGTGTCTGGGGACACATCGTGACTAAACAGAGTCCGTCCCCCGTTGAACCCACCCTAACCTAGTCCCAGGACCCAGCCTGGGGGGTCACGGTCTGCCTGCACCACGCACATGCAGGGACCCTGTCTGTCCACCCCTGTGGCACCCAGCAGACGCCTGTGGATGCTCGCAGAGGAACCCTCCCTGACAGTCTCCAGCTTCCTCCCCATCCCACCACTCTCCTCACCCTCTTCTGACCCGAAGCCAAGCCCGCCTCCTGCACCCAGCTTTCCCACACCAGCCAGCCCGCAGCACACCGTCCCCAGAGGGACTGAGTGAGCCCCCGAGGGTTCCGGCCCTGGCTCTTCCCCACCTTCTGACCTGGGCCCCGTCCACACCTGTGTGGCCTCTACACTCCTCAGACCCTGGGCAACCCTGGGTGAGCGTCCCCAACCTGTGACCAAAGGACCGAAGCCTCAGGGCCCGGCAGCAGCTGCCCACTGAGGACCCGGCAGATTTCCGCTCCAAGCACCTGCTGTGTCCGACCCCACCGGCTACAGAGGCCAGTTGGGGCCCCAACCCCGGGATCCACACCCTCGCAGGTGGCTGTCTCTGCAACGGGGACAATAGTGAGATCACCCCGAGGGCTGTGGGGAGGGTTTCGCGAGGCACGGAGCAGCGTGAAGGCTCCCAGTCCTGGAGGGGTGGGGGAGGCCCACAACCCGTCTCTCTGTCTCCCACAGATCAGGACTAGGAGCTGGGGACAAGACGGGAAAAAGACAACTCACTGAGAACCCCAAGGGCAAAAGGCCAGAGAAGCCGCCCCTGGAGAGCGAGCGGTGTGGGGCGGGAGTCTCCCTCTCCTGCTGGTCTCTAGCTGCATGCGGACAGCATGCTACCTGTCCGCCTGGGCACAGGAGCCCAAGCAGGGCAGAGGAGAGGGCTGGAGAGGGTGTCCTGGCTCTGGGTGTGAACAGACACACGCCTGGCTGCTCAGGTGCGGAACAGGCAGGAAGCACGGACGCGCCGTGGGACCCAAGCTGCCACACACCCCAGCACCGGGCCCCAGCCTCCCCCGTGTGACAAACGTCAGTGCGGCTCCCCAGCAGGATGGCAAAGGCCTCGAGCGCCAGACTGACGCAGAAACCCCTCCCACCGCATCAGACGCCCTGGGCATCCAAGCCCAACCTCGCCGAGCACCCGTTCAAGAAAATTCTCCGAAGGACTTTAACAGGACTCAAGGTCCTACAACAGGATATTGAAATGTCTGGAATACAGATTAATCAACACACCAAGAACCAGGAAATGCCGACATTCTCCAGGGAGAAGACAAGGCATGCCCAAGCTGAGGTGGCCTGGATGCTGGAGGTCGGGTAATGACTCTCAACTTGCCCTGGCAACCCTGCTCAGCGAGGTACAGCTGAGATGATCGGAGAGACAGCAGTACTCGGGAGAGAAAAAGAAACCATCTGAAGGAAACAAATGGAGAATACAGCATTAAAAGTACAGTATCTGAAATAAAAAGTCCACCGACGGGCTCAGTAACCAAATGGTTAGGATACAGCAAAGTCAGGGGAGTTGAACATAGGTCAGTAGGAATAATGCATTCTAAAGAACAGAGAGAAAAAGTATTTTTTTAAAACTTTATTTATTTTGAGAGAGAAAGAGAGAGAATAAGCAGGGGAGAGGGGCGGGGGGGTGGGGAGAGAATCCCAAGCAGGCTCTGCACCATCAGCGTGGAGCTTGACATGGGGCTCAAACTCATGGCCCTGGGATCATGACCTGAGCCAAAACCAAGAGTCGGACACTCAACCGACTGAGCCACCCAGGTGCCCCAAGAAAAAGTATTTCTAGAAAATGCACAGGGAACTGTGCTTCTGAGAATACGGACTAGGTGCCCTTTTCCCCGTGCCTCCTCCTGAGTCAGGTATGACAGACGGCAGGACTCTGGAGGGTAGGAGAAGAAGGGAGGCTCTGGGACCGTGGGACCCAGGGAGGGACCCAGGGAAGGACCCAAGGAGGGACCCAGGGAGGGGCCCAGGGAGGGACCCAGGGAAGGAAATGGTGCTGAGTTCCCTGGGTTTTCCTTCTGCCTCACACATCTGGTTGAAGAATCCCGCAACTTGGAGATGCCAACAGGCACAGGCACAAAACTCCAGCAAAAGCCAGAGGACAAGGGAAAGGACAGAACAACAGCATGACAGGAAACTTCTAGACCAGAACGGCTCTACTCCAGGAAACACACAGAAAACACTGGCCCCACCTGCACACACACTAATAAAGGCTGATCAGGAGCCTGGACTTCCATGGAGGAGTTCACAAGGTCCCCCAGCGCTCCCAGCCAGGGTGATGTGAGAGAAACCCACGTAGGCAGCTGGAATGTTCATCCAGCCAGCTGGTAACAAGCCTCACTCCCCCAGGAGACAGAAAAGGAGCTGGACTTTACCTCCACCCGGCAGGAGCCAGGTGCCCTCGGCCTCCTTGCTGGGATGGTGTCAGAGAAGACACAGTGGGGAGTCAGGACTTTGACCACCCACCCAGATCGTGGGAGACCCCGTAAGGAGTAGTCGCAAGGCATCCCACCCCTCCCAGCCGAGGAAGTATCAGTGGAGGGCTGGTGGGGGGCGGAGAGGACTCCCACCTCACCGGCAGCAATGAGGGACCCCTCCTTGGTTGCCAACAAGGCCAAGGGGAACCTGGACTTCTTCCCTCACCTGGCAGTAACTAGCCACCTCTTCCCTGATGGAGCAGTGTCAGAGAAAGCCAGCTAAAAGAGAAGATTTAAATAAGATCCAGTCTCATTACGTCGTACAAGAATGTCCAGGTTTCAATAAAAAATCAGTCACCACAGTAAGAACTGGGAAGTTCTACAACTGAATGGAAAATGACAGTCGCTAGAGGCCAACACTGAGATAGCACAGACACTGGCAAGCACTGTTTGAGCAGATGAGAACATTCCCTGAGCAATTACACATGGAAAGCCAACGAAGGCCTACAAAGACTCGGCAAGGGAAGAAAAGATAAAAAATGAACCAGACAGAAATCTGAGAACTGAAAAATAAAAACACAATAACCAAAATAGAAAGCAGGGGGGTAGACTTGAACACAGAACGGAGGGACAGAGAAAAGAATCAGTGAACTGAAAGATAAAATGATGGAAGTTACTCAATTCGAACAACAGAGAAAAATAGTTTTTAAAAAGTGAACAGAACCTTGGAGACCTGTGAAATTATAAACAAAGATCTCACGGTTGTGTCACCAGTGTCCCAGAAGCAGAGAGAGATGGGTTGAAAAAGTATTTAAAAATAATGGCTGAAAACTTCCCAAATTTGTAAGACATAACTTACATAACATAAAAGACATAACTTACAAAGAAAATCAAACCAAGACACATCACAGTCAAACTTCTGAAAATCACATCATAGTCAAAGAAAAAATCCTAAAGTCAATGAGAGAGAAACAGCACTTTACCTATAGGGGGAAAAGCAATTCAAGTGACAGTGCATTTCTCAGCAGCAACCATGGAAGTCCAGAAAGAAGTGACAAAATATTCTTCCAGTGCCAAAAGAAAAGAACTGTCAACCCAGAATCTTATACCCAGCAAAAATATCTTTCAGGGATAAAGGAGAAATCAAGACATTCTCAGCTAGAGGAAGACCAAGAGAACTTGCTGCTAGCAGACCTTTCCTGAAGAATGGCTAGAGGAAGCAGAAAAGAAAAAATATGGACGGATCCCTGAAAAAAAGAAAGAGAAAGAATATGGTGAACAAAGATAAAGACAAATACAACAGAATTTCCTTCTCCTTTTTTAAATGTTTATTTATTCATTTTTGAGAGAAAGAGAGAGAGAGACAGAGAGAGAGCACAAGCTGGGGAGGGGCACAGAGAGAGGGAGACAAAAAATCTGAAGCAGGCTCTAGGCTCCGAGCTGTAAGCACAGAGCTTGACATGGGGCCTGAACCCACAAACTAGGAGATCATGACCTGAGCTGAAGTCGGACGCTTAACTGACTGAGCCACCCAGGTGCCCCAACAGAATTTCCTTCTTTTCTTGACTTTCCTAAATGATGTTTGAGGATTGAAGATAAAATTGTAACACTAATGTGGTTCTAAATGTCCGCGGAGGGAAAAATCAAGACACTTATACAATAAAACAGGGGAGAGTAGGGTGATGCAGAGGTAAGCTTTCTATATTTTACCCAAACAGGTAAAATGACAGCACCAGCAGGCTGGGGAGAGTTACATTTACATAAACCAACACTGGAGACAACCACTCAGAAGCTACACAAAGAAACGCATTAAAAAAAACAATACAAATTGGGGTGCTTGGGTGGCTCGGTCAGTTGAGTGTCTGACTCTTGATTTTGGCTCAGGTCATGATCTCATGGTTCACAGGCTTGAGCCCCTCGTCAGGCTCCATAATGACAGCATGGAGACTGCTTGGGATTCTTTCTCTCCTCTCTCTCTGCCCTTCCCCCTGCTTGTGCGTGCGTGCATGTGCACTCTCTCAAAATAAATAAATAAACGTTTAAAAAAAGAATACAGACTGTGTTCACTTCAGCAGCACATACACTAAAATTGGAACCAAAACAATACAGATATTTTACAGCAATATAAAACTAATAAAGATGTATAGATAAACCAAAACCTAATTCTAAAAAAAAAAAAAATTAAGTAATCCACAGGAAGGCAGGAAAAAGAAAACAGAAAAATGAAAATCAGAAAGAAAAACAGAAAACAAAATATAAAATGGCAGATTTAAACCCTAACATATCAAAATTTACATTAAGAAGACAGAGATTTAAAAACATGACTTAACTGTATGTGGTCTAAACTCACTGCAAATCTACCAATGGAACAGGTAGAAAGTAAAAGGATGGAAAAGACACACCATGAAAACATTAATCAAAAGAAAGTAGGAGTGGCTTATTAATACATAAAGTAGACCTCAGAACAAAGACAATTACCTGAAACAGAGAGGCATATTACATAATGAAAAAGGGTCAACCCCAAATGAAGACATAGCAACCTGAACATGTATGCATCAAACAACATAGCAGGAAAATACATAAGGCAAAAACTGACAGAACTACAAGGCAAACTAGAGAAGTCCAGAATTATAGTTGGAGACTTCAACAATTGATAGAACAATGAAACAGAAGATCAGCAAGGATATTAAGAACCAACCAACACCATCATCAACCAATAGGATCCATCACATTTCTCCAACACCCCCCCCCCCCAACAATAGCAGAATACACAGTCTTTCCAGTGCCACGGAACATGTATCACCATAGACTACATCACTCTGACACGCTCCTTTGTTCTTGTGCTACTTCAAACTTTGGTGGGGTGTAGGCAGGTTTGTGTGAAACTGGTCAGAGAGAAAGGAAGTAGACCAATTTTGATGCCCAAGGCCAGTCTGCACAGGGATGTACCATTTCTCAGAGGGAGGATGGGCTTTCCGCTTACAGAGCAGGGCATGGTGGGACCAGAACCCGAGTGGGTGTGTTTCCCAAACTGCAGTATCGGTTCCTCCAGATGACTAGATCTGTTCACTTGTTTGTTTTGAAGGATAAAATATTTTTTGTCATCTGGATCAGCTGCTTTTACAATACATCACATGGTCATTCCCTGTTCACAAATAATGATTTAGAGCAGGGTCAGCAAGCTGCAGGCCAAATTCAGCCAGCTGCCTGCTTTTATAAATAAAGTTTTATTGGCACACAGCCACGTGAATTCACGCACACAGCATCTGTAGCTGTTTTTGTGCTAAACCAGCAGAGCTGAGGAACTGTGACCCACAAAGCCTAAAACATTTGCCATCTGGCCCTTTAAGAAAGCGTTTGGAGACCCATCTTAGAGCAACAGATAAAAGTTAACCTTGAATAATCTCCGAAATATTACCATTTTTACGACCACGTTCAGCTACTGACAATAACGGTGGCAAGGGCCTAAGGGGACACTTTGGGAAGGCCTGCTGTTTTCTGACATCCGCTAAGACTGCAAAGCTGCGCCCCTCTTCCTATAGAGGCTCGTACCCAAATCTGGATTCTTTTTTTCTGAAATAGGTAGAGAGGATTGCCATTCATTCCCTCTTCAGATAGACTGAGATTCCTCCATATCGAAATGTGCAGGTCACTGGCTTTATATAATCTGACCATCTGCATTGCTCGTGCCTTGGCAATGGGGCACAAATAAGATTTCCACAGCACACGCTGGGCGGGCATGGACCGCGGAGAATTTGTGGGCTTTGCACAAACTCTTCTGATTCCTAGTCACTCCCCATGGTTTCAAACCCACTCCCCTTCAGAGAAAAGCAAGGGCTGGCTCTTGTAAGCAAACAGAGCAACAAATCACTACTGGAAGCCCCCCCCCCCCACCTTTTCCTGCTGGTGGGACCCGCTGTGTCTGCGTCCCCCACCCCCCTTGCTGCTCAGCGGGGAGCTCCTGGAGAATGGGGTTCGGGGGTGAATCCAGAGGACACAGGATTCTGCCCTCCAGGAGAATGCAGGGGAGGAGACAAATACAAACACAAATGTAAAAAGCCCAACTCACCACACAAAGCAGAGGGAAATAACTAGCAGAGAGGTACAAACCGGGCTGTATGAAACTCAAAAGAAAAAGATCGCCGAAGGGCAAAGTACCAGCAGGGCCAGGCCTGGAAGGTAAGATTCAAACCCGGAAACGGGAAGGAAAAGCCTCTGGCAGAGAGAGGCGGTGCTGAACCAGAAGGCAGCAGGTGGAGTGGGGACCATGGGGTCAGATCTGGAAGCCTTGAACGCAAGCCCAGCACCGGCAACGGGCAGCCCGTGGTGCCACGGAGCCGCGCACATGGGAGACCCTTCTAGAAGAGCAAGCACCAATGGCCGTCTCCGGCGTGGAATCAGAGGTCGTCAGAAACTTGGAACCGGGGCTCAAGAGAAGTCAGGATGCAGAGAAAGCACTGTGTCCGCGCGACGCCGATCACGCCGACCGCGAAGTCAGGGTGACTGTAGGAGTGAGGCTCATGAAACGGCCAAAGGCAGAAACCAACTTCACTGTCGGAAGTCTGTTATGCAAAAATCTGGACCGTTAGAGAAGAAAAATTAAGGGGAGGGGGGTAGGAGTAAAAAATATTAACAGCATCCTAATAAACAAAGAGAAGGTATTATCTTCTAAAGGATGAAAGACGGTTCGTTAAATACTAGTGTTCTTCCTTGAGGTGACTGATCAGATGTGAGATGGATGGGTCACGTAATAGATCATTTTAAGAAATATTTTCAAAACATCGCCAGATGAATCTCCCAAAGCGGCTCACACACCCGTCACAAGTGGCTCCGTTCTTTATGCCGCTGTGGCTTCAGTATCTACCCAGATGCTCGTCACCCAGCCCTGAATTGTTTACTTGTGTGAACGGCCTGTATGCGTTCTTTGCAATGGATTTTTAAAATCAATTTTTATACGTTTAAATGTTTTCTTGGGGAGCCTGGGTCGCTCAGTCGGTTGGGCGTCTGACTTCGGCTCAGGTCACAAAATCGAGGTTCATGCGTTCGAGCCCCATGTCGGGCTCCATGCTGTCAACTCAGAGTCTGGAGCCTGCTTCGGATTCTGTGTCTCCTTTGCTCTCTGCCCTCCCCCCGCTCATGCTCTGTGCCTCTTTCTCAAAAATAAATAAAACCATTAAAAAAAGTTTTTTAATGTTTTCTTAATTTTCACCGTCTATCATACTTGTTGCAAATATCATCCCCATCATTTTTTAAATTATGGAGTCTTACCAAAAATATTTAAGATTTTTATTTATTGAAATAATTCAGATTTTTCTGTAGGCATTCTGGAGTTCACCTTGGTTAGGGAGGTCTTCCCACATTCCAACACTATAACTTATCCTCTGTTTTCTTGGACTAATTTTTTACATGAAAATCTTTAATCCATCCAACTCTGATTTTGAAGAACTTTTACATTATCAATGAATGAAAAGGGCATTTTGTAATGTTCATGTAATGAAACACTGCACGACAAAGAAAAATCATGTCCTTAAGATATGCCAGCTCTCTGTTCCTAAATACACACCCAAGAGAAAAGAAAGTATATACCCCCCCAAAAGGACTTTTATACAAATGATCAGCATCTTTATTCATGCAGCCAAACACTGGAAATGGCCCCCAAATCCACACAGTGAATAAACAAACTGGTTTACTCAGACAACACAGTATTACCTTGTGATAAGGAGGAACCGACCACTGATCATTGTGAGTGCAAAATGATTAAGCGAAACAAAGAAGCCAGAGACAGGAAGGGCACGTATCACATGATTCCACTTATAGGAAATTCTATTAGAAGTCAAATCCGTCCCCGGTGATAAAGCAGGGCAGAGACCGAGGGATGGGGCACAGAGGAAGGTTCTGGGGTGATTCGAAGGTTCTGTATCCTGATAGGGTGATGTTTCGGCAGGTGCATACACTGATCAAAATTCCCCAAACTACATCCTTAAAATGTGTGAATTTTACTGTATGCAAATTATACCTCAATAAAGTTGACCTTAAATATTAAAAAAAAATTTATTTTAATGTTTACTTCTTTTTTTTGAGAGAGACAGAGACAGAATGCGAGTGGGTTGGGGACAGAGAGAGAGGGGAGACACAGAATCCAAAACAGGCTCCAGGCTCCGAGCCATCAGCACAGAGCCTGACGCGGGGCTCGAACCCATGAGCTGTGAGATCGTGACCTGAGCCGAAGTCTGCCGCTCAACTGACTGAGCCACCCAGGTGCCCCTAAATATTTTTTTATGTTTATTTACTTTTGAGAGAGACAGACAGACAGAGAACGAGCCAGGGAGGGGCTGAGAGAGAGACACACACACAGGATGTAAACCAGGCTCCAGGCTCCTGGCTGTCAGCACAGAGCCCCACACGGGGCTCAAAGTCACGAACCACGAGATCATGGCCTGAGCTGAAGTCCAGTGCTTAACCGACTGAGCCACCCAGTCGCCCCAATAAAGTTGACTTTAAAAAGTCATATTTTAAGTGAGTAAATAATACTATAGAAAACATTCTACACTATATTTCCCCAGCTTTTCTTTCATGCATATTCACATAGACAGAAACACCAAATAGTATTCACTGCCTGAGGGTAAGACTAAGGGTAGTTTTCGTGTGCGTGCCTTTCTGTCTGTGTTTTCTAGATTTTAAACTTTCCGTGTCTGTGGCTTACCTACGTTTTGCCTGGCACTGCACAGGCAGTATTAGAGACACGCTTTATAAATACAGCAGTGACCCGACCAAGTAGCTCACCATCAGCCAGGTGGGGCCATTGGGAAGAAGGAGAGGGTTCTCTTCTCCTCCAACCATGGAGCACCAGCGGTGTCCACCCCCCACCACAACCCCCCGGGACACACACACACACACACACACACACACACACACACACACACTCTCCTGCCAGCCCTGACCCTAAGGGAACACATTCAGAGTCTGGGGGTATAACCCAGCTATAGCTACAGTCTGTTTCAAGTTCAACTAGCACGACCCCCTTTGACACACGAGGTCTCTGCCCGGTTTCCTGTTTTCAATCAGCTCCACTTCCGACCAGGCTGGCACCCAGGAGCACTTGCTCTCACGGCACGCGCCCTTAGGGGCAGTCCGCTCTGAGACCAGATAGCTCTGTCCCCCAATTCCCTTGTCCTCACCTCATCCTCGTCTCAAACACCGGGCCACGGAGAAAAGAGCACGTGCCTGGATCAAACCCCCAGCTCCCTTTTGTACACCTTTTGCCTCTGGGAGCAATCAGTTCACGGCTTCCAGTTTTCATGCCTGAAAACAGGAGTGACAGGGGCGCCTGGGTGGCTCAGTCGGTTGAGCGGCCGACTTCGGCTCAGGTCATGATCTCACGGTCCATGAGTTCGAGCCCCGCGTCGGGCTCTGTGCTGACGGCTCGGAGCCTGGAGCCTGCTTCCGATTCTGGGTCTCCCTCTGTCTCTGACCCTCCCCCGTTCTTGCTCTGTCTTTCTCTGTCTCAAAAATAAATAAACGTTAAAAAAAAAATTAAAAAAAAAAAGAAAACAGGAGTGATATTCTCGAGACACAAGAGGATCGGGTGAAATGACCCACGTGGCCGCACCCCGCGGCCCTGACGCGGCTCCCCTCTCTGACCTCTCCTGTGGCCTGGTGCACGTCCTGACCCTACTGACCTCCGGCATGCAATCATCTGCCATGGGCCTGCTTCCCTTTTGCGGGCGCGGAGAAGCAAAGAAAACCCAACGAGCTGGCACAGCAGTTTCTGCGCTGCTCACCCAAGGCAGTGGCTGGTGTCGGAAAACAGCGACGGAAACAGGCCTCCTCCTGGAGGAAGCCCCCCCGGCCAGGGCGCCCGCAGCCCCGGCCCCTCCAGGGAGAAAGCTCCAGACGAGCCCGCACAGAGCGCCTTCACCCTCCGTAGATGCAAAACAATACCTCTCCCGAGAGAGAGAACCAGCAGCCAGCAGACCGAAGGCGGCACGGCCCCCACGCAGGCCCAGAGTCTGACCACCGGAAACCAGCTGGCGAAGGGTGGCTGGCGCTAAATGCAGGCAACGAGGGACTTCCCACCTGGACAACCCACGGGGGTGGGGTCTGTCCAGTGTCCACGCGGCGCTGAGGCTTGATGGGGCCACACTGCCAGTGGCTGGCGGGGACCAAGCTCACGTGTGGACCACCCCGGGGGACAGTTACTTAGATGCCCCATAGCTGGGTCTCTCCGCGTGTAAAGTACGAGAACACCTGCCCGGCTGGGGCTGTGTGTGAACATGACACGCGTGGAACGGCAGCGCGATGGCCGCACGGAAGGGACCCATTCTCGAGCCCAGAAATGTACACAGATGCTCAAAGCCCTCGGGGTCGGGCCAGGCACCGTTAGAGCAAGACACGGGGCCCTGGTGGGTGGTGCAAAGAAGCCCGGGGGTGATACCTGATGCAAGACATTTCTCCCAGAGGGACATCAGTAAGATCACACAAGAGTAAACTCTCAGACACCCAGCCAGAGACAGGCTCTCTGCAGACAGTGCTTCCGGTGACCCCAAGGCCGGAAACCAAGTGTTGGCCATGGGTCTGAGGCCGCCCTTGACCTCGGCCTCGCCTGTTTCGGCTCGGCCCACCCCTCCTCCAACCCGTGAGCCTCGCAACCTCAGCGTCAGGAAGCACCTGGAGCACCCCAGGGTGTCCCAAACTCTGCCCACGAGAGAATCTGCCACCCCCACCCCCAATAATCAAAACAATAAATTGCTGCCTCTTGTGCAGTGACTTCAGTGGACTGCAAGCCTGGACTCTGCTGCCCTCACTCAGCTTACATGCCTCACGCACACCCCGCCCTGCTCGTCCCCCACTCCTGCCTGACCGAGGCCAGGAGCCCCGGAATTGAGCTCCCTCTGTTCACTCTCAGCGGATCCTTTAAGAATGTTAAGCCGGATAAAGCCCTCACAGCCAAAGAAGAGTCCCATGTCAGCCCCTGGGATACCTTGGGCTGACATCCACCTCCCGCCTGGTTTTAGGGCCCTTACTCTTCTTCCCACCTGGACAACCTCTCCCCCAGGTGCATGGGTTTCTCCGGCTCTCTGCTCATATGCCGCCACCTAAGTGAAGGCTGCTGGCCCCACCCATACCCCGGTGATGGGCCTCCACCGGCCGGGGTCTTCTCCTCAGACACACGTGCCCCTGCAGGTGCACCCCTCTGGCTTCCTTCCAGGGAAAATGACCCACTGCGGCAGGGACTTTTCCACAGGCACTGAGCCAGGGCTAGGATACCACCGCACCCTCCCCAACAGGCCCCGGATAAAACTTGCACAAGAGAATGAATGAAGTGGAACACACCCACACTGGCCAGCCCGGGTTTCTGGGCCTTTGAAGCCTCCCCCTTCCCACTGTCCAACACAGCCCTCGGTAATCCTCCTCCTCCCTCTCGGGATCAAATGACATCTCATTAAGCCTCTGCCCTCCCTCTGCCAGCAGACAGCTCTGCCAGCGAGCCCCTGGTCCCTTCTCCTTGGGGAGAGTGTCCCCTGGGCCGGGTGTGTCCTTTCCATTTTTATCCAAATTACACTTCTCCGAAAGGAGAAGGCCTCTGAAGGTCATGTGTCCAGCCCGCTGTACCAAAACCCACTCCCACCACGCCCCCCCCCTCCAGCACATCCCAGACGGAAGGCCCCGAGCCCTCTCCTCCACTCTCTACAACAGCAACCCCCTACCCTGCAAGGCTGCCTCCCGGGTTTGGACCCGGGCGAAAGAAAAGCGTCGGTCCTTGGGTTAAACCGAAACCGAGCGCGGCGCGCCGGCGCCCCTCGGGATCCATCCGTAACCCATCTCACCCAGAAGGTGCCCTTTGGATATCTGCGGGCCCGTCTGCGCGATGCGGCCGCGATCGGGAGACGCGTCCCGGGCCGCAGCCCTCCCCGCCGGGGTGGCATCCGCGCGAGGGACCAAGGGCGCCGGGTCTCCGGCCCTCCCCGCCCGCACCGCCCCGACTCGCCCTTTGTCACGGGGTCCCCAGAGCGCACAGCCCCCCCAGGGCGCCGGGACGCGCCCCCCGCCCCCTCCCCGGCCCCCCGCGCCCCCCCCCCCACGCCGGACCCGCGGGCTGCGGCGGCGACACTCACCCGCGCCGGGGGCGCCGGCTCCGGGCCCCGGGCTCCGCCACCAGCGCAGCAGCGCCCGCGCGGGGTCCAGGCTCACGGCGCAGCGCTGCCGCTTCACCCACAGCACCGAGCGCAGCGGCTCCGCCGCCCCCATCGCGCCCGTCGCCCGCCGGCGCCGCCTGCTCGGCCGGGCGCGGCGCGGGGCGGGGACGCGGACGCCGAGGGGCGCGGGACCGTTAGCGGCCCCTGGAGCCCGACCGGGTGGCGGCGGCGGCGGCGGCGGCGGCGGCGGCGCGGGGGCGGGCGGGGCGCGCGGGGCGGGCGGCGCTGCGTCACCTCGTACGCAGGGCGGCCGCGGGGACGACGAGGGGGCCGGGCGGGGGTGGAGGGGGCCGGGCGGGGGTGGAGGGGGCCGGGAGGGGAGGGGCCTAGGGTACGAGGAGCGGGGCCGAGGGGTCTTGGGAGCTGCAGGGAGTGGGGGACTGAGGAAGGGCGGAGTGGGGGGAGAGGAGGGCCGGGCGTGGGGAGAGGAGGAGGCCTGGGGTGCGAAGGCGGGGGCCGAGGGGTCCTGGGAGCTGCAGGCGGGGGGACAGGAAGGAAGGGGCTGGATGGGGGGACAGAAGGAGGGGGCCTGGGTTGCGTGGGCGGGGGGCGGAGAAGGGGTCCTGGGAGCTGCAGAGTGGGGCCGGGGGGGGGGGGGGACCGGGGAAAGGCCGGGTGGGGGGAGAAGAGGGGCTGGACGGGGGCAGAGGAGGAGGCCTGGGGGGCGGGGGGAGGGGTGGACGGGAAGGGTCCTGGGAGCAGCAGTGGGGGGACGGGAGGGGCTAGGCGAGAGGAGAAGAGGGGCTGGACAGGGGATCGAGGAGGGGGCCTGGGGTGCGAGGAAGGGAAGGGAGTCGACCCGGGGGCCGTCTCTGGGGAGCGGGGAGCATTTGGAGGGCGCTGGTGCTGGTCCGGGAGGAGGTGGCTTCCCTTTGCGGCTGGTCTCTGGGTCCGGGTCACAGTTGCCGCGTGCAAGGAACTCAGTAGCCCCTCCCTGGCGGGTCGTAAAGACAGGCGGGGTCTGGGTGGCCCTTCCTCCCTTGGCGCAGAAATGCTGCCTGGGCCGTCTGCGGGGGCGGCGGGCAGGCCTGGCCCTCCAGGTGAGCGCAGGGCACCTAAGGCCATTCGGGATGCCGTGTGGATGGGCGGCTAGAATTTCGGCATCTGGTCTCCTCTGGGATCCCTCGTTCTCTCCAGAGCCGAGCTGGCTCTATCTTCCTCCTTGGAAGTAAGCTTGAAGGCCCGGACAGGCACCCATAGGAGGTGCCAGCCCTATTGCCCCCCTCCCCCCACCACTCAAGTTACCACCGTCTCTGCTTATAGGCCCAGCTCCGGGGTTACCGGGAGGCAGGCGCTGCCCTCCCACATTCCGGAGGGGGACACTTTTAGGCTCTAGGGGAGTCAGCGGTAAGGGAAGAAGCATGTGAGGCAGGCATCTCCCCCGGGACCCGGCACATCCAGGCTGAGGATAGACTGCCCCTGAGGAGGCTTGCTGGAGGAGGTCTTCCTCCTAAAGGCCTGGGAGAGAGCCGGGCGGCTGGGGGTGGGACAGACGGCTGAGCAGGTCCAAGGATGGGGAGGTGCCCTCCTGACCTCTGTGCCCCCAGGGTCTTTCCCTCATGGCTGGCCCAGCTCAACCCTTCCTTCTCCTGCGTAACCCTTCCTTCTGCTCAACCCTTCCTTCTCCGTGTGGGCGGCTGCCGCAGCCCACCCCAGCAGGGCTCCGGGCCTGCCCTCATAGCGTGTCTGCTCCTCCCCACCCAGCTCCAGGAGGACACGGACACGTGTCTCCCCATAGCCCTAGCGCTGAGACGGTCCCAGCGCGTAGGAAG
Source organism: Panthera pardus (assembly GCF_024362965.1). Lineage (NCBI taxonomy): Eukaryota > Metazoa > Chordata > Mammalia > Carnivora > Felidae > Panthera > Panthera pardus. The sequence goes on from NW_026526991.1 coordinate 7,465,822, forward strand.
CACCGGTGTTTGTTACGTGCACACATCTGCCTCAGGTTCACCAACCAAGAAGCTGTCAGGCAAGCTGAGTAACTTGCCTGAAGGCACAGGGCTCAAAGTGACAGAGGTCTGACTGCGGGGGGCCCAGGACAGCCATCTGCCTTTCTCTCAGCTCTCCCTGCCCAGCCCCGTGTCTCCTTGGCTCCTCCTGCAGGGCCTCCGCTGCAGATGGCGGAAGGGTGGGCCACCGTGCCTGTGCTTGGCACCGGGTGGCCCCAAGTCAGGTATGACCCCGCCAGCTCCCTGTGATTCGCTCCTCACCAGGAGCCCAACCCCCACCCCCTCCCAATCCAGACCAGCTGCAGGGAGAGAGGGTAGGGCAGAAGGCGGGGTGTGAGTCCGAGCCCCACCCTTGGGCAAACCATGCCTGATCTCCAGCCCGGTGGGGTGGACGAAGGAAGGCCTGCCTGGCCTCCCTCCCACGGCTGCTCCTCTGAGGCTCAGGAAATGCGGATGGGACGCTGCTCTGGAAACCCTGCCGCAGGGCCTGCCGGGGCCGGTGTCCCAGCTGCAGCATGCGAAGGATGGCAGGGAAGTGTGGGTGGGCTGTATGCCTACCCGTGTATGTATACATACATGGGTATGTATACATACATGGGTATGTATGTGGGTGGGCTGTATGAGGCTGTATGGCCTCAGAAATGCCAGCCTCCGTCCCAGGGCCTCCTTCTGTGGCTTCTGGGGGCTGGGTTCCTCCCGCCCCTCCCAGGTTATTTATTGAGAGACCCTTTAATGCCACACATCAGCCGTGAATTCAGGCCCGTAGCCAGAGATGACTGGGGCCCCACCTCTGCAGGGTGGAGGGCAGGGGGGCCGTGGGATCAACTGCAAAACACTGACAAGGCCTGGAGGAGGGGCCTCGGATGTGACTGTTTGGACACAGGGCCTTCAAAGAAGTAATTCAGGTAAAAGGAGGCCACCTGACTGGTGTGCGCACCAGAGGAAGTGTGGACACACGGGGAGACTAGGAGAACTCACACGCGTTGGGTCCGCCATACGAAGAGGCTGGCGGCCTATGAGCCAGGGAGACAGGCCCCAGAGGAAGCCAGCACGCCAGCACCTTGACCTTGCGCTTCTAGCCTCCGAACTGAAACTGTGAGAAAATACGTTTCTCCTGTTTAAGCCGCGCTGTCCGTGGTGGTTTGCAGCCCCTTCCGCCCTGGGGGGCCTGGAGTTCTGGGGCTGGCGAGGAGGGACCTGGCCGGGGCAGGACCCCTCGCTTGTACGCAGGGGAAGAAGGAAATGCAGCGAAGGCCTAGTTGGCAGAAGACAACGCTTCCTGCAGTCGGCTGGGTGGGAGGAGTGCCGGGCAGGGGGTCAGAGCCCATGTGAGCGCTGTGTGCCCGTGACGGTGAGCGTAGGTAGCACTGGGGCCCCGAAGCAGGTGCCAGGCCCCTGCTGTGTGCTAAGTCCCGGTGGGGCTGGCACGGGCGAGCTCTGAAGGCACCCAGCAGAACAGCCAACGTGAACCTCCAAAAGGCCAGGGCGACCCAGCCCTTGGCACTGGGGCTGTGCCCTCAGCCCCCCTGATGGCCTCCTGGCCCCCTCTCTCACCTCTGTCCTGGCAGGAATGCCTTTCCAGCGCTGGCCCAGATGCCGTGCCTGTAACGTCTGCCTGGGAACCCCCTACTCGGCCTCTCCTTTGCCCCCCCTCATGCCACAGAACCCCCAAGCAGCTCACCCCGTGAGGCTTCCACTCAAGCTGCCCCTTGTGTGGCCCCAGTCCCATGTGTGGTGCTGCAGGACAGTGTTGGTCCCCAGGCCGTCACTGGCCCACTGTGTGCATGGCTGGCCCCAGCCCTCCACGGGGGCTAGACATGCCCTGGATGCCAGCGAGGCCAGAGGGCATGCACTCAGCCACTCAGACTCTGCCCTACCACCTGTCCCTGTCCCGGGTCCGGTCCGCAAGCTTGAGCTGCAGACATCCTGACCAGCAGCGGCCAGCACCCACCACCCTGTCCACCGGCCGGCCCCTCCTGGCCACCAGCACCGTCTCCCACAGAGCCTCTGACCTACTTTGCCCGTGTCCCAGAAGCCGCCGGCCTCCTTTACTGTGACACAGCCACCTGCTTATCTTTCCAGGCTTCCTCCCCAGGAAGTCAGCCACGTGACTTGGCTCTGGACTGCTGCTGGGTGGGGCGGGGGACACCTGCCCCCGTGCACACCGGCTGCCAGGAATGCCGCCCTCTGCCCTCCGCCCTTAAGGAGGGGCCTTCCAACTATGGCCTGTCGAGGCCGATTGCCTGGAAGACACATCCTGGGCCCAAAGAGGCCTGAACGCGTAGAGGGTAAGCTGATAATTTACAAAACGTTCGCCCTCAGCGTTGCACACACACGTGACCCAGACAGTAGCGGCTAGAAGTGGGAGTTAGTTACCCCACTCCACAGATGCAGAGACTGAGACCCACCGAACTAACCTCACCTGTTCGAGTTATACAGAAAGGGAAACGGAGGGGTGGGTGCTCCAGGGTCCCACTGGTGTGGGAGAGTCTGAAACATGAGAACAGAAGGCCCAGAGGAGCTGCAGCCGGCACCCTCAGCAGGCATCGCCCCCCCACCCCTGCTCCGGGCGCCCCGGTGGGGCCTCTCTGTTCCACCCCCCGGGGCATGCCGGACCTGCCCCCTGAGGAAAGCCCGGAGCAGGGCTGGAATAGAGGGTGGCTCTCAAGGGGTGGTGGCCACAGGGTGGATCTGAACTGCAAAGCCTGGTGAGGTGGGGCCGGCCGGCCACAAAGAATACCACAGGGGGGCAGGGATCAGGACTGCTGGCATGTCCGGGAGCTGTGGGGAGTGCCACAGCAGGGGGAGGGCCCCAAAGGCCGGGCTCGGGCTCGGTCTGGATCCTGTGGGCTCCCTAGGCCTGCCAGGGTGACCGCCTCCATTGGCGGGGTGCCTAACACTTCCCGGGAGCCTAGGGACCAGGGTCAGGGGGCTCCAGGGGCCGGCAGGGGACCTGGGAACGGAACAGGGCTGTGGGGCCCTGAAGGCCATCCTTGCATCCATGCTGTCCCGATGGGGGGCAGACCAGTCCGGGGTCTCTGGGGGGTGCTGTTGCTCAGAAGCAGACCCTCCCAGGGAAAAGGCTGGCTCCAGTGGGTGAAATCTGGGGCCGTTCAGGGTGGGAGATCCCTCCTCTCCAACACTGAAGCCAGAAGGAATGTGGGCATCCCAGTGGGCCTGAGAGTCAGCTAAGATTGTTGGGGAGGGTGGGGGATGGGGTGGAGGGGAGGGGAGCTGAGGCTCAGGCAGTGAGGGCGTCTTTCACAGGCGAGCCTGCCTGCCCAGGGCCTGGGGTCAAGTGTCCACTTCTGGCTGGTGCAATGTGGCCTTGGATCCTTTTAGGGGGTGCAGACTTGGAGACAGGTGCCCGGGGAGGCCCCCGGGGTGGCACCTGTGACCCAGGGAGGAGCCCTGGTAAGGTGGAACAGGGGTTGGGGCGGGGAAAACCTGACCTTGTGCCCAGGGCTTCAAGGGACAGAGCAGAAGCCGTAAACTATGATTTTCAGACAGATAAGGAGAGGCGGAGAGTTCGCTCTCGCAATGTTTGTCTTTTTTTATGTGCGATCTCTGAAGGAATTGAGAGGGAAGGAGGCAGTGATCTGAGCAGTGAGGGTGGGGGAGGGGCCCTGGTAACTCCGTAAACGGGGCCGCGGCGGGGGGGGGGGGGGGGGGGGGGCAGGGCACAGGTGGGTCTGGGGACAGGAGAGGGCAGAACGGGGCTGCTTTTGGAGCCTGCTGCACGGCCACCGCCACAGAAGGAGAAACATGCTTCAAACGAGCCCACAAAGGTATAAATAACACCTTCTGGAGGAAAGAACAAACAAACAGTCTGTGTTCGATCCAGAAGTTTTGCAGCCCGGACACAGAATAGAGAACTGAGTCCCCAAACGAAAATGTGAAGGAAGAGAGAGAAGAACGATCCCTGGAAGCCTCGTGAACCGCAAGCCGATCTCAGAGGACTGCTGCAGTCAGCTACTGTGGGGCCAAGGCACACCCCCTGAGAGACTGCCAGGCAGTGAGGACCCCGTCCACGGACGCACAGGCGGGGAGGGCAGTGGGGAGGATGAAGGTCAGGCCAGGGCTGGCCCCTCATTCCGTCTGCGTAGACAGAAGCATGAACACCAGGGAGGAGAAAGTGACCAGCCTGAATCTCGGGCGTGACGTCTGGACCCTGGGAACGGGGTCAGCTCAGGGCACCTCCTTACGGGGCACTTCCGACGGGGAAGCTGAGGCCACAGCCTCTGAGGAGGTACAGGAGTGGTTCAAGCTCACTGAGCCCTGCTGGGTGCCAGGTACCCCACCTTGCAAGCTGAACCAGACAAGAAAAGGAGGGAAGTTCCACATGACTCTGAGGGCGCCTAGCAGAGGGTCCAGCCTGACCCAAGGGGTCAGCAAGGCTTGGGAAAAGGGTGCAGAGTTGAGCTCCGGAAGGAGAACGAGGGCACACGGGATTGGTAAATTAAAGTCCTAATAGAAGGGTGCATCTCACAACTGCAGAGCTTAGCCAGGGAACCGGAATCATGGAGCCCTGTGGCGGCAACAGAGTCTACCTTTAATGGATACCTCACTCTGTGCCAGTAGGGCCCCCGGGGGACCGCGTTTGTGGGAGATAAAGCCAGTGGTCCCATTTTACAGATTGGGGACTTGAGGCCCAGAGGGGCAATCTGCCACAGGAGCTGGGCTTTGAGGCTTTGTCTGAGCCCAAACATGCAGCTTGTTGTGTCTACAGGCAGGCTCCCAAATCAGGGCGGGGGCCAAGGGTGGGCTGGCCCAGGCTGGGCTGGACCACTTTGGCGTTTTGATTGTTTTAAGGAAAAGTTACTTAAGAGACAACCAGTGCCAGAAGGACACTCTGACCCTCCTCCGTCCCCCTGAAAGCGGGAAATCCATTTCCCTCTTGGAAGGTACGGTCCCTGGACCAGGAGGTAAAAAACCACCCTTATCACCAGAGATAAGAAATCCAGGGCTCAGAAGGCTGTCTGCGCAGCGCTCGTTACTTCTTGCTAACGTACTCCCCCAGACTGCCCCAGAGTCTGTTGAAAACGCCGTCTAACTGCAGCCCCCCCAGTTCCATTTTCTTTGTCCTGCCAATTCCTCCCAGGTTTACGTCTCTCTGAAAAGCGTAAGAACTGCCCGCCTCGGTCATTTCCTGAATCCTCAATTTCCTTACTGGGCCTCCCTGCGCACGTCATAAAACTCTGGGGTTTTTTTTCTGTGAATCTGTTTCCCGTAAATTTGATTCTCGGTCCAGCTGGGAGGCCTCGAAGGGCAGAGGAAGAATTTTTCCCTCCCCACATGAGAAACCGAATCACGACAGCAAGATCTTTTTTTGTTATGGAAACATCCAAGAAACCCTCAACCAAATGAAAAGATAAACCAGAACCCCCTTTAAATGGTTTCTCGGGTGCCCTAATAGCACGGGGCCCAGGGCTTTGTTCACGTGGTGGGGGGAAGTGTCCCACGTGGGGCATCTGCTCACCAGGCTGCCATTCCTAGGTGAGGGGACAAGGGACTTTGGCAGACAAACCACATCTAGGGAAACTTACAAGGCTTGTTATCTTATCTCCAAAACTCCTTACAGGAAACTCCTGCAATGAGCTGACATTAAAAATTCCATCTAGACCCAGGGCACCTGGGGTGCCTGAGTGGCTCAGTCGGTTGGGCCTCTGCCTTCAGCTCAGGTCACGATCTCACGGTCTGTGAGTTCGAGCCCCGCGTCGGGCTCTGTGCTGACAGCTCGGAGCCTGGAGCCTGCTTCCGATTCTGTGTCTCCCTGTCTCTCTGCCCCTCCCCCACTCATGCTGTGTCTGTCTGTCTCTCACAAAAATGAATAAACGTTAAAAAATATATAAAAAGTTACGTCTAGGTCTATTAGGAGCATTGTTACACAGCCCAGGAAAGACAGAGTGTTCCCACAAAATTCCTGGAACTGGTTGGTCTCTCTGCTTCCATTGAGCATCCAAAGGGATCCTTTTTAAATTTTTTTTTTTTCAACGTTTTTTATTTATTTTTGGGACAGAGAGAGACAGAGCATGAACGGGGGAGGGTCAGAGAGAGAGGGAGACACAGAATCGGAAACAGGCTCCAGGCTCCGAGCCATCAGCCCAGAGCCTGACGCGGGGCTCGAACTCACGGACCGCGAGATCGTGACCTGGCTGAAGTCGGACGCTTAACCGACTGCGCCACCCAGGCGCCCCCAAAGGGATCCTTTTTAGATGGAAATCCAGATTACGTCCAAATCCCTCCCTGCTGTCTCCAGGGCTCTCCTTGCTGGCTTACCTCCTCTCTGCACCTGGTTTACCGTTCCCCAGCCAAATCCTCTCCCTGATATTTCTTGAACAGCCAAGCATGATCCCACCCCAGGACCTTTGAAAGTGCGCGTTCCTCTTCTGTCAACATTCTCCCCACCCACAACCTCAGCCGGTTGCACGGTCCAGATCTCCCTTCGCTCCTGTCTCTGCTTAAATGTCAACGGAGGAGGACATTTCTCTGGGGGAGAGACCCTATGAGACGAGTAGGGGGCTTTGGGGGAGCAAGGTACAGAGCCGGCCAGTCCTCCTATGACTGGCCTCCACCTGCTGGATTCCAAGGAGCCCTGTGGATTGGGCCTTGGGACTGGTGAACCCGGTTGTATCCACATGCTTCCTTCCCAGTCCCTAGGAGTTCATTCCACTGCACTTCCCTTGCAAGAGTCTGGCCTTTGTTCCTGTAGATGTCACAGGCCTGGTGTCAGAGAAGGGGACAGAAAGCCAGCAGAGCCTGGCACAGTAGGCAGGTCAGACCCGCCTGAGGCTGCTGGAGACAAAGGTGGGTGGTGAGGCTCGGAAGAGGCATGGGAGGTGGCAGGTACAGGCTGGGAGGTCTGGGAGGCCAGGGGCCGCATCCTTTTCCTCCTTGCGTCCTTGGTGTTAATACAGAGCAGGGCCGAGTGTAGCAATTTGCTAAGATGTTGCGAGCGAGTGAAAATGCAAGCACAGGAGAGTCAGTGGAGCAATTTTAAGTTGAGGCAAAGGTGAGTTCAAAGCAGGGGTTACATGTAGAAACACTGGGACATACATTAGGGAATGGTGGGGACTGAGGCAGACCAGACAGCAGATTGTTGGAAGCTCCCAGAGAAGCCGGAAACCACATTTGTGTATGTGCGTATATGAAACCTTGTGACTTTTATTATTTTATTATTTTTTTAATGTTTATTAATTTTGATGGAGAGAGAGACAGAGAAGGGAAGGAGCAGAGAGAGAGAGAGGGAGAGAGAGAGAGAGAGAGAGAATTCCAAGCAGACTCCCACTGTTGGCATAGTGCCTGACGCAGGACTCGAACTCACGAACCGTAGATTGTTACCTGACCTGAAATCAAGAATTGGACGCTCAGCCGATGAAGCCACCCAGGTGCCCTGAAACTTGTGAATTTTAAATGTTGGCAACTAATTCCAATCCAAAATATAAAACACTAGGCAGGAAAATAAAACCCAGATGCAGGCCAGAGGCATTCAGAGACCAGCCCGTTTGTGACACCTGGCTTGAAACCACAGGAGTTAGGCTAGACATAAAAGGTTATTAGTTGGGGTGCCTGGCTGGCTCAGTCAGTAAAGCATGCGACTCTTGACCTCGGGGTTGTAGGTTCAAGCCCCACGTTGGGTGTAGAGACTGCTTAAAAATAAAGTCTTTAAAAAATGGTTATTATTCGTTGATAGAGACTGATGAATATGTAACAGTATGCATATATTCCCAAACAGTGAAGAAACAAAATCATAAAGAAAAGGGTTCTAGAAGTGCGAGGAGAAGATAATGGCATGAATGTACTTTGTGCCTGTGGATCCAGCCAGCACAGGGGCAGACACGCTTAGTGACAGGCACAGAGGCCCGTCTTGCTGTGGCTCAGCCTGGCTTTATCAGGAATAACGCTGACAATCTGACCTGTTTTTGGCTTCTGCGTCTTGTCTCTCACTTGGTTCTGAATGTGGAGGGGGTGTTCTTTGTCAGCCCCCCACATCCCAACCCCTGCCTCTGTGTCTCCTCTGGGTAGAACTCATCGCACCTTCCTTGGGGCACACTGTCTCATCATAGACTTCTATTTCAGCCCGAAAACCTGCGTCCATTCATTTATTTTCCTTCTCAGGGGTGAATTCCTCAATGGCAGATACCCCAACGAGCTGCATGTTCACTGGGGCCAGGTGGATAAATCTCTGGGCTCTCAAGTGCCACGATTGATTAGTGATGTCTGTCACGGGTAGGGAGGGAGCTCCCCCACGGGAGGCTGTGTTGGGTCAACTCCCCGGAAAGCTCCGGGGTGCAGAGTCTGACGGTGGCCTCCGTAGAAAGGCTTTCACGAGACAACAACAACCGTGGCAAGACTGAGATCTGAAAGAGCCTCTATCCGGAGAATCATGGATGAGATAAATCAAACCTGTATCCTGTACCAAAATCAAAGATTTGCAAATGGCCAATGGGCACATGAAAAGATGCTCAATATTAGGGACATGTAAATCAGAACCACCGTGAAATATCACTTTACGCGCACTGGGATGCTGCGGTAAAAAAAATGGGAGCTAACAGGGGTTGGTGTGGACATGGAGAGATTGGGGTCCTCGTGCATTGCTGCGGGGAGGCAGAGGGGGGCAGCTCCTGAGGCGGCAGTTTGGTGGCTCCTTGAAACAGCAGTAAACAGAGTTACCCTACGATCTGGCAATGATCTGAAAGCAGGGACTCGAACAGGTACTTGTAGGTACGTGTTCACGGCAGCACGACCACAACAGCCAACGGTGGAGACGACCCAAACATATGCCAACAGACGAATGGAGGGACCAAATGTGGTGTATCTACACGTGGTGTGATCCTGTTTAAGTGAAGAATGCCGAAGAGGCACATCCATGGGAACGGAGAGTAGAGGAGTTGTTGCCAGGTCTGGCCCGGGGGACTAGGGGAAGCCTGTTGGTGGGGACGGGAGTGATAAAAACACTCTAAAACACACGAAAACGCGAATTTCCTAAATGTCACTGAATTATGCACTTTTAGTTGTATTTATTTTTTTTTTTTAATTTTTTTTTAACGTTTATTTATTTTTGAGACAGAGAGAGACAGAGCATGAACAGGGGAGGGTCAGAGAGAGGGAGACACAGAATCTGAAACAGGCTCCAGGCTCTGAGCGGTCAGCACAGAGCCTGACGCGGGGCTCGAACTCACAGACCGCGAGATCATGACCTGAGCCGAAGTCGGCCGCTTAACCGACTGAGCCACCCAGGCACCCCTAGGTATATTTATTTTTGAGAGAGAGAGAGAGAGAGAGAGAGAGAGAGAGAGAGAGAGACAGCAAGTGCACTACTGGGGGAGGGGCAGAGAGAGAGGATACCAAGCAAGCTCTGCATTGTCAGCACAGAGCCTCACGTCGGGTTCAAACCCACAAAACTGTGAGATCGTGACCTGAGCTGAAACTAAGAGTCGGATCCTTAACCTTCTGAGCCACCCAGGAGCCCCTACACTTCTTTTATTTTTATTAAGTTTATTTAAGTAATCTCTACACCCAACGTAGGGCTCGAACTCATGCCCTGGAGATAAAGAGCTGCCAGGCGGCCCTGAATTGCATACTTTAAATGGTGCTCACGTGAGCGGTTTCAGCTGTGTTTTTCTGCCGCTGGCGTGGTGGATGGCAGTGAGGAGCCCTGGGGTCCCCGCCTGGCTGTGCAGGTCCAGCGGGGGGGCCCAGCCAGGGTCTGCAGCTGATACTCCAAGGGCTTCCGTGACTTCCGGAGCCCCTCTGGTCCTCCCCCCTTCCGACCAGCCAACAACCCACCTGGCCAGGAAGGCGCCCCACCAGGCGGGCCCCCAAGGTTACGCAGCCTGTCCCGGGGGAGCGGCTCCCCGGGCCTGCCTGCGACGTTCCCCACCCCCGCACCCTGGTGAATCTTTCCATTTCGAGTGGGCGGTCGTCCCAGGCTGCCCTGATCCAGGTTTCGTAGCCTCCCCCAGGCATGCAGCTGGGCCGCTGGGCCCCTGGGCCCCAAGCCGTCCAGCTGGGTTCATCTCGGGTGGCGCTGGCTGGGTGACCTCATTAGGGTCTGGAGCAGAAATAGAACAGGCAGCGCCAATTAGTGGCTGCACGTGAGCCGCGGGCCGGCAAGTCCGCCGCAGCCTCCCCGCACGTTTGTGGGTCATGGAAAATTCCACACGCAACGTTCTTGCCCTGGTAGGTGGGGTGCTGAGGGCGCCCCGCCCCTGGGGACACACCCAATTTTGCCTCCTGCTTGTCCACAGGCCAAGGTTGAGGGTGCGTGGAGCAGGGGAGGCGCGACCCCCAGAGACCCTGATTCGCTGGGGTGGGGGGTGGAATGAGGGCCTGCACATCCCTGCTCTCCCCAGCTGATCAGGAGGTAGGCGGTCCTCAGGCCGCTGGGCGAGGCACAGTGGGGTCCCGCCTCGCCCCGTCCCACCCAGGGTCAGGAGGCCAGGCCCCGAACCTGCTCTGTACCTGGGCCTGGGGGCCACCTGGTCACCGCCCAGCCCCAGAGGCCAGCTGGCGTGTAGCTGCCTGCACGGGGCCTGGTGGAGAGCCTGGCTCCGTGTTGCTGCTGCTGCTGAGAGCCAGCCTGTCTCTCTGGGCCAGAACTCTCGCCTCTCGGACACACAGGCAGCTGGTGTGGGGGGAGCCCTGGCTGGGTGCTGAGGGACATCTTCTGGCCCCGGGCTGCTCCGGTGGCCAGCCAGGCGGCCTTGGGCCATTCCCCTTGCCTTGCTGGGCCCCACTTCCCTTCAAAGTACACATGGGGGCCAGAGAGACTCTCAGGGTCTTTCCCGCCGACACGGGGGCCTTGGATGTGCTTTTCTCTCCCAAAGGCTCCCCCACGTTCAAAGGGAAGCATGGGTCTCAGCGGTCAGGGCCCCGATAGCTGGGCCTCCCTGTGGACAACTGCTTGGGGAGGTCGGGAAGTAGAGTGGTGTTTCTTGGGATTGCCCCTCTGGTTTTCTGCCCCTTTAGCCCCTGTGGTACCCAAGAACCAGGGGTGGGAGCCTGAGAGAGAAACCCCTGCATTTGTACCCCCCTTCCTTCTTCTGCGGCGACTGCACCTCTCTTCCCTTGGTTCTTCCTCCCCTTTGGGGGGTTGCTTACTGTCAACAGCGGAGGGGCCAGTAAGCCCACACCAGCTGGGGGATCAGGGATGCCAGGGCCCAACCCACCTCGGCCTTAAATATATTGCTGGTTTCTGAGCCTCAGCTTGCCCGTCTGCAAAATCGGGGTGCAGAAGAGACGTGTCTGAGACGCCAGCCGGCTCTGACACCCTAAGGCTCCCAGCCTGCCGCTCTCTCTGCACGGTTTGTGACTTCCCTGGAAGCCGTAAGCAGGAAGGGCAAAGTCTCCAGGTACACAGAGCCTGCTTTGTCGGCTGCTTAAACTCCTGCAGGAAAGAATTCACCCTTTCATTACGCTCTTCTTCCAACAAGGAAATGGGCTGAAGCCAGCATGACCATGAGTCATAGCGTGAATCCAGATCCACGGGCAGACATTTAAAGGATGCTCCTCTGCCGGGCTGCCCCACCCATCCCCACCAGCACCACCGGCCGCAGACAGCCTCCCAGTCACGGTCTGCCTGTCCCGCCAACAGCAGGGGCAGGAATTTCAACAGGAAAAGTAGGTCTGCGTTGTGTGTTGTAGTTGAGAGCTGGGAGGAGTCCGATCTTTAGAAGAGGTGCATGGAAGAGTGATTACACCCCCATTTCACAGTTGTGGAAGGTGAGGGCCAGAGAGAATCTGGCTGTGCCCGTGTCGCACGGAGTGGGGGCCGCCTGACCCCAGCCAGCTCTCTGGCTGCACCTGGAGTCGCTGCCAGGTTTCAGTGAGTGATGCCAGGCCCCCCCAGGGGGATGCTCAGGAAAGGAGGGGAGACGAGCCTCGCAAGCTGTGGGCCCGGGCAGCCGGCATGGTGCTGGGGCTGCAGGAGGGGGCAGGGCCGGGAGGCCGGCACGGCCGTCCTGGGTGGCTCAGACACTGTCCAGGCCCTCCTTCCAATTTCCCTGAACCCTTCAGTCCCTGACACCCCCGGACCCCTTGTCCCTCCTCCTGGGCCACCTGTGGATGTGATGACTCAAGCCTGACTCTCAGCTCCCTGCAGCCTCTGCTGTGCCTCAGGCAGGACTGTCAGACTCCAGGTGTGGCTGAGGCGGGCAGCCCAGGAGGAGCCTCTGGGGTCAGTGGTTGACAGGATGACCGAGGAAAGGAGAAAACAAGTAGGGCAGGGAGGGGAAGGCATGTGCTCGGCCGGGAGCCAGAAAGCCCAAGAGCCCCCCCCCCCCCCCGTGACGCGGGGCCACAGCCCCACTCTGACAGCTCCCAGAACCGAACCCTGGGCTGAGAGCTTATGAGGGCAGCCCTCCACCATGCACCAGCCATGCACCAGCAGCTTCTCCGAGGCTTGAAAGGACAGAAGGTGCCCTTCAGTCTCCCTCCTTCCTTCCTCTTGCCCTCTCTCCCTGCCTCCCCACCTCTTCTGTCTAGCTCCTTCCTTTCTCCCTCGATCTTTACAAGAAGCCGGTGAGGCATGCAGGATGGGATTATGGCCCCATTTTACAGATGGGTAAGATGAGGCTCCGGCCACTTTCTCCACCTCCCTTCCCTCTGTATCCTACCAAGGTAAATCCTGAACCAGGAATAACATGTTTGGGCCTCAGACCTTCCTGAGCGGAGACACTTCTCTTAGACTGGTCACCGATATCTATAAACCACGTGGTGCAGCTGGGGAGGAAGAGCTCTCCCGGCCCCACAGCCATTGCCCCTGGACCATGGAGCTGGGGTAGAGGTCCAGGAAAGGGGGGAAGGGTTTCAGGCCTGTGGGGCCGAGACATTGTGGGCCTAGTTCTTGGCGTCTCCATTTTCCTCTGGTCACTTCTACCCGGTTCACTTGACAAGCACGTCCTGAATGCCCAGCCTATTGCCACTGACCAATTGGCCCAGAGACGGCCAGGTCAGGTGGAGTGGGAGGTTCTCGCCCACCAGGGACCCCGTAGCCAGAGGGATGGGGACTGGTCACAGACGCAGCCTGCTCTAGGGGGATGCAGAGGAGGCGTCTCGGGGGCATCGGGGCCCCGGGGGTGTTACCAGCCCGTTGGTTGGGAGGGTGCATTGTGGACCACCAGAGACCCCGCCCTGTGCCTGCTTGGCTGGCCTGGGTTCTGCCCCTGCCCATCAGAACCCTCTGCACACTGCTTGTCGTTTAAGGCTGGGGGTGGTGGCCCCCCCTCTTGGCCTCCCTGGCTGTCCCTGTGCCAGGGGCACAGAGCGGGCTGAGGGTTTGGGCTCAGGTGTCCCTGGGCCTGGCTCCCACAGGACTCCTGGGACTCTGTCCAGGCATCTCATTTCAAATGCGGATGTGTTCCTCTTGACCAGGCACCTCTCCAAGCGAGGCTTGCGCATTCCTCAATTCTGGCCTCTGCTCATTCCTGGCTGGAGGGTGGCCCAAGTCTTTCCTCCACTCTGCGCCATCTAGAGATGGCTGGTAAATGGTGCAGCGAAGGGATTCGCCGCCTTGCAGAGGCTCCTTGCTCCCTAGTGTCCGGGAGATTCCCAGTCGTGAAGGTCCAGGTGGGCTGGGAGCCAGGAGACGTGGGACACCCGGGCTGAAGGGGTGAAGGGGGCGGGGCGTAGGAAGTCGGAGGCAGCCCGGAGGCACTGAGTGTGCTGTAGGAGGGGGACAGGGGAGTTCCTGCACTGAGGTCCTCCCGGTTGCTGCCCAAGGCTGTCCCCTGAGGTCTCGCCTCTGCTCTGCCTGCTCCATGCCTGGGACACTCAGCGATGGAGGGGCTGAGGCATGGCAGAAGTCCCTTGGACGGTGCCATTGGGTCACTTCACAGCAGCTCTGTCCTGGGCTCGGCCCCTCGGGCAGGTGCTGCCTTCAGATATGATACCAGGGAGCCTAACTTCCCTAGAAGGGCTCACCCTCGTCCCCCCCGCCATGTCCCAGGGGATCTGGTTGAGCAGCCACTCTCCTCCTTTGGAAGAACCAGCCACATCTGCAGTCCATCCGGGAAGTAGGAGGATGGCAAGGGGTGGCGGGTGCAGACCCCACGGCGCCCCCTGCCCCTTATCTCAGAGCTGGGCAGATTAATTTTTGTTCAGTTCACTGAGCACCTGGGCCGTCGAGAACAGATAACTGTTCAGGAGCCCCGCGGAGCACCGAGCACGACAGGAGTGTGTTTCATGTCTGTGTTGGTGCATCTCTGTGCTCTCTGGTGGGCACAGTCCCTGCCCCTTGGATTGTTCTTCCTCCCTGTGCACCTGCTCCCATCGAAGTTTCTGGAATGTAATGTTCATCCCAACCCTAGAACCAAGAGGAAACGTTTATTAGACGATGGGGCAGGACAGCAGCCTTTGCAAATAGTACTTTCTGCATTGAAAACTTTGAAACCTTAAATTCAGTCCAGCGAGCGTGTTGGGAGCGGCTGGGACGATCAAGGCACAGTGTTGGGGGAACGGCGTGCCAGGCCGCACCTTTTGGGACAGACGTGCAGCAACTGTAGGCATGACACGTGACTGTTCCCGTTTGCTGAAAAACGCTGCTGAGTGGAGCAGGCCCACGAGAGCCGGCAGGAGGCATTTTGCGGTTTAGCGGAAAATAGGTGGCAGTTAATTAAAACGTAAAAAAGTGTATTTATTTTAAAAAAACTGGACTGTTTCCTATGGATGAAGTTTTGGGGTGATGGTTGGGGGGTCTGGAGCCGGCGGCCAAGAAAGAATTCTTCAAGATGTCTTTGGTGCAAAAAGGCGATTTTATTAAAGCACAGGGACAGGACCTGTGGGCAGAAAGAGCTGCACTGGGGTCGTGATGGGTAACTGATTGTATATCCTCAGGTTGGGAGGGGGGCAGGGGTAGGGTAGGTCTGTAAGGAATTTTGGAAGCAAGGTTTCCAGGACCTTGAGGGGCTGGCTGTTGCTAAGGAAACACCACTTTTTACCGTCTAGTAAAACCTCAGTCATGAGACCCTTCAGATGTAATCAGGGGGCCATAAGCTTAGAGTATGAATGCCAGCATATACCTTGGGGGAGCTGAGATAAAGGAAGTTTCCAAAGGAATTTGTTTTAAATGTTTATATTCATTTTTGAGAGACAGAGGGAGGCAGAGTATGCATGGGGGAGGGGCAGAGAGAGAGGGAGACACAGAATCCGAAGCAGGCTTCAGGCTCCGAGCTGTCAGCACAGAGCCCAACGTGGGGCTCGAACCCAGGAACAGTGAGATCATGACCTGAGCCTCAGTCGGATGCTTAACCGGCTGAGCCACCCATGCACCCCTCCAAGGAATTTTTATTTGTTAAAGTAGACTTACAGGGTCCTCGAGGTTGAGGTAATGATAAGCCAAGATTCCCTTTCGCCCCCAGCCGAGTGTCATCATCGAGGCAGCTGAGCTCCTAGAGGGAGGTCACTTTGCCAGTTTCAAGGACTTGTCAGTGGGCTGCAGGCAATAAGACAATTTTAATTTCTCATTTGCCTTAGTTTCCCACATCTCTGTGGCAAGCACTTAACCCCTGTCCTTGCTTGTTGGGCGGCCAGGAGTGTCTGAGGAATATATCACACAGATGCCACCTGAGGGGGGGGGGTTCTGTTAGCCTGTATTTTGCCCTCAGCTTGCCCCAAGTTCCCTCATCACTGTTGGGGTCTTTTACTTGCATATTTATAAGATTTCCATATATTAACACTGTGTCAAGCATGGTACATACATTTTGTCCAATTAAAAAATGTTGACAAATCAGTCAACATCTTTAGGTGATCAAATCAGTCTGTCAACGTGGGTCCTCGCTTGGGTGGCACAGTAGACTTTGGGGTTCCTCCCCAGCATCCACGCCACCCCTCCCTTGTTGGGAAGCAGTCACAACATTTGGAAGGACAGACTTCCATCACCCCTTTGGGGTAGACCATGCCAATGGTGGTGTTCCCCGGCCACAGCGATTGGCTCAGGGGTAGGCACATCGTCCAAGTGGGCCTACAGAGGCATCCCGTGACCTCCAGGGGTCATGGTCTGGCTGTTCAGTCCTTCTCCAAACTTCCATTCACTTCTGGGCTTGTTCCTCTGCACAGACCAAGGACTTCCCTTTTCAGTGTAAACCCACCCGAGCCAGATTTTCTTTCCTCTTTCCTGCACCTGCCAGCATCCTAACTCATGCGGAATTCAGCCCTAGGAAGTGGGGTGTTGCTAGGGGTAGACCCTAAACTCTAGAAATGGCCAAATTGAGGGAGGGAGGGGGCAGGAAGGAGGACCCCTCTCTTTCATGGGGGTAAAATGGGAACTTTTGCTAGATGTCATGAAATATGGTCGGCCAAGTCATGGCCCCCAGAGCTCTCTGCATCCTCCCCCCCCTGCCCCAAACCTGTGATCGTTACTGCATATGGGAGCTTGCAGGTGTGATTAAGTTAAAGGCCCTGAGATGGGGTGATGGCGCTGGGTGATCTGAGCAGGTCCTCGAGAGCAGGGTCTGGGAGGAATTGAAGTGAGAAGAGAGAGGCTGGAGCTTTCCAGATGGAGGCAGGGGCCACCAGCCACCCATAGTGGGCAGCTGCCGGAAGCTGGAAAGGCAAGGAAGCAGGAGCCTCTGGAAGGAATGCCTCCCTGCCGACACCTTGACTCTAGCCCTTTGGTGAACCTGCATTTGGACTTCTGAGCTCCAGCACTGTGAGGGAATAGCTTGCGTTGTTTTCAGTCACTTAGCTGGTGGTCCTTTGCTCTGGCAGCCCTAGGAGATCGGTACAAGCCAAACTGTCCCCTCCTCACTCAGGCGCGCGGGCTATGTCCCTGGAGACTGCAGCACCGGGAGAGTCAGCCGGCGCCCTCACAGGGTGGAGGGGCCGCGGCCCGTCTGGTAAGCTCCCGAGAGACACATCGAGACATCGTAAGCCTGAAACTGGCCCAGGTGAAGGCAGAGAAGCCAGAAGATACAAGCTGGCTGGGAGGGATCCTTTCTGCTCCTCCAAGATGGCCAGAGGTCCAGAACACCAAGCCTTCACTCCAAGCCAAGCTAATGCCAGCTGAGAAGGCAGGCTGCTGAGTTAGCAGGGAAGTCCTGGGGCGGGGGCCAGGAGGACACCCAGCCCGGCCCCGGGCCTGTCCCCAGCACCCCCCCAGAAGTGTGACTCTGACCCAGAGGGCATGCCCTCTTTTTATGGGGTGCAGCTGGGGCCCAGTGCGCAGCAAGGTGCATACACCCGACACTTCAGCACTGAGGCTATCGGTCCTGTGCCCTCTTAGTGGAGACCATCAGACAGTGGGTGGGTGGAGCGGCTAGGCTGAATACCGCACCCTATCGCTAGGAGACAGAAATTTCTGGTTTAAATTCTACCCGCTGGTAAGATTTTGGGCTTTGGATCCCAGCCCTTGGACTTGACCAGAGGCAGAGTGACTGAACTTTACCAAGATTTTAGGGGACGGGTATTGCTGTGGGTCATTTTGTACTGGGCTCTGTTTCCTTTTCTGCAAGGCGGGAGGTGTTAGTGTTCAGTGTGTAACTCAGTCTGAGGTCATTTGGCCACAGGAGGCCACATCCGACCCCAGCAGAGAGAGCGCCACATCCACCAGACGTGTGGTGGTCACTCAGACTGAGACTCAGCGGGCTCCCTGTGGGGGCGGGCACTGCACGCTGGCCGGCCAACTGTGAAGGTGAAGTGCAGGGGAGAGGAGGACGGGGGGGGGGAGGGGGGGGGGCTTGCAGGGGGAGGGGGCTGCAGGGGGAGGGTGGTAAGGACCGGGTGACAGAAGGGCTGACCCGCAGTGCTGTGTGTGGGCACTGCTAGTGTTCTCAGCGTGCTCTTGTCTCCTGTCTCTGCTACACAGAGGCAGCTGGGGGCCTTTTCTGCCTTTATGGGGTGCAGCTGGGGCACAAAAAGTGAGATTAGAGAGACAGGGGAGAAGGCAGCGGGACTCAGACACTTTGCAGCCAGCAGAAGAGGCTTGGCTTTCGCAGAGGGCGATGGGGTCCCTGGAGCATTTGGGACAGGAGACTGCCACGTTAGGACATCAGGACGTGGGCTGCAGAGGTGTGCAGAGGTGTGTGGGTGGGCGGGGAGCAGGAGGCAGGCCTGGAGGTCCTGCTGTCTGAGTCCCAGGTGAGGCTCAGGGCCCGCCTGCCCCGGCGTCTCCCCCGCCACCCCCCCATGCCCTTGACCTCTCCCGCCTTGAGGGGCACCGACTGATACTTCCCCAGCCAGTCGCCCTCCTCTCTGCAAACAGAAGCTGGAAATTGTCGTGGGCTGGGGCCTGTAGCTCGGATGGGCAGTGACTCCTCCCCTGGCCGCACAGGGGAAGTTCCAAGGAGCCCGGCCAGCAGTCCGCTCTCCCTAGTGATTGGGGCTGACTTAGTTCTGGCTCACAAGGAAGCCGGCTGGGGGGACTGCCCTTCCTGGATAAAACAGGACTTCTGGAGAGATCTTTTATCTTTTTATTTTTTTTCTTTGGCCTCCTTCCCTCCCTTTCTGGCTGGGATACTGGCAGGAGCACATGATAGATGGAGTTGTGACACCATCTTGTGACCATGAGGCAGCAAGCCTGAGCTTGGGGACATTTGTCTCATCTGAGACAGTGGACTTGAGGAATTGCTCCTGTAGGAGGCTTACTGGGGGATGGGTAATTTTTTGTGTCAGTTTGACTGGCCGTGGGGTGCCCAGATTGAGTATCATTCTGGGTATATCTGTGATGGTGTTTCCAGATGAAATTTGAATTTGAACTGGCAGGCCCAGCAAAGCAGACCCTCTTCCCAGCGAGGGTGGGCCTCAGGCAACTCCCGATGGCCTGAAAAGAGCACAAGAGGGAGGAGGGAGGAGGAGGAGTTAGGCTTTTTTCTGCCTCACCGCCTGGGCTGGGATTGATGTCCTCTTTCTCTGCACGCACACTGGGATTACACCACTGGGGCTCCTGGCCGTCCAGCTTGCAGGCGCTGGGTCGTGGTGCTTCTCGGCCTCCATGATTGTGCAAGCCAATCCGTCATAATAGATTTCCATTTACGCCCCACCCCCGCCTTGGTTCTGTTTCCCTGGAAAACCCTGACTAGTACGGACAGTGCTATGCTGACGATGTACTTGGGAGCCACATTGGTCAGGGAGGGAGGGACACAGGGCAGGACTGGATGAGCAGAAATTGAGCTACATGCAGGCACAGTGGCCTCATCTGGTCCATCCTGCCCGGAGATCCTGGAGCCCGGACAGCCCTTCAGGGGTGGCTTGAGCTGAGGACAGAGGGCTAGGTCTTTGTCTCTTCACACCGGCCAGTCACCGCGCGTGTGGGATGTCCTAGGGGTGAGGCAGCTTCCTCGGACAGAGGACAGATGGTCCCCAGGGAGCACTCAGCTGGGCGTGGGCAGCACCAGCACTATGGCAGTGGGGACGGGGTACCTGGGTCCTGGACGTGCACCCCAGCGTCCCCTACATCCCTGAGTGGCTCAGCCGCTATAACATCGCAACAGCTTCTCCCCGCTGGCCTTTTTGTGGGCAGGAAGCAACGTTCAAAGCACCGCTAGGCCAGCGTCCCTTTACTTTTGGTCGAAGGCATCATCCAGGGTAAGCCTTGGACCTTGGGGCACTCCGGTGAGTGAGAGAGAAAGGAGGCAGAGGGCACAGCCTGAGCAGTGAAACGGGTGTGCAGTGACATGACTCGGCCCCGAAGCTTCCCTCCAGCAGCAATGGATGCCACACGTCCACACTGACGGGGGCGGAGGCTGACACCCCCCCACACCGCCCGTCTTTACTCGTCGCTTTCAGTGCTGGGAGCTGATCGCACGCTCTGTAAGATGGGAGTCGCTGCCACTGTCCTCCAATATCCATCCCACCATCATTCGGTAACAGAGCTTAGGATAGGTGGGAACGGACGCCCAGCCAGACCACACTGCCTGGCCTCCCCTGCATGTAGGGTCGTCACGGGGTATGTGAGTGGAGGCAGTAGGGGACAGCCATTCATGGACATGTCCTCTCTGTGTGGCATCTGACCTGTTGACAGGAGGCTCTGTGCAACCTCGTGCTGGTGCTGGGGACCCGCTTACGGCAAAGGAGGTGGGGGCGGTGAGCCCGTGGCTCTGGGACCCATCGGTCCCCTAACACACCACATGGCCCAGAAGCTGCTGGCCCAGCGGAGCAATGAAGCTGCCTTTTGGCTCAGAGTTGATAGCCTGTGAGTGGGGGCGTCTGACATGTGTCTCCTCTAAGTATAGACTTGGGTGCGGGAAGCAGGGGGTGGAGGCAGGAGTGGGTCTGCCCACCAATGCTGTCTCCAGGGGAGTTTGTCTGGTTCTCACAATCCTGACCTCTTCTAGAGGGCGAATGCTTCCAGAAAGGGATGTGGTAAGAGTCTGATTCAATGTTGGGTCACGGCTCCTTGTGCCAGAAGACTAGCAGGTCAAGGAAGGGGTCTCCTCGCGGCCACCGGAGGAGGTAGGGATCCTGCTGCCTGGGGACGGGGGCGGGGGCGGGGGCGGGGGGAGAACACGTCTGGCACCTACCTGAGCCTGCCTCTCTGCCCAGTTTTGATGGTATGTGGACAAGCACAGCAGCCGTGACCTGAGAAGGGTGTGTTGGCCGAGGTTCTAAAGCCTCTAGATGAGAGATGAGAGTCCGGGCCGGTCCACCAGGTAGCTCATCTAGAACAGGAGAGATGCTACTCGGTGGAGGGAACCCACAGTGGTGAGGGCAGAGGGGCAGGAAGTGGAGGCACAGGGTGAGCAGCTGCTGTGGCCCCAAGATTGCATCAACCTTCCTCTTGTAAATTTCCACAAAAGGGAGCAGCCAGAATCCTGGAGACGCTCTTCCAACGGTGACCCCTGTGGCTGGCGGATCTGAGGGGCGCCAAGGTGGACCGTGGTCGGCATTACGGCGTGCTGCCCAGATTCGCCCCTCAGAACGAGGGCTCTCATTCTCTCCGTGGCTGGGAGTATAGGCTGCCGATGGCCCAGAGAAGTCCCTCCTGGGGAGCTGCCGTCAGCTGCGGGCTACCCCCTCCCTGGACGCAGCCCCGTGCAGACTGGCTTGTGCACGGTGCAAAGGCTCCACCCTCTGGTCTCAGTTCAGGACGTCCCTGTAGGGCCAGGTGGCCCCTCACCAGTCAGCCTCTCCTCCCCAAGCAGCAGCCTGCATGCAAGGGCCTGTCTCTCAGGGAGCCCAACCTGTGTCTCCTAGAGCCTCGCTGAAGCCTCGCCCGTTACCCAGCACTCTGGTCTTGTCTTGTGTCCCTGCTGCATCAGTGACGCTCCCTCGACCTGGAACCACTCCTTGCATTTTGTCCCTTCACCTTAAACAGCAGTCACAGATCTGATCGATTGTCCTGACCCCGCCGGGCCTCCCTGTGAACACTCACCACTCATTCATTGTTGCACGAATGCAGGCTTTTCCAAGAGTCTGCTCACGGACACAGCAGTGGAGGCTCCGTAATCATCACGTGTTGTCAATCATTTCGTCGACACCCAGAGAGTCATAAATAATATAACAGCTGAATACACTCCATCTGCCAGAAGAAATAAAGCGTGATAATAGCATTGAAGCCCCCTGAATGCCTTACTGATTAAAGTCCCCACCAATACCCAGAGGAAACCACTCTCCTGAATTTGGTGTTTAGCATTCTTTTAGTTTAAAAAGATGGCGTTAAATACCACATGCATTCACGTTCAACGTTTTTTCACTCAATGTTGTGAAACTCGTTTATGTTGATGTATTTATAGTTATTTTCTTACCATATAGCATCCTATTGGGTAACTATGTATCATTTATCAATTCTCCTATAGATTACTTTATGATTCCCCCCTCCCCCCAGCAGTTACAATGAACGTTCCTGTCTTTGCACACATAGGCGAGCTGCTCTGGGGTGCACACCAAGATTGGAATTGCTGGGTTGTAGGGTATATGCGTCCTTAGTCGCTAGAAATTGCTGGATAAGCTGTCGAGAGTTAGTGAATCAATTTCCACTCCCACCAGCAGCGAATCAGAGTTCATTCCGCACTGCTCACAAATCCACAACCTC
Source organism: Panthera pardus (assembly GCF_024362965.1). Taxonomy (NCBI): domain Eukaryota; kingdom Metazoa; phylum Chordata; class Mammalia; order Carnivora; family Felidae; genus Panthera; species Panthera pardus. The sequence goes on from NW_026526991.1 coordinate 7,487,828, forward strand.
ACCAATTTGGGCACTGACAGGTTTTAAGTTTTTTCCCATCTGTCCGGGGTGAAATGTCACGTCCTTGGTTTTAATTTCTTTTAGCCTAAATCTTAGTGAAAGTAAGCTTCTTGTGTTCGCTGCTCAGTAATTATTTGTTGCACAAATGAGTACGAAAAGCTCCACTCATTCATTCTGTGTTCACGCATCTGTCCTCTTTGATGCCTGCAGAGACCCCATTCCTACACCCTCCATAGGCTAGACTTTGGCTTACACACCTGGCCTTCTACCAGACGCTCCTTTCACATCCTATCCCTACCATGCCCTCTGGCCCAAAAATCCATTTCTGGAGCTTGTCTCGTTGCTCATGATGCTGACCTATTCCTGTGACTTCGCCCTGGCAGGTCCTCCCATCCCCTTGTCTGGAGACGGATCTGTCCTCTAACCTACTGCTTGGCTGAGGCTGAGGACTTACCTCTGTGACATCAACCCAGTTCATCCTCAACCAGTCATAAACCTAGGTTGCAAACAGGCTGACCTCTTGCTCTCCTGTTCCTGTCGTGGCACTGCTAACCCTTTTGCTCAGTGGGTCTTGAAGCCTTCATCCACCTTGGTATTGGTCTGGCTCCTTCTCCTAAGAGATGTGAGGCAGGAAAGCATCCTCAAGCTACAGGGATAACCGATCTAAGATGTCATAATTGCATCCAACCAGTTGCTAACTACTGTCCATTTTTCCTATGTAAATTCTACTTCCATCATCTTTGCCCTGTCACCTCGCAGACTCTTGCAACAAGCCGGAAAAGCCGCTGAAAACCCCTAAGGTCTCCAGTGATGTCTGTAGGGGACCCCTGATACTGTTAGGAGCCAGTCTCCTAGGGGGATTTCTGAGGCCTCGGGGCTGTACAGCAGGGAGAAACCCCTGGGGCCTTCCTGAGCTCCACCAGGAGAGAATCCCAAGAGACTGCCTGAGGCCGTGTCAGGAAGGAGCCCCTGAGGATCCACTGAAACTTTATTAGATCTCTGGAGATTCTCCGAGGTCGTGTAAGGACAGGATCTCCGGAGGGTTCATCAGGCTGTGCAGCACAGGGGTCCTGAGAATCCACTGAGGCTGTGTCGTCAGGGGATCACCAAAGATCCATTGAGATCGCCCCAGGGAGAAGATTCCTGGAGAGTTTCTGTGGAGACTAAAGGGGATCCCTGGAGAGTTCCCACAGTTGTCTTTCACCCAACAAACATTTCTTTTTTATTAAAAATTTTTAAACATTTATTTTTGATTGAGAGAGACAGAGGGTGAGCAGGGGAGACGCAGAGATAGAGGGAGACACAGATCCGAAGCAGGCTCCAGGCTCTGCCTGAGGTGTCAGCACAGAGCCCCATGTGGGGCTTGAACTCATGAACCATGAGATCACGACCTGAGCTGAAGTCAAGAGCCGGACGCTTAAAGAACTGAGACACCCAGGCGCCCCCAACAAACATTTCTAGAGGCAGAAGACACAGGCCCCACCCCGCAGGATCTCACAAGCCACCTGTGGAGACAGATAAATGTTGCAGGCCGGGTGCTAGCAGCTGCGAACAGCCCCGCTATCGCCAAGACAGGTCTAAGTCTCAGTGTGGCCAGAGGGGGAGAACCATTCTGCTCTTCCAGAAGGAGGCAGCCGTTCCCGGGGGTGGTTGGCGCATGGCTGAGAGCACGCACACAGAGCACCTTGTGCAGCATCTTGCGCTTGGCAAGCGCAGAAGCAATGTTGATTATCGGCAAGGGAGGCAAACTTTAATCAGAGAGCATAATCAGATTTGTGTTTCACAAGTGAACTGGCGGAGGCGTGTTAAGGGGCTCCCCAGGCGCAGTGCCAGTCTGCAACGCCAGACTCCTTGGTCTACGGCCAAGGGAAGGTAGTGCTAGCAGCACAAGCAATTTCACTTTCCGGTGGCTACGTTAAAACAAACAAAAAAAAAAAGGTAAAAGAAAACGAGAAAATAATTTCAGCAATATATTTTACTGGATCCAATATACCCCAAATATTATTTCACTATGGAATCAACGTGAGATTATTTTCCCTCTTTGCTTCGTACCGACTCTGAAACCCCGGGCGTATCTTTCTGCGCCGGGCTCAGCGCGCCACCCCCGCCGTCTGGTCCAGCAGCGGAGCCTGGAGGCGGGCGCGGGTGCCAGCCCGCCGCCGGGACAGCACACGCAGGCCCACAAGCCACCGCCACCGCCACCTCGCTTCCTCCCCGGCGTCGCCCTTTAATGCCGTCAGCGCCCGCGCCGTGCGTCACGCGCGCCTGGGAGGGGGGCGGGACTTCCGGACGCTCGGAGGCACAACTTCCGGAGAGAGGCGGAAGAGCTTCTGGGCTCTGGACTCGGGAGTCCCGGGACGTTTGAGGGGCTCTCCCGGGGTACAGGAAAGGGTCGCCGGGGTCGGCCGGCTGCATTCCGGGTGTCGGGGCCGTGAGTCCGAGGGATGAGGAGGGGCCATGGCCAGCGACGGGGCCAGGAAGCAGTTCTGGAAGCGCAGCAACAGCAAAGTCCCGGGCAGGTGGGTGTGACGGGGAGGCCGGGTGGGGGTCAGGGGTCAGAGGTCAGGTGGGCGCGTCGGCCGGCTGGGCTGCGGGTGGAGTCGGGGTCTGGGGGCGGGGGTGACCTGGGCTGTGGGAGGACCGCGGGGGAAGTGCGGGGCGTTGGGGAACTGGGGGCGGGGGGCCGAGCTTAGGGTCTGGGAGGCGACAGGGGCTGCGCGAAGCAGCTTCGAGGCTTGAAGGGAGGAGGAGGGGGAGTCGCCGGCAAGTTTGTCCCGAGACTGGCAGGCTCCCTTCTGCGAAACTGCCGGGCTCCCTGGGCAAGTCGAAAGGCACCGGCTCGGGTCGTGCTTCGAAGAGTTCGGTGGAGTCCGGAAAGTGGCCCCGGGCTGTGCTCTCTGGGACGTCGGTTTCTGGAGGGGGCGTGGCGGTTTGACCCAGTTGCGTGGCCTTCTCGTCTCTCTTGCGGACGACTGCTTTTGCCTTGAGCAAGGATTTGCTCAAGTGGATTTGGGACTCCCTGTGAATTTCCATGTATCCCACTTTCTGGCCTCAAAACCAACTCCTTTCTCGAGTCAGCAGCGGGAAGCAAATTTAAACAAAAATGAAAACAAAAACAGAAACAAACAACTGAAGTGCTTGCAAAGACCTGGGTGCACCCTGGAAGCTGTACAGCTCCAAAGTCCTGGTTGGCGTGTCACTGATCCCTGGCCGGGGCCCCTAGGGGACGCGAAGACGTGACGGGGAAAATGCTTGGGATAAAATCAGCCGCTGGTGAAAATAGACGAAACAGATTTCAGGATTTCTGAACACGGTTTATTCCATTTGGAAACTAAGGTCTGACCTACTGAAAATGAGGAATGTGTGGTGTTCAAATGACTGCATGTGGAGCCATTTGTAAGCACAGCTCATCTGTAAGTGTTGTATTATAGGCACTGTTGTTCGTAAGCTTTGTAGTTCATTGTGTTCAGTCAGAAACGTGTATTTTTAGAGCTATTTGGGAGTTGGTAGAAGTGAGTTACTGTTTGCTCTGGCCCAGGGACTTGGGAGGGGATTGATCACCCGAGGCGGCCGGAGATCCTGTTTTCCTCCCCAGGGCTGTGCTTGCTTGGAGCCTGTCAGGGTCCGAGATGATGTGAAAATTCTGCAATGGCAGAGAATAGGAGGTCCCAGTAGTGACAGAGGCAGATGCTCTGGGACGTGGAGTCCAGGGAAGCTGAGCCACGTGCAGGAGAACTTCTGTGTCCCTTCTGGGTCTTTCTTGAGGCTTTGGTCTGAACAAACTCTTAACGGCCAGCTGAGCTGTAAGAACGTGGGGCTGCTGTGTGGAGTCGTAACGGCGAATACGCTTTGGATTGATGACTGTCTCTTGGTCATTTGTCCTTGCATTGGTTGTAGCAGTGTCCCCCTCCCCCCAGATTCCTCTCTCTCTGGAACCTGGGAACGTGACCTTGTTGGGAAAGTAGCATCTTTGCAGAGGGACTCAAGTTAAAATGGGGTCAGAGTGGATTAGAGGGAGCCCTTGTCCGGCGACTGGTCTCTTTCACGGAAGAGGGCAGTTTGGACGCACGGGGAAGACGTAGGGAAGACAACAGGGAAGAGGAAGGCAGACGTGGGAGCCGTGCGCTCACAAGCCCGGGAATGCCAAGGCTTCCTGGCAACCAGCAGGAGCAGGAAGAGGCGAGGAAGGATCCTTCTGTGAGGATTTTAGACAGAGTGTGGCCCTGCCAACCCCCTGATGTTGGACTTGAAGCTTCCCAGACGGCCAGGATAGATTTCTGTCGTGGTGTGATGGCCACAGGCAGCTAACATGCCCCCCTCGGCTTTCTTCGTGAGATTCTGTGTTACCGAAGACAGGCTTTCGTCGCCCTTGGGCTTTGGCGCTGTGCTGGGTCTTAGGCATTTTGGAGAGTGGCTCCCTTGTCGGAGTTTCAGCGTTGGAGTGGAGTCTGGGAGAACTGCCAGAGGCTGTGAGTGCGGAGGGCAGGGCACCGAGGAGGAGTTGGGGCCCCTGGCAAGGCCTGCCCAGCCGCTGCGTGCACCGTGCCTCCCAGGGCCCTGCTGGTGTTGCCGGCAGCAGGCGTCGCCCAGGTTTGCCCTCTTCCCTCAGCGGCTCACCTTCCCGTGGTCATCACTTGGCACACACTCGGGCTTTGCCTGCACGGGCACAGCGCTGTCAGAGCTCCTGGCAGAGTCCTGTGGCTCTGCCCGTCCTGTCCGTGGTCCCCATGATTGTCTGACGCTTTGAGTGTGGACATGAGCCCAGGGAAACTCCACGGAGGAAGAACAGACTCACCACCCAATACAGGGCTGTTAGGGGGTCATCTGTACGGCACAGCCCTTAATGTCCCTTAGTCATGATCCCCTCCTCATGCGTCCTTGTGACAATAATGGCTGGTGGCCACGGAGCACTTAGTGTTTGCCAGGCAGTTCCTGGTGCCCCGCAGTGTTGCATCTCCTTAGTGTTGTAGAGTCACAGAACGGTGCTCTGTCCTCCAGCTGACGCTCCCTGGGGGCAGGCTTGGGTTAGGGCCCTTGGTTGTATCCCCCCCGAAGTGCCACGTGGGGGAGCAGAGTAAGGCCCTTTATAACCCGACCCCTGCCCAATTCTTTAGCCACATCCTGCAGCCCTCCTTGCTTTGACCTTTGCCCTCAGCGGTGCGGACAGGCTTGCAGGTTCCTTGGTGTACCTGCTGTGTGATGCCTCGGTCAGTTTCATGCCGTCAGAGCGGACCAGAATGTTCGTTCCCTCTCTTTCCTCCCCTTTGCCTGGCTTATTCAATTTTCTTAACTTTCAAAGTTCGCCTCCAGCGTACCTCCTCATAAAGCCTTGTGTGTTTTCGTGCAGCCTGGACCAAACCTTTCGTGCGTCAAACCCAGCATTGTTGGTATGTGTTCTTCTCTGGACCGTGCGCTCTGCGAGTCTCACGACCGTGCCTTGCCCCCCTTTGCATTGTTAGTGATGATTGATGGGGGTTGATTCGAACCTCCTTCCAGATTAACCTCGAGGGAATAAGGGATTTGGGCAGGGGCTCACACTGCGCGAGAGGTGGTCTTGCCAGTAGGCGCCCACTCTGCACACCTTGGACCGTAGATTGTCTGTTTGGCTGGTGCTTTCTTAGGGATTTCTCTTCTGGTTGAGGCAGGATGTGTGATGTGGTGGAAAGACCTCTGGCTTGGTTCTGTGGTCCAGGTTTAGCCTATTTTTCCTGTTACCTCTGTGTGACTTTGACCAGGTCATGTCACCTCTGGGGCCCTCGGTTTCTGCACATATAACCTGATGAAGCTGGGTTAGACTTAAGTGGCTGGGACCTCCAGGCACATATTTGTTTGGTCTAGTCCAATTCTCACTCTCTCTCTCTCTCTCTCTCTCTTTAAAAAATTTGTTTTAAATTTTTTATTTTTGAGAGAGAGAGAGAGAGAAAGAATGAATGAACAAATGTGAGTCGGGGAGGGGCAGAGAGAGAGAGGGAGACACAGAATCCGAAGCAGGCTCCAGGCTCTGAGCTGTCAGCACACAGTCCCATGCAGGTCTCGAACTCCAGAACCATGAGACCACGGCCTGAACTGAAGCCGGACACTTAACCGACTAAGCCACCCAGGTGCCCCTCGTTTGATTCTCTTTGATTCTCTTTGATGAGCGTGAGAGAAGGCCTCTTGGACCAGCTTTGAGAGTTTGAAAATTTGTTCATTCACCAGGTATTTGTTGAACCAACACTCTGTGCCAGGAACAGGTGCTAGAGATACACCAGTGACCCAAACAGATCTGAACGTGTGCTCTCACAGGGCTTACATTGGAGCAGGAGGGGCAGAGAATAAATACCATGACTGCATTAGGGGGAGAGTTACCCCTGAGAAGACGGTGGTTGTTACTGAAATGTACAGCAGAGAATTGGGATAGACCCTTCGGAGGCAGGCAGGGAGAGTGGGGAGGGTCTCACAGTGACAAGGTGGCTGGAGAAGCCCTCACCGAGGAGGTTGCATCTGAGCAAGATTTGCAGGAGGTGAGTGCACAGGCCCCTTGGGTGGCTGGAGGACCGTGGTCCGGGCAGAGGGCGAGAGAGCGCAGAGCCCCCTGTCAGGAGTCACCCCGGCGGGTTTGGGACGAACAGGGGGCCTGATGACTGTAGCCGAGGGAGGAGGCAAGAGAGTCACGGGGCACGAGATCTGGCTGGGGGTGGGGGCGGGTCTCGTGGTCACAGCGAAAAGACGTGGACTCTCAGTCTCTTATTCTGAAGTGGGGACACTGGAGGGTCTTGGCAGAGGGGCGGCTGGAGCTGCCTCTGGTCTGGCAGGATCACTCCGGCTGCTGAGTGGGTGGTAGGTTAGGGGCCAGGAGGGCAAGGGCAGCGGCGGGGAGACGGGTTAGGCTGCTGGGAACACCCGGGTGAGGGATGACGGTGGCGCGAGAAGGATCAGTAAGTGGGTGACGGAAGGTTCAGTCTCCGACTCTCCGGGGCCGGTTCTTTCCGGGGCCGTCGATTCGCTTGGCTCCTGCGGGGTCTGTGGTTGCAGTTGGCATTCTCGCCACGCTTCGCTTGACATGCCAGGAACTCATCGCACGCTGGCTGTGAGAACACAGGCAGCCTTTCAGCGTGGGCCCAACGCTCGCTGTCCCGGCTCGGCAGTGTGCTCGGCTCGCGGGAGGGCGTGCGGGCAGCTGGGGCCTGTGAAGGGTGACATTTGTGAGTGGGATGGCGGCAAGCAAGGCCCGGTTTGAATATGGCAAGGCTGTGGGTGCCTGGGGCGGAGCTGGGGCAGAGGGTGACGCGCGGTCCAGCCGCCACAGCCCGAGGAGTCCCTGAGCCCGTGAGACGTGAGCTCCACGGTCATCTTCACGGGCCACCGTCACTCATCAACTGAGGGGAGGATTTGTCGGGATCACCCGTTCATTCAGAACGTCCTTCCACGTGCCAGGTACCACGCGGAACCGAGAGAGGTGGCTCTCAGGCCGTGGGCGAGGGAGACCGCATGTCAGTTCGCGCGGTGCGAAGGGCTTCGAAGGCAATCCCGGGGGAGTGTTTGCAGAAGAGCGGGACACCGCGTGAACGGAAGGCCGTGCCCTCCCGGGAGAGGTCCTGCCTAACTTGAGGTGGCGCCAGCCCGTAGAGATGCAGGGATGTGGGGGCGGGGGGCGTCAGAGCATGCCTGCTGGGACGGGCGCACTGTAGGGACGCCAGGGGCCGGGGAGCAGCACGCCGGGAGGGGAGCACTGTGAGATGAGCCTTGGGAGGGGTGCAGGTCTTGGAAGGCCATGGAAAAGAGTCGGGTCTTGATCCAAGAGCCGTGAGGAAGCACCGAAGGGTGTCGCTACGGTCCTGTCCATCCTCCTTGAGGAGAGGGCGAGAGAGGGTGAGGGTGAGGGCAGGGGCTGCCGCTGGAGTCGAGTGCGTGGGCTCGGGTCCCAGGCTGCAGGCGGGGCTCGCGGGACGCTCTGATGGCCTCCGTGTCGGGGGCTGAGGTGGTCACCGGGGTTCTGGCCAGAGGGATGGGGTGTGGTTGGCAGAACAGTGGTCCCCAAAGGTGTGCACGTCCTCCTCCCTGGAACCAGGAACCTGGAACCAGGTCGCACGGCAGAGGAGGGTGAAGGGTGCACATCAGCTGACCCAGAGACCGCAGATTCTTCTGGATGATCTGGCAGATCCAGTGGGATGCAGTGAGCTCTTCAAAGTGCTCAGAGTCAGCAGGAGATGAACTCTGGTCTGCGGTTGCCAGCTCTGAAAACGGAGGAAGGGGCCATGAGCTCGGGGGGTGTGGTGGCCCCTGGAAGCTGGAGCATCCTTCTCCTGACGGCCAGCAGGAGCCCCAGACCTCCAGCCGCAAGAAACTGGATTCTGCCAACAGCCCGAATGAGCAGGGAGTAGACTCTCCCCAGAGCATCCAGAAATGAACACAGTGGCCAGCACCTAGACGTTAGCCTGGTGAGACCCGCCTGGGACTGCTGACTGCCGGACTTTAAGATAATAATCGTGTGTGTTTAAGCCGCTGTTTGTGCGAGTTTGTTACGGCGGCCACGAGGGCCCCTAAGCGGGGAGCGGGAGGATCAGAGAAGTGTGCTGGGGGGATGCCGGGTGGGAAGGGCTGTAGGTAGCCCTCTGCACCTGCCCCTGCAGTCCTGCCCTTGAGTGTGGCCGGGTAACTCCACCAGTCTTCGAGGGTGGGCTGGCCCCTCTCCGGCAACCTCTGCAGAGTGTGCTTAGCGTCAAGGGGCTGGAACGAAGCTGGGACGGCCCTCCCTGTGTCTTGTGTGCTCTTGGGTCCCAGACTTGGCTGGAGGCCCTGCCTCTTTTCCCAGAAGCTCTGAGCCGCTGCCTTGACCACCTCTTGCTTGTGTTTTTATTTTTCTTCGTTTATTTTATTTAAAGAAATAAATTTTTTTTTTGATGTTTATTTTTGAGAGACAGGGAGAGTGAGAGAGAGACAGAGCACGAGCAGGGGAGGGGAGAGAGAAGGAGACACAGAATCCGAAGCAGGCTCCAGGCTGTGAGCCGTCAGCACAGAGCCCGACGTGGGGCTCGAACCCACAAGCTGCGAGATCGTGACCTGAGCTGAAGTCGGACGCACAACCGATTGAGCCACCCAGACGTCCCTCTCTTGTTTTTAGAAACCTGTTTATTTCCTTGTTTGCATTTTTGTTTTTGTTTTCAGCGTCTATTTATTTTGAGAAAGAGAGCGTGTGTGTGCGCACAGGAGGGGCAGAGAGAGAGGGAGAGAGAGACTCCCAAGCAGGCTCCGCACTGTCAGCGCAGAGCCCAACGCGGGGCTCAGACCTACAAACCCTGAGCTCATGACCCGAGCCAGAGTCAAGAGTGGGACGCTCAACCGTCTGAGCCACCCAGGCGCCCCATCCTTGCTTGTATCTTTGACGTGGCCATTTGGACCGCGTGCCTGCTTATTCCTCTTGTTCTGTGTTGCAAGGAGCGGGGGAGTCTGCCCCGGCGGGGATTCTGTCCCGTGGGCGTGGGTCTCTCTGGTCTCTTCCGGTGCAGAGTCCTGTGCACAAGTGGGTGGGTTTTTGCTGTGTACCCGGTTCGTTTTGCTTGTGTCTTAGCAGTCCTCTGTCGTGTTAGTTTGTCTGGAAATGTTTTGAAAAATAAATTTGATGTGAATACATATTTGTCTACTGCGGCGAATCTAGACTCTTATGGGTTAATTTTAAGTGAGGCCAGAAATGATTAAAAAATAAATAAATCCCTGATGATTTTGATTAAAAGTTAAAAAAAAAAATGAGAACAGAGGGAAGTCTCCCATTCCCCGAGTGCCGTGAAGGCGTGGTTGGAGGTCACGGGTGGGAATGGGTAGAAGGGCCCCGGGAGCCCGTCTCTCTGGTTAGGCAGTCCCCCAGACCGCCCCGGTGTGGCCCTGCCCTGCGTGTGGTGCAGATGAGGGCAGTGGTGTCGTGACCCGGGCAGAGTGGGCGACACCCGGCCCCCCTGCCCCGTCCTCTCCGGCAGCCCTGTCTGGTGACCGCTCCTCAGACACGCACGACGTCAGTCTGGCCCTGCGGGCCCTTCGGGGCACAGCGTGGGTCCCGCTCGGGGCTGGGCCGCACACGGGACCCTGCAGACCTGCGGGTGGGGGGAGGCCCCGCGCCCGGCCCCGGGAGCGTGGACGGATGTCCCAGGGCAGGGTTTCGTGCCGCACCCCGGATGGGGTGGCGTGGGCCTCGTCGTGACCGCGGCGCTGGTGCCCGGCCCCTGACGACGCAGCCCGCCTTTGGGCCTCCGCAGCCGGGGGATTACGGACCGGGAGCTGACCGCCACTGCCGCCTCCGGGCCCTGCCCTCCCCGGCTCTCTGGGGACCTGGTGCCCGCACTGGGACTCGCACGGCTCGGGGCTCTGCGGGAGGGGACAGCAGACGAGATGTGGCGGGGTCAGGAGGCCCGGAGGGAACGGGGGGCAGCCTGGGTTCTTCCCATTTGTGGGACTTTCATTCTGAGTGCCCCGGTCTTTCTGTTCCCCTGTTCTGACACGCCGTTCCCTTTTCTCTGGGGGTTAGCGTGGAAATTCCGGGGTGCAGGCTGAGGGCTGTCAGCGAACCCAGCTGGTCCGAACGGCGTGCCGTCTTCCTGCAGGTGTGGCGCCTGCACGGCTGGGGAGCACGCACGCCAGGCACCGAGACAGCCCTGCCCGCGTTGGCCTCTCCGCATGGACAGCAGTGCTGAGGGTGGGTCTGTCCCAGGCCCGTGGCTCTGGGCGTGTCGTTCAGGGCAGAGTCCCTTCTCCTTCCACGGCTCCAGACGTTTCTGGGCTCCCGACTGCATCAGCTTTGTTCCCCAGGGCGCCTCCCAGGCTGTTCTTGCTCGTCCTGGGGTGCGTCCTGGCCCTGGGGTGCGCCTGCCGCCCCCGCTAGCCTGGCCGCCGTCCGCTGGGGCCAGACCGTCTGGACGCAGTTCTTCAGTGTGCCGCGTGGCGGCTCTCCCTTGTTCCTGCCCACGCCCGCTGCGGTTTTGAAACGGCCCTTCTTTCAGTGAACGTTTGTGCTGAACCAAAATACAGAAAAGGGCTTGCTGGCTCTAAGGCTGACGCCCGGAGGAGACGGGCGGCGTTTAGTTCCTGCCTTCCGCACGGGCTCCTCAGCCAGGGGGACTGGGATCGTCAGAGGGCATCGGGCATGACGTGCGTGGAGAGGCAGGGCGGAGGACGGGGTCTTGGAAAGGGGACGGGTCCCTCGGCGCCACTGTGGGCCTCGGAGGCAGGACGCAGCGTCGGGGGTGCCGGTGCGCCCGCTTCTCTCGTTTTCTCGTGAGCCTGTTGGCAGGTGGGGAGGCCGCCCGTCGGCGGGGCCGTCCCTGGTGCTGCTGGGGTGGGGGCCTGGCGCCACCTCCCCTGTTCGGAGAATAGGCTGCCTCCGTGGACCGCAGCCGCCCGTCACTCTTCAGCCTGGCTGCCGTGGCGTGGAGCGGCCGGTGACGGCTCGGTGACTGTGTGCCGCGTGTTGTTTGCTCTTTAGAATTACGCCCTCTCTCGGATTAGTTTTCTGTCCCCAAACCAGTCACTAGAGCCGTCGTGGCGTTTTAGGTCTCGGCCAGATGTGATTCCGTGAACCGCCCTGACGTTCGGCGGCTGTGACAGGGTCGGTCGGGCCCGGGGGGTGCGCGAGCGGGTCAGCGGGCATGCCGAGGGAATGTGCCCTCCTCTGTGGAACCTAGCGACTTGGTCAGATTTGCAGTGCCTCATCGTTCGGAGCATTTGTGCGATGAAGAAGCACGAAATGTCGCAGGCGGTTTTGGGATGCCTTCTGTGTGCCCACCAGACCCTGCAGCTGCGAGGCCGGCGTTTGCCGGGGGGGGGGGGCCGGCCCCCAGCCCGGAGCCCGTGGGGTGCGGTGTGATTCCCGCAGCAGCGTGGGCACGGGAGGCACCTGCTGCTGGAGGGTGGGGGTGACCTCAAGCTGGACCTTGAGGGACCGTCACTTCCTCTGGTCCCTTACGAGGTTGTGCGGGTGCTCTGTAGACACGGCCCGGGGCCAGCCTTCTTGGCAGTGAGGGGGCCCGAAGGAGGGCCCGGGTGAGGGAAAGGCGGACAAGAGCACTCCTGGCGGGCACCTGATGGACGGGGACGGACGGCCAGACGGAGAGCGCTGGAGGCCAGTGCTGTGACGGGGGTACGCCGGCCCCAGCCGGGGGGTGGCCATGTGGGGAGGGGCCGGAGGGGGGCAGAGAAGGTTCCGGTTGTTCCCGAGGGCAACTGGAAGACCTCGCAGACTTTAAGCTGGGGAGTGAAGCGGACCTCTGACTGGCAGAGCCGAGGCTGGCTGGGGGCAGCTGTAGCTCTCTCTCGGGACAGTGACAGAGGGGAGAGTGTTTCAGGGTCTAGGGGGACGTGGAGACCGTCTGAATGCGGGTGGCCTGCTTGAGGGAGGAGGGGAGGTGGCCCTCGGATCCTGGGATAGCCGTTGGTGGAGAGTGAGTCGCAGAAGGGGTTGGTGACCTGGTCCGGAGAAGAAACGGAGCCCTGATCCAGGGCGGTGGGGACGGCGGGCGTCCCAGGGAGGGCGTGAGGGGGTGCAGGAGGCAGGGGCGCTTGTCTGCGTTCCTGCCTGGTTGGCGCTGGGTGTCCGGGGCTGGACACTGAGAAGTGGGTGTGAGGTGTGGCCGTCGGGGCACAGCTGCGCTTCGCGGTGGACCCGCTGATGCGACGTGGGGAGCGTGTGGCTGGGTGGGCGGTGGTGCCCAGAGGCAGCGGTTTGAGAACCCTTCGCCTGCGGGTGGGCAGGCAGTGTCGGGAGAGGGCGTGGTTTCTGGTCCAGTGGGAGGAAGGCAGGACTGGGGAGTGGAGGTCAGGGACGCGCAGAGGAGTCCAGACAGGCTGGCAGGAAAGGGGGTGCGGTGGCGTGGGGGGTGGAGAGAGCAAGCTGGAGGCCAGGTGAGGGCGGGATTGAGGGGAGCAGCCGCGAGGGGACGGGCGGGCAAATGGGGCTCAGTGGGGGCTGCCACACTGCCCTGTCCTGCCGACCCCAGAGCCTTCTCCGTCCTTCTTCCCATTTCTGATAAATGCACGCTGCTTTTGCTTCGGTGGAGGGATGGTATTGGCTCTGGGCGTGCGACACAATGATTTGACACAAGTGTGTGTGTGCGTGTTGTGAGCCCATCACCACAGTCTGTCCTTAACGTTGGTCACCACGCATGGCGACAGATTGTTTTTCTTGCGATGAGAGCTTTTAAGATTTACTCTCTTGGCAGACTCTTAAAAACTGCGAATAAACTGAGGGTTGATGGGGGGCGGGAGGGAGGGGAGAGGGGTGATGGCACTGAGGAGGGCACCGGTTGGGATGAGCACTGGGTGTTGTGTGGAAACCAATTGGACAATACATTTCACATTAAAAAAAAAGATTTACTCTCTTAGCAACTTTCGATTATGCGACACGGTGTTATTAACTACAGTCCCCGTGCTGCACGCCATGTCCCCAGGACTTACTGATCTTGTCACCAGGAAATGGAACCTTCTGCCCACCTTCCCCCCTTTTCCCCTGCCCCCCCACCCCCGGCCCCGCATGTCTGACAGCCACCAGCCTGTTCTCTGTACCCATGTGTTCGCATAGTGCTTTTCTCTTGTGAAGGAAAATTTTACTGTAAACATGCTCATTTCCAAGATCTGTTTCAAGAGACGTCCACGAAACAGCTTGCTGATTGGCTCAGTAATTGCCCAAGTCCCTGCTGGGTTTTGGGGGCCACAGGGAGCTTGACAGGAGACAAGTCTCTGTCCCTTTCTCAGGGGACAGAGCGGAGTGGGGTGGCATGGTCGTTGGTGGTGGGACAGCACAGGAGATGCTCTGGTCTGGGTCCGTGGGGCCGCGTGTTCCCTCCACGGGACGGAGGGTTTCAGATTGTGCCGCGGGGGCGGAGGGACATTGTTGCTGCTGTGTTAATGGTGCTTCCTACGTTTTCCTCGGAAGCCCTCTAAAGTTAATTTCCTTGGAAAACTTACTTCTTCTGAATATTTTATAAACCTGGGGAGCATCACTGTGTGTTCGGATGAATCTGATGGTAAATCAGTTGCTAATTTAGTCCGTATTTCAGAAAGCTGCTGGTGAGCGCAGTGGGGGCACTGAGCCACGAGCCGGGGGCCGGGGGCCGGCGGCCGGACCTGCCTGTTGACTTTACACATCTGCGCCCCAGGAAGCATTTTGCCCTAAATGCAGCCATAGGATTTGTCGTTCACTTTCTGACGCTTAGGACATTTCTTTCCTCTCATGCTTCACTGGCTCAGGGCCATTTTCACCCACTGCTTTTTACATTTTTTTTAAATATATTTTTAATGTTTGATTATTTTTGAGAGAGAGAGAGAGCGCGCAAGAGAGAGAGAGAGTGAGCATGAATGGGGCAGGGGCAGAGAGAGGGAGAGAGAATCCCAAGCAGGCTCCCCGCTGACAGGACAGAGCCCGACACGGGACTCAAACTCACGAACTACGAGATCATGACCTGAGCCAAAGTCCGATACTTAACCGACTGAACCACGCAGGCACCCCTCACCCACTGCTGTTTAACCTTTCATTGAGAAAATGCCGTTCTGGCCCTGTTCTGTCTGTTTTGTTTCACAGCCGAGGCCTTGGTGTAGGGGGTCCACGTTAAACCAGAAAGCTGTTTGCCAGGAAGCGCAGGAGAATCACCTTTTTTTTTTTTTTTTTTTTAATTTTTTTTTTAACATTCATTTATTTTTGAGACAGAGAGAGACAGAGCATGAACAGGGGAGGGGCAGAGAGAGGGAGACACAGAATCTGAAACAGGCTCCAGGCTCTGAGCTGTCAGCACAGAGCCGGACGCGGGGCTCGAACTCACGGACTGCGAGATCATGACCTGAGCCGAAGTCGGACGCTCAACCGACCGAGCCACCCAGGCGCCCCGAGAATCACCTTTTTGTCAAAACCTGGAGGCCTCGCGGCATTCCTCCTTCCTCCCTGACTTCTGCCCTGGGACTTTGAGCTCATTTCCCTATTACCTGTGTTCTAGCAATTGTCTGCCATCGAGGCAGGAACAGGTGCGGGCTGTCACTGGCTCCCTGGCATCTTTCTAGCACCAGTGTTGGGCCGGACAGTGTTTGCTGAGTGGCTCGAGTGAAGTGTGCTCTCGATGTGAAGACCAGGCCCGAGCACCTGGCTGTCCACAAGCGGGCCCCGGACTGCCCTTGATTCTGGTTTTTATTAAACTTTCCCTGAACTGTGTCGTAAAGGCGGAGAGGCTGAGTCCTGAGGAGCCTGCACTGATGTCAGGGGCCCCGTCTCTTCTCTGGGCCTCCCCCTTCTGACCAGTGTCCCCAGCCTGTCCTCACCCGTGACCGCCTCCGACGAGAGGCGCCCCTCGCTGCCAGCTCCTGCCTGCGGTGAACCTCGGCTTCACCCCGTCTTCCTCACCTGCCTTCCCCTGCCTGGTGGCTTCCAGCGGTGGCTTCCGCGCCTCATGCAGGAGGCTGTGTTGGGAACTGGGGGGTGTTGGGGGGGGTCCCCTTCGGGCTGCCCTCCCCGGCATCTCTCCACCCGTGTCTGGGCCGTCTCTCTCACCTGGATGGGAGCCTCGGTCAGGCCACAGGGTTGGACTCCGTGACACTACGTTCGTTCTGTTTTTCCATTTGAGCATCCTTCCTGGCCGCTGGGTTGTGTGGTCATCGGGATTCATGCCCATCCGCCTGGAAAATACAGCTGTGGCTCCTGCTGTTGTCTGCTGGTCACAGGTCCATCCTTCTTAAGTCTCACTGTCTTAGTCTGGGGGTGACGCCTGGTGTCGTTTTCCCCTGAAGCTGTGGCAACGTTTGGTTCTGTGGCGGTAGCCTCGCGGGCCTGTGTTGTTCAGGCCTGTTCGGAGGTCTGTGGGTGACGCTGTAGGCCGGGGGCCCGTGTGGGATCAGGCCTCCCCCGCGGCACAGCCACCTTCCTGGGCATCCGGTCCGGGTGGAGGGCCCCGCTGGTTCTTCCCTGCCCTCCTGCCCCCCTCCCTCCGTGCGGCATCTCCACGGAGATCTCATCGGCACGTCCTGTATTTCCCCTGCTTAAAGCGCACCACGCAGTAATTTTCGTCGGTTTACAGAGTATGGCCACCGCCGCCGTGAACTTGAGAGTGTGAGCTGCACGCGCGCGGGAGCCCCTCGCTCACTAGCAGTGACGCCCCCTCCCTCCCCCCCCAGCCCCTGGCAGCCACAGGCTACTTGTTTCTGTAGATGTGCTTCTTCTGGACGTTTCTTGCGTTTGGAATCATGTGAGGTGCGGCCCTCTGTGACTGGCCTCCTTCACGGAGCGCGTTTTCGGGGCCCGTCCACGTCGGAGTGTGTGCGTGTGTTCGCGCTACACGCCTTTTGGTCACTTGATCGTGCCCCATCGTGTGGGGGCGGCCCCGCGTGAGCCCGGCGCTTGCCCGCTGACGGGCATTTGGAGTGCTTCTGCGTTCTGGCTGCCAGCAAGAGGACAGTCACAAACAGTACTTCCTTTGTGCCACGGACGTTTTCATTTCTCTGGGCTGCATTCCTCGGAGCGGAAACCCAGGGTCACGCGGCAACTGACCTCGGAGGACCCCCGGCCTGTCCTCAGAGCGGCCGCCCCACTGTGTATCCTCTCGGCAGCGCAGGAGGTTCAGAGCCTTCCCGTTCTTGCCAACGCTTGTGTCCCCTTCCTAATTTTTGCCAGCCTTCTGGGGTGACACGGTCTCCCACTGTGGTTTCGGTTTGCGTTTCTCTGACGACTAAAGCTGTGGTGCTTTCTTTTGAAAGGCTTCTGTGCATCGTGCAGCCAGAACAGGGGTGGCCGGGCGGGCCCGGGGCTGGCCAGGAACGCGTCCTTGAGGAGCGCTCCGCCTTCTGGCCCTCTGGGTGGCAGAGACGGAGCTCCTGGCAGCCTCGCGGGGAGCACGCCAGGCCCGCCACCCGGTGTGAGGAATAAGCTGTTACACGTGTAGAGTTGAAGCCACTGGATTCTGTCCCTGGACCCAGCTCCCCTCTCCACTCACCCCTACCCACTGTCACTATTCTGAATTTGTTTTCCTTGCGCGCAGTAGGAGTTTTGACCACTCGTACACGTATCCAAAATGAGTTTCATTTTCCGTTTTTAAAACTTTGTATAAACGGGGCGCCTGGGTGGCTCAGTCGGGTAAGCGTCCGACTCCAGCTCAGGTCACGATCTCGTGGTTTGTGAGTTGAGACCCCGCGTTGGGCTCTGTGCTGACAGCTCGGAGCCTGGAGCCCTCTCTGCCCCTTTTCCGCTTGAGCTCTGTCTCTCTCAAAAAGAGATAAACATTAAGAAAACACGTTCTGTAAATGATGTCATACTGTCTGTATTCAAGTTACTCTTCAGTGGTATGTTTATGAAGCTTACCAACCTGATGCTTGTCGTTCTTCCTGTCTGTTGTGGCTGGTACTCCTGTTAAATGTATATGTTCCCGTTTGCTTATTCGTCATTCAATTGATCATGGACATCTAGGGTTTTCTTAAATTTTTCTTTTCTTTGTAGTATCACCGATGTTGTGGAATCTGTCTCCCGTGTCCTTATGCCAGGGTTTCCCACGGTGTGTACCTGGGAGTGGCGTTGTCGTGTGTATCTGCTTTTCCTCAGGAATCACTAGGGTCCTCTCTAAAGCAGCGAGTTACTGTAGTGTTTCAGAGCAGTGCAGTTTATTAAAAAGCTTATTGGTTAACATATTTTTTAAAGAACAATTTCATTATGTGAAATGAGGTGGGTATGTTAGCTGCTATTTTTTCTTTTAAAATGGTTTTAGCCGAAGCCTGTTTTTCTTTTTAGCTACGCAAGAGCAGATAAAAATGCAATTTTAATAAGATAAAAAGTGATGCCTTTTAATCTGAACCTGAACTTTGTTGGAACATTTTCTGCTCACTAAGCACAAGTGGGGTGCCTGTGCAGAATTCATGTGTGTGCGCTGTCCCGGGAGGGGAGGGGCCCGAGGTGTGCGGTAAAGGGCAGGACTCGGGGGAAACGACGTGCTCGCAGTAGGCCGAGACCACTGCCTGCTGGCTGTGAGCTGTGTGCGCGTGTTGAGACATAGGGAGTGGTTCAGGGGAACAAAGTGGATTGAGGGTACTGGTGGGTGTGGTCTGTGGGTCACTCTGTGACACTCAGGCCGCTGTCATCCATGGCCGGCCCCTTTTTTACGTGTTCTTAGGTCTGGGACGAGGGAGCTAGAGCTCAGCAGTTACTGGGTTAGCACTGTGCCGGCTCGTCCTTATTGGACCTAGGACTTGAACCCAGGCCCTTTGATTCTAAGACTGGAGACTGACCGACTTTCTTTTTTCTTTTTTTCTTTCTTTCTTTCTTTCTTTCTTTCTTTCTTTTTCTTTTCTTTTTTCTTTTCTTTTCTTTTCTTTTCTTTTCGTTTTCTCTTTCTTTTTCTCTTTTTTCTTTCTTTCTCTTTTCTCTTTCTTTCTTTCCTTTTCTCTTTCTTTCTTTCTTTCTTTCTTTCTTTCTTTCTTTCTTTCTTTCTTTCTTTCTTATGTTTATTTATTTTTGAGAGAGAGAGGGCAAGCGAGTGTGCACTGGAGGGGCAGAGTGGGGGGGAGAGAGAATCCCAAGCAGGCTCCATGCTGGTGTGGGGTTTGATCTCATGAACTGTGAGATCGTGACCTGAGCCGAGATCAAGAGTTGGACGCTTACCAGCCTGAGCCACCCAGGAGCCCCAAAATTGGAGACTTTGTACCAAGGTCAGGGAGGCCTCCAGGATATTTCAGGAAAGGGACCGTGACCATGACAGAGAGGTTGTGTTTAATCCAGGCAGGCTGATAGGTTTCCTTGAAAAGGAGCCCACGGGTTCTGTCAGGGATCAGGGTCAGTTCATTCATTCAGACCAGTCACAGTGGGGATGGCTCGTCTCTGTTCCATGGTGTCTCGGGTGTCACCGGAAGGTCCAGCGGCTGGGAGGGAAATCAGAAGAAGGCTGGTCACTCATGCGTGTCGCGGTTGATGCTGGCCATCTGCTGGGACCTCACCTCAAGCCGTTGGCTCTGGTGCTTACATGTGGGCTCCCCCTGTGGCAAGTCTGGGCTTCTTCAGAGCATGGTGGCTGGGTTCCGGGAGAGAACCCGAGAGAACCAGCTGGAAGCTGTGTTGCCTTTCAAAAAGATGATATGTTTATTCAGATTCACATACAATGTCGTTCACCTGTTTAAATTCACATGGGACAGGGGCGCCTGGGTGGCTTAGTCGGTTAAGTGTCCGACTTCGGCTCAGGTCATGATCTCGTGGTTCGTGAGTTTGAGCCCCACGTCGGGCTCTGTGCTGACAGCTCGGAACCGGGAGACTGAATCGGATTCTGTGTCTCCCTCTCTCTCTCTCTCTGCCCCTCCTCCACTCATGCGCGCACTCTCTCTCTCTCTCTCTCTCTCTCCCTCTGTCTCTCTCTGTCAAAAATAAACATTTGAAAAATTAAAAAAAAATTCACATGGGACACCACTCACTCATTTGAAGGGTGAGATTCAGTGGTTTTGCAGTGTATCCAAAGACTTCCCGTAACCATCGCCACTGTCAATATCAGAGTGTTTATCACCTCAAAAAGAAACCCTGTACTCTTTGGCTGTCACCCCAGCTCCCCATCCCTCACCCCAAGCAACCACTAACCTGCCTTCTGTCTCCATAGATTTCCGTTCTAGGCATGTCACATAACTGGGGTCATGTAATAGGTGTTTTATACGACTGGCTTCTGCCACTTAGCGTAATGTTTTCAACGTTCTTCCTGTAGCGTCGGCACTCATTTCATAACCGAATACTATTCTGTCGAACAATGTTCCGGTTCACCACGTGTTTGTTCTCATAGAACATTATAAATGCCAATTCACTTTTTTATCTTTGTAAGTAAACTTCAACGTTCTTAAGAGTTTGTAGTGCTGTGTGCTTGTCTTTGCCTGCCTGGGACTCCCCGTAATGCCCGTCACAAGGTGGTAGCTTTCAAATGTTTATTAAATTCTGCCGAAAAATTTTAGGATATAAAAGGGAACGATAAAAAAAATTGTTTTCAGTGTTTATTTATTTTTGAGAGAGAGACGGAGAGACAGCACCAGCAGGAGAGGGGCAGAGAGAGAGGGAGACACAGAATCCAAAGCAGGCTCCAGGCTCTGAGCTGTCAGCACAGAGCCCGACGCGGGGCTCGAACCCACGGACCGCGAGATCGTGACCTGAGCCGGAGTCAGACGCCCAACCGACTGAGCCACCTAGGCGCCCCTTTTAAAGGGGAATATTTTATGTAATTGAAGTGCTGTGCCACAGGCACAGGAGTGGAGGAACGGATGGACGGCTGAAAAAATGACCCAGTATAAATGCCGCATTTCGAAGATGGTGTCCTCAAACCAGTGGTGAAAAGGATAGGTTTTTGACAAATTGCATTGGAACAGTTGATTATTTTTTAAAAACAGTTTTCTTACACAGTACATAGCAAAATAAAAGAAATTCTAGGGGGCTGAAAACTTAAGGGTAAGAAACGAAACCATGAGGATACGGTGGAATACTTACGCCGGCTCGGTAGGTCTGGTGGCTGAACGTTCCTGTGCTTCCTAATTCCTAAACCCGTGGGAAGCCCTGACCCCCAGAGTGAGGGTGTTAGGAGGCGGGGCCTTTGGGGGGTGGGGAGGTCCTGAGGGTGGAGGTGTCCCCCGCCCACCGTGGTGGGATTAGGGCCTTTATAAAAGACACCCCAGGGACCTCCCCTGCCCCGTCCCCTGCCCCTTCGCCTGTGCCAGCGCAGCCAGCCGCCTGCCGGGTGAGGACACAGTGACTCGGCACCTTCTGCAGCCCGGAAGTGCTTTGATCTTGGACTTCTGGCCTCCAGAACCGTGAGGAATAAATGCCTTTGCTTATAAGCTGCTGCCCCATGTGTGGTGTGTTTGTTAGGGTTGGAATGGGCTGAGACAGTGGGGGTGGGCCTTTGTTTTTAATCTTAGAGTGTGTGAGTGAGGAAAAGAGGTTGGGGGCTGGGGGGGGGGAGAGAGAGAGAGAGAGAGAGAGAGAGAGAGAGAGAGAGATTGAGAATCCCAAGCAGGCTCCACACTCGTCATGGAGCCCAACACGGGGCTCAATCCCACGACCCTGGGATCATGACCCGAGCTGAAATCAAGAGTCAGCCTCTCAACCACCTGAGACCCCCGTGCCCCTGGGGTGGTCCTTTTGGGGTATAGTCGTCAGAGCAGAGCCCTGGGTAAAGCATGAAAGTGAGGTTGACTTACCAACATAGACCTTTGAGCTTCCACAAACCAGGCAGACGGATTTGTCACCTTGTCTGTCACCATTCTCTTCTACGTTCTGGCTTTCTCTTGCTGCTGTGACAGATCACCACAAACCCGTTGGCTTATAATACCCACGAATTATCTTACGGTTCTGGAGGTCAGAAGTCTGACCTGGGGTTGGTGGGCTAAAAGGAAGGTGTTGGCAGGGCTTTCTGGAGGTTCCAGGGAGAAGGCGTTTCCTTCCTCTCTCCGGCTTCTAGAGGCTTCCCACGAGCCTTGGCTCGTGGCCCCCTTTCACCATCTTCGTAGTGAGCAGTGTAGCCTTGATCTGAGCATTCTTCATGGCCTCGCTCCCTCTCAGGGGGCGGGAAGGCTTTCAAGGACTCGTGATCGGATCGGGCCCACCTGGCTCGCCCAGGCTACACCCGACATTTATGTGTTTGATTGCGTGTGCAGAGCCCCCTGTGCCGTGTGAGGGGACACATTCACAGGTTCTGGGATTACGATGTCTTTAGGGGCCACTGTTCTGCCAGCCACACTGCCTGAATGACAAGAAATCCTCTGTTTCCAAAAAGGTTTTTAGGGTGCAGTAGGAAGACGGCGAACGCCCCCTTGGAACGACGGACAAAGGGCCCGAGTAGGCGGTTTACTGAATGGAGTAGCACAAGCGAACAAAAGGGTTTCAAAATTGTTTAACCTTCTGAATGACTGGGGGGACACACAGGCAGCGTTGGGAGCCCTTTTCTCCCATAAAATCGGCAGTGATTTGGTCGTCCCCCCGGCTGCCGTGTGGACAGGACGCATCACGGTGGGCAGCGCTTCGGTTACGACGCGGTTATGCGGTGGGACAGCGAGGTTAAAGGTGATGCTGTCCAGGGAGGTGGAGCGGGCATGGGTCACCTGGCGCTCATTCTGCTGTTACCACTTTTAAAACCTGTCAAACGTTGGAAGTAATCACAGGTTTACAAGGAGTGGCAGAGAAATTTGTGCCCTTCTCATCACGTTTTTGAATCTGATAGGGCGCGTGTATGTTTTCGCACGTATCAAAGGCCAATATAAGGTCATATATAAGGTCAATAAATATAAGGTCAATAAATGCATTTACGTAAATTGAAAGGTAACGATACGGGGAAAGGGTCATGGCATGTTGCTGAGCGAAAAAGGTAGGCTTGCATTCTGTCTTTAAAAATGAAAACATTGGGGCGCCTGGGTGGCGCAGTCGGTTAAGCGTCCGACTTCAGCCAGGTCACGATCTCACGGTCCGTGAGTTCGAGCCCCGCGTCAGGCTCTGGGCTGATGGCTCGGAGCCTGGAGCCTGTTTCCGATTCTGTGTCTCCCTCTCTCTCTGACCCTCCCCTGTTCATGCTCTGTCTCTCTCTGTCCCAAAAATAAATAAAAAAATGTTGAAAAAAAAAAAAATTTAAAAATGAAAACATTCTTCTTTGCGTGAAACGCCCCGGCGTCTGCCTTTGTTTTCGCGTGTGCGCACCGCCGGCCGGCTGCTGTGTCAGTGTTACTGTGGTTGTCTCTTGTGTGCGGACGGTGACAGGAGGTCTCCCTGCTAGCGGCTGGAAGAGCGGGCTCTGTTTGTTTCATGTAAGTGGGAGCCCGAGGGGGGCGGACGGGTGGACTGCGCTCTCTCATCTCCCTGTTCGGCCGCGTTCCGGGCTGGTCCGTATCTCAAGGTTGTTTCTCACTGTGGCACGAAGGCCGAGGAATCTCGAGGCCTCCCGCCTGAGTTCCAGGCAGGAAGAGAGGGAACAGCTGCGGGCCAGGGGTGTGTGCCGTGAAACCAGGAGGGGCTGCGCTACCTCTGACTCACCTGCACTGGGTCACCTGGCCTTCCCGGCTGGAAGCCCCCCCGGCCCAGGAGGAGGGGGTGTGGGTCGGGCTGCTCAGCTGACCACCCTGCTCGCCTGCCATTTTCCAAGTTTATTCTGATGAGCCGAGGAGTTTTACGATAAGACTATTACGTCTTTAAAAGACTATGTTTTTTAATTAAAAAAATTTTATTTAATGTTTATTTTTGAAAGAAAGAGACAGAGCGTGAGCAGGGGAGGGACAGAGAGAGGGGGAGACACAGAATCTGAAGCAGGTCCAGGCTCTGAGCTGTCGGCACAGAGCCCGATGTGGGGCTCGAACCCACGGATCGTGAGATCGTGACCTGGGCTGAAGTCGGACGCTCAACCGACTGAGCCTCCCAGGCGCCCCTACAAAACTACATTTATCTTCTCTTTGTAATTCTGCGTTTTGTCTTTAGACAGAGTGGTACCAGGTGAGAATTTCCAGATGGGCATGTGGTCATCAGGGCTAAGTCCTGCTGGTGGCACCCGGCCGGAGAGCAGAGGCTGCCGGAGCTTTGGGAGTAGCCCCCAGCCCTCCGTGGCCTCGCCACCGGTGCTGCCTGGGGCCCCGGGCCGAGGCCCATTTGCAGGGCGGGCTGAATGCCCCGTTGTTTGTGCGTGCGGGCTTGTGTGGCAGCATTCATCCCTCCCGGACGGGCCCTTGGGACCCGTGGCAGCTGATGGAGAGTTGCTGCCCTCAGGCTCGTGTGTGGGTCGCTGGGAACTGGTCCTTTTCCTGAGTCAGTGGTGGGCTCTCGGGGAGGCGGAAGAGAAGCTAACCGGTCTCCCTTCTCTTTTTTAAACAGCATCCAGCATGTGTATGGCGCCCAGCACCCCCCCTTCGACCCACTGTTACATGGCACGTAAGTGAGGCCTGGACTCAGGCTGCTTTAGGCACGCTCTTGGGCGCCGTGGTGGCCCTCCGGCTCCCTGGGATTCCTGAGGGGGAGGCGAGCGGTCTTCCCTTCCGCAGACACGTGTCGGGGCCTCGCACGGCCCGTCCTCTGGAGGAAGGCAGACTTGGAAGCCCGGCCTGAGGTGGGGGAGCCTGTGCGGGAGAGCCCGGGGCTGGCACCCCCTGAGCTGGTGGGGCAGGGCCTGGCT
The DNA here is from genome assembly GCF_024362965.1 of Panthera pardus. Classification (NCBI taxonomy): domain Eukaryota; kingdom Metazoa; phylum Chordata; class Mammalia; order Carnivora; family Felidae; genus Panthera; species Panthera pardus. The sequence continues at coordinate 7,511,923 of NW_026526991.1, forward strand.
CACGGCGGTGGGTTTACTTCCTCGCCCTTGGCTGCACTCTGCGCGGCCGCCTGGGGCCTGCTGTGCCCCTGGGTCTGGGCTCTGCCCCAGAGGCACGCGAGAGGCACTGTGGCCCCGCAGGACCGCGCTGTCCTTGTTTAAGGACGTTGTGGAAGCTGTGCTCTCTCTAGGTCCGCGTACCAGAGGCCTGTGTTCTGTGGACAGCCTCCCCGGGAGGTTTGCAGGCACCGGCCAGCGGGAGGTTTGGGGAGCAGGTCTGAGTGTCCTTACTGTGCATTGCTGCGTTTGCTCCCAAATCGGTTCCGTACGAGGGCCGAGGCTGCTCAGCGTGACTGGCCCTCGAAAGCCTCTCCTTCCTGCCGCTAAATCCTTACGAGTCTTCTTCTGGATGCTTCTTTGGATCGTGTTTGCTTTTACCCTCAGCTTTACCCTCAGCTCAGCTGAAGTGGAACCCTCACGTGTGCACTGTCCCACCGGGGGGCTCCTTCCTGACGGGATCTGGGGGGGATCCTCTCGGGCCTCCGGGAGGACAAGCAAAGACCTGCCTTTGCTTCGCAGCCTGCTCAAGGCCACGCCCAAGGTGCCCACCACACCGGTGAAGGCCAGGAGGACCAGCACCTTCCAGGAGTTTGAGAGCAACACCAGCGACGCCTGGGACGCCAGCGAAGACGACGATGAGCTCCTGGCCATGGCGGCCGAGAGCCTGAACACCGAGGTGGTCATGGAGACGGCCAACCGCGTCCTGCGCAACCACAGCCAGCGGCAGGAGCGCCGCAGGCCGCCCGAGCCTCCCGCGGTGCCGAGCGGTGACCTCCGGCTGGTGAAGTCCGTCAGCGAGAGCCACACATCCTGTCCTGCAGGTGGGATGGGGGCACCGAGCAGACGGGGTGCGTTTCTGAGAGAGAAGGGGCCGGAGTCCTCTCCCTGTGGGAGATTAGGCGGGTTCCGTTCTGGGTGCGGCAGGAGCTCCCTCCGTGCCCGCGGTGGACTTTTCTTTGCCCTCCCAGCTGAGCGCTTCTCTCCTCCGAGTGCGGGGGCAGGGTATGTGGCTTTTGTGGCTGGTCGTGGGAGACGTGGCTAGTGCAAGGCCCCGGGGGACCCCGTCTCCCTCCCAAGTGCACCCCGGTTGTTCCGGGGGTGACATTTGCAGCCGAGGGGCCAGGCTGCTTGCACGTTCAGAGCCTGCACCTCTGTCGGCAGCTTCCAGCGATCCCCTGCCCCGGGTCAGGTACACATGGGCGTGGGGCTGGGGTGGGGTCCGGGGTTTGGAGTGGTGAGTTCAGGTTATAAACTGAAGGATGGGATCGGTGTGTGTCTGGTACCCTGTGCCTGGCTCTCCGTGGCCTTTCTCGAGATTGCTGTGGTTACTGTGGTTCTTTTTGTTTTCGGGGGCCTGTGATGTAAGACAGCAGGTATTTGACGAGCTTCTGGGATGGTTCAGGCACCGCTCTCAGGGCTTGGCGGCCCCCAGGGGAGTCCTTGCCCTGGAGCGCGTTCTGGCTGGGGGGGGGGACGGACGGACACCGACCTATTCATGATCGGCAAGGAGGCACGGAGCGTGCGGGGAGGTGACAAGAGCCAAAGATCAAAATAGAGGCGGGGCACGGTCATGAGAGCAGGCAGGACCCTGGGGCGGAATCACAGGTGAGGCCTCGGGGCGCCTTTCTGAGAAGGTGAGGGAGGGAGGCGTGGGCACCGGCAGCAGAGGGGCCAGTGCGACCACGCCCTCACTGGCTCCCCCTCCCAGGCTTGTCCCCGTACGCTGGTGAGGGCGGCCTCAGGTTTCCCTTCCGGCACACCCGGAGCTGGTGTCCGTACCTGGCCTGTCTTCAGAAACCCTTCCCACGGGTTGATTAACTTTTGAGATGCCGCAAGTCTCCTTAGGTGAGAGTGTGGTGATCAGTTTGCATATTGGAATCTAAACTATTTTTTTCTAAAATAGAGTGAACTTCAAAGTATTTGAGCCTGAACATGAAAGTCCGGGTAGGGCTTCCACAAGTGGGTTGGGACTCCCTGTGACCGATGGACCGTCCCTGTGCGCCCTCGGCCTGCGTGCGTTGACCGGCTCCTGCATGCGCACCACCCCCCCATGCGCACTGACCGCCCCCTACATGCTGACCGCCCCCTGCGCTGACTGCCCCCCACTAACCCCCCCCTGCACTGACCGCCTCTGCACTGACCGCCCCCGCACTGACCACCCCCTGCATTGACTACCCCCTGCACTGACTGCCCCCTACGTGCTGACCACCCTCTGCACTGACTGCCCCCTGCACTGACCTCCCCTGTGTGCTGACCGCCCCCCATACTAACTGCCCCTGCACTAACCACCCCTGCACTCACTGTCCCTGCACTGACCACCCCCTGCACTGACTGCCTCCTACGTGCTGACCACCCCCTGCACTGACTGCCCCCTGCCTTCTGACCGTCCCCCTGCGCACCCTCAGCCTACGCACCTCTTGCTGTGGGCAGGCACCCCGTGCTCCTCTGCCCTTTGCTGTGCTGATGCGAGCCATTGAGGCATCTTCTCACGTCTCGGGGGGCCTGGGTAGAGCCTCTGTAATACCTGCCGTCCGAGCAGTTGCTGGAGGGGGCCTCAGCACCCCAGAGATGTGGGGCCGGTGTTGGTCAGTGGGGTGGCTGTAGCGAGAATCCCATAGACCAGATGGAGTATGAACAGAGTTCTGGAGGCTGGAAGTCTGAGATCAGGCCACCAACATGGTTGGATCCTGGCGAAGGCCCTCTTTGGGTGCGGAAGGCGGTATCCCCACGTGGGGGGGGGACCAGAGGGGGAGACCCACTGTCTTGTGACTCTTACGAGAGTGCTAATGCCACCGTGGGAACCCCAGCCTCCTGACCTCCTCTAAACCCGATCACCTCCCAGAGGCCCTTCTTCCTAACACCATCCCGTCGGGGGGCAGGACTTCAACGTATGAACTTCGGGGTGCAGAGCATTCAGCCTGTGGCCACGTGCACGGTTGGGTCCAGCCAGGGTGGGGGGCCTTGGCGTGGCCGCCTCCTGTAAAAGCCAAGTGGAAGGTGCTGCTGGCGGCTCATGCTGGGGGCGGGGGCCGATAACTGCAACTGCCCCCTGCCTCCCCCTGCCTCCCTCTGCCTCCCCCTGCCTCCCCCTGCCTCCCCCTACCTCCCCTTGCGTGGGAGTGCAACGTCTTTCCTTTGTCTGCTCTGGGTGAAAACCCCCGTGTCACGATAGCAGCCGGCATTCGTGGACTGTCCTCCATGGCCACGTGGCAAGGCCTGTGGTGGGCCCTCATCATGGGCGGACCCCGGCAGACTCTGCAGCTGCTGTAGGAGCGAGTTTACGGGGGAGGCACGGAGAAGTCACACGGCTTGCCTGGAGTGGCGGTCTGCGTGGTGTGGCGCAGGGCTCAAGCCCCCGGCGTCTGACTCCAGGGCCTGCCGCCAGCCGCCGGCCTCACTGCCTAGGGTGGGGCCTGTCCACCGGCGAGTCCAGCCCCAGGGGACTTTGCTGGTTGTGGCATCTGGGGCAGGGAGTGGCTGCTCCTGGCGTGGAGTGGGCGGAGACCAGGGCTGGCTGCCCCCCCCCCCCCCAAGCCCCCCGCACCCATACGCAGTGCCGAGGTGGCCCCTTAGGGAGCTGACCCCCCCGGGGGGCTGGCAGTGGTGGGCAGAACCCATGGGCCTGTGTCCAGTCCCCTTGGTGGCCCGTTTGTCGTCGGGATGGCTCACTCTGTGTCCGCGCCAAGATGGACACGTCGGTGCTCGTTCCTGCTCGACTGGGCCCCGCGCGGAGGTGTCGACTGGCACCTGGTGGGAGTCTAGTGGGGAGACGCGAGGAGGTGAGTCTTTCACCTCCGAGAGCGGGACGGGGCCTCAGGGTGGTGGATGGGACCCAGAAGTACCCGGGTGTAGAAGTCCCAGGTTTGTCTTGTTGAGGAGGGCCAGGGGCATATCATGGAAGGTTTCAGAGAGGAGGTGAGATCCGTAGGGTTTCCGGGAGGGTGAGGCTCCGGGCTCTGGCGGGGAGGTGCCGGGTCAGCTGGCTTCCCTGTAGGGTCGCGTCCGTCTTCACGCTTCATCTGTATGCTTTGCGGGTTCCCCGAGGGCAGGGACCACGTCCCACTCCCTTTGTTTCCCCTTGCTGCACCGGCTCATTCCGTAAATGTTGCTGAGGTACGCGGGGCTGTCCTCGGGGCCTGGTGACCACGTGCTGTCCCTGCCTCCACACCCCGCCCCACCCTCGTCCCTGCATGGGCCACACGGCTGCTGTTCAGGTGAGGGACCTGTGAATTCCATGTGACGAGAGTGTGCGTGGCGCGGTGCTGTGCCATTGGGAAAGCCCGGGACGCTGCATTCCACAGGGCATGGTCTGCTCGGAGCGCTGCTTGTCCTTGCCACGGCCAGCATTCGTGTCGGGCGCCCGTGCCTTTACGGCGCGTCACCGTGGGGCACGCACGTCACCTGCTCAGTGTCTGCCCCTGAGAGACGGCGGCCTGAAAATTCAGTGCTGTGCCGCGTGGCGCTCTCAGGCTGGCCTTCCCGGTGCCTGTTCTTTACCTCTAGGCCGTCCTGCCTTCCTGAGCAAACACCTGAGAGATCTAGACCTGGAGTCAGGCGCGCTTGCTTGATTTAGGCTGCCACTGGCTTCGTGGCAAGGTGCGTGTCTGCCGGGAAGGGGGCACGGCCAGGTGAGGTCGGTGTCGGTCGCTGACCGTGACTGAGCTGCGAGCGGGTGGTGGGTGGGCCCTGACTGGTGAAGGTTAGACCCGCTCCGAGGGGCCCCGGAGGGGGGAGGCCGACGCGTTTGCCACTCACGGTAGCAGGGGGACCTGGCTGTCGGCCTTCCGGCTTCCTGGGGGGACCTGCCGTCGCTGTGCCTTCCAGACCCCACCTGCCCCATCGTAGAGTGACCGGATGTGTGCTCCGTGCAGGAGTCAGTGGTCCTCACGTATCCTCAATGTGGGGCTTGAACTCAAGAACCGTGAGATCGTGACCTGAGCCGAAATCGAGAACCAGACACTTAACTGACCGAGCCACCCAGGTGCCCCTTGTCACGTGTCCTCATAAATCGCACTGATCCTGTCCGGTCGCAGAGGAGTGAGATCAGCACGCTTAGTTCTGCGATAGAAGGGGGACTGTTCTTTCTGCCCGTTGTTTTTCGTAAAGAATCATGACACGTAGCTCGGTGATAGATTCTGAGGGTGGCGGTGTTGGGGGGGGGGGGGTCTGAACATCCCGCCACTACCCTCCCCGTTCCCTCCCCCTGCAGAGCCCTCCCCGAGGTGGGCCAGCGGGACGCCTCCTGCAGGTGAAGGGTCAGCCCTGAGGAGGGGCCGGGAGGTGCTCTCACCATGGCGCCCACTTCTGTGGGCTTTTCTGGAAGCCTGACTGGGCCGGACTCTGCCCAGAGGCCGTGGGCCGCCTTGCTGCCCCGTGGCCTGAGGGTTTCTGTGTGAAGCCTTCCCCATCTGGGTTTTTAGGGTGATGGGTCCGCTCTGCCGACGGGAGGGACAGTGGGGGTCCTCCAGCCGCTGCCAGCAGCCGGCATGCACGCTTCACGTGTCTGTCCCTGGCCCCATTTCATTTCCTGGAGCTTATTTATCCCTCTGCTTTAAATCTCATTTTTGGAAGGTGTGAACCCTCGATGGTATTTAGACCTGGGGGTGTGCACCCGTCACTGCGTTTGCTCGTGGGCCCCTGTTGGTCCCGGTGGCTCTTTGTGAGTGGCCTGTTGGGCCTTGGGCTCTCTCCTGTGGCTGTTCCCGGTCCTGGCTTGCTGGGTTTCGTGCACTGCTTCACCTCGGTCCTGTGCGTCCAGTCGCGGGGTCGCTGGGCCTTCGCGCGTGGTGGTAGGTACTCTGGGTGAGGGCCGGGCAGGCCCGCAGCCGCTGCCCCTCCCCTACGTGTGGTGGGCTCTTGCTTCCTGAGCTTTCTCTTGGTGAGGGTCCCTGCCCCACCTCCCCCATGGGGCGTGGGGAGATCTGGGAGTCCTCAGTGCGTTTGTGGGCCTTGTTCCCCTCCACGTGTGACTCGGTGGTTTCCTTCCATGCTCAGGCCCGGGGGACCCGCATCCTTGCTCGGTGTCAACAGGTCCTCGGGCGGTGTCGCCTGGTACGCCTGGCAGGCCTGCTTTGGAGGACCCTGACCGTCGGTCTGCCCTGAGGCACGTTTTCTGGGCATCACCATTTTGCCTTTGCGTGGGCGTGTCCGTGTCGCCGGTGAGGTGGCCGGGCGTCGTGGGCGTCCTCTAGTTTCATTTCATTGCCCAAGAAACCCGGGTCTGCACTGCCCGGTGACGGGAGGAAGGGACAGCGGTGACACAGTGGCGCTCACCGAGGGAAAGTGGCACAGGTGGGGCCTTCTTCATGGGGAATGGCCGCTGGGGCGTCCGGGAGGCCGTCCTCACCCCCTGCGCGTGCGCTCTCTCTCTCTCTCTCTCTCTCTCTGCAGAAAGTGCCAGCGACGCCGCCCCTTTGCAGAGGTCCCAGTCTCTGCCGCACTCGGTGACCGTCGCACTTGGCGGGACGTCAGACCCCAGCACCCTCAGCAGCTCAGCGTTAAGTGAAAGAGAGGCCTCCCGGCTCGACAAGTTCAAGCAACTTCTGGCCGGTCCCAACACGGACCTCGGTAAGTCCATCACTGGTGGAGGGCGTGTGGCTGTGCCGCGTTCTGGGGTTACCTCGTGAGGACGTCTGTTTGTGTTGTCCTGCCAGCGAGTCCCGAGGAGGAGAGTCGTTTGTCCTTATGCTTTACTTTAGACGCGTTTCGGTAACTTGCTCCCAGCGCGGTTGATCTGGGATTTTCTGTCCTTTCTCCTTTGTGCCCCCGTGGAGCTCCTTCGGCTTTTGGAGCCACTCTCGTTTGCTCCTCAGGACCAGCCAGGCTGACGTCCCCGCTCTTCATAGTGTTCATGGGGCACAGGGCTGGTGACCGGCGTCGTGACTGCTGCTGACCTCGCACCTTCCTCTGGGGGCTCAGGGTCGGTGTGGTGTGTGACAGGCCGTGAGTGCTCGTGGGGGGGAGGAGCCAAGGCAGTGCTCGGGGGGCAGGCCAGCAGGGGACAGTGCAGTCCCAGCCTGGTTCCCGGGGGCCATGGGAGCCGCGTGGGGGCCATGGGAGCCGCACGGGCTCTGAGGCACGCTCTTGCCTTGAAACCTCTCTGCTGGAGTTCACTTGCCTGCCGCCTGTGAGCTTTCCTTTGTACGTCTCGTCTCTGTGGAGTGTCCCTCCGCGTGGGGCGTCTCGCTGGATGCAGGCGCTCTCCGGAAGGCGGGATGTGGCCGCCGTCATGAGATGGCTCATAGCTGGGCAGGTGCCAGGGTGGCTGGCCCCGGGGCTGGCGCGCCAAGGCGGGCGGCGTCCCACTCGGCCAGCAGGTGGCGCACGAGGCACGCGGCTGGGCTGCAGGGCCTGGGGGAGGCCGGGTGGGCGGAGCCTGGAAGCCGAGCGGCCCTGTCCACCAAGGTGCTCCCCTCTGCGTGCAGAAGGGTTGTTCCCCTGCACACAGAAGGGTTGTGTGCTCATTCTGTTGATGGCTTTGTGCGTGCACGTGTCAGACATTCACGCAGCACCGAAGAACGTGCGGCGGAATGCCCGCCTCCCCCACCGCCTCTGCCTGCCAACTTCTGGGTGCCATCTTCCAGACACGGTGGAGGCACGTGATGTTTTACACTTGCTATTTTCATGTGATTTCAGATTTACAAAAAAGTTGCAAGAGCGGTCCAGGCGACACCCACGTTAATTCCCCAGTCGTTTGCATTTTGCCCCTTTTCGTTCTGTGTGTGTGTGCTTGTGTGTATGCGCGTTTTTCCCAAACGTTGGAGTTTGAGTCTGTTGGACGCATCGCATCCCTTTCCTCCTGAGAACGTCTGTCTCTGCGTGTTTTCCAAGCGCAGAGACTCTGGGTGTAACCACAGCACTGTTGCCAGAGTCGGGACGGCGCACGTCGATACGGCGCTCTTCTCTCCGCCACGGCCCACGTTCGCATCGTGCCTGTCGTCTCGGCGACGCGCTGGCTGTCTTCTTCCTCGTCCCTCATCTCTGGCGGCCTGGAGCAGCGTCCCAGCCTCGCGCCGTGTCCCCGGGTGTCGGTGTTTTGGAAGAGGGCAGGCCCGCTCTTCCGTGGTGTCCGTCAGCGTGGCTCGTCTCGTTTCTGCGGGTGAGATTCGGGCCCGTCGTTGGCAGGAAGGTCACCTAAGAGGTTTGTGGTCTCGTCGCCATGGCAGGAGGCTACCACTGGTTTGTCCCAAGTGGATGAGTCCCGTCCGGTCACTTGGTAAAGTTGGCGTCTGTCCGTTCCACTGCTGGAAGGTTCCTCTTTTCCTTTGCTAATTCAGAAGTAATTTCTAGAGAGAGACTTTGGTGTCTGCGCATTTGCACGACCAGTTTTCTTTCTCCACACGCGTGGTAATGCTGCTCTGCCCACGCCTTTGGACTTCACGGTGTATTTCCTGCGCTCGTGCTGACGGAGCGCCCGGCCTGTGCTCTGCTGTGCGGCCTGCCTATCTGCGGTGCCTCGGGACTCGTCACTGTGCCTCGTCACTGCTGTTACTACAGTGGGCTTGGGGACAGCCTGTCAGACCCCACGCTAATGACCGGGCCACTCGTAGAGCATCCCAGGTGTGGGTGCGGCAGAGGGGAGCCTGGCAGCTGGGCGGCCGGGGTCTAGCCCACCACGGGGTGTCGGGTGGACCTGGCGCGAAGGAGTCCGCTCTCAGGGTTTGAGGATATGCCTTAGCCACTCGCTTTTCTAGCCCGCCAGCACAGCTGTGCCCCAGAGGCGGTGCGGGGAGGTCGAGTCACGGAGGGAGGGTGGGGATGCTGAGGACACTGCTCTCCGGCCCCCGGAGGGAGCGAGCCCGGTCCTGCCCCCGCTGTCCTCGTCGGTCCTCCCCGTGGCGCTGGCGGGGCCGGGTGTGCAGACCCAGGGGACGATGCGTGTGCGGTGCCCGAGAGCGTGCGCGCACAGGATGGACGCCGACCGGTGTGGTCGGTGCCTTGTTCCGGTTCGTTTGCCTTGGGCCGTCTCCCTTTAACTTGATTTTCCGGGCACTGACGTACTGGTCACTGTGTGGTCACTGACGAGTCAGGGTGGTTTGCTCACGTCCCCCTGGTTGAGCTAAGCGGTCTCTAACAGTAGGCGGCGAGGAGGTTGTCGGTGAAGACGAGCTAGGTCTGATGGGAGGTGCAGCTCTGGTTCAGGATCGGGGCCCCCGTCAGGCTTCTCACGGACGTGGTCACGGACGCGGCTTGGGGAAACCAGAGTCCTACTTAGGAACAAAGCGGTCACGGCCTGTCGGCAGAGGGGCCGCGTATGGGCAGGATGAAAGGTTAACGTGTACAAATGAGATTCTTTTGTTGGGCTGGTGGCCTTCTGAGCTTTTTCTCTCTTCAGCCTGCTAGTTAAGTATTAAGTCTAACACCAAGAAGCTAAAACCAAAGCTTTCAAATTTAAACAATTACTGGATTCGTGTGTAGCGGCAGGAGAAAACACAGCCAGTGAATTGCCTGTTTTTATAAGGCATTTAAGATAGCTTTGGAAGACAGTGGAATATATTATCTTCACATTACATAAAAGACATAAGTGGCAAATATTTGCCAATGTTGGAGAAGCAAATCACTGATGTGAGAAGTGCCCACAGAAATGATTCTACCTGCTGAATGTCATTTCGTCGGCGGAGAGCTGTTTCTCTTTGTTTAGCTTGTGCTCGGTTATGAGCCTGGGGATGAAAGTAGCAAATAGAACTTAACAGCTCATTCTGCTCTTAGCATTGACTCAATATTTACTTGTGCAAAAGGCTGCCTGCTTTGAAGCCCGAGAAAATGACACTTGGAGACGTTCGTTTTTATCGCGTGCGGCTGCGTGGGAGTGGGATCGGGCCGTGTGCAAAACACGCGGGTCCCGAGGCCCGCGGAGCCAGCGCCTCCCGGGCGTGGGGCCTTGAGGTCAAGGGTGTGAGGCGCCCGGCCCTGGCACTCCGGGTGTTCAGACGCGACTAGAGAAGGAGCGAGGCCGGGTGCCCGGACTCGTAGTTCCAGTGAGCACTGAGGCTGGCTCGAGGCTGGCGAGCGTCCGAGTAGGAGGCAGGGAGGCGAGGCGGCTGTTGGGAGGAGGGGGTCTGTGGGGCTGTTCACCCCGGAAGCGAGACTTGGAGTTAGCTGTCCCCACGGGGCCTGGGGCTGGAGGACAGTCCCGCGGGGCCGTGATGGCGGGACGAGGCAGTTCAGCCCCAGCGTCAGGCCCTGACTGCGTGACTGGAGAAACGAGGTCCACCCTGCGGGGTCTTGTGACCAGGAGGTCATTTACGTGAAGTGCCCGCATAGTTCACTCGCTCTTGGTGTGGGCGCTGGGCAGAAACAGGGAGCCAGACCCCCGGGGCCCCGCTCTCCAGGAGCTGACATTCCCGTGTGAGGAGACAGGAAGGCGGGGACACACACACGCACATTCAGGGCGCTGGAAACTACCAGAAGGTGCTAAGTGCACGTGGAGAACAAAACTGCCGAGGTAAAGGCTGGGTGCTGCTGGAGATGAGCGGCCAGCAAAGACCCTTGGGAACAGGCTCTTTTGTTTCTTCATTTCTTTATTTAAAAGTTTCCTTATTTATTTTGAGAGAGAGAGAGAGAGAGAGAGAGAGTGATAGCCAGCCGGGGAGGGGCACAGAAAGAGGGGAGAGAGAGAATTCCAAGCTGTCAGCATGGAGCCTGACATGGGGCTCGAACTCACAAGCTGCGAGATTGTGACCTGAGCCAAAATCAAGAGTCGGACACTTAAACGACTGAGCCCCCCAGGTGCCCCTGGAATAGGCACCTTTAAGGGAAGGTCGATTTGAAGGCGGGGAGGGGTCTTCCAGGGGCAGCCAGCTGCGGGACAGGGCACCCAAGCCCTGAGGCCCAGGGCCTGGTGGGGGAGGGCTGGGAGGGGGACGGAGGCCAACAAGCAGGAAGGGGCAGGTCCTGAGGGTGCCGAAGGCACAAAGGAGGAGCTCAGCATGAAGCCTCTGGAAGGTTTTGAACCAGGGGAGCAAAGCTTGGCACGGGGCATCTGAAATTTCTTCCACGGAAGAAAGATCCACGGAAGATTTCCAGGCAGGGTGTCGCCAGCGTCCTGGGGCTGCGGGTGGGTCCTTGGGCAGCCACTTGGGAGTGTGGAGGGGTAGGGAAGAGATCAGGGTAGTAGACTTGGGAGGGGGCCGAGGCTGTGGGCTGGGGGTGCCGCAGGGCTGGCGGAGGGGGGTGCTGGCGCCTGGTTGGACGTGAAGCCGGGTAGACTGGGGAGCAAGGCAGGCCCAGACCGTTATGGTGGGAGCCTAGGGCTGTAGGAGGGGGTGGCTGGTACACACAGAGACGCGTTGTTTCACTGGGGACACAGAATCAGGTGCTCATGAAACAGAGCCAGGGAGAGCAGTGTGTCCAAGTAACTGCCCACGTGCTGCCGTTTTGGGTGCTTTCTTTGTGCTGGTGCAGCGCTCTGTGCGCGTATCCGTACGTGTGGACGTTCCCCGGCTGGCGCCCCGTGCGTGCGTCTGTACGTGGGGACGGTCCGTGGCTAGTGCTCTGTATTCCTCCACGGGGACGGTCCCTGGCTTGGCAATAGTTCAGTTTACTGTTTCCAGACTTTACGATGGTGCCAAAGCGATGCGCATCCAGTGGAAGTTGTACTTGGAATTTTGAGTTTGATCTTTTCCTGGGCCAGCGATCCGCGGTTCGCTCCTCTCGTGATGCTGGGCAGCGGCCACGGCTCCCGTCAGCCTCTCGATCGCGAGGGTCAGCGGTGGTCCGCCGACGACCGTTCTGTCCCTCACTTTCTGCACGGTGTTTGAGCAGTTACACGAGGCGGTCAGCGCCCTGCTGTGGACTGGGCTTTGCGTTGGCCGGTTCTATCTCACCGTAGGCTGATGTGAGCGTCCGAGCACGTTAAGGTGGGCCGGGCTAAGCGGTGGTGCTCGGCAGGTTAGAGCATTGAATGCAGAGACGAGTCAGAATGTGTGGCAGTGGTCCTGACCCCGACGTGCCGGCTCTCTGCTCCGGGCGGGTCTGGCCCTGGTTTGCAGCTGAGGAGGTTGAGACTTGGGTGCAGCAGGCGGGCCCCGGGGCCCTACGGTGAGGTTCTGGGGGGTGGGAGCCGGTCCCGATGCAGGCTCCCCCCGCACTTATTCCCGGTTAGCGTGGCCACCGGCCTTCTCGGTGCTCTTCAGAGGCCTGAGGGAGAGGGGTCTTTTTATTCCCCAGGGCCTCCTCAGAGAGCCTGGGGCAGAGGGCTTGCCCTGGGCGCTGCGGGATGACTGCAGGCTCTGTGGCCGGAGGGCGCTTCTGCTCTCCCGGGTCCTGGCCGTGGGCCGGCAGTGCCCCGCATCGCCCTCTGGTGGCCAGGCGCCGGCCCTGCAGCCGGAGCTGCGTCGCCGCAGCAGTGCACCTCCGAGCAGCGTGTCCTCAGGGCGAAGGTGGTCTTGGGGAGCTTGGGACGGCTGAAGGGTGAGAGGGGCAACAGGAGAGCTCCAGCCAACTCTGCCTTTCCCTGGAGTCTGCCTGGGGAGGATGACACTGGGAGCTACCCAAGAGCAGAGACCCCGCGGGGCGGGGGGTGGGGACTAAGGGCCACCTTAGTCTTTGTGGTTTGTGCAGCCTCCTGTAGCAGTGACTCTCTGTGTTCTGTGCAGGCCACCCCAGCCGCGCGCTGGTCTCAGACACGTGCTGCTTCTCCCCCCTGCCCTGCTCCTCTCCTCCCCTCCCCCCTTCCCCCCTCGTCTCGCTCTGACCCATACCACCCGCACCTCACCTCTCCTCTCCTCCTGCTCCTCCCCCCCAACCTTGGCCTCTGCTCCTGCCCCCTGCTCCCTCGTCCCTCCCCTGCTCTTCTCTCCCCGCTCCCTCCCCCTCTCTCCCTCCCCTCTTCCTTCCCCCCTACCTCATCCCTCCTCCTCCTCTTGCTCCTCTCCCCCTGTCCCACCCTGCAGCCTTCCCTCCTCCTGCCCCCTGCTCCCTCATCCCTCCCCTGCTCTTCTCTCCCCGCTCCCTCCCCCTCTCTCCCTCCCCTCTTCCTTCTCCCCTACCTCATCCCTCCTCTTCCTCCTGCTCCTCTCCCCACCTTCAGGGCCTGACCTGACCTGGCCCTTCCTCTCGGGCCTCCCCGCCTCCCAGGCCTCGGCACCACCGTCCCTCTGCCCCGGATTTCCGCGTGACTCACTTCCTCCAGGTCTCTGCTCAAGTGTCACCTCGTCACGTGGATCTCTCGACTGAACTGTGGGCAGCGTCTGCCTGATGCCCTTGCCCCACCCGCTGTGGCGCCTCCTCAGCCGGCACTGCCTTCCCGCAGAGCACCCTTCGCCCTCGGCCCGCTGAGCGACGGCTGGACGTTTCTGCCCTCCCTTTGGGCACACCTGGTCCCCTCCCTCCGCTTTTGTTCCTTGAATTACTCAGTGACTCCCGCTATCTGAACGATGGTGTCGCAGCCGCACCACACGTCCTGTCACTGCGGGCAGCGTTCCTGCTGCTTGCCCTGTCAGTTCCACCCCGCCTGCCCTTCAGAGCCTTTGCCCCGCGTGGGCCCCGCTCTCGGCCGGCCGTCCTCCCACCCGGGTCGGGGGCCGCACGCCTCCTCCTCGGCCTCGTTTCTCCGCCCTGGCGCTTTTGTGAGCCTCACTAACACGGTGTTGTGGGAGGTTAGAGAGATGGGAAAGAGGATAAAACCGACCGGCAGATTTGCCACTGTGGGGGCCCCTGGCGGCTCGGTCAGTTGAGCGTCTGACTCGGGCTCAGGGTGTGATCTCCCGGTCCGTGGGTTCGAGCCCCACCCTGTCTGTGCTGACGGCTCAGAGCCCGGAGCTGCTTCGGATTCTGTGTCTCCCTTCGTCTCTGCCCCTCCCCTGCTTGCTCTCTGCCTCCCTTGGTCTCTCAGAAATAAATGAAAAATGTTAAAAAAAATCTCCACTGTGCCCGCATGCTGAGCGTTGTGGTCTGTGCGTCCTGCCAGCTGCCGAGCTCCCCTGGGAGGTACTCCCCACGTCGGCTCCCCGTGTCGTCGCGGCCTTGGGACGGGAGCACGAGGGCCCCGGGGACACGCCGCCCCCGGCGTCCTTCCTCCAGGCCACGGGTCCGCCGTGGGCTGCGCGTAGTGGCACCCCGCTTGGAACAGACCAGACCGAGTGTGACGCGGCGAGAGACGGTACTTCCTGCAGGATCGCGAGCAGAGCAGACCCGCAGTTTGACAGGAGACCTCTCCGGGCTCGTTCAGGGAACTCTGTTGAGTGACGGTTTTCTGTGGGTGATCCTAAGAGCTAATGTTAAAAACGCGTTCGTGAGTCTCCTTTACAGACTTAAAAGTCAGTCTTTCACACGTTTGTCTTTTCACTCCGATACTTGGCTTTGTAGGGTTGGATGTTGGCGGAGCGCGTGACGGGGGTGAGGCCGCGGGGCCTGCTTCCTCTGTGAGGGTGAGCGAGGGGGGCGGGCGGCCTACACGCAAGAACCGCTGCTTGCCCTCTGCAGCTGTGACGCAGCCCCCCCGACCTCTCTGCCTCTCATCGCGGCTCAGGTACCCGTTTCACCGGCCGACGCGGGGTGCCTCGCGTTGAGGGCTATCAGTGAGCACTTGCCTCGGCTGCGGGTGACAGAAGCAGACTCGGGGACTTCGAGACAACTGGGGTTTAGTTTTCTCCACGTGACGCGGGGGGAGGTGGCTTGTTGGCGTTGGCTCGCTGCGCTGTCATCAGCCATCGAAGCCGGGGGCGGCAAGATGGCGGTCACCGTCTCGTGCGAGGTGAAGGGCAGTCACCCCGGCACCTGGATTCGTATCAGGAAAGCAGAGTTTGGCCAGAGCTGGGTCACACGTCGACCCCTAGCTGCAAGGGACCCTGACAAATGAGTATCTCGTGCGGCTCAGCCGTCGGCACTTTGAAAGTGGGGTTCTGGTGGCAGGAAAGAGGGAGGGATGGGTCCTGGGTAGACAGCCACCCCCGTGCGTCGCTCAGATGGGTTTGCAGGTTTGCGTCACCTCCCCGGATGTCTAGTTCCCTGAGGTCAGGGGCCGTGTGGCTGGTACCTAACCCTGTGCCTGATGCACAGTAGGCCCCAGAAGACGTTACAATTGTCTCACGCGCTGTGCAGAATAGTGGGTGTGGAGGGAGCCGATGGGCACACTTTGAAGTTCACGGGCAGACACAGCCTTTAGAACGAGCTCTCCCCCGCCCCGAGTTTTCCCCAGAAATGGAGCGGACACTCTGAAGGGCCACAGGCCATTGCAAGCGGGGGTCTAGCTCTGGAAACGGCAAAGAAAATGACGTTTTCGTTTTACGATGGTTTGTGCTTTCTGGAGTCTGTTACGAAAAAGAACGACCACCAGCGGGATGAGAACTGGTGTGTGTCGAGCCGAGCTGAGCCGAGCTGAGAAAAGAGCCGAGCCGAGGACGGTTGTAAAAATGCGTTAACTCAGGAAAACGTGCTGATGCCTTCGGACCCCCTGGGGCTCAGGGTGTGAGGGGGAGCCGTTCCCCGCGGACGGAGAGGTGACGGAGCCTGAGTGGGCACAGCTGGGGTCCGCGGCAGGCGGGTCACAGCGGGGTCTGGAATGGCGTGTGCCGACTGCGGGCCCGGGAGCCCTAGCGGAGGACTCGTGTCGCTCGCGGCCCTCGGCCCCAGGTGCTGCTTCGCTCCGCCTCGCAGAGGCGGCGGGCTTCAGGGCTTCGGTGCGTTGAAAGGAGGGAGTCTGGCCCTCGCTTGGCGTGATGATGCCGTGTCTGAGTCCGTTCCGGCCACGCTAGCGGGACACCGGACTGGGGCTTCTAATGACAGATGTCCGTCTCTCACCGTCCCGGAGGCTGGAAACCCAGGGCCCAGGTGCCGGTCCTTACGTGGCCGCGGTGGGAGGGGGGCTCCCCGGGGCCTCTTGTGTAGGGACCCTGACCCCACCCTGGGGCGTGGCCCTCAGGCCCTGCTCGCCTCCCAGAGGCTCCACCTCTAGACCCCGTCTTGCTGGGAGCCAGGATCGAACATGTGAATTCTGGGGCCACCAGCAGCCACTTTGCTGGATGAGACGCAGCAGTGCTGGGTCACTTGCCCACGGAAGTACCTCCCCAGCTTGGTGGTGACCGTACGTGATAGATGGAGCTGGCGGCCTCCCGTCAGTCCCATTTTGCAGACGAGGAAACTGAGGTTCGGTAAAGGAGGAGGACGTGCCTGAGGTTAGGGCTGACTGGTGCCCGCGGTCCTTGGGTTTCTCACCCGGCTCCCTTCGCCCTGCTTGCCGATGTGCCCATGGTGAGCCCCAGGACACAGGACCTCCCCTCTAGACATGTGGTGTGGGAGGAAGTCATACAGGGTTAAAGAAAGAAAACAGGAAGAAACATCTGGCGAGTGGGAGCGGAAGGCTCGGGAGATGAAGGATAAATCAGTGCGGCCTTGCACCTGGATTTACTGGGGAGAAGAAGTTGAAGTTCAAGTCGGCAAGAGTAAGGAAGGCGCTGGGCTTTGTGGAGGGAGGCGAGGAAAAGCACCTTTATCCTGGATTTATTGTGGGAGGGGAACGTTGCCAGTATGGCTCTGGTTTGGTTTTTAGCCAGCTCTTGAGAATAATATAAACGGAAGGCTTTCTGGTAAAATCTTAGACTATGTGCAAATTGGTCCTAAAGGGAAACAGTTCAAGTTTGTTAGAACGCTTAAAAAGCCAACGTCATTTTCTTAGGATAAGTTACTCTAAGAAAATTAGGTGAGGATATCTTTTCAAACCCACTTTTTTAAAAAAACTTTTTAATGTTTTATTTTATTTTTGAGACAGAGAGAGACCAGAGCAGGGATGGGGGAGGGTCAGAGAGAGGGGGAGACACAGAATCCAAAGCAGGCTCCAGGCTCCAGGCTCCAAGCTGTCAGCACAGAGCCCGATGTGGGGCTCAAACCCACGAACTGTGAGATCGTGACCTGAGCCAAAGTCAGGAGCTCAACCAGTGACTGAGCCACCCAGGCGCCCCTTCAAACCTGCTTTTAAACCCATGATGTAACTCGTGTGTCTGTCCAGGGTCCTAGAAGGGAGAGTCGGCACAGCACGGAGGGTGAGGAGCCCCCCCCCCCCCCCCCCCCCCGGCAGCCTGCCACCCGCTGCTGACTCAGCACCTCAGCGACAAAGGACATGGAGAGCAGGGCCCAGGCTGTAGGCCCCACGAGGTCCCCTCGCGCTTTGCTGTTTGCCAGCAGAGCGGCCTCGGCAGTGTTTTCAGGCTTCTTTGACTTTACTTTCTTCACCTGTAAAATGGGTACAGCGACCCTCGTCTTGGAGGCTTGACGAGCTAATCCCCAGAGGTGGTGAGTGCAGCGCCTAGCACGTGGTGGGCCTGCCCTCCTGCCTGTGCGGCTTTTCTTCTCCCTCTGCCTCCTTCCCCCACTGTTGTCTTCCCCACTGAGGCCGGGAGGATGCAGGTCGATTTGTTACCTTTATTTCCAGTTAATCTTGTATCGTAAGCCTCTGCCATGTGGCTCAGTCTTCATAACCGTTGTTTTTAATGGCTGTATGATGTTTTAGAAATGATCTCTACTTATAAAGTTTTTATTAAAATTGTGTATCTGTCTAAATCAGCATTTAATTTGTATGTCTAATCAAAACCTAGGCGTTTAATGTAAGTATTCAAAACACGTAATATAATTTACGCTAACAGAATCGCTCTTTGGTGTTCTGGACGAGAGGAGGGGTAAGAATGCACAAGAGTTTGTCACTTAAAGTTTGGAGACTGGTCATGTTTAATTTTTTGTTTACTAGTCTTAAATTTTTTTTTTAACATTCAGTTTTGAGAGAGAGAGAGACAGAGAGACAGAGAGACAGAGCATGAGCAGGGGAGGGGCAGAGAGAGAGGGAGACACAGAATCCCAAGCAGGCTCCAGGCTCCCAGCTGTCAGCACAGAGCCCGACGTGGGGCTCGAACCCACGAACCGTAAGATCATGACCTGAGCTGAAGTTGGATGCTTAACTGAGCCACCCAGGCGCCCCAACTAGTTTTTTTTTTTTAATTGAAAAAGCTACATTATGCAATGTTAAAAAGTCCAGGTTTGCCCCCGAGGGCGTCCATGACCGATGGATCTCCTCCCCCCGCGCCCCCACCCCCTGGCGCCACAGCCCCTCCTTGCTACCTGCTTTCGGAAGCGTTCCGTGCGCGCAGGCAGCCGTGCAAAGGCGTGTGTGCGGGCTCCTCCCCGGTTCTTTCCGAAGTACGAGTGGAAGCGTGCTCACCTCCCGGCCCTCTTTCTCACCGCGTGCGTCAGGGCTCCTGAGAGCAGGGGGGGTTCAGCGCACACCCAGCCTTCTCTCCCTCCCAGATGGCAGAGCGCAGAAGGATCGTCGTGTGTTCAAGGAGCACGTTCTTTCTCACAGTTGAGCTGAACTCCACGGAATATACAGAGAAGCATCCGGAGGCATGCTCGGTAGCGTTCGGCGTGTTCACGAGGCCACGTTACCAACACCTCGTGTGGTGTAAACACAGAATGTGTAGTCAGTCGGAGTTTTTTGGTAGAACGGCAGTGACAGAATTGGGGATGCTTTGTTCTGTCCGCTGAAGAGATGGCTCTGCCACGGCCCTTTGGGTCGCCCTGTTCGGTGTACCCGTGGTGAGGCGTCACTCGCCCTGGGATTAAGTTACGTCCTGGAAACAGGAATCATCCGCCCTGTGACTTCGAGCCCACGTGCGGGCTCCCGGGCCGGCTCAGACGCGTATGCCTTGTGTACTGGTTCTGGGATCACAGGAGGCTCAGACCCGGGCTCAGACCTGGGTGTGCGGTGGAAACTGTGGTCCAGGGTGGGGGGCGACCCTTGCAGGTGTGGGCCCCCGAGCCCTGTCGCTGCCCTGTGTGTCGCACATTCTTGGTGCACGGAGCCCTCGCAGCCGGCGGGGGCGGCAGGGCCTTCCCGTGTCAGAGCGAGTGCCCGGTCAGAATTAAGCCTCGACTCTGACTACGGAGTCCGTGCGCCTGCAGCTCGTGGGGCCTTGGGTCTCGCCTGGTACAGCGGGCCAGGGCTCTGGGACGGGTCACAAGGTAGCCTGTTCACCTATTTTAGGCCCCTCAGGGTCATTGCTGTGGTTGGGAGATGACCCCCAGGTGACTTTTTACACGCGTTTAACAACCAGTCTTCCGGTGGCATCTGAGGATGGGGGAGGTGACGCCCGTGCTTCTCCCAGGGCCGCAGGGCTGCTGGTGTGCGTGCAGGGGCCTTCCCGGGGGTCCCCTCTGTCCTGTGCGCCCCGTGTCCCGTGTGCGGACGGTGCTCTGACGGCCGGCAGAGGCGTCTCTCTGACCCATGTGGGCCATGATGCTGTGATGCGTCTTGTGACTGTGTGTTTACAGTCTTTCCCACAAGCAGAAGGTCAGTTCTTTGGAGCTAGGTGGCTTCTGTGGGAAAAAGACCTTTTACGCACTATTGATCAAACCCTTCCTTTTTGTCGTCCTCCCCTCAATACGCTGGTCGTTCTAGAAGTTTATGATGCGGAGAAGGAAGAAATATGGAATCAGAAACGGGCGTGGGACCCCTCCACCTCGTGCCCTGGGCACGCCCGCTGCCTTTTCCTGACCGTGGGAATGCCCGCCATCTCTGCTTTGAGGCTTACACCCTTTGTCCTTCGGTTTTGCTCCCGTTAATGTCTTTTGTAGAAGATGTGGCCTATTGAAGTGTGCTTAGCAGATGTTTGTTGGAGGAGGTTATAGTGGGGTTAGGTGATTTGAACTTGCTTTATGGAGTGTAGCAGCTGACTGTCACTTCTTGGTTGGCCTGTGGAGGGGAAGGTTGACCTTAAGGAGGGGCGATTTTATCCCCGGTCTGCTGCCGAGGGGCTGGGGCAGGGCCCCCGCATCCCCAGGCTGTGGTGTGACCTGTGATCAACCTCGGTGACCTTTGGCCTCTGGGGAGCGCGTCCATGCTAGGTTGTGTATCAGGGTCTGGTCGCTCGGCTGTGGTCTAGGACGTGACTCGTTATTGAGCTCCGCGTGTGCAGGGCAGTGAGTTGACCTCAGGTTCCTACGGATGCTCGACAGTGGGCGTCTGGATATGCGACGTGCTTGTTTTGGCGGGGTGCAGGTGGTCACTGAGGCCACCGTGGAAAGGCTTCGGTGCCTGTCACTGGGCCGGCCAGGGAGGCCGGTGAGGAGGTGGTGGGGGGACAGAGTGTGCTGGCGCGTCAGAGGCCTTGTGGGCTCAGCCGTCCTGCCCTTCATCCAACAGAAGTTTAGGGGACACTTGGCAAGTACCAGCTCCCTTGCTGGACGGTGACGTCCCTCCACTTGACGGCTGTGTAGGATCCCGAGGGCCACGTCTTGCCTTGCGGGTGTGATCTCAGTGGCTGGAGGTGGGACGAGGCCGCCCCAGGCTGGGGGACGGGTGCGAGCCCGGCCTTGAGGGAGGAGGTGTGGAGGTGGGGCGGTGACGACTGCGCGTCAGCAGAAGCCACACGGCCACCTGGACGGGGCTGCCTGCGGTCCCCGGCCGAGCCGTGTGCGGCTGTAGCGGCCGGGCGCCGGGTCTCAGGGACCGCAGAGGCGGAGTCGCGGCGTCGGGGGCAGCCGGCCGGCACAGCGCGTGCGCGAGGCTGGGTGTGTTTGAGGGACCTGTGTTCAGCCTGCCGCACCGCAGGCTGTCGGGTCTTGGAGAAGGCGGTAGCAGTGCCAGGTGGGGCCCCGGCTGGGAACCGAGGCACGCGGTTCTGGGGCAGCCCCGGGGCAGCGGGAAGAACACGGGCCGTGGAGGGGAGGGGCTGAGAGCCTGGGTTCAGATCCCGTCTCTGCCACCGTCAGACCTTCTCGTTGCTTGTTTCGTCCTTGGCCTCAGTTTCCTCCTCAGTGAAGTCAAGGAATCAGTGCGGCTGTCGCAGAGGTCGGGAACTCTTGACGCGTCGACTGTTCTGTGGGTAATTGGGAGCCATGGAAAGTGTTTTGGGGGGGAGTGGGCTGATCAGAACCGTGCTTTGGGGAGGTTAATCTGGCTTCTGTTCCTCTGTGATAATCGTGCTGTAGGGCTGCGAGTGACAACGTATGGGTGACACTGAGATTCAGCAGCAAGTGAATTAACCGTGCTTTGAACCGTAGCTCTTTGGAACTCCCTCGTGCTGTTTGTGGGTCTGATGGAAGCTTTGGCTCCCCTGCCCTCCTCCTCCTCCTGCTTTCTCGGGGCACCAGCCCTTTCTTCTCTGCACACCCTGTGCTCGCAGCAGGCTCAAATATAATGAGGCTGTTTGGAGCCGGCTGCTAGTGGGGGATCGACATGGGAATGTGGGAGCGTCATGTATCACGAGGATCACAAGGGGCCCCTGTGACGCTGGCTGTGCGGCCCACTCTTGTCTGTCACCGTGTTGGATGCTTGGCCTCGGATCCTCCTCGGCCACCCTGGCCCAGCGGGCGGGCCCACCCCTGCCCAAGCCGCGGGCCGCTGTCCTTCTGGCGGCCCCGAATCCCGCACGCCGTTTGACCGGCTCGCGGGGGCCGAGACCTAACGTTTCCGTGAGTGTGGATGAGGAATGAGCGGAAGGCACACCGTGGTTTCGTTTTAAAGGTGCAGCCAGGTGACTCGGTACTTTGGAGCGAGTTTCTTGATCCGTGTTTTATCAGAGCACGGTTGTCAAATTTGGAAGTGCCACCAACTTACGTTTCCGAGTCCTCGTAAACTTAAATTTGCCTGTTTCGACCTTCTCTTAGCTTTGATCTCTTCTTGCTTTGGTTCTTTGTAAGCCATCTGACAGTTTTGGTGGCGCTCAGCACGTCAGCATGTCCACAGCGGATCCTGCTGGCGTGGGCCCCCCCCCCCCACCGCTGTCCCGCCACTGCCCACCCCCCACGGCCCCCCGGTGCTCCCCACTGCCCCGTTCGTCTCTCCAGCAGCCCGGAGCTCTTTCTGTGTGTCCGTCGCTTTCATTTGGTTGTCCCTTTACTTTAATGACCTTCTAGATCAAACTATTAAATACTTCACTGAAGTACACTCTTTTCATCCATTTATTCGTGGTTATTTCCTCAATAAAATATATATTGAATTAGTAAGACGAATTTTCTTATGTGTGCCAATTCTATCAGAAGTCATTAAAACTTTTCTAGATTTGGACCTTTTGTGCTTGAAAATTCTATCCCCATTACCTAAACCAAATACTAAAGTGTAAAATCTATTTAGCAAAGTCATTTTTTGATCTTTAGTAGCATTTAATTTATAGTTATTTTCAATGAGATTTTAAATTTGCTTTGGCTAGTGTGCCTTTTCTTTTTTTTTTTTTCGAGACTGAGAAATCCTATTTTCATTTTAGCTTTTTATCGTCTCCTCCATCTTCCTTGGGTGGAAGAAGAAAATAGTGAAAATTATTTTTGATTATTTTATCCCATTAAAATACATGGTTGTACCAGGCTCGGCAGACAGAGCCCGGAGGCTCCTGCTTCAAGGGGAGACAGATGGGTTGCAGATACTTACAGTGGAGTGCGGACAGGATTGGGGCATGCGTGTGCGTGTGTGTGTGCACGCACGTGTGTGAATCCTGTGGGATGTAAGGAATTATACCTGGGGTTCCAACCCGCCTGGGAGCAGGGGGTCCAGAGGCACCGGAGTAGCTGCAGGGAGGGGTGAGCCTCCCCCACCCGAGGAGGGGCACCTCGTGGGCAGGGGATGGGATGTGGATACCCGAGGCGGCATGTGGGAAGGTGCCTGGGTGGGCACCTGAGGCCCAGTGGCACAGGCGGAAGATCCCCGCAGAGCAAGGGCTGGGAGCCTTGGAGGAGCCCGAGTGGGCAGCCCGAGGCTGGTGTCGGTCTGTTCTTTTCTGGACCCTTTGCACATTCAGATACATTCAGATGGCTCCTGGTCGTCCTTCACTGGGTGTTCGAGGGGCGGGAACAGAGCCCGATCTGGTGGAATATTCAGTGTGTTCATCTTTGATATTGAGTATAGTTTAAAATAACAAACGTCCAATGTTTAAAGTTTAGTACGCGCAGCGAACGATGGCCAGAAAGAAAAGCGCCTCAGGTGAGGTGTTCAGTGGCCGCCGTGTGCCGCGGGTGACACTGAGTTGTGTCGGGCGTTTTCTCGTCTTCTCACCACGAGCCTGCGAGGTGGGCGTGGCGTTCCCCTGGTTCTGCAGGGAGGAAACCGACTCGGGCTGGGACACGTATCTCCGCTTGCTCGATCAGCCCGCACTTAGGTGTGTCAGGGTGTCGAGGGGCCGAGCGTCGTGTCTCCTGGGACGGGACGGCCGTGACGACGCGTGTGTCTGTCTCTTCCTTTTTCAGGCCTGGGACCCAGCGGTGCAGCTAGCTGGGCATCGCACTGTTTTTACTTCCCGTAAACGATATCTTTCCCCTTGACACCAATGTTCTCTGAAAGCGCGGCTGTTAATGGCTTTGCTGTGGTCATTAAGTACGGGCGCTGCCTCCCTTCGCTGGCAGGTGAGGCGTTTCTCAGGCCATTTCTCTGTTGTTTGGGCATTTCGCTCGCTGTCGGTTGCGGTTTTGTTTTTCACTGATTGTCATGACCGGCCCCGTGAGGAATGTCCCTGAGTCGTGGCTCTGGTCACCTTCCGTGCTTCCCAGTGGAGTCCCGGGCCGGAGCTGCTGTCCGTGGGGGAGTGTCGTGGGTCACGGTGTCATCCTGCGTGGCCCTCAGCCCCCTGATGGTCCCGTGTGGTTCGACCGCATCGCCCGGCGCCCTTCCGTTTCATCCGCATCTGCGGCCGTGACTTGAGGTGCCCGGGACACAGGAGTTTGTGCCGAGCCTCGTGCTGCTCCTCTCAGAGCGCGCAGTCCTACCGCCTCACGTCTCACGGGCGCAGGTGGTTCCGCTCCAGCCTTTCTGGGTCCCTCCCTGCTCTCTCGGCACTTTTAATACGTTTGCTGCCCTTTCTGAATCCGAGTAGCCACTCACTCCTTCCCCAACCCATCCTCTCAGTCATCTGCTCACCGGTTTACCCACTCGTTTCTCTGGAGGACCCTTCCTAAGCATCTACGTGGTGCCCGTGAGAGGCTGGGGAGGCGCACTGGACGTGTGGAGGGGCTGGGCCCGGGAAGGAGGCCCTGGGCCTCGGGGAGGCAGGGGCGGAAGGCCGAGGGACGGGGGCCCCGCGAGGACAGGGCCCTGCAGGGAAAGGTGTGGAGCTGAGATGTGCCCGCGGCTCGGGGGTCCGGTGGGAAGGTCGGCTGAGCCTGGGGGTGTGCGGGCCTCGTGCCCCTGTGAGAGACGAAGCGTGACAGCCGGCTGTGCCCAGCGCTTGCAGGGAGGGCTCTGGAACAGGGAAGCCGTTCGGGGTTCCTCCTCAAGCTGTGTCCCTTCCCTGCTCTTGGTTCTTTCAAGATGTCCAGGTTCTCTGCTTGGTCGCGCCTCCCTCTCTCACCTCCACAGGCCGCGCTGCCCCTCCTTCGGCGCGGTCTCCTGCCTCTCCCACGACCGTCTGGGGCCCCTCTGCCTCGGTCTCACACACCGGTTTGGGGGGGTCTCTGGGGAGGCTCCGCACAGGCCTGGCTCAAGGCCAAGCTCTGTGCCGTTTCGGCAAACTGCAGAAGCACTGTGGCGGTCAGCCACCTTTCCTGCATCTCAGACTCGAATTCCCCACTGTCGTCAAGGCGCCGAGGGAAGCTGCCGGTCTCCAGTAAGATTAGGTGCGCTCTGTGCGGGACTTGGAAGAGAAGCAGTCCCGCTAGAAGCTAACCCCAGGATCACAGCATCGTCGGCGGGACTGGGTTTTCAGTAGGGCCTGTGCGATGGGCAGCCCAGTAAGGAACCCAGTTAGTACCTGGCCTCAAGAGGCCGGCGGGTGAGGCAGCCGTGTGGCAGGGGCCGGGACGACATCATGATCCCCGAGCGTCCCCAGAGGGGCTTGGCCGGCATAGGCTGCGCACGTGTTGAGGCGGAAGGTGAGTGGGTCGGGCTGGCTGGCAGAGGTCGAGGGGCTCAGACAGGTCTTGGCCGGCTGGTGGGGGCTCAGAGCTGCATCCGCCCGGGGCACACGCACTAGTCACTGTCTCCTGGGGGAGCTTCAAACAAAATACAACACAGCCAGCCCCTGGCCTCTCCCCAAGGCGGACCTCAGAGTCCTGGCTTGTAACTGCTGCTCCGGAGCGAGGGTGTCGGGAAAACCGGTGCCAGGAGTTTTCAGACTGTACCTGGAACCTTTGTGGCCGCAGCCGTGCGGATCCGGCTGCAGTAGGCTCTGGCCGGTGACAGGGCAACACCGAACCTCAGTGCTTGACCGAAACGCACCCCGTCAGCGGTCACAGTTCGTCAGAGGTGTGGTAGAGAGTAGAAACCTCGTGTTGAGATAAATAATACATCGTATTACAGAAAATGGGAAAGTGCAGGGAACCGCTGTGGAGAGATCATCACCTGTATCTATGTCAGTGGTCCCTCCTCCTCCCTCGTGTGGTCATCGTTTCTGTACCTCCCCGCATCTGAGCTCACCTGTGCAGGGCCAGTCCTCTCTGGAAGGTCAGGGCCCGGCCGTGAACTCTCGGCGCGGGGGGGAAGCCACGCGGCGGGATGCCGGGGCCCTGGCCGTGCTGCGTGAGGTGCAGCCTGCAGCCAGACAGCTTGGCCTGAGTCCTGGCCCCGTGACGCTGGGCTCACTCACTCCTTGTGGGGAGCTCTTAGAATGATACCTGGCGCTGAGTGCTTCGTAAATGTTCGCTGTGACAGTTATTGTCATTGTCATGGTCACTCACGGCTCCCCTCCCTGCTCCCCGCGTCCTCGATTTAATTTAATCAGCCGACTGTACCTCTGGTCTGAGTACCTGCTGTGCACCAGGTGCTGCTACGGTCCGGGAGTGCGGCGGTGACCGGGACCAACAGGTGCTGCCCCCGGGGAGGCCCACCTGCACAGGGGGGAGTGGGCCGTGCTGCTGTGACTCGGGGGACACAGGCGTGGGGGCCGGCAGCACCACCCAAGGGACAGGTGCCCCGTGAGCCGCTGTGCGCGATGCCAGAACCGCGCTGAGGACAAAGGAACAGGTGAAATTAATTCTAATGATAGATTTTATTTATCAACCCGACATACACGAGATATTATCTTAACACATTACACAGTTAATATACAGTCAGTATAAAACTGTGAACGAGATAACGTACACTCAGCTGTTGGTGCCGCTTGAAATCTGGTGTGTTTGTCACACTGAGAGCACGTCTCAGCTGGGCCACCTTCCAGGTGCCCAGTGGCCACGTGTGGCTCGAGGCTCCCACCCTGAGCACCCAGGGCTGGAGCGGGTGGAAGGACGGGCGTGATGGTGGCCGGGGTCCCGTCTGGTGAAGTGACGTGAAAGGTGTGGACTCGATGGTGCGGAGTGGGGCTGGGCGGAGCAGGTCGGCCGGGGGGTGGATGTGCGGCTCCTTCGGGGGGGGGGCTCGTGAGGCTGCACAGATGGCCGAGCTGACGGGCTGGAGGCGGTGGGTGGGAAAGGCCGTCGGGAGTGCTGCCGGGGGCCAGGATGTTCACCGAGATGGGCGCCGTGTGGAAAAAAGCCGGGGCTCGGATTGGGGCCCGCGGAGCCCGCGTGTCTGTGCCGGGCTGGGATGTGCGTCGTGACCCCTGCCCCACTCCTGCCCCTGACCGGCGCGGGGAGCACACTTCTTCTTAAATAGGCATTTGTGCGTGTGGCAGGCCTTCCAGGCGTTTTGGAGTCTCGGGAGGTTCCCGTAGAGCCGCGTAAGTCACCAAATTTGCTGCTAAACATCTCTGCGCCCCCCGTGCCCCAGTTCTCTGTACCCCCAGCGATTTCTTCCAGCTGCTCTTGCCTCCCCAGGGTCCGGTTTTCTGCTCTGTCCAACTCTTGGCGTCTGTCGGCCTGCTTCCCCTCCCTGTGGGCTAATTGTCCAGAGAGGGTCCCCCCTGCCCCCCGCTGCCCCCCCCCCCCCCCCCCCCAGGCTCCAGTGTGGCACACGGGGACCAGCGGTGACTTCGCCTTCTGGCCTGTGCCTCATCTCCACTAGATGCCGACGTGAATTATGTAATCCTGCCTTGCTAGAAAAGATTAGGAGTTGTTTTAAATAAAAATTGCCCTTACATGACGCCTGGGTGGCTCAATTGGTTAAGCGCCTGACTTCGGCTCAGGTCACGATCTCACAGTTAATGTGTTCGAGCCCCACATCCGGCTCTGTTGTCAACGCAGAGCCCGCTTCAGATCCTCTGTCCCCCTCTCTCTCTGCCCCTCCCCTGCTAGCTCTTTCAACAATAAATGTTAAAAAAAAATTGCCCTTACATATTAAATACGTGATATGAAAAAGCATTTTTACTGTTTATTCATTTAAAAAGTTTACTTAGTTATCTTGACAGAGTGCGAGAGAGCGTGCGCGCACACACTCACACACACGAGCAGGGGAGGGGCAGAGAGGGAGAGAGAATCCCATCGGCTCTGTGCTGTCAGGATGGAGCCCGATGGCAGGGCATGATCCCACGAACCATGAGACCATGACCTGAGCTGTGGTCAAGGGTTGAGTACTTAACCGACTGAGCCACCCAGGTGCCCCTGAAAAAAGCATTTTTATTTATTTATTAAAAGAGTTTATTTTATTTTATTATCTTCTTGTTTTTAATTTTTTATTTATTTTCGACAGAGAGAGAGGGAGAGTGAGCAGAGGAGGGGCAGAGAGAGGGGGAGAGAGAGAATCCCAAGCAGCCTCCTCTGTCCGTGCAGAACCTGATGCAGGCTTGATCTTACAAACGGTGACCTGAGCTGAAACCGAGTCGGATGCTCAACCAACTGAGCCCCCCAGGCACCCCTGAAAAAGCATTTTTTAAAACAAAAGGTCATCTAGGCTGTGAAAGACTTGGGTGTTCTTTCTTCATTTAGCAGTAAGTCACAGCCCTTTTCCGTGCTTAAATACTTGCCTGCAAGCAAACCTTTAATAACCTCGCAGCGTCCTGTCATTTGGATATACCACAATTTATTTGGCCGCCCCCTATTGTTACAGATTTGCTTTTTCCAAGTTTTCCCCCCTAAGTGCTGCCTTAAATATCCCCATGCTCACATCTTTGCTCTCATCTCTGGTTTTTTCTGGGGATAATTACTGGATGTGAAATTATTGCTTCAAAGGATATGCCTATTTTTAAGACTTGATCAAGTTTATTTTTTTCACATATTACGGGCCATCTGTATTTCTGCTATCAGTGTTCCGAGCTGCTCTCTCTGGGGTGGTGTTCCTGAGAGGGCTTTCCGTGTCCGGGTCATCAGCCTTCGGTTGTGCCGGCAGGTGGGTGGTGGGAGCCCTGGGGAGCGGTCAGGCTGTGTGCCCGCGGGGCTTAAGGCCCCTGGCATTTAGTCCTGATGACGATCCTGCCAAGTAAGCCTTACCAGGCCCGTTTTACCGTGCAGACGGTGAGGTTCCGACTTTTCTTGTCCAAGGCCACGTGGCCAGGCTGCGGTGGAATCGGACGCGGCCCGCGCAGTCTGGCTCTGGGACCCTCTCTCTCAACCTCAAGGCAAGTTCTGCTTCAAGGGAAGGGCAGCCTGAGTCACCATATGCCTCCTACCGAGAACTGCAGTGTTTCTTGTTTACTCTTCATTTAATGTTTCTCCGCGTTCCACTTTGTGTTGAGGAAGAGGCCCCAGCAATTTTTTATTGCTTTTTCTGCCCTTTTGGACACCGAGTCGATGCTCTTGCAGAGAGTCCGGGCCCCACAGATGTGCCTTCAGCTGCGTGCTGGTGCATTTATAGAGTGACAGCCCAAGGTCCCACCTCTGCCCCTGGGCTGGCTGCCCTCCCACACGGGGTTGGGAACGCGGCTTGCGGGCTGCTGGGGAGCTTGAAGGGACAGAAAGGCTGCATCTCCTTGATGCCAGAGGCTGGACGCACGTGGCGCTGGCCCGCGAAGTCTGCTCGCGCATCGTAACGCGCGTACCTGTGTTTGAACATCGAAGGTGGTGGCCGGCGCCGTTTCAGAAGGGAGGGAGGATGACAGGCGTGTACTGTGATGGGCTTGTAGGAGGGGCTCAGCCCGGCTCCCTTGGCAGGCGATCTCTCTAGCCTGCTGGGTGCTCAGTGGCTTTATTAAAAGACAGCACACCACCTTGAGTCCTGGTGGTTTCAGAGTCGGAGTTTCTGTTCACGGAGTTTCCTGAAATCCCTTGATGTGTGAACGCGCACACGGGGTGGGTCTGCCTGCCTTTCGTCTCTCCCATGTAGGTGTCGAGCAGCTTCTAAATCCGGAGGCGTCTGTCTTCGAGGCTCGTCCCCTCCCCCTACTCCGCCACACGCCCCTCTCCCCGGGTGTGGACTGATCCGGGACATTTCCATGTGGGAATCGTAGTGAAAGGAGCCTCCAGCTGTCGGTCTCTTACTGCCCTGACCTTGTGTAGCTAAACCGCGGTGCTGGGCTTGCACAGGCCTGTCAGTGCCATCCCACACGGAGTCCTTGGGACTGTCCCTCCTGGGCCGCCGAGAGGTGTCCACCAGGGGGAGCGGGCCGCATGGCTGGGAAGGGGGCGCTGGCGTTTGCCCGAGTCCACCGCAGTGTCCCGAATGGCTCCTGGCTCCCGGGCAGGCTCAGAGGGTTGTTGAATGAGTAAATGAAACCACAGAGCCACTTTCAGCTTTGTGTGTGTGTGTGTGTGTGTGTGTGTGTGTGTGTGTAAGACAGATGAGCTCACTGTAAAATCTGTTTTTCTTCCTTTGCCAGAAAGTCATCAACAGAGACTCTTTTCTCTGTCGTGTTGTAGAGTTGATTGACATGCTTCTTTGTGCCTGGAAAGCAAATTATGTGAAAATGTTCTTGACGATCTATTTATAAGTTTCACGATTCAGCAGCACTATTTGGTCATCGTCTGTGTCCTCAGGTGTCCTTCCCGCGCACCCGCCGCCCACAGGTGCGCCAGGCCTGCCGCTTGCCGTGACCCTGCGCCTGCCCTCTGGGCTGCAGGGGGTCGGATCTCGTTCCTTCTGCGCGTGCTTCGTCGTCGGGCACACCGCACTGTGTCACCGCCTGGGGCTAACTGAGTCTGTGTTTGCCGGGCTCGTGTGCAGGCTGTGAAGAGGCTGGGGAGAAAGGAACACACCGTGCGTCCCCGTGGTGAAGCTTTTTCCCCACGGCTGCAGATCGGGCCTCTCAAGCGTGGCCCACCCCCTCTCCGCCCCACGTCGCCCATTCCCGAGGCTCCAGCTGCCCGCAGCCCCTTTCGAACCTCATGTTCTCCTTTCTCAGGGAGCTACATCTTGGACACCTATACTGAGTGTTATAAGTGACAGCCTTCTTACGTCAGAGAGAGGCCCAGCTGCCCGCCGAGCATCCGAGCGGCACAGGCGGTCGGCCTGCCCTCGTTTCTGCCCAGACACGCTCGTCGGCGTGCTCAGCCTGCGCGGCCTGGCCGGGCGTGGGGTCGCGGCCTCAGGTGGGCTTTGGAAGCCTGGTGGCCCAGCCTCCCCGTGCCGCTCCGGGGCTCTGAGAGAGCCGGCCCGAAGTGCCTGGGTCTGCAGCCCAACAGGCCACTTGCCGCTGGGGAATCAGCGGAGCTTGGCCGGGATTTGCTGCCTTATCTGCACGGGTCTCGGATCAGACCATGTGAGCATAGTTACAGCTGCTCTGCAGTTCATCCTGCGAATCGGGTGACACGGGCACCCCCCCTTGTGCCTCCCCTCCTCCCGACGACCCCGTCAGTCATGAGGCCAGTGCCGTGCTCAGGACCGTTGCCCCGGAAGACACCCTACGGGTCTTTCCTGTGACTTTCATAGCCTTTCACTGAGAGTAGAAGCACCTTGGGGGTCGGGGCCGCCCTGGGCTCCTTGTGACTCTTAAACACAGCGTGGTTCTCGTATGGCCCATATTCCGCTTCTGTTTTCCTCGTCTGCTTTTTTTCTCCCATAAAGATTATTTATTTATTTATTTGTTCATTTTTTATGTCTTATTCTCAAGTTAGTTAACATACAGTGTGGTCTTGGCTTCAGGAGAAGAACCCAGTGATCCATCTGTTACACACAACACCAGTGCTCGGCCCGACAAGTGCCCTCCTTCATGCCCGTCACCCGTTGAACCTGTCTCCCTCACCCCAGCCCACCCCCATCAACCCTCAGTTTGTTCTCTGTATTTAAGAGTCTCTTACGTTTAGTCTCCTACCTTGTTTTAATATTATTTTTGCTTCCTTTCCCTTGTGTTCATCTGTTTTGTGTCTTAAATTCCACACGTGAGTGAAGTCCTATGATATTTGTCTTTCTCTGACGACTTATTTCACTTAGCATAATACCCTCCAGTTCCATCCATGTTGTTGCGAATGGTAAGGTTTCACTCTTTTTGATTGCTGAGAGTATTCCATTGTGTGTCTTTGTACGTGTATGTATATATATATATGTACGTACGTGTATACACTACATTTTCTTTATCCATCGATCATTCTGTGGATATTTGGGCTCTTTCCATCCTTTGGCTATTGTTGATAGTGCTGCTATAAACATGGGGTGCGTGTGCCCCTTCGAATCAGCACTCCTGTATCCTTTGGATAATTACCTAGTAGTGTTATTGCTGGGTCGTAGGGTATTTCTATTTATTTAAAAAACATTTTTTTTAACGTTTATTTTATTTTTGAGAGAAAGAGACAGAGCGTGAGGGGGAGAGGGACAGAGAGAGAGGGAGACACAGAATCCGAAGGACGCTCCAGGCCCCGAGCCGTTGAGCACAGAGCCCGACGCGGGGCTTGAACTCACGAGCCGCGTGATCATGACCTGAGCTGAAGTCGGACGCCCAACTGACTGAGCCACCCAGGTGCCCCAGGGTAGGTCTATTTTTAATTTTTGAGAACCTCCACACTGTTTTCCAGAGCGGCTGCACCAGTTTGCATTCCCACCAGCAGTGGGAAACGGGTTCCTCTTTCTCCGCATCCTCGCCATCATCTGTTGTTGCCTGAGTTGTTAGTTTTAGCCATTCTGACAGGTGTGAGGTGGTATCTCACTGTGGCTTTGATTTGCATTTCCCTGATGATGAGTGATATTGAGCATCTTTTCGTGTGTCGTTTGGCCATCTGGCTGTCTTCCTTGGGAAAGTGTCTATTCATGTCGTCTGCCCATTTTTTCACTGGATTTTTTGTTTTCTGGGTTTTGAGTTTGGTTAGTTCTTTATAGATTTTTGATACTCTATCTGGTATGTCATTTGCAAATATCTTCTCTTAATCCATCGGTTGCCTTTTAGTTTTGCTGATTGTTTCCTTTGCTGTGCAGAAGCTTTTTACCTTGATGAGATCCCCCAAAAGATTTCGCTTTTAAGTGATCTCTACATCCGACCTGGGGCTCGAACTCATGACCCCAGGATCAAGAGCTGCATGCTCCACTGACTGAGCCAGCCAGGCGTCCCCTTGCCTTGTCTGTTTTTAAGATTGTGTGGAGATGAGAGAGAAAGTATTGAAGAGGGAGCAGGCCAGGAGACTTTCCAGGGGACTGTCGTCCTCTTGGACATTCATGTGCTAGTTTGTTTGTTTGTTTATTTAGAGAGTGCGAGTGGGGGGAGAGGGACAGAGGGGGAGAGAGAATCCCAAGCAGGCTCGTACTGTAAGCGCAGAGCCCAGCGTGAGGCTTGATCTCGCAACCCTGGGATCAGGACCTCTGCTGGTATCAAGAGTTGGATGCTCAACGGACTGAGCCACCCAGATGCTCCGTTCATGGCCTGGTTTTTTTTTTTTTTTAATATGTTTATTTCTTTATTTTTGAGACAGTATAAGCACAGGAGGGGTAGAGAGAGAGGGAGAGAGAGGATCCCAAGTAGTCTTCGCGCTGTTTGCACAGAGCCCTATGTGGGACTTGAACCAACGAACTGTGAGATCATGACCTGAGCTGAAATCAAGACACTTAAGTGAGCCACCCAGGCGCCCCATGACCTCGGGTTTAATGACCGTTTCTTCCGCAGCTCTGCCCTGGTCACTATAAACCTGCTCCCGGCCGCTGTGTGCACTCACGTGTGTGCTGACTCTGGCCCGGACGTTTTGGGAGTCTCCCAGCTGGTCTTACTGTGTCATTCTCCTCTCTCTACCCATGTTCCACATGTGATCTTTTTACCGGTCTGGCCACGTCAGCTTCTGCTTAAAAGCTTTGATAGGCTCCCCCCAGGAGTGCAAGAGTAAAGGTCGAACTTCCAGCCTGGACCTCTCTCTCTGGCCTGGGCCACCCTCTCTGGTCTAGGCCTCTCTCTCTGGTCTGGGCCACCCTCTCTGGTCTGGGCCTTTCTCTCTGGTCTGGGCCACCTTCTCTGGTCTGGGCCACCTTCTCTGGTCTGGGCCTCTCTCTCTGGTCTGGGCCTTTCTCTCTGGTCTGGGCCACCCTCTCTGGTCTGGGCCTCCCTCTCTGGTCTGGGCCTCCCTCTCTGTCCTGGGCCTCCCTCTCTGGCCTTGGCCTCACTCTCTGGTCTGGGCCTCTCTCTCTGGTCTGGGCCTCCCTCTCTGGTCTGGGCCTCCCTCTCTGGTCTGGGCCTCTCTCTCTGGTCTGGGCCTCCCTCTCTGGTCTGGGCCTTTCTCTCTGGTCTGGGCCTCTCTCTCTGGTCTGGGCCTTCCCCTCTGGTCTGGGCCTCCCTCTCTGGTCTGGGCCCCTCTCTCTGGTCTGGGCCTCCCTCTCTGGTCTGGGCCTCCCTCTCTGGTCTGGGCCTTTCTCTCTGGTCTGGGCCACCCTCTCTGGTCTGGGCCTTTCTCTCTGGTCTGGGCCTCCCTCTCTGGCCTGGGCCTCTCTCTCTCTGGTCTGGGCTACCCTCTCTGGTCTGGGCCACCTTCTCTGGTCTGGGCCACCTTCTCTGGTCTGGGCCTCTCTCTCTGGTCTGGGCCTTTCCCTCTGGTCTGGGCCTCCCTCTCTGGTCTGGGCCTTTCTCTCTGGTCTGGGCCTTTCTCTCTGGTCTGGGCCTCCCTCTCTGGCCTGGGCCACCCTCTCTGGCCTGGGCCTCCCTCTCTGGCCTGGGCCTCCCTCTCTGGCCTGGGCCTCCCTCTCTGGTCTGGGCCTCTCTCTCTGGTCTGGGCCTCCCTCTCTGGCCTGGGCCACCCTCTCTGGTCTGGGCCTCCCTCTCTGGCCTGGGCCTCCCTCTCTGGTCTGGGCCTTTCTCTCTGGTCTGGGCCTCCCTCTCTGGTCTGGGCCTTTCTCTCTGGTCTGGGCCTCCCTCTCTGTCCTGGGCCTCCCTCTCTGGCCTTGGCCTCACTCTCTGGTCTGGGCCTCTCTTTCTGGTCTGGGCCTCCCTCTCTGGCCTTGGCCTCACTCTCTGGTCTGGGCCTCCCTCTCTGGTCTGGGCCTCTCTCTCTGGTCTGGGCCACCCTCTCTGGTCTGGGCCTTTCTCTCTGGTCTGAACCTGCCCTCTCACCTCATCAGGGGCTGTTCTCTGCCACTCCCCTTACCTCCAGCCATGCGGGCTCATGTTTGCTGTTTGGATGTGCCGTTCACACGCACACACGTGTGCACGTGCACACACACCCACACCCTCACATCGAGTGCACATGTCCGACCTGCTGGGCCCTGTTCTGAGTGTTTTTTACGTACCGTAACTTACTCTGTGCTCACAACAAACTGTGCGTTAAGTGCCGGTCATCCCCGTTTCGGAGGAGGAGCCCGAGGTGCTGGGGTAAGTGGGGTCCCCAAGGTCGAGTGCTCACCAGGCTCCCTGACCGGGACCAGAGCCAGGGCAGTGTCCTGTTCCTGTGCAGTGTGCAAGCGCCTTGCTCTGCTCACGCAGTTGGGGTCCCCCACCCTCCTCCCTCGGCCTGCCCGCCTGTGCCCCGTCCGGTCCCAGAGCAGGTGGCAGCCGCCCGGCCCCCCCCCGCCCCGGTGGAATCACCGTGTGGTCAGCGGCCCCGCGCTCTCGCGCTTTCAGAGCTCACAGTCCACGTGGCCAGTAGGTACTTAGGAAGCTCAGGGGGCGTTTTGAGGTTCTTAAAACACACGCTTCAGAGTTGACCGTCCCTGCTGGCCTGGCGAGAGCAGGGACCTCGTGAAGAACGTTTTGCCACAGCCTCTCTTGTGCTCGGCTCTGTGACTTTGAGGAAGTCACCTCTGCTTTTGCTGCTGATTAGAGACAAAACTCGTACAACTGACTTACTAGTAGGGAGAGAATACATCTACTTAGCGTTGCTGCCAAATTAATACTGTATCTGGAAGGCCAGAGAAGAGCCAAGTTAAGAGAATCTTCCTGCATAATTTATGAAAGACTGAGTCATAAAATAAGCATTTACAGTGGCCTGTTTGCCCGAGGTAGGGAGCGATAGCGTGGCCATCATTCACAGCGATGGAGCTGGTGGCGTTTATGTGCCTCCACAGGTCTCCTGGCTCCTGTGCTCCTCATAGATTGCCGAGGTCATCTCTGGCCTCTCGCTCCAAAATTGGCTCTCTTCCTGTTGGGGGACCAGAACCTTGAAGTGCAGGGTTGTATGCTGAGACGGAAACGATTTTGCAAAACCCGAGCGTGTCGGTATTTCTCAACAGTGAAGTGTTAGGCAAACCCCCACAGGTGAACGGATACAAACCCCCTCTGCTAGGCACCGAGGAAGGGTGGGGGAGGAGCACAAAGAGCAGTGACACGGGCCCAGGTCCCGGGGCGCTGCCGGCTGCCTGAGGGACGGGCTGTATAGCTGTCACTATGGATGCGGCGCCTTGGGTGATGAAGGGGTCCGGCACGGGGACACTCGGGTGTGGGGCAGGGCAAGGGCCACAAGGTGGCGGCACAGGTGCACTGGGGCAGGAACTGGTTCACACAGGTCCTTGGTTTCCAGCCCTGAGAGTCTGCCCCAGAAGCTCCCCGGGCCCCTTCAAGCTTTTGCCGGGATACAGCGTGTCCTGTCTGCTCACGTTCCATTGGCCAGAGGGTGGCATGTGGCCAAGGCCGACCTCAAGGGACAGGAGCGTATAATCCTCACGGGGAAGGGAGCCCTCGGGAATTACGATGCAGCCTGCCAGGCAGCCTGCTGATGAATTTTAGGAAGCTCATTCTGGTGGCGGCGTGGAAGAAGGTGTGCAGAGGTGAGGCTGGATTCAGGGTGAGTCTAGGCAGGGAGTGACGAGGGTCACGCTGTCCTTGTGGGGGCGGCGAAGAAAGAAAAGACTCGAGAGGTGTCTCAGAGGGAGGTGGCGTCACCAGGATGTGGGGGCCGCGGGTGAGCAGTGGGGTCGTGTTGCTGGGTTTGGCACTGGTCGCTCGTAGATGATAGACGGTGGAGGGCGAGGTCGTGGAGTGGCACAGGCAGGGGTGAGGCACAGCGCTGGCAGAGTGGCCCGCGTGTTTGTGGGAGGACAGACCCGGATGTTGAGGACCGGCTGTGGGGGCGGGGGGCGCTGTTTTGGGAGTCCTGCAGAGGATCTCACTCGGTTTCCAGCAAACTCCGCGGAGTAGATTCTCTTGGTCGTTGTCATGTTTAATAGTTGAGGGAACGGAGGCTCACGGAGGTCAAGGAACTTGCCCCGAGGTCATCCGGCGAGTGACGCGGAGTCGGCCGTTAAGCCGCGTGTTTGGGGTACAGAGCACGCGTCCCCCGCAGCAGGCCGTGTTCCTTTTCAAGCGGGACACTCCTAGTGTCCTCTGCTTCAAGATCATATCTAGTATATAATGAAATTTTGTTTAGTGCAGTTTTTCAAGTGAGTTCACACCCATGGTCTGATTGGACAAGTAATTACTATTCAGATTAGAGCTTACCAAACAATTCTCTGATATTTGAGCATCAGCAGAGGAGCAAAGCAGAACTGTGTTGTGATCTTTGATTTATAGCTGCCTGGGCCCAACAGGCTCTGGGCAGAAGGCTATAAATAAAATTAAAATAAATGGAAACAATGCACCTATAAATTGTGTTGCAGGAACCTCCAATTGCCTTTTAGAGGAAATCCCCAATAAAATGCTGTTTGGCAATCCATTTGGAAGAGAAGGGGCCATAGATCATCGTGGCAGAGAGAGTCAGGAACGTGAAGGACAGGGGACGGCGTTGGAATATTTTAAATATGGAAATCAGCTGACCACTGAAACTTGCCGTTCAGTGCTAACCGTGTCGGAAAGTCCTGGTAGTCAGTCGAAGGCACAGGATTTCGAGAGGCAAGCCGGTATTTCTGTCACTCCT
Source organism: Panthera pardus (assembly GCF_024362965.1). Taxonomy (NCBI): domain Eukaryota; kingdom Metazoa; phylum Chordata; class Mammalia; order Carnivora; family Felidae; genus Panthera; species Panthera pardus. The sequence continues at coordinate 7,548,862 of NW_026526991.1, forward strand.
TTGGTTTTTTCAAGTCAGCCTCTGGGCTTGTGTCCTAGAGGACGGCAGAGGCCCACAGAGACGCGAAGCTTGGGACTGTGGCCGGGAAGGCTGCGCTGGAGGCAGGTGCCCGGGGAACCTGGGGTCAGGCGCAGAGGAGGGGCCGAGGCTCGGGGCACGAGAAGTCACCTGGTCCCCCTTTGGAAACCCTGCTGTGCTCCATTTAACGGAGGATCAGAATGTCACAGTCTATGCAAAAGGGTACGTTCTCTCTAAGAATAGGTCGTCTGTTTTAATGAAGTACTGAAATATTTTAATAAGACTTAAAAAAAAAGTCTTTGTGCTCGTTCTGCATAGTTACATAAATAACCACGTAAAGGAAGTCTGTCTGTATTGCCAGTTTCTAGATTCCCAGTGCTGACGACTTACGGAACATGTCACGGAGTGGCTGCGCGACGGCTTTCTCACCGGCCACGCGTTCCCAGGCGAGCATTTTGGAGCCCGCCTGCCCTTCTGGGGTGTGGCGGGCTCTGCGGAGGGTGTGCGGGAGGGGGGTCTTCTCTTGGAGAGCTAGTGTGCGTGTGGACAGCAGCCCCAAGAGAACGAAGCACATGGGTGGCCTGAGATCCCGCCCGAGTGAGAAGAGGCCCCCGGGGCTTGGCTGGACTCGAAGAAGGGGCGCCGGATGCCCGTGGAGGCCGTGGTCTGAAGCTGGCAGGTTCGAGGGAGGACACACGTGTGTCCGTGTCCCGCGTGTGTCCGTGGGTGCTGGCGTGGCGGTGCTCAGAGTCCCTGTTTGCTGTGGCCGCTGCCTCGGCTGCCGGTGCTCGTGACAAGGCTGCCCCGTGTGGACTTGAGGGTCACAGCTCGGGCCCCGCCGAGTACGTTCCTCAGGTTGGCGAGGTGTAGCTGACACCAGTACTGGGTTCGTCTCGGGCGTACGGCACGCTGACTCCACGTGAGCGTGCGTTGAGGGGCGGTCGCAGGCAGGCTGGCCCCCGTCTGCCACCGTCACACACGGGTGTGGGGGTGTTACTGCGTTCCCGGTGCTGGACTTCGTATGTTACTGCTGGAAGTTCGCACCGGGCCCCACTGTAAGTGTCCTTGACTGTAGGCGGACAGCTCACAGCCGGAGCGGCCTGGGGGGCCCCGAGGCAGGCTGCCCATGAGCTCCCGAGGGCCTTCCGGGGTGGGCGGCGGAGGGCAGGGTGGGCTGCACGCTCCCTGTGGTCACTGCCCTCACCGAGTCCTACGGAGCATTCCTGTGCCGGGCCAGCGCTGCCCCTCCCGAGAGCTACCCGTCCCTGGGGCTTCTGGGCCCCCGGGGGGGTGGGCAGTAAGACTCAGGGAGCCACCGAGGAAGGCAGAGTGCTCAGAGAAGGGAGGAGAGGTGTGGCCAGAGGGGTCAGGGGACGGTTTCGGCTCCTGTAGGAGGAGACAGCGAGTGGTGTTTCATCAACAGTTGGCCGAGGGTGGCTGGAGGACCGAGTAGCCTGGTTTGGGGGGGACATAGTGGCTGCATCCTAACTGGACACAGGCCCACCCCCTCTGGGTGGACGCGGCCCTGCCACAGAGGGGACCTGGGGTGCCGTCTCCCCTCAGTGCCTCTGCCGGGTGCCTTCACACTTGTGTTACTCGTATTTTATTCAGATCGCGTCTCGATATTCCTGGTGCCCCTGCAGAGGGCTTCCGTGATGTCGTCATTTGGCCCATCAGTTTGACACAAGCACGGACGGACTCGGAAGTCACGGGTCTAGGTATTTTCACTGCAGCTTTTCAGACTTCTTGATCCGAACCGTGCTCTGCCAGTTTTACATTTTCTGGCATAGTCATGAGCAGCCCAGAGCCGAAATCCCAGGCTCCCTTCTTCTGGGTCACTCGAGACAGCGGACCATTCGGATGTGGAACGTTATTTGGCCAAAATGCAAATAGGCTGACCAGTCGTTGGGTTTGGGCCTCTATGGGATCCAAGACGAGTAATTTATTTTTAACACTTTATTGTGAAACATTCAAATGCAGAGAGAGGCTGGAAGACTTGTCATCGATCACCCATGTAAGCCACCATCTGGAGCGCGTTCCATTTCTCTCCATCTGTCCATCCATTAATCCATCTTCTAGAAAAACGAATTCCAAAGTAAGATGTTCATGTCATTTCACCCCTAAACACTTAAGCATGTGTGTCACTAACTAGACTGATTGATTTATTTTTGGAGGTAAAAGTTACGTTGTGAAATGCTGAAACCTCAAGCACAAAACTCAGCGCGATCAGATTATAGATTTTCGCCCTCACCCCAGAAAGTTGTCCAGGTGTGTTTTTTGCAGTGCATAGACTGTACAACCGCACATGGCAGGCAGCCCTGGTGGGTGAGCGTGGAGAGGAAGGCCACGGTGCCTGGAAGGGTTTGCGTGCGGGGCTGCTGTCGGGAACCGAGGGGCGGCGCGGACGCTTGCCTGTGTGCCTGCCCAGTGCTCCAGGTGAGTTGAGCCGTGCCTGGGGCGCGTGGAAAACAAGGGGCCTGAGTGAGGCGGACGGCACGTGCTGAGGAGACAGGAGGCGAGGACAGAGCAGGGAGGGGGCTGGCACCCCTGCGGACCGGGTCTGGTCCTCCTTGAGCGTCCACGTGGCCTCGCGGATGCTCTGTTGGTGGGAGATGCATTCAACCCCGCCTCCTCTGTGGGGTCACTGTGCATTTCGAGACACCCCTCCGTCCCTCCTGGTTCTGCAACTTTGAGCAAGTTCTTGGCCTCTCCAAACGTCCTTTGTGTGAGATGGTCCGTGGGGCGTGGGCGCACGGTGTGCGGGCTGGTGGCCATCCCGGCAGGATGAGGGGAGTGAGGTCCTTCTGTGTCCCTGCCTCCGTGTCCCCATCTGTCAAGTGGGAGTCGCGATGCTGCCTGCTCCCTGGGCTTGCCCTGAGCATTACGTCCACCGATGCGCATGCAGGCTCTTAGAGCGGTGCTCCGTGTTAGCTGCCGTTATTCTTGTTACCCTTACACGCGGTTGGATAGTGATGGCGGTAGCCGCCTGGCAGAGATCGAGGCGACAGTGGGTATGAAGTGACCGGCTCTGTAAGCCGCTCGTCCGGGGCCCTTGGCTCTGTTGTAAAGCCGTCCTGCACGCCAACCACGTCCTGTCGCTGAGCTGCAGAAAGGCATCCTTGTTATCTGCACGCGAGAGAGCTCACGGTGTGGCCGTAGCACGTTGGGGGTGGAGGCTCTGCACCCAGTCGGAAGTGATTTGGTGCGGAGAGCGTCATTGTTGCAGGCTTGACTCCTAGACCCTCCTGGAAAGGAGTCAGGAGCGGGGCTCTGTTGTTCACCATCTGCTTGTTCTGAAGGGAAGGGGACTACTGTTGACGGTTAAAGGAGGACGGGTGGGGAGTGGCCTGGCCGACCGGGGCGTGTGGCAGCCTACCTCTCTGGGATGAAGGAGGCCAGGCTCCTTCGTGTTTCTGCAAGTAGATCGCGTCTCGTTCCGAGGAGCTTCGCCTGTGAGAACCACGCTGGGTTCTCGGGAGGACGGCAGCTGCTTCCCACCCCTCGTAGGGACAGACGTGCCCGGCGGGCATCCGGGGAGGTGGGCCGGCCAGTCCGGGGAGGGCCGTGCGGTCTCTGTCTGTGAGAGCGTAGGCCCGGGCGGGGCTGGCCGGCCCGGTGCGGCGTGTGCGCGTGAGCCCGTGCGGGGACGTCACGGAGCTGGTGCGGGAGCCTCGTGAGCCTGAGTCTAGTGGGTCATCGGGTGCATAGCCTCCGGCGGGTGGGCCTGGAGGTGGGACGGGGCGGGCAGGGGACCTGGCGGAGCTCCTAGGGGGCGCACGGTACACCAGCCCAGCACTGCCAGAACCGGCCAGGCGCGGGCGGGGCCGAAGGTCTGCGACAGGGTTAGGTTGGGCCGGATGGTTCCGCGTGGTTCCCGAGGGCCCTGTTGCTGAGACCTTACCTGGTCGTAGGCTTTAGGAAGTTCCGCTCCCACTTGCCGGCGCTGCCGCGGCTGACGGCTGAGCACAGGGAGGCAGGACTCCGGTCTGAGCCACGTGGCAGGCTCGTGGCCCCGGCGTGGCTGTAGGCCGGGGAGCTGTAGGAGAGCTCTGGTTGGGTCCCGGCCCACCCTGGGGGCGCGGCGGCCTCGTGTGGCACAGCCTGTGTTGCGCAGGTGGCTTCCCGCAGCCACACCCTGCTTCCTGAGCACCTGCGCTCCGGAGCCCTCTGGTGCCCAGGCGCCCCGCGTTCCTGGCCTTGGACTCCTGCCTCACCTTCAGACGGCTCCCTGCTCTCCGGACATGGCCGTGTTGGCCAGGTGAGCAGTGCCTTCAGGTTGCTGGGCAGGGAAGAGAACAGCGTAACAGGGAGATAGGCAGAGTTTTAATTGTTTGAGGAGAAAACCCCAACTTTCTAATGTCAGCTGATTACGTTCATGTTTCTCTTTGCTTCAGACTTAAGGACGTCTGTGCTCAGGCACACAGTCGTGTCTGACGTTACTCTCTGTCTTCTGCTTGTATTCTGAGTAAGCCTTTTGTTCCATTGAGAAGATTAAGGGCAGTATTTGGTTGAAAAAATTTTAATGAAGCACCTAACAGAGCTATTATTCATTTTTGAAACAAGTTGCTGTGGTTACCGTAGTAATATTAAACCTTTTATTAAATATTTTTCTTTTGAGTCTGTAGTCAGTTTTTGTTAAATGCTGATGGGGGAGCTACAGATCCACGGACCTGGCATCTGGAAAGAATTTTCTAGCTCCGTTGAGTTAAATCATTCAAGGAATTTATGTTATAGGAACATAAAGCTTATAAATCTAGTTTATCATATCTATCATTTAATTGTTCATGCAAGCCAGCTCTTCATGTAGCGATTTACAGTAATCTCAGTGAAATAACAGTTTTGTGTCACAAAATGAATAATGCATGCAAAGAGATTGTTGAGCTCCTTAAAATCATTATGCTCAAAATATTGGGCTCTTTTATTTGAAAGTGATAGAATGACGATCATGGACCGGTTGCAGGCTGGGGGCTTCTGAGTCTGTCGTTCTTGTGCATGTGGGTCGCCAGCTCGCAGGACGGGAAATCGGGGACGAGCCGTGTCGGGGAGGACCGTGCACCTCACTGCCGTTCCCCCGAGAGCGGGCTGTACGTGACCGAGGGTGCCGGGAGGGTCGGGGTGCTGGCCTAGAGAGTGCAGCTGTGTTTAAAACAGGAGGTGCTTCTCGGGCACCCTTCGGCCGTTGGGTTTCTGTGCAAGGCGTGAGCCACGGAGCGCGAGCGTGGAAATCTGGACGGCAGACTGGGCCCCGCGTGTGTGTCTCAGCAGCACGCGCACGTACCGCGTTTCGTTGTTTTGTTGTTGTTTGTTCCGCGACGAGGTGACGAGCACCAGGTGCCGTGGTCTTCCGGCTGCAGGGACTGGCGAGCGAGGGGAGGGCTGTCGTCGGTAGCCTTTCTCCCTCGCGCGCGTTTCCCACTGGGCGTGGCGACGTGGCCTCCTTGCCTGGGTCCGAGACCTCTGAGCAGATAAACGCTGCGAGGAGTGTGGGGGTCTCAGGAGGTGGCCCTGGGGCCTGCGGTGGGGGCCGCGTGTGAAGGGAGAGGCTCTCTCCTCGGGGAACCCGAGTGTGATCGGTCACTGTCAGCAGGGCTGGGCCACCTTTACCTTCTCTCACGCTTTAAAACAGTCATCTTACGGAAAATTTCAGACCCACGCAGAGGTCGAGACAGCAGCACGCTGAAGCCGGTACGCCTGTCCCCCACGTTCCCGGGACGCTGCCACGATGGCCTTATCTGGCCCCTTTGCCTTCTCCTCTTCCTTCGCTGGAGTGTTTTCAGCGCGGGTTCCAGACATCATGTCATTTCACGTGTCTGTGCTTAGGTGTGTATTCGCCCCTCCCCACCCCCCCAAATACGCTCTTTTAAGACCATAGTGTGGCGGAGCGGGCCCGGTGGGCAGGCGATCCTCCGCGAGTCCCGTGTGGGTTCCAGGGTCCAAGGTGGGCGGTGGGGGTCCCGGCCTGCCTTGGGAGGCCCTGAGCCGCGTGGTCTCGGGTAATTGGGGCTGGGCACGAGGCTTCACAGTTTGGAGAACCGCTTCTGTTGGTGAGTCCTTCCTCGTGTCTGAGACCCTGGCTCGGGTGGGCCTGACCGAGAGGCACTGTTACGGCTTGTGGCTCTGCTTTTGAGGTTTGTATTATCATATTTGAGGAACGTGGTAGGAGATACTGCCTTGCGGGGGTCGGGGGGGGGGGGGGCTGGCAGGCACAGTCACCGGACGGAGGCCGTCCCGTGCGGTTCTGAACGTCAGAGGAGCGTCGGTCTGCAGTGTGTGCCATTGACGTGGCTTTTTATTACCGCTTTTGTTAGTTTAGGGAGAGTGGGAGACAGGGAGAGGGAGAGAGAATCTGAAGCAGGCTCCACACTCAGCACGGAGCCCGGCATGGGGCTCGATCCCACCACCCTGGGATCACGACCTGAGCGGAAATCAAGAGTCAGAAGCTCCGCTGACCGAGCCGCCCGGGCGCCCCTGCGAGCGACGTGTCTAATAGGTTCCGAGGTGTCAGGATGGGTTTGGTCTCCGGTGTTTGTCGTTTTCCCCATTTCTGTTTTTCAAAGATACCTTCAGACATCGGGGTTTATCATGAGCGGTGGCCTTATGCTGCCGCGTCTTTTCTCCTCACCGTCTCTCCCCTCCCTCCCCCACGCTTACGTGACCCTGGGGAAACTGCCGGGGTCTCCTCTCCATCTTCCCTCCTGCCTGCCGGCTGCGCTGATGGAGTCTGAGGTTTCTGTTTGCCCAGGTAGGCCCTTTGAGTCCTTTGTCACAAGACGTACCGGACAGTCCTGTACCGGAGGCGGCCGGGCTTGGTGTGGCGCCCTGTGTTTGCAGAGGGGACGTGGGGTTTGAAATGCAGTAGGTTTAGTTCCAAATGGACGTTCGTAGGGGTGCCTGGGTGGCTCAGGCAGTGAGCGTCCGACTCTTGGTTTCCGCTCAGGTCGTGGTCTCGTGGTTCGTGGGATCCAGCCCCGTGTTGTGCTCTGTGCTGAGTGAGGAGCCTGCTGCACATTCTCTCTGTCTCTCTGTCTCTCTCCCTCTCTCTCTCTCTCTCTCTCTCTCTCTTTCCCTCTCTCTCTCACTCTCTCTCCCTCCCTCCCTTCCTTCCTTTCCCCTGCATATGTACATGCTCTCTCTCTCTCTCAAAACAAAAACAAATGGATGTTTATATATAAAACATGAGAAACTATGTAAAAGGATCTTCTGATGGCACCTGGTGAAGCAGAAACTAGCAGAGCATCCAGGGGGCTCTCCAGGGAGCACCCATGGGGGGCCCGGAACACTCTCCCTGCGGAGCATGTTCTTTTTGGGTCTGGATCCCATCGTAGGGTGGCCGAGGTGGGGAACTAGCTGGGAGTGTGGATTTGGTCTAAGTTACTTGGAAAAGGAGCTCTGCTGACCGAGTCGCTCTGAGGCATTTTCCTTTGTCTTCAGCTCTGTGGTTCTCACCCTGGCCGCCTCCCAACCCGCTGTGGGGGAGGGGCTCAGAAGAGTTTTCCGGGGGAACTGAGGCCCGCCTCCTCCCCTGAGCATAAATCCCCTGGTAGCAGCCTTCCACCACCCAGAGAGCAGGGAAGGCGGGCTTGCGACCGGAGGGCAGTGAGCAGAGAGCCAGCTGGAGTGGACTCTGGGCCCACAGAGTGGTCGAGACCGCCTGCCACGAGTTCAAGGCTGGGTGCGTGTGCCGGCCGGTCCTCGCTGCACAGTGGGCTGTGGGTCCCCGGGGCAGTGGGGGGTGGACCACTGGTTTGCAGCCTGTGCATTAGGTGTTCAGACCCAGCTACAGGCCCTGGCACAGGTATTTCTGGCCTCTTCCTCGGTTGGCATGGCTGCAGATGTAGGATGAGGTTTATGCTGTTACTGTATATTACCTTTTTATCGCAGACTGTTTCTATTGCAAATAGTCATAAATATTGTTACAGTCTTGTCTGCACGATGACGTGTTCCCCCAAGTACACACACACTTGGGTTGCGGGGCTGAGTGGTTTGTATTTTCCCTGGATGTTTTCCTCCGAGCGTGTTTCAGCCTCCTGCGCTCACGGCTCCCTTTCCAGACTGGCACATCTCCGCGGCATCAACGTGGCGTCGTTGTGTAGGACCCCGGTGGGGACCCTTCCCACTGAATGCCCTCTGCCGCCCCAGCTGGCCGGATTGCTTACCCTCGTGTGCACGGTGGGGGGCGACCTCTCATCAGGCGCTCATGGGGGTCACACACCGGAGTTCATGCATCATTCTAGGCGGGGGGCGGTGGCGTGCCTTGTTCTTGCGGCGGTGGAACGTTCTTTCTTCCGGGACACAGGCCCTGTCTGCCGGTCCTCCCCATGGGTCTGGCTCCGGCTGCCCGAGTGGAGGCCTCTGTCCATGTGGCACGTGCTCCCAGATTGTGGGTGGCCCCGTGCTACTCTGCTGCCCCCGGGCTGTGACAGCAAGGCCTTCTGCTAACCCGGCTTCCCACTGGCCCAGACCCAGTTCTGTGAGTTTCCTGAACTGACCTGTGGGGGCGAGTGGGCCCGTCTCCTCCCTCCATGTGGCCTGTGGCCTTGGACGCCTTGCCTCTTGGGACAGCTGCCGTGTGTTGTTCGCCTCTCTGAGCCTGCCGTCGTCTCTGTCAGAGATCAGTTCCCAGGTCATCATGCTGGCCGGGGCGGCCAGTCCAGATTCAGCCGCCGCGGGCAGCGATGACAGCCAGAGCCGGGGCTGTTTGTTGTCCCTGCCTCTGCCCCCCAGAGGCATCTCTGTGGACACGATTCCCATTCGACCTCTCCTTGTGCGTTTCTTTGAGGCTCAGCAGAAAGTTATGAGGCTCTTCTGGATTGTTCTGTCTGAAGTTGGGACCCTTTCTTCGGCTGTCTGGAGCTCGGTGGTGCAAGGTCCTTCTTTTCTCAGATGGGGGTGAGTCTGCTGCTGGCTGAGGGGCTGAGCAGGGACTCCTTCCCGGCCTTGGCTCCGCTGGGCGTCCACATTTGCCCTGATCCACACACCTTGCTTCTTTCTTGATGCCCTTGGACATGAGCGTTCAGCAGGTTCCTAACTTCAGACTCCTGCCCAGTCTCACGTTTCTTTCTCTTCTGCCTGCTCCCCTGTTTGCACCTGTGCTTGAGCTCACTCCTTCTTGGCGCCTGGAAGCCCGGCTCTCTGTTTCCCCAGCTGCAGCGTGAGCTCCGTGGGGGCCGTGGTCATTTCTGTGTCCTGGCCCAGAACTCCACATGACCGGTGAGGGCCACAGCTCTGCCGGCTCGGGCCCCATTCTGTTACCAATGTAACGAGCCTGCTTCCCGGCCCCGGAGGCCCCGGAGGCCCCGGAGGCCCCGGAGGCCCCGGACTCCTGCTGTCCTTGTTTGTCCAGGCGCCTGTGGGCAGCACCTTGGAGGGCCTTTAAGACCAAGAGCTTAGCAGGCAGACATCTGCGGAAAGCTAGAGCCGAGGGAAGGAGGGCTTGCCCCTCGGTGGGCGTCCTTTTGGATTTCCGGACCCCCCCCCGCCCCGGACCCTCCCCCCAGGCTCCCCCCTTCCTACCTTCCTCCTTGCCTTTGTTTCTCTTGGTCCTTCACACCCCACCTGCGCCCTGGTCACGTTCCAGCCGGCTGATGGTGGGCGGGGTGGGAAAGGTGTGCTGTAGGCCGAATGTTGTGTCCCCCCAAATTCATATGTTGAAAACTTAATTCCCAGGGTGATGGTGTTAGGAGGGGGTACGCCGAGAGATGGTTAGGTCATGCGGGTGGGGGGCTGAGAGCTGGTTAGGCCATGAGTGGGGACCCCTCATGAATGGAGTCAGTACACTTATGAAAAAGGCCCATGAAACCTCCCTTGGCCCTTCTGCCATCCCTGAACTGGGGAGAATGTCCTGATATTGGATGTCTAGACTCCAGAACAGGGCAAGTACGTGCCGTTTATACAGGACTGTGGTTTATCAGCCCCCGGTCTGTGGTGTCCTGATGGGGTCTCCTGAGCACGCCAGACGTGGCAAATCCAGGATCTGAGGCCCCTCCTGCCAGAAAGGTGCCCATCACCTCACCCTGGAAGTGTGGGCGGAGGGGGTTCTGAACGTTTGCACGATGTCAGTTCAGTTCCACCGGGGGTCTTCGTGCCCTGCACCTGTGTGACTGCACCTGCGCGGCCGGCTCTGATCTCTGCCAGGACTTTCCCTCTGGCTGGGAAGATGTCATCTGGGGGTTTTGGGGTTTCACTTTGCAGCTGCTTCCCGTTGTGGTTTGAGACACAGAAGCGTTCTGGAAGTGCTCTTCTCCTGCAGCGTGGATGTGACTCCCCACTTTGCCGAATCTCCTCTTCTGGCGGTCCCCAAAGGTGCGGCCTTTGCCCAACGGTGCCCGAGAGCTGTGTGGGGGCTGTTAGGTTGGTTCAGTTTCCCGTTCTGTAGGTGGAGGCAAGGAGCCCGCGGAGTCCGTGTTTCTGCAGATGTGGACTGAGCGCGACCGTGGCCTGCGCTCTTGCTCTCCGGGCTCCGAGCTGCGGCGCTGGATGGCGTGGTCTGCTCAGAGCGGCCGGGTGCCGCGCTGGGGACAGGGCAGCTCCAGAAAGCCAGCGCTGTTCTTTTGCCCGAGCGACGGCTTTCGCAGCCTTCGTTTTGACCTGAAGCATTTTGCCCCAGAGAGCGCTTCTTGAAAAGTGTTCCTCCCTGGCTTTCTGTGACCCCCGCCATCCCTGAGGGCTCCCCTGTGACTCCATTCTGCTTGTCCACCTCTAGCTCCGCGCGTTGGCCAGAGTGCGCTTGTCAGCCCGTGTCCCGTAATAGCCTCTCCCTTGATCCGGGGTCCCGCACGCTCGTGAGCTGTAGTCCGCGTCTGCCGTCCTCTGGGGATGCCCCCTGCGGTACCCTTGCACTTCCTCCGTCTGCAAGGCGTCGAGTGCCGTGCCGTAGAAAGATCGTGCCCTTGGGTTTAGAGTCTGGCAGCCGGGCCTCGTCCTTTCATTTGTAAAACGGGGCCGAGAAGAAGCTCTCCGGGCGCAGCCCTGCTCCGTGGCGCCCGCAGCTGTCACCGAATACCGCTTCTGATGTGCTCTCTTCGTCTCCTCCTCTTCTAGCCCAGCTAGCCTTCCCACTTCCGGTTCGACTCAGAGCTGTCCCTACCGTCTTTTACCCGGGCGACATTTGGGGTCCTTGTCACACCGTCGTCTCTCTGTGTCTCCGTATCTACTGACGCATTCTCATTCGTGCAGGAGATTCCTGCGTTCTTCCTTTCCATCTTTCCTCTTGTCTTTGACGGGCCTGCTCTGCTTCAGACCTTTATTATTATCTCTGCCTCCTTGTCTCCCTCTTTCTCTTGACACGTTCCGTGTACTGGCAGGAGGCGAATCAAATTGAAACGTGGCTCTCCCTCGACTTGAGCAGCTCCCTGCTGCTTCCAGGACAGAGGTCAGACTCCTGGTATTTAACGCCCTTCGTAATCAGACTCCTAATTACTTGTTCATCCTTTTGCTCCATCCAGACGGAGGAACATACTGATCCCGGACTGTCGATTATTAATCTCTGCCTCAGACTCATGAATAGTAACTCTTAAAACGTATGCCGAAGTACCAGATTGTCTGACGGTGTCCCACAGACAGCAGTACAAAGCAGCTAGTCCAGAAGTGCAGTAACAACAGCTAACGACAGATCACCTTTTCCTCCTGGAACGTGTCTTTCCTCCCATTTTCTTTGATCTCGGTACCCCAGGAAGCCTGTGCTGCCCAGAGTACCAGAGGCAGCACCTGAACACAGGTTGATCACAGCCCAGAGATATCGGAGGTGCAGGTTCACCCCTGTCGTCCTGGCAGAATTACTCATGTTCGATTGTTATTAATTACGCCCTCAAGTGTCTACCTTAAACCGTGTATCACATGGTCGCCCTGCCTCTGCATAATCATAACGAAGAGTACTTCTGTCCTCTCGACCCCCGTGTTTGCACCTGTGTCGGAATGCGTGTGTGGTGACGTGCCCATCGCAGCGGCTCCTCAGACTTTCCTAGAGCCCTTATTCCCCGCCCGTCTCCCTTGGCAGGTGTAGGCTTTCGTACCGTTAGTTACCTTTCTAGCTCCTGGTCTGTGCAGGCGTAATGGAAGGAGTTAGGAATACAGGGGTGTGTAAGCTAGAACCCCTGTCCCTGGGGAGCCTGTGGTCAGGGTGCCGACAGACTCGGACCCAGGTAGAGCTCGTGCTGGCATGAACGGAAGTGAGTGCCCAGAGGAGGAAGGGGTGAGCGCTTTGGTGTGGTGGAACGGCACGCGGGCAGGCTGGGAGCCAGGGCACGATCCCGGGACTCGGTTTCACGGATCAGCACCAGGCATAGCCCCACGTTCTAGGCGAGAGCACCTGGTGGTACCAGGCGAGGGCCCCGGCACGATGACGCAAGCCTAACTGTGCCACGCGGGCTGGCAGGGGTTCCCTGTCACTTTGCGACTGTCCCTGGGTCTTTCACTGCCATCGGAGCCTTCCTTCTGGGCACTAACACGTGAAATTATATGCAGGGGACGATGGGATTATGTTGCTTTGCCTTTGTAATTACATTGCATACTTATCTAAAATTAATTGAGCTTATCACCGACAAGACTGTCTTCAGCCTTTCTGTGGGCTGCATCCAGCTTCCTGTCTGGTGGGTTCCTCAGTCCTGTGCGACGTTTGGGGGTGTGCTCCTGGCCTTTGGGGTGGGGGGACTTCCTTGGCAGAGCTGGGAGGGCACCCACCGCTCTTTCCTGCCTTTCCTTGAGGGTGTTTGGTCCAGGGGCTCCTCCAGAGCCAGTGAGCAGGTGCAGGTGGGACGGCGGCCTGGAAGGGGTCATGAAAACCTCAGGGTCCTGACCAGACGCATCCATCCACGTGGTGAGCAGCTCTCCCGGGGGCCTCTGTGCGGCGGCCCCGTTGACATGAAAGCCTCGTGGCGTCTGAACGACTGTACTTGGTGACCCCGGTTTTGTTATTGACCTTTTGCCTTAAGAAATGGAATAATCTGCTGCCGGGTGGTATTACTGGCAAACACTGCTGACCGAGAAGGGGGTGGAGCTGAATCTCATCACGTGTGTGTGTGTGTGTGTGTGTGTGTGTGTGTGTACATTTCAATGCAGGAATTAATAGGAGGCTGAGGGTCTGTCTCCAGTGGGTCTGCTGGAAAGCAGAGATGCAAACGTCCAGCTTCTAATTTGCTTTGAAAGGATTTAGATTTTTAACATCAAATAGCAGTAGCCTTTCCTTTAATGAAATGCCACGCGACCCTGGCTGTGGGATCAATGGTATTGAGGGGAGAACGGGCCTTGGGAGGCCTTGTGAAGTGACAGCAGGTGACTGGGCTCTCTTTCAAGGGCGGGGGCGGGGGCTGGCTCTGGCCGCAGGACACTCTCCTTAGTGGCACTTTGCTTCTCCTTGCTGTACATCTTGAAATGCCACTTTTTCCGTAAACATTTTTGATTTCCTGTGGGTAACCAATGGATATAACTCTGAGTCCATTCTCTGCTTTTGGACATTTATGTCATATATTTTTTTAAATTTAGAAACAATGGTGCAGTGACCATCTTTATGTGTAAGTATTTATTTGCATTTTGGGTTATTTCTTTGGGACAGGTTCCCAGAAACGGCGTTTTGGCAGAGAGGGTGTGGGCAGTTTCAGCGAGGCCAGGATGTGAGCCGACGGCCTCTCTCCCGTGACACCTAGTCACAGAGTTGCCTTCGACCCTACCTGCTCTGCGAAGGCTACAGCATTTCGCGGGTTCTACGGATGCCTGGGGCCCTCAAACAGAGGCCTCCGTGGGCAGCACTAGGCCATGGCATCCTGCGTTAGGTCAGTCTACAGGCGCTCGCCAGTGAGGAACAAGAACAGAGTAACACAGCCACTTGGGAGGGCCTTTGCCAGGTTTTCAGTTGGTGGAATGAGGTGGGGGGTTTCTGGGAGGGGCTCTCGTCGCTTTTCCACCATCCTGCTCTCTGCGGAGTGTGGGGGGCCTTCCAAATTCAGGTCTTTCCTTCCCCAGTTCTGCTCAAAGATCTACACGCCAGAATCCATGATTGTCCTCCCGCAACAGAGCCTCCTTTGTCCGTCTTCTTTAGAAGGCAGTTGGGGTTCTAAATAGCGTTTAAAGAATTCCTTATCAAAGGCTCTTTGAAAACATTTTTATGGAGATATAATCACCTGCCATACAATTCAGCACTGAAGTGTATGACTCCGTAGTTTTTGGTTTGTTTGTAGAGCTGGGTAGCTGTCACGACAGTACACGGCAGAACTCAGAGAGAAGCCCCGTACGTATCAGCAGTTGTCCTCCTCCCTCAGCCCCAGGCAGCGCTGGTCCGCTTTCTCTCTGCGGACTTGCCTGTTTGGACATTTCATAGACAGGCGGCCCCCGACTCAGCGTGGTTTGACATTACGATGGTGCCAAAGCGATGCGCATCCAGTGGAAGTTGTACCTGGAATTTTGAGTTTGATCTTTTCCTGGGCCAGCGGTCCGCGGTTCGCTCCTCTCGTGATGCTGGGCAGCGGCCACGGCTCCCGTCAGCCTCTCGATCGCGAGGGTCAGCGGTGGTCCGCCGCCGACCGTTCTGTCCCTCACTTTCTGCACGGTGTTCGAGCAGTTACACGAGGCGGTCAGTGCCCTGCTGTGGACTGGGCTTTGCGTTGGCCGGTTCTATCTCACCGTAGGCTGATGTGAGCGGCCGAGCACGTTAAGGTGGGCCGGGCTAAGCGGTGGTGCTCGGCAGGTTACGTGTATTAAGTGCATTTTCAACTTGTGATATTTTCAAGAGACAGTTGGCTCACGGGGGTGTAGCCCCTTCACGGGTTGAGGAAGATCTGTAAGTGGAATCATGTGACCTGTGGCCTTCTGAGAATGACTTCTTTTATTTAGCGTAATGTTCTCAAGGTGCTTCCTTGCTATAGCGCATGTCCTTCAAGGTTCTTTTGGTAGAGTAGTACCCCCTTGCATGGACAGGCCACGCTTTCTTCGTCCATTCATCACTGGATGGCGCTTGGGAGGGTTTGCACATTTTGGCTGTTATAGTACTGCTCCCGTGAGTGTTCGTGGTCACGTTTCTGTGTGGTTGTGGCTGTGTCCTCCTTTGTCTTGGGGATGCAGCCAGAGCGGGGCTGCCGGCTCCTGTGGTGACTCAGTGGCTGATATTGGAGGAGCTCTCGTTTTCCCAAGTTGCTCGCTGTGGCCGTCTGAGTGGGGGTGGCTGGCGTCTTAACTGTGGTTGTCATTTCCCTGATGACTAATGATTTTGAGCACTTTTTCTTTTCTTTTTTATTTATTTTGAGAGAGAGAGAGAGAGAGAGAGAGAGAGCATGCATAGCAGGGGAAAGGCAGAGAGAGAGAGAGAGAGAGAGAGAGAGAGAGAGAGAGAATCCCAAGCAGGCTCTGTGCTGTTGATCTCATGACCCTGGGACCATGATCTGAGCCGAAATCAAGTGTCTGGTACTTAACTGAGCCACCCAGGTGCCCCTGAGCACCTTTTCATATGCCTTTTCGCTGTGTGTATGTCTTCTTTGAAGAAATATCTGTTAAATATTTTGATCCATTTTCACTTGGGTCATATGTGTTTTTATTGACATCCAAGACTCTTGGCACTGAATCTCCACTCGTTGGCTGCCTTGAGGATCAGGCTGGGGGGCTGGCGGGGGGGCTGGCTGGCTCCGGGCCAGTCAGGCTGTTTCTGCGGCAGCCACCCCCGCCCCACCCAGCTGGGCAGCAGGCCCTGTGGGTCCCTGGTGTAGCCACACAGGGCCTGAGTCCCGGGTTACATGTTTGCGGTGAAGTGGTCACGGGTGAGCATATTATTGTTGTAGGCAGGCCTCGAGGCATTCCAGCTGCTTCCCCTGCTGATTTGCTGGAGGAGAAATCTCCTGCAGGAGAGCAGTTGAGGGTGAGGACGTGCTGAGCTGCGGAGTGGGTCTGCCCTGCAGGGCTGGGCAGGTGGCCTTGAACTTTGCAGATGGGAGGGCCAAGGAGGAGCAGGACAGGTACCGCCCCACCCCATGAGGGGAGAGTTCCTTTCCTGGCCTCGCTGAGAAAGTGACTTCTGCTTTGTAGGACTTGTTTTTCCCACTGTGAATACATTGGGTCCCTTCACTGATGTGAATTATAAAAACAAGGGGAAAGAATTCTATTGTCATCCACTCCTCATGGCGGTACTAAAACCAGCAAAACCAAGCAAAGGACCAGAGGCAGATGAGATTACCAGAATCCTTTCTGATGTAAACACACAATCCTGTACCGCATTCCTTTCCAGTTCTGATGTGGCCCGTGTCTTCTAGCGAATAGAATTCTTCCTGGAAATTTGCTCCAAAATCCCGTGGGGAGGAGTCCCATTTCGCCTGGCAAACGTGCTGGAGCACCTGTGAATTAGGCCGTGAAGAGGAGACGCACTCTGTCTATTTTGTACGTTGGACGAGTGCTCTGTGTGGCGGTGGGGGGTGGGGGGCGTGAGAGGAAGGTGGTTCCTTGGGGGAGGTGTGGCCAGTCCAGGCCCCGCTTCCTTGGAAGAGCAAGTAATAAGCTTCATTTTTAGAAATGTGTTGTTATCTTATTTAAATGGACTTAACTGTTAATCATGGTGCAGCGTCTAGAATAAAAAGGCATCTCTGTTTTGGTGTTTCAGTCCTTTTTAAGCATTTCTGTTTCGGGGGTTGTGAAACGGAGCGGCACAGCCAGAGTCTAGAACACAGCTGACCCGCCGTGTATTTTCTTGCCAGTGGCTTGCAGGCTTTTCTGTCTGTGAGCAGAGGAGATGGTGGGGGTCCCCTCTCCCTGTCTTTTTCAGGGCTTTCAGGATTGTGGCCACACTTTACCTCTTGATAAAAGAAAGTACCAGGAGGGCACTTTCTAATACCGTGCCAATTGTGCAGATTTTCACAGTTGAGCTGTATTTATTGCCTTTCTACTCTGGAAGTAGAGGGGTTGGCGTCTAATCCCCCTTCCCCTCAGGGTAGTTAATGTCACAGTTTCTGGGAAATTGGGATTCATTGTGCCGTTCTGACCGTGACTCGAGTTCCCGACTGAGCCATGAGGACCCGTGGTGTGTAGCTTTCTGTTTTATCCGCAAGTTGTTAATCTGGGGGGTGAGAAGGGGCGTCCTAACCGCCTCCTGTGCCCGGGGAGCAACCTCCTGCTTTTCGCTGCCACCCAGCCCTTTCTGGGGGTTCCAGATCGTGATTGGCTGCCCCCTTATTCCGCCTGTCCTCCCCTTTGCGGGCGCTGGATTCAGCCTTCCCTGTTCTGGTAAGCTCCCACCCTGGCCTCCTTTCCATCTTTCAGATTCTTGACGCCATTTCTGGCTTGCTCTGTCTCGTCTTTGTTGTAACCTTATTCCTTTACTGTAGTGTTGGTGAGGTCTAGGGTGGTGGCAGTTAAAATCTACCAGGTTTCAACTTGGCTTCAAGGTGCCTCTCAAGCAGCAGCTCCCTGGGAGTCTTTCCTGATGTCTCCCTTCTTCCAAGAAGAGGCTGCCTGTACCTTGGCGTCCCACGTCACCTGCACACCTGGATGGGGTAGCACCGTTTAACGCTTGCATTGCTGGTTTCTTCCTCTTCCTCTACTTGCCAGTGAGCCCCTGGAGGGTAGGAACTGGGTCTGATTGTACTCTCTGAGGCTAGCTCAGCTCCCGGTTGGTGGTAAGTGGCGATCGGTGTTCCCTGGGTAAATAAGTGTGTATAATAGACTCTGAGTAGGGGCAGTGTCTAAGTGGCGTTGGCCCCGGAGGCATCTTACACAAAGTGGGTGCTCGATAATTGTTGATCAAGTGGGCTGATTTATGAGACTTTCCTGGACTGTGGCTTCTGGGAACAAGAAATGTGCTTGTTTTACAGACCCTTTTGCTGGTGACTGCTCAGCTTTTAGATTAGATTCACATTTACGCTTAAGTGATTGTAATGTACATGCATTTCTTATTCTTTTTTGAGATGTTTATTTATTTTGAGAGAGAGAGAGAGGGAGAGAGAGGGAGAGAGAGAGAAAATCCCAAGCAGGTTCTGCACTGTCGGTGCAGAGCCCCACATGGGGCTTGATCTCATGAACCTTGAGATCATGACCTGAGCCAAAATCAAGAGTCGGACGCTTAACCGTCTGAGCCACCTAGGCGCCCCAATATCTTATTTTTATTCATTGTTTCTCCCAGCTTTTATTTCCATAGAAGATTTTTCCAAAATTAGAATTAAAACTAGTTAAACAGAGATGACTGTTAGAAAGAAAAATAGCTTTAAATTCTGGCTTTTCTGGAAAAGGTGCTTATAATTACGAGTTCTTTGCATATACAGTTTTGTGACAGATTTCTGGTTCAGTCTCAAATGTGATATTTTACCTCCAGTTAGGACGAATGGCTCCCACTTGCTTCATGGTTTGGGTTCACATGGAGTGCTGACTAATTACACCAGGAAGCATGGCAGACGACTCTTCTTGTGCTCGTGGAACATTGTCACCATTTCCAAATGCCCTCCCGTGTAATGTCTCTGCTCTTTGGGAAAATTCTATGACTTGGGTGAGGGTGTTACTTTTAATTTGTTCCGTGTTTACAGAGGAAGAAATGGGAGCTCAAGAGATTAGAGGGCCTCTCTGAAGCCACACTGATTCTTGTTGGCTGTGCTGGGCCTTGAACCCGGGTCTGCTGAGTCCACAATCAGTGTTTGTTCTTATGTGTTTCTCTGCTAGCCGTTTGCTTCTTTTGGTCATGGGGTGTCTTGCTGTGGCAGTTTTCTAAGTGGGAATCTTATTGAGAAGTAAAGCCTTATGGTACACATGAACATGGAATTATGATATTGGTGCTTTCATAAGAATATTACAAAATTTTAATTTTCAGAAAACAACAAATTCACTGTTGTGGAAGGAAGACATGCTCTTTATTTCTCATTCCCTTTCTGCTTATTACAATTTTTCTTACATTTTAGTTTTCTCTGTTAGAGGATTAGTGGTTTTATAATCTGATTCTGAGAAATACAGCGATAGCTAAAAGGAGAGCCAAACACAAGATTTAAACAGGAAGACTCAGGCAGTTGAAATAAAAGGTGGAAACAGTATTTGCCATGCAAGTAGTAATCATAAGAAAAGTAACTTACTTATAATAATACCAGAAAAAAAAAAATCCAGAGAGAGAGACAAAGAGGGATGTTTCATAACGATAAAAGATTCAACTCATTAAGTTGATGCATCTTTCCTAAATGTATGTGCACCCAAAACTACAGCTTCATAATACATGAAGCAAAACTTGACAGAAATGAAGAGAGGAAGAGGCAAGTTCACTGTCATAGGCAGAAATTTTAGCACCCTTCCCTGAGTAATTGGTAGAATAGGTAAATTAAAACATCAGCAAAGATGTGGAAGATATGAATCACTAAAGATGTGGAAGATACATACCGCTGTCAGCCAACTGGATCTCCCTGATTTAGCCACCACATGTGGATGACTGCATATACCAGCTAAAGAATGCACATCTTTCCAAGGACATATGGCACATTCACCAGATACACCATATGCTCTACCAAAGCAAGTCATAGTAAATACTGAAGGATTGAAACAACACCAAGTTCATCTGACCAGATGCTTTAATTTAGAAGTCAGTGTAACAAAAAACTACTCAGGAAATCCTCAAATATTTGGAAATTGGTCAACGTACTTCAAATTAACTCTGGATCAAAGAAATCACAAGGAACATGAGAATCTATTTGAATGTAATGATAATCACCATGCATATGAAAATCTGTGTGTTGCTAGTAAAAGAGTGCTTGGAGGGAAGTTTGGTCTTTAAATGTTTATCTTAGAAAGGAATCAAGGTTTCAAATCAGTGATTAAAGCTTCCACTTTAAGAAGGTAGGAGAAGAGGAGGAAGTTAAACAACACCAAGTAAAAGAAGGGAAATAAAACAAGGGTGGAAATCAGTAAATTGGTAAGTGGATAAACAAGGGCAAGAATCAAGAAAATCTGGTTAGTTTTTTTTTTAAAGACCAATAAAAACTTCTAGTTAGACTTGATCGATGGAAAGAAGAGAAGACACAAATTACCATTACCATGTTGTACTGAAAGAGGAAGCATCACTACAAACCCTACAGACATTAAGAAGATAATAAGGGTGTATTATTTGCAACTTTATGCCAATAAATTCAAGAATTGACATGAAATGGACATAGTACTTCAAAGACATGACCTCATAAAACTGATAGCAGAAGAAAGGGAAAACTTTAATATCCCAATGTCAATTAAAAAAATTATAATAAAAAAGCCTCACACAAGGAAAGATCAGGGTCAGATGGCTTTCCTGGCAAATTCTATCAAACATTTAAAGAGGAAATAATACCAATTCTCCAGAAGCTCTCTCAGAAAAGAGAGGAGGAGAAACCTTCTCAGCTCATTTTATTAAGGCATCATAACCCTAATACCCAAACCTTATAACAAAGGCATTGTGAGAAAAAGAAACTAGAGACCAATATCCCTGATGGCTATAGCCAAAAAGTTCTTCAAAAATACATTAGGAAGTTGACTCTTGCTTCAGTCCATGAAGGATTAGCTGCCAAAGGAATTTCT
Organism: Panthera pardus; assembly: GCF_024362965.1. Taxonomy (NCBI): domain Eukaryota; kingdom Metazoa; phylum Chordata; class Mammalia; order Carnivora; family Felidae; genus Panthera; species Panthera pardus. Next base: position 7,569,364 of record NW_026526991.1, read on the forward strand.
CCCCTGTTGTAAACAAATAGAAACTTAGACCAATAAACTGAACCTGGGGAGTCAAGGAGTCAGGAAGGGGGTTCTAGGAGGCCAAGACAGACTGCATGGGACACAGTATTCCACAGAGACAGAGCCCACATATCTGCAGAGGGGTCCCATCCAGTCCTTGGTGGAGTGCTGGCCTGTTCATGGATGGGGTCCAATCCATGAGGTGGGGGAGAGAATCCTCATGAGGCAGTGAGTTGAATAGTCCCCAGAGCTCATACAGGTGCTGACTGTTGGGTGTTGCTGGCTGTCACTTGCTGCAGGAACCTGGAACTGAAAAGTCACTCTCTTTAGCAGCTGAAGCGGGGGGGGGGGGGGCACCCTGTGTGCTCAGGACCTGAGCACTCTGTAGGGGCCTAGTGCAGGAGAAAAACGCTCCAGAGGAGGCGCGCGCTGAAGAAAACCCAGCACCCACACTTGCTGCAGGAGCTGCGTGCCAGGGAAGCAGCCTCTGCAGGAGACTGATGAATGAGGCATGTGAGAACTTGGGTGAAAAAACTCCTTTCTCCTTTAGTGTCCCTCCTTCACTCTGTACTGAAAAGGATGATGTCATGCCAGCCAGCCAAGGAGAAGTATTTACAAGACCCGGTTCCATTATCACAGAGGCAGTAAATTGCTAACTGGCACATCTGGCATTAAAAAAAAAAAGGCATGCCACGAAACAGGGAAATAGGACCTGGAATCAGAAGAAATCTCTGTCATTAGAAACAGGTAAGATTATGAACGGTTCAGTAAAAAGATGGGGAAAAGATTTCAAGATACGCACCATAGAAAGTATAGAAATGGCCAATAAGCTCACGAAAATCTGTTTAACGCTCAACATCGTTAGTCATCACAGAATTGCTAATTAAAATGTAATGAGATGCCTTTAATGCTTACTAGAATGGCTAAAATTAAAGACTGACAGCACTGAGTTTGACCGGGATGTAGAGCAGTTAAAGTTTTTATACATTACTGGTGGGAAGCGTAAAATGGTACAACCATTTTGAAGGACCACATGGCTTTTTTTTTTTTTTTTTTTAACCAAGGTAAACACGTATCTGTCGTATGATCCGGCAATTCCACTCCTTTACGTTTGCCTAATAGAGATGAAAACAGAGACCCACAGAACACATGTCCACAAGAATGGTCATAGCCGTTTTTTCACAGTGGTGAAAGCTTGTGAATAAACCAGCTATCTGTGAATATGGAAGCAAATTGTGGTATATTCATAGAGTCGATTAGTATTTCTGCCATTCTCGCAAAGAATAAACCACTGGTACGTGCAACATCATGACTCTGACGTGAGCAGATGAAGCAGAGCTCGAGCAAGTACCTCCTGTGTGTACTATTTATGTGAATGTCAAGATCAGACAGAGATAATCTATGACCAGAAAGGAGCTAACTTGGAGTGGGGGCAAAGAATTATAGAAAAGGCTGCTAGAAATGTTCTGTATCTTGTTTTGGGGGGGCTACATTCATCCTTTTTTATTGCCTGTAAATTATATGTCAGTTAAAATATGGGACCCCACTCGCCCAAGAAAACCACGTCTAAAGGGGGTAGAGGAAAGACTTGGGCGTTCTTCTCTCCAGCACTTACCACCAGGCTATTGCAAGGCACTGCCTCAGGATGCGCAGGAAGCAGAATCGTGGCGTCTGACCTGCAGGAACTCGTCAACCACTTCTGGGAGGTGAGGTAGATGCTCAGATACGGCACTGAAGGTGGGCCGTTAGGTGCCCTGGCTCCAGTTGTTCCTGGCACCCATGGAAGAGGGAATTGGGTGTTACTGGAGTGGAGAGGAAGGCTTCGTAGGTCTGGCAGAGGTGGAGCTTGTCCTGGGAGGTTGGGTGGATTTTGAAAAGTCGGAGGTAAAGTTGGAGATGCCACGGGAACTTTGTAGCTTGGTAGGAACACAGCAGGGTACACACTGAAAGGCACATCTTCCACTGTCCTTGAGCCATTCTCTGAAGGCCTCCCCCCGTGGCTGGCTATGCTTCCAGGCTCCTGTGTCCACCTACAGAAGCACTCAGGGTGTTTGCCCTCTGCTTTCTCTTGTTCTTTTTTTTTTTTAATATATTTTTAAGGTTTATTTATTTTGAGAGAGAGAGAGAGAGAGAGAGAGAGAGAGAGAGAGAGAGAGAATCTGAGAGCATGAGCAGGGGAGGGGCAGAGAGAAAGGGAGAGAGAATCCTAGGCAGGCTCTGCCCTGTCAGCACAGAGCCTGACGTGGGGCTTGATCTCATAAACTGTGAGGTCATGACCTGAACTGAAACCGAGAGTTGGACGGACACGTCACCAACTGAGCCACCCAGGCTTCCCCCTGTTCTTCCATCTCCACAGACTCACTCCATATCCACCCAGAAAGGCGTCCATTCTTTTCCGTGGCAGTGTCGTCGTCCAGCGTGTGGATGTAACAGTGTTTTAATCATCTCCCTGTTGAGGACAGACACTCTGATTGTTTCTAGTTTTTGTTACGACAAGGCTCCAACGAGCACCCTGTGTGTAACCCCTTGCACACATCCCCGTGGAACAGATTTCTTCAAGTGAGGTTGCTGCTCAAATGTTACATACCTTTAAAACGTGACCAATAGAAAGTTCTGTTCGTATGCACTCCGACCAAACTATAAGAGAGTGGCTATTCACCTACAGTCACATCAGTACGGGTATACTCATTTAATATTTTATCTAATTTGCGACAAATTTCTTGTTCTAATAATGTAGTTATTTTATTTTATTTTTTTTAATTTTTTTTTTTTCAACGTTTTTTTTTTTATTTATTTTTGGGACAGAGAGAGACAGAGCATGAACGGGGGAGGGGCAGAGAGAGAGGGAGACACAGAATCGGAAACAGGCTCCAGGCTCCGAGCCATCAGCCCAGAGCCCGATGCGGGGCTCGAACTCACGGACCGCGAGATCGTGACCTGGCTGAAGTCGGACGCTTAACCGACTGCGCCACCCAGGCGCCCCTAATAATGTAGTTATTTAATCACCATTGAGATTATGTGCCTATTTTTGTGTATGTACTAGCCACTTCTATTTCCTCTTCCATGAATTTTCCAGTTTTGTGTAGATTGATCATTCTCTTGTATGTATTCTTTATGTATGAGTGATGTTAACTTTTTTGTATGATACGTATGTATTTTTCAAGTCTGTCTTTTTTTTTTTTTTAACATTATGGTGTCTTTCATTGTGCAACCATTTTATTTTTTTATTTTTTTTTATTTTTTTCAACATTTTTTATTTATTTTTGGGACAGAGAGAGACAGAGCATGAACGGGGGAGGGGCAGAGAGAGAGGGAGACACAGAATCGGAAACAGGATCCAGGCTCCGAGCCATCAGCCCAGAGCCTGATGCGGGGCTCGAACTCACGGACCGCGAGATCGTGACCCGGCTGAAGTCGGACGCTTAACCGACTGCGCCACCCAGGCGCCCCTGTGCAGCCATTTTAAACTTTTGTACTGTTAGTTTGTCAACCTTAATTATAGTTCTAGGATCTGTGTTTTGCTTGGAAGGCCTTTCTCCCATCTGAAAGTAGCACAATATTCCTGTATATTTTCTTGTATTTTTATCTTTCCTTCACATACATGTGCTCACACGCACACACACATGCACACACTCCATTCAGGTCTAAGGATTTTTAATGTGTATTTATTTTTGAGAGAGACAGAGCATGAGCAGGGGAGGGTCAGAGAGAGCAGGAGACACAGATTGTGAAGCAGGTTCCAGGTTCTGAGCTGTCAGCATAGAGCCTGATGTGGGGCTCGAACCCACAAGCCATGAGATCATGACCTGAGCTGAAGTTGGACACTTAACCGACTGAGCCACCCAGGCGCCCCGGTCTAAGGATTTTTAATCATTTGGAATTTTTTTTAATGTTTATTTATTTTTGAGAGAGAGAGAGAGAGAGAGAGAGAGAGAGAGAGTGCAAACAGGGGAGGGGCAGAGAGAGGAGGACACAGAATCCAAAGCAGGCTCTAGGCTCTGAGCTGTCAGCACAGAGCCCGATGCGGGGCTCGAACTTACAAACCATGAGATCGTGACCTGAGCTAAATCGGACGCATAACCAGCTGAGTCACCCAGGTGTCCTTGGAAATGTTTTTGTGGTAAGATACATGGTCTGATTTCCTTTTCTGAAAATAAATGCCATATTGTTTGGACACCATTGACTGATGGGCCCCTTGATCTGAAATGCTGTTGTAATCATAACTAAGTGCAGGTTTGATGTGAACCATTCATCGGTTCCATTGATCTCCCCAGTGTCTTAAGAACTGTAGCTCTCTTACACATTTTCTTGTCTGTTAATACAAGTCCGTTCGTGTTATTCTTTTTGGAAATCTTATTGGCTGCTGTTAAGCATTTGCTCTTTCAGATGAACTAGTGCCAGCGTATCAGGTTTTACAGCACACACGGAATATCCCCCTGGGATTTTGTTGGCTTGCGTTGAACTTAAAGAGTTTTTAAGTGGTGGTCGACAGCACTCTAATATTGAGGCAAGATCCAGCAGTGTGTTCGGTCCCTGCTCTTCTTCCCCTGTCCTCACCCGAGCCGCCGTCCCCCCTACACTGGGCTTCATAAGCAGCCCACCAGTGTCCCTCTGGTCTCTTCTTCACGCCGTGGCCACGGCTTTGCATTAGTTCTTTCCTGGACTGAGAATATTCCCCTTCCAGCCCCTCTTCCTTCAGTAATGTCTCCTCATCTGTGGGTCTTTCCTCAGTTGTCATCTTCAGGGAAACCTTCCTAACAAGGTAGAATTTCCCACCTGTCCTTTCACCTCCCAGCCCTTACCTCTTGTTCTGAGCCCAGTTGGAATTTCACACTTGCTCTGTCCTTGGGGTGGAGGTGAGTCCTCTGAGCACAGGGCTTTGTGTGTTGTTCCCTGGCCCGGAGGAGGTGCTCATTAAATCCTTGTTAACGCCAGTGAGCTTGGTGTTTTCCTCCATTTCTTTAAGTAGAACCTCACAGTTTTCTTCATATGCTGTTCTCCATTTCTTGTGAAGCCTTATGCCCGCAATATTGTTTATTTTGTTGCTGATGGAGAAAAGCTGTTGATTTTAGAATGTTCTTGTATCTGCCCGTCTTGCTGAACTCAACCCTCATTCCCGCCTCTCTTTGCTGGCTTTATCCTCAGGCCAGTTGGGTGCCAGTTGGCTGTAGTCCCAGCCTCACATCTGACCCTAGCGGTCTTCAGAGGGAGCAAGAGAAGGTTGCCTCCAAAAGGTTTCTGAAGAGCCAGGAGGGGCTTTCTCCTCAGCTTAGCTCTGCAACAGCCAATCAGTTCCAACCTTGGGGTGCTGGGTTCAGCTTCCCTCAGGCTGACTCCCCTCATTACCAGGGCTGCGGGGTGGGGTGCTGGTGGTCACTTTGCACATCCGGGATTCCGCTAGAAAGGTGGAGGGGCAAACAGGCCCTGGGCGAGGGTCTACACTGGACGTCTACCGGAATGGTCCTGTGACTTTCCCATCAAGCCAGTTTAACACCTTTATAGGTACGAGATTTCCCGACATGGAGCCGTTTTATTCCTGGAGTTTTATTCCTGTGTGTACTGTCCTTTGAATACCTGGCTGTGTTTTGATCTGCGAAGATTTGTTTTGGACCTTTTGTCCATATTCATGAGTGAAATTTGTCTGTGTTTGCAGGAAGCCTTTCTAATAGGGGAAGTTAATAGAGAGGAAAGATTCTGGGCTGTGAAGGTCACTGAGTTCCTGGGCCCCTGTGGCCGAGTCCCCCGACCTCTCCGCTCCTTGCCTACCCAGTAGGGTCACAGCCCTGCTTCACTCAGGCTGTGGCAAGGAACAAATAGCGCCTTTGAAAGCTCCTCTTACACACTGACGCTTACACAGACTCAGAACTTGGCCTCACATGTCTGTTCAAGGCACCATTTTTGTGAGTTTCCTTCATGAGGAGACAGGTTCAGAGAACATTAGCAACGGAGATTTCTCTCGGCTTTCTTCATATAAACCATAATCAGAAAACCAGACTCGTGCAGGAGGAGAGGCCCTGGGAACATGACTGGTAAACATTACATTATTGGTGTTTGGATATTAGGTTCCTGCTTTTCATAATATCCTCAGGGTGCGGGGGAAGATTCGATACTTTCTGAGATTCTGCTGTAAAGTGCAAGTTATTGCTGGTACCGTCGCCCAATTATTCTGTACTTATTTTACTTAGACTTTAGTAATTGGAAAAAGATTAGATGTCAGGACTTTGTATTTTGTTGATTATATTACCAAAGTCTCTTTAATCGTTTCTTTTATTCCGAGTATTAATCATGAGCTCCTAGCTGTTAGGAGAAGAGCCTGATGGTAGATTCGTAACTTAAAGGAGAGAAATAATTACTTCAGTTTCAGTGGGACTGACTGAGTGTTGATACACCTGCAAATTGAAATGTGTTCTCTATCCATTCGGGGCACGTGGCTGAGACCTTGGGGAGACATAGAAGGTCACGTGGAATTCAGGGGCCGATGTCCCCACCCGCCCGGCCCCTGCTGTGCCCTCTCCTGCCCTCCGGAGGCTCCGGACATGTCCTTGACCAGCCCTGCCTCTCTTTGGGTATTTGTGATGGCAACAGTGACTTGTACTAGTCTACTTGGAAGACTGTGTTGTCCTTGATGTGTGCATAACATGGCTTCACCCTTGATCGGTGCTGTATGAACACAGGCTTATCCCCGTGAAATAATTTCTTCCAAAAGCAGTCTTGGAGCCAAGCGCCTTCTGTTCTCCAGCAGTAAATGGTGGGAGTGAGACAGAATGCGGGAAGGACGGGAGAGCTCAGAGGGTGGTTAAGTTGGGGATAGGTGTTGGTGGTAGGGGTACAGGGAGACGGAGGGTGGGAGGGAAGGAGGGGGCATGTGGACTCTGGACTCACTGCTCTAGGGAGGAAGGTGTGTGGTGCCTCACCTGTCCCGGCGAGACTGTGGGGACACTTGCGATGCGTTTAGCAAACATGTACTCTGTGTAACTTAAATGCAAACAGGTGACACTTAGCTCTGCGGGAATAGAGGCGACTTTGCGTCTCTTGTATATTGAGAACAATCATTATCTGAAATCTTTATCACTCAGGTTTGTTCTGATTTCGTTTATGGGGCCTCATACCCCACCGTAACATTGATGGAATATGTTAAAGCCCCGTGGGGAGTTTGTGGACTGTTTGTAAACCCTGTTTTGTCTCTTTTGTCAACAGAGGAATTGCGGAAGTTGAGCTGGTCCGGAATCCCTAAGTCGGTTCGTCCGATTACCTGGAAGCTGCTGTCGGTAAGTCTTCCTGGGGCTGCCTGTCCTGGCGGCCAGGCTCCAGGCGTGGCCCGTCGGCCGCCCAGGCATGCGCCTTGCCTTTGTGGCAGTGATCCGGGCCTTTGTCTGAGCTAAGGTGACATTTTCCATCTTTTGCTTAATTTCAAGCTTGGTTTGACAAGGCTGGCAGAAAATGAGGAGAGGTAATTATTTATGACAGCTGTATTCTTTTTCTCTGATTTTATTATTCTGAAAATCTGTAATATTTTCAAACGTGTGATATAGAAAGGATGGAGCATAGAAGACTGTTTCAGTTCTGAGGAATCCATCACAGCGAAATAGGTTTGACAAAGGTGGTGGGTTTTTTTTTTTTTTTTCTTTTTCTCTTTTTAAATGTTAGTGGGGATGTTAGACGTAGTCTGCGTTTCTGTGATGGAGGCTGGGGTTCTGGTTCTAAACTGCCCGTTGTGGAGACTCCTGGAGGAGGTCAGGTGGACGGGGTGGGGGTGGGGCGGCCGCCAGAAGATTCCCGGTCCTTCACTCGGGTTAATATCGGAAGTGAGCTGGGCCCTGCTGAAAGCTTGGGAGTAGTTTATAGACAGCTTTCTTCTCTTTCCCTTTTTAAATTATTTTTGGAGTTAAATCAGTGGGGAACTCTAAGTGTTTACTCTAAATTGGGTTTGACTTTTCAGTATTTAAAAGACTCTTTCTTGCTAATGAGTCTTCATAAATTTGCAGCTTAGTACCTCGTAATCCTAAATGCAGATACAGCTCTCAACAGTGAATATTTATTGATTAAATATTCTCTTGCAATTAAAATTAGACCTGCTACAATTGCTCATGTTTTTGTTTGGTGTTTGTTATTTTAAGCATTTGTATCTACTTTTCCAAACGTCCTCCAAGATAGGTTGCAAAGTTTTGAGATTGAACTGTGGGAAGTTTTGATGAAAACACGTTTAAGACCTAATGGTACAATTTTGTATTTAAGGATGTGCTGCCTCTAGGTGGAAAGCCTTCACGAATGCTTCTGTCCCCTTCCTTTCCTTCGGTTCTCAGTCTGCTCGAGTCGTGGTTAGATACCCTGTGGTCGGAATGGGAGGGAGGGTGTAGGTGGGTAGAGTCTGTAAGCGGGAGTGTCAGGCAAGCCAGGGAAGGAGTGTGCGGGCCTCCTCGGGCATGTGTACCGCGTAGCCGCTTAACTGATGACGGGGCCCCTTGCCTGGAGACAGAGGTGAATCAGATAGTGGCCCTGCCACTAGGAGGGGTTAGGGCTGGTCAGGGCTGCAGCACCGTCTGGGACCGTGTGCTGCGGGGTGCACGGGGCTCAGGCGGTCAGGAGCGGAGTGAGCGCCCAGGGAAGGCTTCTCGTTCACAGTCTCTGCAGGTGCTGTGAGGTGGGAAGCTGGGGACCGGGCAGGACAGAGATGAACTTGGCAGTTCTAGACCTCTTTGGGTTTGGGTTGATGGATGAGTTAAAAACAATGTGTGTGGGGGGGTGAGTGGGCAAAGCCGGTCCTTCCAAAGTTGGGGGGGGGCACCAAAAAAGGGAGGGCAGTCCCAGGATAGCGCAGACTCACCTGTGTGGCAGGCCAGGCTTCTTGTGGGAGCTTCTGGAACATCTTGAAGGGTGTGTCAGGGTCCTTGTGTGTGTGTGTGGGGGGGGGGGGGGGTTAGATGCAGATGGGATTGGACAAGCAGGGGCCAAGGTGGGCAGGCTCCCCAGGAATGGCTGGGATTGGTGACGAGTAGGGGCCAAGGTGGGCGGGCTCCCCAGGAATGGCTGGGATTGGTGACGAGCAGGGGCCAAGGTGGGCAGGCTCCCCAGGAAAGGCTGGGATTGGATGACCAGGGGCCAAGGTGGGCGTGCTCCCAGGAATGGCAGGGAGAAGGCTTGGATGGGGCAGGGAACCGGGGGCAGCCAGGGACCAGGAGCGGGTGACTCCTGAAGGATTTGAGTGAGGGGTGAGTCGGCTGTGTTTCTGGAATGGGAGAGTCAGGAGTCTCTCGAAAGGTCTGTTGGCTGGTTCCTTCATTGATTTGATCGTATTTACCGAGCACTTTGTGGCTCTGGCACTGTGTTGGAGCTGGGAGATAAGGAGAGAAAAGGACCAAGTCCCTGTGCCTTATGAAGCCTGCGAAAAAGAAGAGGAGTCCCTGCCCTCCTCTGTCTCCCCGAGGGCAGACCGGGGTTTTACCGCACGGGAAGGATCCCGTTCTCTCAGGAGTCTGGGCCCCCAGTGCTCTGCTCACCCTGTGTCTCAGCTTGCTTCACAGCACTTACTGAGTGCTTGCTGTGTGCCAGACCGTGCACACGCGAGAGATGCTCGCAGATGCGGTGGTCTCTGGGTGCAGGACCCAGGAGCTGGTGGGTCCGTATCGCGAGCAGAGCCCGGTCGGGAGGAAGGGTGTGCCGGGCTGCTCTGGGTGCTTGTTGGAAGGAAGAGACGGACAGCCGGGTCAGGGAAAACCCCCCGGGGGCGTGGATGGAGGCTTTGGGGGGCCTGTGGCCGCTGGAGCAGGAGCCAGTCGCTGCCATGGCACTGTACTTGTCACTCAGGGAGCGTGTGCTCACCTCGACTTTGCCGTGCGCTGGGCCAGGCAGGCGGTGATGTCATTCAGCCGTCACGTGCCCACACACGGTCCCTCTGGGGGTGACGACGGGCTCTGGGAATCCAGGTTGAGGGGTGCTAGTCAGACATGGGTGTGGGTAGGTGGAAGGAGGCCAGCATCCTGGGGGCCGTCGTCTCTTCGCCTCGAAGCGCTGACCCAGGAGCTGCCTCGTGGGCCTGTCCTCGTCTCCCAGTTACTCCCAAGCGCACATCATCGGTATGTTTCCTGTCCTGGGGGATTTGGGGAGCACGGCGCAGGATGCTGACCACTCACTTCTGACTCAGCAGGTGTTTCCCACGCGTCTGCCCTCAGCCGGCAGACCCTTTGCAAGTGCTAGGTCACAGGAGCATCTTGGAAAATGGTGGGGAGAAAACCCAGCAGGCACTTCCGGGCCATGGGGTACAGGGAAGTGTCGCCCCAGTTAAGGCCACTTTTCAGTCTGTCTCTGAATCAGAGGCTTCACATTCCACTCTCCTGGGCCCGCAAAGTGAATCAGAGCCTTGGGGTGTACCCCGGTTTGCACCAGTTCCAGCCTACCCCAGGCCGGGCGGTGGGGGTGGGGGGGTGGCGGCTGGGACCTGGTGGCTTTGGGCTGCCCTCTTGACCTGCGCTTTTTCGTTCTGGGTGCACATCAGTGTGACCTGGGAGTTGGGGAAACATTGGTCTCTGGGTCTCGCAGGGTTGGAGACGGCCGCTCTAGGACAGGTGGGTGCCATGTGGGACAGGCACACAGGGACCGGCTGGGACCTGCACCCAAGAAGGCAACACGCCTGGGCCGACGTGCCTGGCCTTGACCAAGAGCGTCCCGGAGGCCCGACTGGGGCCCAGGGGGGGTCCGGCTTGTTCCAGCCCTTTTGCTTCCGGGACCCTGAACCCAGGATCGAGGAGAATCTGTCGTTTGTCTCGTGAGCAAAGACAACCCAAGCTGTACTTGAATGTGAACCTACTTCCAGACCTGGGAGACGAATGACTTTTTTCCCCCAGGATGTTCACGACTTGTCGCTACAAACCAGGATTTGTCCTGGTGGCTTGTTGAAGAGCACGATTCTTAACTGATGAGTAGGAAATGGTACTTTAACGAAGAAAGATGGGAAGCTTGGCTCCTGTCATTTGTGGGGGACTGGTATATACTCTGGTCTAGAAATACCAGGAAGCCACCATGGATGCTATTTAACATTTAAATTCCATGCAAGTGCGGCTGTGACTTTTTAAAAATTAGCGCTGTCAAAAATCATATTTTTTGGCTCATTTAAAAAAAAATAACTATTTCAGAAACATCAAACAGAAACTAATTAAACATTTAACATTTACGCTAATGAACAGGATGGTTAAAAACGAGAAGTGAGGGGTGCCTGGGTGGTTCCCTTGGTTAAGCACTGACTTCGGGTTCAGGTCACGATCTCCCGGTTCGTGGGTTCGAGCCCCACGTCGGGCTCTGTGTTGACAGCTGGGAGCCCGGAGCCTGCTTCGGATTCTGTATCTCCCTCTCTATCTGCCCCTCTCCTGCTTGTGCTCTGTTTCTCTCTGTCTCTCAAAAATAAATAAACATTTAAAAAAAAACCCCAGGGGCGCCTGGGTGGCTCAGTGGGTTAAGCGTCTGACTTCGGCCCAGGTCACGATCTCACGGTCCGTGAGTTCGAGCCCCGTGTCGGGCTCTGTGCTGACTGCTCAGAGCCTGGAGCCTGTTTCAGATTCTGTGTCTCCCTCTCTCTCTGACCCTCCCCCATTCATGCTCTGTCTCTCTCTATCTCAAAAATAAATAAACATTAAAAAAATTAAAAAAAAAAAAAAAAAAACCCAAAGAACCCAAGAAGTGAAATGCTGGTGTCATCATGTCTCCTTGCAGTATGTTGAGGTCGGTTTGCACGTGAACCTGGTGGGAGGGAGCGATTGGATGTTTGTGTCACTGGGATGGTTCCGACGTAAGTATATGCGTGTATTGTTTTACATTTATGATTAGTGTTTTTATGGCATGCTAATACGGCAATTAAGTTTTCCGTAGTTGTGTCATTTAAAATTCATTGCGTACTTGAACATATTTCGTTTGCATAATTTCTAGTCTGGCTTAATTATCGAGAGGCCTCAAGTTGCATATGTGTGTTTTCCTTTCGGAGTGAGTGTCAGGAGTGTGTGCGGGGCTTTTTATTGCCCGTGCTCCCACCGTGACACGCTTGCCTTTTAGAATTTCTCTTCCAGTAGTGAAGTTAGAATCTGGGGGTTGGGAGAATGCTCGAGTCCTCGTGCATGGCCACGAAGAGTCCTTCGGTGGCACCGCATGTGACCGCTGTAGGGCTGCCCACGCCGTTCCCTGGCTTGTACCCCCTGTGGCCCCGCTGCCCTGGCCTGGCACACAGGGCCTGCCGCCCGGCCACCACGCGCCTGCCCGCGCTCCTCACCCGCCAGGGCCGGAGGCAGCCTGGATACAGTGCCCCCCCGTGTGCCCTGTGCAGTCATGTGACCATTCTCAGGGCGTTTGCTCTGTCCCTCCACTCTGTTGTCTTCGCCACCACCAGTGCCAACCCCAGACCCACCCAGACCGAACCCAGAACTGTGTACTGGCCGATCCTGTTTTTCATGAGGTCTCTCAGACATCCTCCTCCCTGGGCGCCCGGGGCCGTGGCCGTCCCTGGGGAGTGGTGACATCGTTCATTCGCTCAGCGAGCCTGCACGGGGAACCTGTGGTGCGCCCCTCGGTGTTCTGGGCGTGGGGGGCCGGAGTCCCTGTGAGCACGGGTCAAGAACCCCCTGCGGGAGCTCGAGAGACAGAGTAAGCGACATCTCTGTGTCTGAGCGTCTCTGAGAAGCTGAGTCTGGAAATACCTGGAGCCCGGGGAGGGAGGCCGAGGTCAGAGTGCTGACTCAGACGGGGCGGGGCAGGTCTCTGGGGGAAGCGCTGTCTGAAGACAGGTTACCTGCCGTAGCGTGGTCGCAGCGCTGACCGGACAGCCGCTGGAGGGAGCTGAGCTCCAGTGACAAATTGAGGCAGCCGCAGCCACGTGTCTTTGGTCCGGTGGATACGGCCTCGGCAGGGGAGGTGTTCAGGGGAGAGTTTTTGGGGACTCAGGCCCTGGAGAGTAGACTGGAGGAGGTGAGAGGCCAGCCTTGCTTCCCCGGGTCAGGGGCTGCTCCACGTCTGAGGCCTCTGTCTCAGCTGCCCAGCCCCTCCTGAGCCCTGGTGTGGAGGGGGGAGGGTCTCGGGCCCAGGGAACAGGGTGCAGAGAGAGGCCACAGGGGCTGACGGCAGCGCAGGGAGGGCGTCCGCCTCCGTGCAGGGGCGCGATTCCCGGGTGTGCTGGTGGGAAGGTTGAACTTGCCTTCCCGTGGGTTCCTGGGGCAGGCATGAGTGCAGGGCTGCGTTCAGCATCTCTGCTTCCCGGAGCCGAGCCCAGGGTCTGAGGGTCCGGGACACAGGCAGAGCCCAGGTGTGTGTGTGTGTGTGTGTGTGTGTGTGTGTGTGTGTGTGTGTGTACGTGTGTACATGTGTACGTGTGTAGATGACCCCGTGGGGTGGGGACCTGTTCCTGAGTTTGTGCGAAGTGAGCCCGGATCCCCCGAGAAGGGCAGCATCAGGTAAGGGCCTCTCGGGCCTGGCTTTGGCTGCAGTCCGTGCTCAGGCCCTGTAACTCGGCTACGGTGACCATTCTTGAGCCTTTACTCTTCCGTCAGTGACAACACCGCCAGCCCACCCACCAGACAGGATTCAAGGCAGTGCTCCGGGCAGCTCCGCGCCTGGTGAGCAGTTGGGCTTTTTCTTACTCAGCTGTGGCCGTGGCTTCCTGGGGATAGGAATTGTTCTTCCTGCCAGGTGATGGCCACGGGGACTGAAGTCACAGTGAGGTCAGATGGGTGCGGTCACTCCTGGTGCTTGCCAGGAGGATGGTCTCTGACATGACGAAGCAGTGCCCTTCCTCGGGTCTGGCCATTCCCCCTGGGGTGGGGGGCCCCCTGGCAGGGACAGGGCTGGGTCCCCGACAGGGAGAGCGCCCCGTGCCGCATGGTGCCGTCAGAAGAGGTCTGACTGTGGAGGCGCCCGGGGCGGGCGGTTTCTCACGCAGGACCTGCGGCAGGGGTGCTCCGGGCACGCCTGGCACTCCTGTGTGCGCCTGGGTTATCGTTGCCGTCGCCGTTCCGAGTGTGTGAACCCATCTGCCTTTAGAACAGGAGCATCTCTCGTCTGGCCAGAAAGTAGAGGCACGCACGCGGGAGCATAGCCACCCATGCTCAGCGGTAGAAGCTCCCACCGTCGGGGTTCCCTGTGTTGTCAGCGGGACCCTCTGGCGAACCTGCCCCTTCCCGACCTGTTGGAGTTGAGGCAGGTGCCCCTCGTCGTGCTGCTGAAGGGCGGGGGCTGGGCTCCCAGACCGGAAACTGCTGCCCTCCCTGGTGGGTTGCTTGGGAAGAAGCATCGGGAGCCTTCAGTATGCCCGGTGTGGCCTTGGACGAACAGCTTGCTTGTGGGGATTTTGCCTCAGGAAGAAGTCAAACGTGGCTCAGAATACCAGACAAGGGAAAAGATTGTCACCCTGTTCAGAACGAGGAAGGTTGAGCATAAACACGTGCAAACACAGGTACATATGGCGGAAGGCCTTCGGGTTGGCAGACTTTCTGGAAGAGGCTGGGTGGCGGTGTTGCAGGACAGATTTCAGTGCCTGGTGACCGCTCAGCTCTGCCGATGTAGAACACCAGCAGCCCCGCATGGTTCGGACCCGAGGACAGCGGTTCCCAGCGTGCTGTCCTGTGCTGGCCCCGCCGGAGGCCACTACTTAACGACGTTGGGGACACGGTCGTGATTTCAAAGTGCGATGTGTACGCATGGCAGGTTGGATGAAGGACATTTTCTTACAAAGGGCACGAGAAGGACTAATCATAAAAGATTAATAAATGGGGCCACATTAAAGCTAGGAACTTGCCTTCATCAAAAGACATCATTAGCGGGAAGAAAAGGCAAAGCACGGGGAGGAGGAGTAGAGACTTACGGAGGACTCCCCCGTGGAGTGTGACGTGCCTGCAGACGAATACGACCCAATAGAAAACCGGGCTATGCTCGTCCACGCGTTTCCCGGGTGTGGACGCAGAACAGCTCCGCCAGTCTTCTGGGAAATGCAGAGCGAAGCTACCTTCTTTTTGTCTTTTTAAAGTTTATTTATTTTGAGAGAGAGAGTGAGCGCACATGTGCATGAGTATCAGAGGGGCAGAGAGAGAGGGAGACAGTCCCAACCAGGCTCCACTTAGCACAGAGCCCGACTTGGGGCTTGAACCCATGAACCTCTAGATCACGAACTTGGCCGAAGGTAAGAGCTGGACGATTAACTGACCGAGCCACCCAGGTGCCCCAAAGCTGCCTTCTGACAGAGACCACTGCAGGCCCATCGGGATGGCTGAAAAGAAAAAGTTTGTCAACACCGAGTGCTGGCAAGGATGTAGAACTTGCCACAATGCCTCCAGTGGGAGTGTAATCACTTCGGAAAATTCTGCAGCAGAACTTATGAAAGGTGGGCATGGCCAGTGGTTCGCCTCTTCGGTAAATATCTAACAGAATGCACGTCATGGGCCGTGAAGGGCAGGAACGAGAATGTTGAGAACACAGAGTGGGAGCAGTCCACATGTCTGCTGACGGTAGCATGGGATTTGTACGCGGGAACGCACAACAGTGAAAGCTATTCTTAACATCTTCCAAACATGAGTGAGCTTTTCAAATGTAATGTTGAGTTTGAGCGGCCAGACCGAAAAAATGATTCCATTTGTAGAAGGTTCAGAAATAGGCAACATTTACCCGGTGTTAGAAGTTAGGGACTTATTAGCTCCGGGGAGGAGGTGAAGGACAGTGGTTAGGAGGCTCCCAGGGGCCTCGAGCCATGTGTGGTTATGATAATTCCTCCTGCCGTTTGGATGGCGTGTGCTCGCGTGTTATATTCCAGTATGTGTTTATGGACAAGAGGCTTAACGGTGTGACCCCGGTGTGTGAAAGCAAATGTATGCAGGAGTGTCATTGAGAATCGATGCTCCTAGAAATGCCTCGGGGAAGCAAAGGGGACGGATGTGCTCGCACAACTGAGAAGACGTGGTTGGATTCAGGCCGACCTCGTCAAGGCCAGTGACTCTCCCAGCTCAGCTCTGCAGGTCGGCTCTTTGTGATGGACCCACAGCCTGTGGTTCTCCCGCATGGCCACAGGGCAGCTGCCACAGCTCCAGTCTCTGCACATTCTCCCCGATTCGCAGGAAGAAGCAAAGAAAAGCCGTGGGGCTTGCCTTCTGTGCCTGCATTGGGTCCCCTCTCTGCCTCTGAGCCTGTCAGCCCCTGTGGCCAGTGGGGTGGCCCATCAGGGACACTCCTGAAGGAAGGGGTTGAGAACAGGGATGTGTGGTTCCTGGAGGATCTTCGGGGCTGTGTGGAAACAAGGGAGGTATAGATGTTCAGCAGCAAACACAGGTCTGCTGCAGATGTGGGAGCATCTTAAAGGCGGAAAATACCACGTGGGATTTATTTGTTCACTTGCTCGTACATGAATTCACTTAATGAAAATTTGGCTGCCACGTGGCTGGCGCGGTGAGGGGCTGGCTCTGTGGGGGTCTCGTGCCAGGAGCAGCTGGAGCCCTGAGGGACCAGCCTGGCCTCGGGGGTTGGGTCAGGCGTCCTGAAGGAGTACCGTCGAAGAGACGCTGGAGGGATGAGCAGGAGGTAGCCAGGTAAAGCTTCAGAACATCCAGGGAAGAGACCAGGAGGAAATCTTTCCTCTGTAGGACAGAAGAAGCACTCAATATAAAAGAAACACTTTGTAAGTTGGATTGCATGGAAATTTAAAACTTAGGCTGTTTGAGACAAGGAGGCAGGGCCCAGATTAGGAGAATATAATCTTAATGTGTATTCGCTTCTAGAAGACAGAACCGTAAAACTCACTAGGAAGATAACCTGGTTTAAGAAATGGGCAAAAGATTTGAACAGACACTTCACCAGAGAAGAGAAGCAGTGGCGGCTGGGTACGTGGGAAGATGTTGAACATTGTTAATCATCGGGGATGTGCGATTAAAGCCACTCAGTAGAATGGCTGATATTTATTTTTTTAAGATTTCATTTATTTATTTTAATGTTTATTTATTTTGAGACAGAGAGAGACAGAGCATGAATGGGGGAGGGGCAGAGAGAGAGGGAGACACAGAATCCGAAGCAGGCTCCAGGCTCTGAGCCGTCAGCACAGAGCCCGACGTGGGGCTCGAACCCACGAACCGTGAGATCATGACCTGAGCTGAAGTCGGATGCTTAACCTACTGAGCCACCCAGGCACCCCGATTTTATTTTTTTTTAAAGTAATCTCTATACTGAGCATGAAGCTTGAACTCGCAGCCCTGAGATCAAGAGTCACATGCTCTGACTGAGCCAGCCAGGCACCCCCAGAATGCTAATATTTAAAGATGGACAGTACAGGGTGCCTGGGTGGCTCAGTCAGTTAAGCATCTGACTTTGGTTTGGGTCATGATCTTGCGGTTCATGGGTTCAAGCCCCACATCCGGCTCTGCTGACAGCACAGAGCCTGGAACCTGCTTTGGATTCTGTGTCTCCCTCTCTCTCTGCCCCTCTCCTGCTTGTGCTCTGTTTCTCTCTGTCTCTCAAAAATAAATAAACATTAACAAAATTAAAAAAAGAGAGGCACCTGGGTGGCTCAGTCGGTTAAGTGTCCGATGTCGGCTCAGGTCACGATCTCACGGTTCGTGGGTTCGAGCCCTGCATCGGGCTCTGTGCTGACAGCTCGGAGCCTGCTTCGGATTCTGTGTCTCCCTCTCTCTCTGCCTCTCCTGAACTTGCGTTCTGTCTCTGTCTCTCTCAAAGATGAATAACTATTAAAATATTAAAAAAGAAAAGACGGGCAATACTATCAGGGAGGGTGTGGAGCATTTGAAATTCTTATCCTCTGTTAGCTGGAGTGTGAAACCACATCATCTCTTGTGAAAGGTCTGGCAGTTTGTTAGGAAACGAAACGTGTACATGCTCAGGGAGCCAAGGCTCCACTCCTAGGTGTTTAACCACGAGAGAGGAAAGCTTGTAGCCATAAAAGCCTTGTACGAGAATAGTACCAACAAGCTGTATTCATAGTAGCCCCGAACTAGAAACACCCCGGACGCTCGGCAGGAAGTGAGTGGCCGGCAGGCCGCGGGGTCTCCGTGCGGTGGAGAAGTGAGCCGAGGGATGGGTGCCGGTCGCCTCGTCGGTTTGGAAAAATCACAAAGATGCCAGGCCGAGCGGACACAAAGCGCGGGTCCCCGAATGATTCCATTTGCGTGACGTTCTAGGCCAGGCCGGGGCGGTCCGTGAGGAGTCGTGCGGCTCCCTGGGCTCTCCTGGTTGAGAGGGGGATGAGCACAGGGGAAGGTTTTGGGGAGACAGAGATTCTCCACGTCTTCACGGGGGGGCCGTAGTGACGCAGCTGTGTACCCTTGTCAGATGTCATGGAAGGGTTTACTTGAAAGAGGCACATTTCATCTTACGTGTGACATGTCGGTAATGTTGATTTAAAAAGCAGAAGCAAAGAGGGGCGCCTGGGCGGCTGTCGGTTAAGCGTCAGACTCTTGATTTCGGCTCAGGTCCTGATCTTATGGTTCGTGGGTTCAAGCCCTGCGTCGGGCTGTGCGCTGACGGTCTGGAGCTTGCTTGGGGTTCTCTCCCAAGCCCTCTCCCTCCGTCTCTGCCCCTCCCCTGCTTGGGCTCCCTCTCTCTCTCCCTCTCAAAACAAAAAAATAAACTAAAAGCTAAAGAAAGCAGAAGCAGCGAAATAAAAAGCACGTACAACACCGACAGTCTGGCCCTGGAGACTGGGCTCTTCGTGACCACCCTGAGCCGCCTGGTCCTTCTGGGTTTGAGTTCACTTTATGTCCTGGGATTGCGGCTGCCAGTCGCCCACGAGTCTTTGGAGAGAGGAGGAAATCTGCATGAGCGACGATCTCTCCAGATGTGTGTACGTGTGTGTGTGTGTGCGCGCCCACACATGCACATGCCTGTGTGTACGTTGTATGTATGCATGAGCACACACGAGCACCCGCATGTACTCTGGTCAGAAGACCGTGCAGACTTCCGAGTTCTCTGAGGCACGCGAGCCGTTTAGAACCAGAGGTTCATCTCAGTCCTGTTCTCGAAGAGCACGGAGTTCAAGCCTGGCTCCCGTCTGACGCCCACTCCTGTGGCCACGGGTCAGGTTTGGCGGGCGCGGTGGAGGCTGTGAGCGTCTGAGCCCGAGCCGCCCGTCCGGTGCCTTGGAGGCCGCCTCCCTGATGTGCTTCGTGTCCGTTTCCGCTTACCGTCCTCGTCCCCCCCGTTTGGGAGCGCCACACCCAGTTAAGACCCTTTGGATTTCACACTTTGTGAGTCGGCATTAACCGTACCTACTTTTTGTTCTTGTTCTTTCTCTCACCCAGGGTTACCTTCCTGCCAACGTGGAGCGAAGACCAGCCACGCTCCAGAGAAAGCAGAAAGAATACTTTGCGTTCATCGAGCACTATTACGACTCCCGGCACGACGACGCTCACCAGGACACCTACAGGCAGGTGGGCGCCTGTCCCTCGCTCCACGTCCCGTGAGGGGCCCTGGCCTGGTGATGGTTTGCGGGAGGGGCTGTTTGCTCTGGCGCGTTCCTAACCGGGCCACGGATTTGTGTTTGCTGACGAATGAACAAGTGACGGTGTGCTCCTGCTGGTAGTGCTTTGCTCATCTCCGGTTCCTTCTATAAAAGTGACGAGGATGTTTTTAATTGGAGTTGCAGAGCGGATGCCCGAGGTCCCCTGCTGGTGCCCTGACACGTGCCTCGGGAGCCGCCCGGCCTTTCTTGTGTCAGAGAGCTGCTCTTGGGCCCGTAGGACCCGGACAGGCATGTCGCTGGACCGATCAGAGGAGGAGAGTCTCCGTGGGCTTTGTGGGCCCTGACTCTCTGGGGCACGGAGGGGTGGGGTGTGGGTAGACGAGAGCTGACTGGGCAGCTGGACTGGGGGGGTGCAGTTCATCTCCAGCAAAACGTGTAGCCAGGGTATCATTTCTGCTCCCTCGTTGAACACAAAATGGTGTAATTATGGCTTCTTGAACAGTTGACAGTGTGTATGAGGGGAAGAGTCCTTACATTTGATTTATAGTTCAGAGTGCATTCAGAATTTGCTGTTAGAAAAGCTCATTGAGGACTTTGTCATTCTTGCTGTCTTTGTAATGTGTGAAATGCAGAATGGTTTGTGCTGCATTCATTCATTCGTTCATTCATTTTTGCGCTGTGTTTAAGCAAAAAGGTGGTTCTTAACTGATAGCTCTGCTTCCTGTTTCTTCAGTCAGCTTCTGACTTTCCCGAGACACGTTCGTACTGAATATTTCCTTTTGGAAACCCTCCTTCTGGGTGAAGGAGCCTTGCCGAATCTTTCTGCCTCAGGTACGGGCTCTCCACATCTCTTCGTCACTTTGGTGTAGATCTGTTACACAGGTCCCAAGACAGGCCTTCCCTCTGATTGGTGACCAACAGTTCTTTAAGGGAAATGGATTCTGAGAAGATCTTCCTCATGGAGGGGAAACGGTCGAGCTTGGGGGGCGAGCGCCATGCGAGAGAGCAAGGACCCGGGAGAGGCCCTTCTGGGGCGGGGCCCTTGCCTCTGGCTCCTTGGCGCTCCAGGGCGCAAGGCGCTGCTTGCCTGGCACCCTGAGAAACGGATTTAAGATAGATTGCACTTGGATTTGGTTGGGGCAATAGTAGCTTGCCTGCTTTCTCTTTCCACTTCACTAATTCTAGGGAATGGTTCCACTTGGTATTGTTTTGGATGTGTTTTTGATACATTTTTATTCGAGGAAAAGACTTCCAAAGGATGACACCTAGCATCTATCTGTGAGATTTACCAGACTGTATTCTGTTTCGAATTTCTTGAGGGAGAGTTAATTAAATACAGGTCGCATGTGTCTTTATTCAGTTACGATGATAGGTAATAAAAAGCTTCTGTGTTGTTGTGAATTCCCCAGATGTTTTTGCGATAACATCGCGGAGAAAACCGTAATCCGCGGCAGTGATGTCGGCTCGCTTTGCCGCCAAGCAGGCCCGCCTCGCGTGTCCAGCCCCTTCCCGTTGGCACAGACGGCAGGTGTAGGTACGGTGCCCACTGGCCCGCCCACCGGAGTGTGATGGCACGGGAGCCGTGTTCTGAGGGTGGCCCTTGAGGGCGCCCTGGGGCAGGGGACGCGGTCGGACTAGGGTCGTCTGGCCCCCGGTCTGGACTGCACCCCTCCCTCTTGGCACTGCCGCCCGTAGGCCCACGCTTCTTCCATTCCTCCCCGCGTTGCTCAGGGGGCGTGGGGCTGATGGTTTCCTCCGGGCCGTCTCCTGCCCTCTCTCGCTTTCCTGCCCGCTGTCCTTCAGTGCCGCCCCGAACACCGAGTCCACTGGCCCCCGAGCCCCTCCTGGTCCTCTCCCCGGGCGGGTGCTGCCGATGGGCTGCTGGCGCCCGGGTTCTCACTGAGGGAAGGGCTCCAGGCAGGGACCCGTCAGTGGGGAAGCAGCCGCCACGCCTCGCATCGGCATGGTTGATGGCCTCCACCTCGGGTGGTCTTCACCAGGGAAGCCTCCGGGGGATGTGGCAGGCACCTTCTAGACAAGGATGCTGGGCCCCGGGCCTCAGTCATGGTGCCCAGGCTGTCGTGCCCGTGAGGCAGAGCGAGGATGCTGTCCTGTTCCCCTGGATAGTGGAGTCCTTGTGGGCACGTACTGATGGGAACGAACCTGAGCATTGGCTCCTTCTCGGCATTACGATGTGCACGTCTTCCTTCAGCCTCTGTGGCCTCCTCCTGGGTGACTGGGGACGGTGACGGTGTTGGCCAGGGGCGGACGTGCCCGTGGGACGTTGGGAGCCGGCCCGTGGCGCCAGCTCAAGCCCCGAACGTTCTTACTCGCTGCTGCTTGGACCTGCGGGTGTCGTCGTCTGCCGTGTCGGGGGCTTCGTTAGGGCTCTCGGGTCAGGCGGCGCGCAAGCAGGGATCGGCCGATGCTGGCAGAGGTTTTTGAGTGCTTCCTTTGAAAAGTGCCCCGGGTCCCCACGGACTCTGTGAAGTGGAGAAAAACGTGGCCTGGGCGCCAAGAAGAAGCTGTCACGGCCGATAACTCGTCCGCTATTGATGTACCTGAATTGCTCCCGTGTCCGAGGCCGGGAATCAATGTTTGCTAATTGCTATGGATTCTGTTACTAAATAGCCGAGGGCCCGCTCTCTTCCTGATCGGGCAGCACGTGTTTGCGCGGGAAGCGTCGGCAAGCCCTCGTGCTGGGCCCGTGCGGCTAGAACCTGCCCCCTCGAGCACTCGGCCACGGGGGGCGTCGGTACTTTCGGGGCGGGAGCGGGTTCGAGTCCCGGGTCAGTTCATCGCCGATGAGCACTGCTCTTACGCCGACATCTGTCACCTTTGGAAATAACACCTCTCTCCCTGCATCCGCAGATCCACATAGACATCCCTCGCATGAGTCCGGAGGCGCTGATACTTCAGCCCAAAGTGACCGAGGTAAGAGCCAGGATCGCAAGTTCCTGTGGATGTTGTCTCCCTGGGTCGGGGCGGTGGGTGCCCTCGGAACTAGCGACGTGGTTTGTGCGGTTGGGGTGCTTTAGCCACAGCGCGTGTGGGGTGGCCCTCGAGAACGTAATCACGGACAGGAGTCGCTGTTCTGTGTGTGGCGTTGACGCGTACGGAAGACACGGGTAGGCGTGCGTGGAGTGCGCACACGTGTCCTTCCCCACCTGCGGGGAGAGCCCCACTCACGTCGGACCCGTGGCCTTGGAGCCGCCCACGGTGCCTACCCTGCTCTTGAAGGGCCCCCGCGACGTGAGCGGCCCCCTGACTTTGTGATCCCGTGACCTCAGCCCGTGTCCCGTGGCCTTCTCTCTGCAGCTCGTGTTTTTCTTCCACATCATTTGCTAACATTCAGCTCATCTGTGTGTCCTCTTGGGCGATCGTCCGTCAGTCAAATACTGCACACTTTCTGTGGCTTTTTCCTGTCGCCGGACGTCTGGCTCGTCTGGCGTGTTGTGATCAGGCCCTTCTCTGGGGTGTTGAGAAGTAGAACGGTTGTGCTGGGGTGGGGGTGGGGGTGAGCCCGGGAGCCTGTCAGGCCTGGTGTCAGTGTGCTCCCGGGGGAGCTGCCCTCCTCAGACGCTCGCCTGTGGGGTGTTCGAGTCCCGCGCTCCGTGTCCATGCTCTTCGTCCACGCCCCGCATCCACGGTCAGCGTCCATGCTCCTTGTTGTTCTAACTCTTGTCCACACTCCTCGTCCACGCCTTGTGACCACGCCCCTCGTCCTCCTCATTCCTGTCCCGCCAGCGGGCCTTCTGCTCCTGGTCGTCATCTCCATGTCTCTCCTTACTGGTGGCCGTGATCTCTTCCTGTGTTAATGTTTCCGTGGTCCCTTTTCGGGGGGGTGCTGCCCTCTGTCTTTTGCCCATTTTTCTTGTGGGCGGTTGATCTAGTTTTTTATTGGCTGCCGATCCTAATGTGTTAGGGATTCTAAATCTTTGTCAGCTTGCACGTCACACGCGTCCTCTCCCATCCTGTGGCTGCTTCTCACTTCCTTCTGGGTGGCGTTGACGACCGGAAGTTCTTCGTTTCAGTGCGGCCGAACTTCTCGGCCCCTTCATTTCTGGTTGGCACTGCTGTGCCTTTCTTGAGAGATCTACACGTACCTTGTGTAGTCAGTCCGCTCCCATAGGTTCATCTGAAGCTTTGCTCGTTTGTCCTTCACACTCCCGTTTTTCATTCGTATGTACTCACCGGCTGCTTACAAGGTGAGGTCGCCCTCCAGTGAGCTCTCCCCTGAAGTGACCTGTCAGGCCCGGCCTCAAGTGTGGCCTCCAGCTTGTCTCCCCGTGTTTGCAGCGTCCCTTCTGGTGTGCGTCCTCCTTACGCCTGCATACGTGCGTCTTTGTTCTCTGTCTTGTCCTAGAATTCAAGGGGTCTTCCCTCGACAACCACCTGCCGGCGAGTTCAGCCTCGTCCCGAGTCCCACGGCTGCCGGGGCCCTGGTGCCCGTGGTCCTCTCCAGGCCTCAGGCCTGTGCGCTCCCACCCGACTCTCACAGTCAGACTCCCGGGACTTGCTTGTTCCGTTTTTGTCTTTACTGTCTGTCTGATTCGTGGCTGGGCTTGCGCAGAATCTGTAGATCAGATGGGGGGAATTGACGTCTTTATGGAATCCTCTTTGTTGTCGTGAATATGCACCGTCTCCATTTTTAGGCCATTTGTGACGCCTTTCAGTGTACCTGTAAAATTTGTCCCGGGAAAGGTCTTGTGTGTGTTTTATTAGATTTATTCTTAGTTATCACATTTTTTTGTTACTCTCGTAAATGGTATCTCTTTAAAGTGGAATGTTTTTTACTTACGGTTTGAGACACTTGTTTGCGTCTCGAGTGCTCCGGCAAACACACTTTTAAACTCTCCTGTCTCTTATATGCTTAGTAAGTTTGTTGAACGAAAATCCTGGATTATGAAAGCAGAAGTGCCTGTGGATTATAGCACACAAAAGGAGAGAATTAGTTTCCCACAGAAGCAGGCGTCTTGAGGCGGTTGCTTTTGATGGTCCTTCTCAATGGTTGTGCTTAACCGTATCTGCAAAACGAGGGAGAACATATCATGACCTCTTTTTTACTTATTTTTTTTAATGGAAAATAGAGTCTGCCACAGACCTTCGGTTTACCGTCATTTTTATATTTTTCCTACCACTTGACACGTCGCTCGTAGAGGAGAGCTGGCAGGGTCGTGGCGGCTCGGCTCAGAGGGGTCTGCCGCAGACAGCAGGCGGCCTGGCGGGACGGGGGGGGGGGGGGGGGGGGGGGGTCGTTCCTGTCTCCCGCACGGGCTCCCCCTGGCGGTGAGGCGGCTTTGCCGCTGTGCTCGGCGTCACCCCCTGGGGCCCCGGCTGCCGCTGTAGCTTCTCCGCACCGCGTTTCCCTTCCACGTGCAGGAGTGAGGAGGGCGCGCCCGTCCCCTTACCGCTCTTCCCTAGAAGGTGCTCCCGGTACCTGTGCTTCCGTCCCACGGGCCGGAACTTAGTCACGTGGTTGTACTTGACCGTCTGGAACCGGGACAGCGTGAGTCGGATTTTAGCTGGTTCGTGTGCCTCGCTGACGTCTGGGCCTTCTGACCGCCCAGAAGAAGGGTTTCGGCACATCCCCCATCTACCCACACTTTCCTGTCCCTCCAGTAGGGGATGCGCAGTCCGCTCGGTTCGCCACCCGCCCCCCTCCCCCACAGCCGTCCGCTTCCTCCTGTGGGCTTTCTTGAGGTCTGGTGGCCGGACGGTAAAGTGTACCCATTGTAAGTGTGCATTTAGGTTGGTTTTGACACCTGTGCTTGGGACTATGGCAGCCCCTTGAATCACGATAGAACACTTCCATCACCCTGCAGAGTGGGCTCGCTTCCTTTGCTGTCAGCCTCCTGTCCCCACCCCTGCCCGTGTAAGTCCTGATCTGCTTTCCGTGTCTCTGGAGCTTTGCCTTTTAAGAATTGCGTGCAAACGGAATCCCACAAATTCCAGACTTTCGTGAGTGCCTTCTCTTAGTGCTTAGACGCGCGTGCACGTTGTCGCACTGCTGCTGGGTAGGACGCTGTTGTCGGACGTGTCCTGGCATGGTGACCCGTTTGTCGGTTGGTGGACACCTGGGCTCTTTCCAAGTGTGGGTCTTCACACAAAAAAATGTGCTACAAACCTTTGTGTGGAGATCTGGTGAAGGCCCCTGCTCGCCCCTCTGCGGCGAGGACCTAGGAGCAGGGTGCTTGTGTGGTGTGAGTGGGTGTGTGTCTACTTCATTAGAGACCGCCAGACGATTCTCCAAGGTGGCTGTGCCGGTCGGCGTGCCCGCCAGCGGTGCGTGGGAGGGCTTGTGCTGTATCCTTAGCGGTACTCGGTACCGGCAGGCTTTTTAATGTCAGCCGTTTCCTGGCGGGCGTGTGATGGTACCTTGCGGGCTTATAACTTGCCTTTCCCTGGTGACTGGCGTGCGTTGTTACGTGTGCTGGTTTGCCACACGCGGGTCTTTGATGGAGGGTCCGTTCCGTCTGCTGCTCGCCGTTGAATTGCTTTTAGAACCTTCAGCCTGCCTGTTCTCTGGGCTAGCTCGGCCCGGAAATCCCTGTTTTATGGGAGCTCAGCTAGATTCAGGGGCCTCAGGCTCGCCTACCTGCCGAGAGGGAGGCCTGGAAGTGAGCAGAGCGGATGGAGTCGGGCTGGATGGCCGTCACCCGGCGGTTCTCGGCCAGAGAGCAGAGGCGCAGCCTCGGTCGGGGGGTCACCGCCCCCCGCCCGTCCCCACGGTGGAGCGGGCCCCAGGGGACGGCAGGCCTCCGCGGTGTCTGTTTCGGCCGAGCTCTGGTGCGAGAGCTGCACGTGCCACAGAGCCAGCTGCTCCGAACAGCTGACCGGATCCCCATCTCTCCCTCGCCCGTGACCCCTGAGGGTCTGGGTCCCTCTGGGCCTTCAGACCTTACCTGGGAGGTTGCCTCATCAGACGCGCCATATGCCTGCAACGCTCTCCTACCCCATTCACGCCTGGTGTGTGCGGCCTGACTGCTTGTTCGTGACGCCACTCACTCACCCTGTTTGTCGGCTCCCGGAGAGCAGGGCTGGGGCCCTCGAGGTGTCGGTGCCCAGAGCATCTCCTGGAACCTCATGGGAGTCAGAAGATTTTGTCGAAATTGGTAATTACTGTTTTCATCCGATGTCATTGTCTGAAAGTAAAATTCGTAAGTTTTTGGCTGCTTGTTTTTTTGGTCTCCTGTCCGGTGTTGAGCTCACTCAATCTATTACATGAAAACACACAAGTTCTGACCTGTGGGCCCGTGGCTACCATGGAGGGTGAAGTGAGTTTATTAGGGGAATGATATTCAAATATCCCTATTGGGCCTTTTCTATTGATAAGTTTATCGTCTACCAAGTGACTTTTCCTTCGTGGTTATTATATTATCTGCCCTCTGGTTATCTGCTTCTTAGAGCAATGTCACAAATTAGGGAAATAAGATGCTTTTTCCAGTTAGCCACGGAGAAGCGATGTCTCGTTACATTTAAACAGACGCGGAGGATAATGAAACATGCAGGCTTTTAAAACCACATTATTTACGTGCAATTCTTAGAATTAGCGTGACGAGCTTTCCATGGCCCTGAAGGATGGGCATTTTCTAGGCGGCAAATAGAAGCAGTCGTTCAGAGTGGACTCTTACTGCGACCGTGCGCTTGGCGTAGACTGATTGTGCCTGGAGCCGCGTGGGCCCGCCCACAGCAGGGCCGGTGGTGGCCGGGAGGAAGACCGCCTCTGGAGGCCCCGGAGTTGGCTCTGGGGCCACATCGAAGTGGGTTTCTGACGTTCGCATCTGGAGGACCACTCCTCAGCAGCCCGCTGTGCTTGGCAGGCCCCCTGACCACCCCCCCCCCCCGTCCCCCCTCTCAGCTGAGCAGGCCAGCCTCACCTGCTCCTGCCCCGGTGACCCAGGAGCGCCCTTGTGTCTCCCGCTCCAGCCCCCGGGCGGGGTTGTGGCAACTGCCCTTTCAGAGTCCCTGTCCCGTTAGACCACCCTCGGAGGGGCGGCGGCCTTCACGCCCGTGGTCTCCATCCCTGCTGCCCGGCAGGCATCTGCTGGTGAGAGTCAGTGCATCTGTGAACCGTCTGCTGGGATTCTGGCCACGGCTGAGGCCCCCGCTGTGTCTGCTAGGACCGCGCAGGCTGTGAGGGCAGGACCCGGGGCCCTTGTGTCCCCCGGTCCCCGCAGCCTGGCGCTGGGGCAGCGGATGAGCGAGTGACACAGTAGAGCACACGCTCGTCACGTGTAGCCGTTCTGCAGGTCCTTCCACGTGCGAGGTGACACCGGAGGGTCCTCACGGCCTGGATGCGCGTGGGTGGTGGTCGGTGTCCCACCTGTCCACGGCCTCTCACCCCTCGTCTCTTCGTTCGGGCTCCTCACTGGGCCTCTGCCCGCCAGCGGTGGGAATGCGGTTTGCGAGAGCCCAGGGAGTACTTGGGTGTTTTGTAATCAGTCCACCGAAGTCTCCTCGGACGTGTTTTGGGAATCGGGTCCGTAGATCTTTCTTCTCCTCTTTGTTTTTCTGGTAAAACCTACCAGAGCAGAGGGATTTCTGTAACGTTTATGTTCACATTTAAGGAAATAATGAAACATTAACGTATAGGTGCCCACCGTTAGCTGAAGAAAGAGCAGGAGCTAGCATCTGTGAGGTCCCCTCTGTGTCCCTCCCACACGTCTCCCGTCTCCCAGCGAGTGACTGTCTTCCTGCCTCTCTGTATGGTTTTATCACGTGTTTATATGCGTATGCATGTTTTTGCCCTTTATGGTTTTTATTTTTTAATGGGATTATTCTAAGTATATGTGTGGTTGCCCTTTATATGGCAGCATTTGGTGTTTTTTTTTCTTCCCCCCGCATTTGAGAGAGAGAGAGACAGACAGACAGACAGAGTGCAAGCAGGGAAGGGGCAGAGAGAGAGGGAGACACAGAATCTGAAGCAGGCTGCAGGCTCCGAGCTGGCAGCACAGAGCCCGACGCGGGACCTGAACTCACGGATCGTGAGATCATGACCCGAGCCCAAGTTGGACCCTCAACTGACCGAGTCACCCAGGCACCCCAAGACAGCATTTGGTTTTAAGCGTTACCCGTCAGTGCCTGTGGTTGGAGGTCACTTCTCAGTGCTGTGTTG
The DNA here is from genome assembly GCF_024362965.1 of Panthera pardus. Lineage (NCBI taxonomy): Eukaryota > Metazoa > Chordata > Mammalia > Carnivora > Felidae > Panthera > Panthera pardus. The sequence continues at coordinate 7,597,905 of NW_026526991.1, forward strand.
CGTTCTGCTGCTCAGTCTGTGCACTGAGCCCTCCAGTCTCGTGTTGCTCGAGCATTTGGGCCAAGTTCATCGCTGTGTGTTTTCTCAGGGCGTCGCTGTGCACGTGCCTCTGTGCGTGCGTGAACGCGTGCGCCTGTGTGTGTGTGCGCGCGCGTGTGTGGAGAGGCCCCGGGGGCGGGTGCTGGGATCGCACTGGGTCACACCAGGCGGTCGTGCTGGGGGAGTGTCCCATGCTGACCCTCACCACCACATGGGACTGTGAGGCCGGGTCCCCCGCTCTGGCCAGGGGTAGGAGGTGCGTCCCGTTGGGCTTTTCACTTGAACCTCCGTGAGTGCGGATGAAGTGAAGTTTTTTTTCTTCGGTTTCTTGCCCATTTGTGTTTCTTCTCTGGTGAAGTGCTTCTGTTCCCTGTCCCTGGGGTGCTGGTGTCTGGTTGGTTCTGCCCACGGAATTGAGTTCCTGATCTGTTCAGGGCGCGGAGTCTGTCGTGGGTGTGGATGCACCCGGGCGCCCCCTTCAGTTAGTGGCTTGTTCTTCACTCGTGGTGACGAGAAAGTCTGAATTTACCGCCGCCCGTTCCCCCGTCTTCTCCTTTACGCGTATATGCTTGTTTGTGTCCTAAGACCTCTTTTTCAACCTCGAGATTTCAGAGAAGTCTGAGCTCTCTTCCCAGAGTTTTGAAGTTCTGCCTTTTACATTTAGCAGCACAGTCTGTTTGGAATCCACTCTGCGTGGTTCGCCGCGGTCGGCTGCTTTCTGAGCACACGTCCCTCCAGGAGAAGCCGCCCGCGCCGATCAGCTCTGTGCTACATCAGAATCCCGCACACGTTGGGCTCCTTCTGGGCTCCTCTGGGCCGCCGCTCCGTGTGTCCATCGTCCCTGTTCCGGCTTCCTCCTGTCTAGGTGTCCTGGTCTCGCTGTCTTGCTGTCTTGCAGGCCAGGCTGCCCGAGCCTGGCTGTTGTTTATGGGCCTTCGTATAAATGTGAAATCAGCTCGTTATAGCTTCGTGTAAATTCTGGAAGTCACGCCGAATCTGCCGATCAGTCGGGGAGAACTCACATTTTGTTTCTGTGTTTGTTTAGCTCTCCTGATCTTTTATTTCTAGACAGTGTTCTTTTTCTTGTCTTGCATTGATACTCTCTAGAAAGGCTGTTGACTTTTGTCAGTGAACCTTCTACCTGGCAAGTCTTACCTTGTTCCCCAATTCAAGTATTTTATGTGTAGATGTGGTTGAGGCTTTACAGAAGTTAATCGTATTACTTTGTGAATAATGGCAGTTTCTTTTTTTCTGTTTTGCTATATATTTTTCTTTATTTGTTTTGTTTTGCTGTTTGTTTTTATTGTTTTTTCTTTTTTTTTGCTGGCTCAGACTTCTTACTACAACCAAACACAGTGGGGGAAGCAGGTATCCTGCTGTCACTCCTGGTCGCGTTGTGCTGACTTGGGATATTTTCTCTAGGCATTACAGGTGCTCTTTATCACGTGAGGGACGGTGCCTTGCTCGTGGTTTTAAAGTCACAAATGGTGCTGAGGTTTATCAATTCCTTTCCCTGTCATCTGATAGGAGAATACATTTTTGCTCCTTTATCCTCTAAATGTGGTGGATTTTATTCCTGGCCTTCCTGGCACTGAGGCGACTGATCCGAGGTAAACGCGGGTTGTGTGGGATGGACGGGTTCAGTGACTTCAGGAGCAGGTAGGTGGCCGTCTCACGGGCCACGCTGCCAGAGGGGAAGTCTGGTGGCTCCTGCGTTTGAAAAATGCTTCTTTCTGACTGGCCCCCAGTCATTCTCGCCGCTGTGACATGTGGCCATGTCTGTTGTGTTGAACGTTTGGTCAGGTGACAGTGGCACTGTGATGTTGTGTTTGACAGTGTTGCTGCTTTTCTGTCCTTCAGTTTTGAGCGTAGTGAGATGTCTGGGTCGGCTCACCTATCAAACACCTGCCTTGAGCACAGAGCGTGGGGCATAAATCGTCACATTTGAAGGAGGTCAATGTCGAGTCATTCAAACGCCACACCATTGCTGGCTTTGGTGCTGGCACCATTGCTGGCTTTAAGAGAGTCCTACGTTATTGACCACGTTGCGGCAAATAATCAGGGGCAGTCCTGGTGTATGTTTTACGTGATAGGTGGTTGTCTTTTATTTATTTTTTAAAATTTTAATTAAAAAAATTTTTTAATGTTTGTTTTATTTTTGAGAGAGAGACAGAGTGCAAGCAAGCAGGGGAGGGGCAGGGAAAGAGGGAGACACAGAATCCGAAGCAGGTTCCAGGCTCCAGGCTCCGAGCTGTCAGCACAGAGCCCGACTCGGGGCTCGAACCCACGAACCGCGACATCATGACCTGAATGGAAGTCGGACGCTCAACCGACTGAGCCGCCCAGGTGCCCCAGGTGGTTGCCTTTCAATGCTCATTTTGGATTTGTCACGGGCTCTTACTTGGTGTGTTCATCAGGTGTTAGAACTCACGTGGGGGCGGTGTTCCTTGGGTCGTGTTGCAAACACTTGCCTTGTAATAATTCCTTCTTTCTGGGCCACGTTGCTCTGGGGTTTCCGGGGACGCGGCCCCCGCAGCTCTCCCAGCACAACTGCGGATCTGCTGTTGCCCTCTGCCCAGAAGTTATCTCCACGGTGCTTGCTGTGCTGTGAAGTCACACAGCTCACGTCTATAGTGCCGTGTTTTCAGATTTCTGAAATCAGAGTTTTGTGAGTCCTCGTGAGCACAGCGACGTTTTCCATTTACGTGGATTTCATTTTGTAGAATGCAGAGTGGCTCGGCGCCCCGAGCGCCCCAAGCGCTGCCCCGGTCCCACCTGGGGAGCCGTGGAGGGAGCCGCAGGTTTGCAGAGTGGAGCCGGGCAGCGCTGCCCTCCCGGGAACCTTCTGCGCAAGAAAGTCTTTCAGCTTTTTAGGAAAAAATCTTTCTTGGTTGCTCAGGTGTCTGAAGTTTGGCCAGCGGACCGGGAGTGCCGGTCACATTTTCATTTTTCCAGCCCTGGTGGTAACAAGGAAGGGCAACTGGTTTTATGACTGCAGTTCAGCATAAATTGATCCGTAGAAAGGTACTTCCAGAAGAGTTTAAAGTTGGAACTACTTTTAATGAATTCCTGCTCTGTAACAAAGACGAGAACATCAGGACCGTGGGCAGAACTTGAATAGCCTGTAAGACCCAAGGCGTGTTCATTGTTTTTTTAAATTTTTTAAAATTTTTATTTAACATTTATTTATTTTTGAGACAGAGCATGAATGGGGGAGGGTCAGAGAGAGAGAGGGAGACACAGGATCTGAAACGGGCTCCGGGTTCCGAGCTGTCAGCACAGAGCCCGACGCGGGGCTCGAGCCCACGAACCGTGAGATCATGACCTGAGCCGACATCGGACGCTTCACCGACTGAGCCACCCAGGCGCCCCGCAGGGCGTGTTCATTGTTAGAGCCGATGCAGCTCGTTCTGGTTTCACCCAACATCTCGGTACATGGGGCATCCTGCCTTTATTGTCCTGTGGCAGGTGATACCGCCGCTGAAGCTGATGGCACGACATTGACTCCACATTTACTCGGGCCGTGTGCTGTGACCGCCTCTCTCCCCCTCCCCGGGTGCTCCTGCCTGCCCTGCCCCCGCTAGTCCTGTGCCAGCCAGTGCCACCTTTCTTGCCACAGCCGCTGGCAGGTCACCCGGCCCTCTGGCAGACCACGCTGTGGGGCCGTGGCCCCCTGAAGAAGTGCCGGGGGGTGGTCCGTGTCCTCAGCATCGTGCCGTCGCAGGGCAGGGTGCCTGAAACAGTAGAGACGCCATCAAGTCCCCAGGAAACCCCGGCGTGTGTGGTGCCGAACGTTCTTGCCGTGCATGGAGTCCGGGAAGACAGCCCCAGGGAGGGTGCTTTGTGGGGACGCTTGAATTTGGAGGTGAATTGCTGGTGGTCCCCATTTCCGAGTTCTGGGGAGCGTCCGTGTCCTGACCTGGCCCCTCAGAAACCTTGTGGGAAGAATGTTCCCAATCCCAGCCGGGGCCGCCCTGCCTCCCTGGTGCACCCACCTTGTGCAGGCAGGCAAGGCAGGCCTGGGCTGGGGTGCCTGTGGTCCGGCAGTGTAGACGGGGCTCTGCCGGAGGATGAGCTAGAGCCCCAAGCCCAGCTGCCTGGGCACGTGGCGGGAAGCTCCTGTGGCAGTGCCCCGTGGCCTCCCTGTGCGGGCCCCGGGGGCCGGGCTGGCCGGGCGCTGGCTCCACGCTCCTGAGGCCGCTGGCCAGCTGGCTGGGCCTCTCCTCCCGATTCCTGGCTTGGCCCCTCTGGCTTTTGATCCTTGATTTTGGTGAACTGCTGTCTCTTCTCGCTTTTTGCCCTGGGGGACTTCGCACTAGCTCTGGCCTCTGGGGGCTCCTCTGAGCCTGGGCCCCGGGGGAGCTCTGGGGAATCGGGCTCTGTTGTGGGGTCTGGGGCAGTGAAGGGTCTGGCGGTGGCCTGGAACGACCTATTCTCCCGGCACCTCCCTCCTTAGGGTGGGGTGGCGGGGGGCATGCAGGAGTCATTTTTCCTTGCGGTTGTTCCCTTGCTGTTGTGGGGGCGCCTCGGTAGAGGATGAGACACGAACGTCCCTCACAAGATTTCTCTCGGATTCTGCTTTTAGCTGAGACCGTGTGAGGGAACCACAGGGCGCTGGGGCTGGAGAAGCCGGCAGGAGTGAGTGCCTGCCCCCAGCTCGTCTCCAGGCCCGTCGGGGGCTGTAAATTCAAGGGAACTGGTGCTTAATCTGTACCCCTTTGAAGGGTCATGTTGTGAACTTTGAAAGCACCTGCTTGGGAAAGGTGATAGGAAGGCAGTTCCTTGTGATATCTTTGACCAGCCTGAGAGCAAAAGCTTGGAAAGGGCTCCACGCAGGCTTTGAACAGGAACCGCAGGTGTTTGATGCGGGTTAGGAGCCCGCGGCCCGCGGCGTGGGGAACGGGGTCCTTTTTCCTCGTGACTCGCCCTGAGCAACGTCTGATCTGTGGGCGGCTCATTATGATGGCCATCAAATGGCAAAATATTTTCGGGGTGACCCTCAGAGGTCCGGTCCCGATGTGCTCACAGTCACGTGCGCTTTCCTGGTCTGTGAGGCGGTGATGGATGCTCAGGCGGGGAGCACTGTAGCTCGAGCCATCACAGGTCTTGTTATGAGCTGGGCTGAGGTCATCGAGGTGAGCTGTCGGTGGGGGGGGAGGCAGTGGGGGCGCTGGGGCCCCGGGCACGGGACGATGTCAGGTGAGTTGGGGAGGGAGTTCTGAATGATTCTGAATGACTTGGACTCAAACCTGTGCTAGTTTTTGTGATTTTAAGCGAAAGCAAAGCAGGGGTGCCCGGGGGCTCAGTCGGTTGAGCGTCTGACTCTTGGTTTTGGCTCAGGTCGTGACCTCATGGTTTGTGGGTTCGAGCCCCATGTTGGGCTCGGCGCTGAGAGCACGGTGCCTGCTTGGGATTTCTCTCTCTCTCTCTCTCTCTCTCTCTTCCCCTTCCTTGCTCATGCGCACGTGTGCGTGCGCTCTCTCTCTTTTTCTCTCTAAATAAATAACTTAAAGCAAAGGAAACTCGTGAAGTGTTTTAAGGCAAAAAAAAAAAAAAAAAAAAAAAAAAAACCAGGATAAATCCTAGTAAGAAGAAGGAAAGAGAGAAAGCAGCCCTCAGCCCGATAGCTGCACATGTCGTGTCTGAGGAGGCCTCGGCGGCCCGGCCTGTGGTCGTGGCCTTCCTCCCTGCATGGCCTCTGGCGGGCGAGTTAGTTTTGCTGTCTGCAGATTTAGGTCCGTCCCTGGGGTCCTGCAGCAGCCCTGTCTCCTGGGGCCACTGGGCCCCTGTCCCATTCTGGTTTCTGCAGCCAGCCCCCCTGGATGGGAGTGGGGATGGGAGTGGGGATGGGAGCTGGAAGGGGGGGGCCTGCCCACTGCTGGAGCCGGGGGAAACTCTGCGGTGTGGCTGGGTTCACGGGTGTGCCTGGGGGCCCTTGGGGGGGGGTGCTGGGATTCTTGCTGCCCCACGCTTCCTGCAGGCCCCCTCCGCCTGGCTGCGTGGCGCCCCTCCACACGACACCGTCCTCAGCTTGCAGGCGGCTGGGACTTAATGCTGCTCTGGTCCGGATCTGTGGGCTCCCAGTGGCACCAGACGTTCTCTCTACGCGGAAATCTTTTCTGCATTATTGCAATTAACGGAAAGCTTTTCCTTGGGGGTCTAGACGAGGCTGATCTGTGTGTCACCTTGTAAAAGAGATGCTTCTGCCTGCCACCGTAGAGGGATGGCTGCCGTCTGGCCCCGCTGCCGGCGGGATAGGGCGCGTGGGACCGGAGCTGCTGGCGAGGGCTGGTGCCGGACCTCGACTTGCGTGGCTTCCTGGCGTGTCCCTGGCGCGGCAGGACAGTCTGACGGGATGAACAGACGCTGAGGGACGTGTAGGCCAGCTGTTTACCTTCTCTTCCCCCTTTCTTGCCGAGGAAACATAAATCCGTGTTTTTTTTTTTATTTTTTTATTTTTTTATTTTCTGAATTAATGGCTGTTCCAGGGAAATGGCTCTGGGTGCCACTCTGTAGGGACAGCAAGAACTGGGAGTGCTCGCCCAGAACAGACGCCGGTATGTGGGTCGCGTGAGCCTCCTCGTGACCAGGGGACGTGACTCGGTTGGCGTGGACGTTGGCGTGGACGTCAGCGTGCGCCCAGCACCGCGGTGGCCTCTCGTGCCGCTGTCTGCAGTCAGGCCAGGTGGGCCTGGGGGCGGCACGTTCCCCGAGCAGGAGGGTGCTGGGCGCTTCCCGAAGGCGGACCTGGTGCCGAGGGGGCGGGACCTGGTGCCGAGGGGGCGGGACCTGGTGCCGAGGGGGCGGGACCTGGTGCCGAGGGGGCGGGCGTGGGCGCTTTGCCTGGCGCAGCCTCCACAAGCCCCCCACCTTGACTCCTGGCTCGGAGACGGGACTGTCTCCCCATGAGGAACATGAACTCCGCGCACGGGACCAAGCGATCGTGCGCGGAGAGATCTCTGTGACTCGGCTCGCTGGCTTCGGAGCCCCGTGCTGTCCCCTGCCTCTGGGCGCGCCCAGCTTGGCGCTCTGCCCCTCCTCCCTCTTGAAGAAGTCGTCATCGGCCTTCACTTCCCTGTTTGCCTGTCGTCTCCTCTTCCAAGCCCGCCGGCACCACGCGCTGCCCGCACCGCTTCCCCTCGCTGGGGCTGCTTCGCGCCTGAGTCCGTTTCTCCTCTCCGACAAGCGGGGGGGCCCGAGGTCCCGACTGGCTGGCCTCTGGGAAGCTGGGTCTGGAGCATCACTTGATGGAGACACGGAAGGGAAGGAGCTGGCCGAAATCCCGGGCTGGCCCGAGCCGTTACCGGAACGGGAAGGTCGGCGCTCATCAGCGGCACAGGCTTTGGAGAGCAAAGGCACGCGGAGGGTCAGATTGAAGGGTGGGGGGACCCGGATCATTCACGCCTCCGTGAGGCCAGCGAGGGTTCTAGGGTTTTCCTCCGTGCCTGTCACGGGGCAGGACTGAGGGCACAGCCGTGAACGGGATGCGGGAGGACCTTCCTCGGGGGGGCTCCCGCGGAAGTGGGTCGGGCGCAGGCTGGGAAGAGGGGTGCTGTTCTGGCTGGGCTGGTAAAGGAAGCTGTCTCTTAGGAGGCGGCGTTTGAACTCACACCTAAATGCTGGAGATCGGGGGTGCCCTGGGAGGTCGGGCTGCGAGCAGGGCGTTGCGACAAGTTCGAGAGCAGAGGCCGCGAGGGGGACAGAAGTGGCGGCTTTGGCGAGCGAGGACCCAGTGGAGGCGATGAGGTGGGGGAAGGGAGGGGCAGGTCAGGCTCCTTGGGGTCACGGCCAACAGTCTGCATTCACCCTCCCCGTCTTGGGCAGACAGCGTGAGTGACGGACGGACGGACGGCGTGGCCCGATGTGTCAGCAGCTCCCTCTGCCGCCCTGGGGGGTGTCGAGTACGGGGTGTCAGCAGGGAGGCCAGCCGGGAGAGTGTCACAGGGGACCCGACGTGAGATGACGGCCCCTAAGCTGGCGGCCGTGAAGCCGAGAGAACGGGCTGGGGCCGGACGCTCTTCGGAGGCTGCTCTGGGGGTGAAGCCACCAGGAGGCCCCTGCTGTCCGCGGCCTCTCGGCCAGACCTCTGGGGGCAGTGACGGCCTGCGTGTGCTCAGTGGCGAGTCGGATTTGCGTCCGGTGTCCCAAACCTCCCCGGGCGGTGCTCTTTCGGGATGTTAGCCTGCCTGACGTGGTGAAAGCCATTTTTGTTCACGACTGAGCCATTTGTCCCTTTACTTACACGTTACCGGGATTAAAGCCTTAAAAGTATAATTTGCAGGTTATCAAGAGAGATCAAGGGGAGTTAAATCTAAATAGTCCGAGCTAACTGATGGCTTTCCTTGATGGGAGAGCTGAGTTCCTAAAATGTCCCCCCCAAAGTGATACAAATACGGAGCACTGTCCTCAAGGGTGTGAGCGTGTGGGCCGGCCCGCGTCCCCGGAGCCCGCACGGCGGTGCAGATTGGAGGGCCGGGAGGGGCGGGGGTCGGCTCCTTCACAGACGGCGCTTTGGGAGCCCTCGAGCTGCGTGTTTGTGTCTGAGCGGCCGCACTGTCGGCTCCCGCTGCCGCCTCCCTCGTTCGGCCGTGTTCGCCGGGCGCATTTGCCCCCGGGTGCTTTCCTCGGTTCCCTCACGTGGTGTCCAGTGGAGCCCGGTCCGTCTCGGGACGGCTTGCTCGAGACTGTGCGTGAGAGAAGCTTTGGGGCTGAGTCAGGAGCCCGGGCCTGCGGCTTTCTCAGTCCTCCCGTGGCCGCCGGGCTGGGAGTCACGAGGAGGCCACGCCAGCTGCCTGCACGGGTGCTGGGTGCCCTGGGACGCCTCGGGTCCCTGCACGCGCCCTGCTGGGCGGGGCTCGTGGGGCCTCCGCACCCACTTGTCTTCAGTGCCTGGGCTGCCGGGGGAAAGCGTGCATTCGTGCTTGTGAGCAGGTTTAGGGGTGTGCGCGTGTGCGTGAGAGAGAGAGGGGAGATAGAGGAGCTCTCTGAAAGTGTGGGGCGGGCTTAAAGGGTGGGAGGGCTCCCGTGCTGATGTCACCACCTCCCAGGTGAGGCTGCAGAGCAGGAAAGGAGATTCCTGCGTGCTGAGCTCTGGCTTCTCCTCCAGGCCACACATGCGCACACGCGCACACACACACACACTGTGTACCCGTACATGCATGCCCATGCACCACACACCTGCGTGCACACACGTACCACATGCCCATGCACACGTGTACATATGCACACGCACCTCACACCAGCGCCTGCACGCACATGCGCCACACGCAGGCACGTACCCCCTATCTGTGCACACACACGCGTGCACACCAGGCCCCTTTAATGACCAGGTCCCCGCTGGGCCTTGGGCAGGTGGAAAGCAATTAGATGCAGTTTGCTCCCCAGGGGCTCCTACACCTTGCACGCTCTTTTCTTGCTAAACAAGTAACATTTTTTGATGTTTTTCTCCTGTTAGATGTACATGTGAAAAAAAGTGTACCGGTGGTGGCATTTCATAAGCCTTGCGAGGCCGCCGTTTAGTTGCACTTCTGGCGTGACCCCTGGCTCTGCTGCTCTGGGTAAAGTGCTCAGCCCGTAGTGCCTCAGCTCTCTCGTGTGTGTTAGTTGTCTGCCCCTGCGTCACAGCATCGCCACAAACCCAGTGCTTAAAACAACACACACTTGTTCATGTCTGTTGTCTTATGGTTCCTGTGGGTCAGGAGTCTGGGTGTGTCTTAGCTCGGGGTCTCCCCGGGGGCCAGTCAGGTGATATCTGGGCTGCCGACTCACTGCGGCTCGACTGGGAAAGGACCAGCTTCCAGACTCACGTGGCTGCCAGCAGGATTTGGTTGCTTGTAGAGCCGGGGCCTCGGTTTCCTGCTGATTCTCGGCCGCCCTCGGCCGAGAACGGCCCTTTCCATGTGCGGCTCTCAGTGTGGTAGCAGGGAGAGCGTCTCCTGGCGGGATGGGTTGTGCTCTCAGGTGACAGAATTGTGCAAAGCAAGTCACGGGGCTGTCCACACTCAAGGGGGTGAGGTCACACCAGGAGGTGGGGGACACAGGGCCATCTTGGGTCTGTCTGCCGCATCCTCAGAAAGTGGGGGAGTAAGCACACCCACCTCCAAGATTAGGGGGGCACTTGGGGCACCCAGGGGCTCAGTCGGTTAAGCGTCCGACTTCGGCTCAGGTCACGATCTCATGGTCCGTGAGTTTGAGCCCCACGTTGGGCTCTATCCTGTCAGCTCAGAACCTGGAGCCTGCTTCGGATGCTGTGTCTCCCTCTCTCTGCCCCTCTCCCACTCACACTCTGTCTCTGTCTCTCAAAAGTAAATAAACATTAAAAAAACATTAGAAAAAAGGACTAGAGGGGGATTAGAGGAGCTAACTGAAGGTGGTTGGGATGATGAGCATTTAATAAACGTTAGCTACTATCGCTGTGAGGTTGCTTTCTGAAGCCCACATACGCACCGTGGCATTCGGGGCCGTCCCCAGTGGCTCCTTCCTGCCCTCCTTCGCCCTCAGTGGCCCCCAGAATGCACTCGTGTGTTTCTGCTCTGTCCGTCTGTGCAGACCATACCCTTGTGGAGTCCTTCCATCCACGAGTTTGTGGGGCTGACGCGGGTCATTTGCTCCCAGCCCGCCTCAGGCCTGGCCGTCGTGTGACAGCCACAGAGGCTTTTGCTCTGGCCTGAGGCCTCTGACCTGGCGGGCACTGCAGACACGGCCCCTTGCACTGTGTGGGTGTCCGTTGTGGGTGCCCCGGCTCCTCTGGAAACTTCTTCTAGGGCAGGCTGACCTGTCTCTGGGTGCCCTGCGTAGGGGACAAGGGCCACGTCGGCAATGACTGACAGGTGGCCTGAGCCCCATCCTTGGGTGCCCCTGGGGCTGTCTGCGCAACACCCTCTGCAGGGGTGAGGGCCAGAGCAAGTACAGTCACCTCTCTCGGCCCCCTTGCCTCACCTGTGGCTCTCAGGTTGAGGCTGACCAGTGAGCTGGTGGTGGGAATGCACCTTCCCCGCCAGGCCTTGCGGTTCTTGGCCGTGTTGTGACTGAGCACGCATGCAAGCGAGTTTCCCACCCTGCTGGTCATCTTTGTTAGAACTTTCCAGCACGGGATAGAAATCTGCCAGTGAGCTGTATGCATACTTCTGGGTTTTCTTAGCGAGGAGAGGCCTAGCTGGCCTTCACGGCAGCCCAGCTGGCCACACGCTCTGTGTGCTAAAGTGTCATAAGTGTGTCCTGCTTGGCTGTTCCCGCTCGGCTGTTCCTGCTTGTCCCCGTGTGGCCTGAGCTGCTGGCTCCGGGCCCTGAAGCAGGCTTCCCACCCAGTGGTTCTGGGGGCAGCCGAGTCTCCTCACGCTGGTGTGGTCTCTGTGCCTTGGCTTCCGTAGCCTTCCCCACCCCGTCCACGGTGAGGAAAGGCCACGCACAGTTGTGACGCCGTCTCAGGCTTCCCTGGTGGCCGGGCGGGGCTGTGACTGCTGAGAGGTGCTAGGGTCTGCGAGAGGGGTCCTGTCCCGCGCGGACCCTGCTCCGTGTCCGTCCTCTGTGCCACCGCGTGGACTCGTCCCGCGTTGCTTCCAGCCTCAGCGGGTGATGTGCCTTCGCGGAAGCACGCGTCAGCCCTCTGGTGTCCGCGCAGGAGAAATGCCAGATGGTGCCGTGGGCCAAGCGACTTTTGTCTTTTGCTCTTGTTTGAATATTCTTTCCAGGTCTCCCTGGAAGGCTGTTGGTGTAAGATGGAAACCGTGTGTGAATGCGTGTGTGTGAAGGTGTTACTCATTCGGCAGACATTTATCTGCTGCCCAGGGGGACGGGCTCCGTGCCGAGGTGCCCCTCCACTTATGTGGAGTGGGCCCCGTGGGGGGCGTCCCAGGGTGGGCCCTGATTCCAGGGCCAGCTGTGCTGCGCGCTGACCGTGGGCCCTGCATGAGGAGACTTCCCCGTCCCGGTCCCGGGCCCCCCGCTGCAGAACTGGCTTGGTAACTTACCCACCTGGGGGCGTAGACCACCAGGTCAGTGATGTCCAGGCGGGACAGGGGTTTGCCTGCTTGGGTGCAAAGCTTGTTCTTGTTCTGCGGGCTCGACTTGTTTGGAAACGACACGGCTCATGCTTGTCATGCCTGCGCCCCACGCCTTCGTAGCATGAGGCCCGTTCAACAGTTCTCTCCTGTAAGGAGAGAGAGGGGGCTCAGCTCCTCCTGTGTCCTTGGCCTGGGTCCTCGAACGGCTCGTGGGAGTGTGTGTGAGGGGGAGCTGCTGGGGTAGGGCGTCGCGGATGGTGATTGCTTTCCAGGGGTTAAAAAAACATCTATTAAAACAAAAATCCCCGAAACCAAGCGCGTGGATACAGAGAACGGATCCGTGGTTGTCAGAGGTGGGGGTGGGGGCGGGCGAGATGGGTGAAGGGGCTCAAAATAAAAGAAGTCACGGGACGTGATGTGCAGTGTGGGGTCTACAGTTCCAGTGCGCTGCATACGTCAGAGATGCTAGGAGATCTTAGGAGTCTTATTACAAGAAAAAAAAACTTCTAACTATGTACGGTAACAGGTCGTTAACCAGGCTTGATGGGGTGAGTGTTTTGTAATATTTACAAATATGGGGTCACTGTTCAAATATTATAGACCTGGAACTAGTATAATGTTATACGTTAGTTCTACCTGATTTAAAACGATGTGTTTGCCTTATGTGAGAAATTCAGAGCATTCACCCACACAACTCCCTCTCCCCTCCCACCTCCCTGCCACACTCCCTTCCTTCTCTCCGTCACCCATCCATCCAATGTGCACCTGCTTCTCATCCCCCCCTCCCCACCCTCCCCATCCCTACACCACCAAGGGAGTGCTCCCTGAGATGGTCCCGGGCAGCCACGTGTCCCCTGTGCCCACGGGCGTGGAGGGCCAGCTGTCCCCTGTGAGAGTCAGCTCGTGCGGGAGGGCAGCGCCTGGGGGTTGCCGACAGACGGCAGTTGCTTGTGAGTCGGTAAGATATTCAGATAAATTGGAATTTTATGAAAAAGTCAAGAAGAATTAGTATTTTTTAACATTTTTATTTTTAATATCAGGGAAATATTGGCCATGTAGCTTTTGAGTGAATGTGCATACATTTTAAAGTGTCTGACGTGTTTACTTTTGGCTTTACCACCTGTTCAATTTTCTTGCAGATTTTTGAAAGGATATTGTTTATTTGGGCAATCCGTCACCCTGCCAGTGGATATGTTCAGGGGATCAATGACCTCGTCACCCCTTTCTTTGTCGTCTTCATGTGCGAACACATAGGTAAGACCACATCACGATGCTTTCTCTCACAGGCATTGACCATGAACTTTGGGGGCCTTACCGTGTCACTGTGTGTAATTACACCCATATTGAGAATTGCTGTTAACGTTATAATGACAGTTAATAATGGAGACTAATAGTTCTCTCATTTCTGCCAGCTTTAAAACAAGTCTCTAAATCCACTTGCTTAACTACTGGAGACGTTAAGATGCAGTTTTTATCATTGCCATGATCTTTTTTGATAACACGTGAGGAGAAGCGCGATCTCTTTGAGCAGTGTGGTTTTGTTCTGATGGCCAGAGCACCGCCTTTCAGGGTGTGCATTTGAGTGGATCGGGTCAAGGGGATACGATGGTAGTCGAGTGTCCGGCTCACAAGCCAAAACCTGGGTGGACCCCCTTCCATCACGTTCTGCGGCACACTGTCTCCTTTCTACCTTTGATCTACCAGTGACGGCTCGTTTTATGGGAAGTTTAACGACATGCAGATCAGCCGGTTTAATGGAGACCTAGGTTGGGTGATGGGGTTTCTCTTTGAGGTGTGCGTATTTTTCTCCCATTTATGTTACAGCGGCCAACTGTAATGTAACCTGCTTTGAACATATGTTATGTTAAAAACAAAATCGTGATTAGAACCTAAGTGCGGGATCGATGTTTTAATTTCTCTGTGGGTAAGAAATAGACAAACACCGAAGGAGGGATTTCCTGTTTGGTTATAGCGTTTTTACTTCAAACCGATTTTAATTTGTCCCCGCACGAACCCTCGTGACTTGACGTTTGTCTGTCTTTATGAGATTGTGTGTTTAGCCACTTCAGTCTCCAGTGTGCTTCAGATGCTCGTCGTCGCTGTGCTCTGAGAGATGAGGTCTGGCCGGGAAGGATTATCCTCTCAGGACGAGAACGTGCCCATTCAGTGCATTTTATTGCAACCTCTCACACTTTGTTTGAGTTGCTGATTGCATAGGAGGACTTTCCATTGCTAAGCGACTAATGAGAACAGCCTCCGCTCCCTCCCTAATCATCTCTTAAGTAGGGGAGAGGCCGGCTGCAGAGAGCATAGAGCACTCGCCTTCCTGCTTCTTACTCCCTCATTTGACAGATAATGAAAATGTTCCTAATGATCCTAGAGCAGTAGGACCTGTCGGTAGACTTCGGAGTTGTTAATTGAAAGAAGAAGTTCAGCTGAGATGTGATTAGAGAATTGATATTCTGTGCTAAATAGACCGTTTAATTAATGTGGTAAGTGAGTTTGTCTTAACTACTTTACCACCAACTTGTGTCGTAAGACCCGAGCGATCCTGTCTGCATTTGCCTGAATTATCAGCGAGATAGGGTGAAGGGACATGGGATAATCGTCTGGAAGAGAGAGGAACTGGGGAAAATGGAATTTGTGTCCTCAGTTAAGCTCAGAGAGACTGTGCCTGCCTTCCTGTACCGGCCCTCCCCCCACCAGCATACGCACACGCACACGCTGAGTGGATGTACAGGGTGGTTTTGGAACACTTGTGTGAAACACACCATTCATTTCTGGCAGTTGACCATGTCGTTAAGTGCACGTACTGGACTTTTGGGTCCTGGCTTTCAGATACGATTGGTGGACTTGAGTCCTTTTAGGTCTTGCCGCCCAGGCTTGAGAGCGTTCATCGTGGCGGTCCAAGCGCACGTCTCGTTACCGTGTACAGCCTCATGTCTGTGTGAGTGGCCTGGAGCTCTGCCCAGCAGCCTCCTGGGCAGAAGTGCGGCCATTCACAGAGACCTTCCCGGAGCGTGTGCCGCAGCGCTCGTCTTGTGCAGAGCACCGGGGTGTGGAGACCATGTCTGTCCACGTCACCGGTGTCACGCGGGCACCTTCTGGCCCTCTGCGGGGTGGTAGGGATGCGGTTCCCTGCCCCCTTGGAGCCCGTGGTTCCAGCTGGAAGACAGGTTTGAAATGCGTCACGAAGACATCGAATGAAAACGATCAGATCTTTATGTTGTCCCGAGGTGCCAGGGGGTGCAGGCTAGGGGTCGGGGGAGCCCTCCCAGATGGTGACATTCCCAGTGCGCCTTGTGGGATGGGCAGGGGTGTCCTGTGGAGAGAGTGGCGGGGGTGCGGTGGAGCGGCCGGAGGAAGTGGTGTGATCTGGGGACGGTGGTGACTGAGGACAGACAGAGCCACTGGGGGGACACTGGAAAGTCTGGGTGAGTCCCAGTGTACAGGAGCACGGGCGAGCCCCCGGTGGCATGCAGCTAAAGGGTGCCGTGCTCAGGTCCTGTCTGGCCTCGTCCACTCTGGCCATGGGGAGGTGCTCTGGGGTGCTCGCAGGCGGGTTGGGGGGCGCACACCGTCAGCCAGCGGGTTGTGTGCTGTCTTGTGGGGGCTTTTAAGCAGGTAAACCTTAGATACTGCGCTTACTGAATATCTTGAAGCTAAGATTTTTCCTTCCGAGGGTGGAACTTGGTGACAGGATCCTGTGGCTTGGATTCCTGAGCGTCCCAGCAGGACTTTGGGGTCAGCATCCTGTTCTAACACGACTGTCAGACTCTTGAAGTGCCGGTGGCATGGGGAGTAGCCGCATGTGACCGCCTCCCAAAAGCTGCACTTTACTCATTTCTCGGGGTGGGCCTGTGTTGCTCTGGTTTTCCTCTCTTCTGAGCGGAACTCTGGGAAACGGTCCCTGTTAACCGAGGGGATGAGAAGCCCTCTGGTGTGAGATCCGTCCAGGGGCCTCAGGCTGTGCCGGGCAGCACTGCCAGGCCTGATAGGAGCTGGACTTTTACCCTGGAGTGTTTGTTGTGGGTCCCCAGCTCCGGGCCCGCTGTGCACCTGCTGGTTCACGAGGGAGGAGGGGAATCTGACACAGAGCTCCAGTGACCGCGATGTCCCAGGCAGGGAGCAGGCATGGGGAGCAGCATGCGTCCTGACTTTGCAGGTCCTGAAAGAGAGGGATGGGAAGTGAACGGCAGCTCGCACATCTGGGGCTGACAGACAGGCTCTGATTTGGACCTGGGCTCATCAAGTAGATCGAGTGCTTCCTGGATGTTCTTGGCAGAGGGTCGGTTCGTCTTCATCAAGAGGCCGGCCAGGATGATGAGGGACAGGAACAACTTGCAGAGAGGAAAGAAATGCTCAGGGAACACTGGAAAACCGGAAGCAAGGGGGGAAGCAGGCGCAGCCTGCATATGGGACGGCGTGGAGGTGGTCCAGTGGCCCTGACTGGTCTCACGGGGCCGTCAGTGCCACCCTGGGGTGGATCAGAGACCCATGCCACCAGCTGAGGTCTCCTTGCGGAGCACCTCACACCCCTGGGGAAAGGCGGTTTGGTCCCACTTTCAGACGATACACATCCCCAAATGCAAGTTTAGCACACGTACATGTGCACGCTCACGCAGGCACACACAGACACGCGTGCCCGTGCACACCCGCTGGCCACAACCTCTCCAAGTAAACGTGGAACAGATCCTTGACTACCTTCGAATGGGCCCATCGTCTTGGGCGGGCTCTGGAGGTGCCGTCAGCCTCAGGAAGGAAGGTTGGGGGAGGAGGTCAGGAGGCTTCTCATGATCTCAGAGGTAGGGGGTAGCAGGGTGCAGAGCTCCTCCAGACGTGGAGCGTGGTAAATATAGACGCTTAGGCGGCACCAAAGCCAAGGGGCTCCCCGTGAGTGGGGTGTTGCAACCGGAGTGTATAATGTGCTCAGAACAGTCAGTCATGGAAGAGGGCTCTGTGCCAGGAAGGTTTGGGAATTTATGAATTTAAGGGGTTGAAGCCTCAGGAGTAAGAAGCCATAGGCACATGAGTGCTGGGTTTGCTGCACGTGCGTGAGCCATTCTAGGTCTGAGCCACGGCTGGGAGCCCGGTCTTGCAGACTGCCTCCGTGACCCAGAGGCCTGGCGGAGTGCACGGGGCTGTCCAGCCCGCACCCCTGCTAGGGGTTTCGCCTCCCTCCTGAAACAGCATGGGACACGTTCTTGTTGTACCTTTTGGAAGGTCACTACAGCTTTGGCCTTAGTTCAGGTCCCCGAGGAAGGCAGGTGTAGGGTGAGGCTGAGAGAAGACGGGACAGGGCGCACAGCGAGGCATCGTGGGCTGACGGGAGCGGGCCCAGAGGCAGGCCAAGGCAGGGCCGGCCCCGTGAGGCGGTGAGGGTGACGCAGAGGGCGTGGGGGTGACTGGAGCAGGGGAGGAGAAGTCTGGCCTGTTCCCGGGGTCCCGGGCACCAAGGGGGATGTGCTGTCATTGTCCCGGACAGGCTGTAGCCCAGAAGCAGGTGGTTGAGAGGCGAGACGACGCCTGTGGGCTAGGACACGTCTGTCTGGAGCGTGGGAAAGAGGGTTGCGTTGGTGGCGGTACTGGGAGTCGTTGTCCTGGCGTGGCTGCTGAGCGTCGCGGGTCTGGAGGTGCTTCTCCAGGGGCAGAGCCGCACGTGGGACCTGAACGTGGCGGCCGTCCTGCTGTCCCGCGGGGAGGTTTGCGGCTCTTTCCCATGAGGGAGCCTGGCTGCCTGGGTTCAGAGCCGGCTTCTGCCCCTCACCCGCCGCACGGGGCCTTTGTGTAGACGCGGGAACTGGGGACGGAACGGCACCGATTGCCGTGGTTGCCGTGTGGCCCGAGCGAGTTCCCATGTGAAGAGCTCAGAGCCCCGGGTGCGAGTGCTGCGTGTCCAGGAAGTGTGCTGCTGCGGCTGTAGTTGTCGTGTCCCTTCGCTGTCTCGGCCCGTGGCTTTCCTCCTTGGGTCCACGTTCCGGGGACAGAAAGGGGGAACTGGTGAAGGACACAGGCCAGAGGCCAAAGGGCCCTGTCAGTGGAGCCTGTCGGTTCCTAGGGCCTTCCCGAAACGGCTCTGCTGGCTGCAGGGGTGCTGCTGAGCGAGACTCTCGCCGTCCTCCTCTGGAGGGCAGGGGACGGGAGGGGCAGCGGGACAGGCGGGGATGTGTGTGCCACGAGGGACAAGGGGCGGTGGTGGAATCAGGGAAGAAGTGGTTTTAGAGGCAGGAAGAAGGCCTGGGGCGACGTGTCCCCCAAATCAAGGGAGGGGACGGTTTCAGGGAGGCAGTGGTCCGTGGATTCCGGTGCCACAGAGGTGCAGACTGGGGACTGACCGAAGGGCCGGCCGGTGAGGGTGGTCTGCCCAGACTGGGCCGCAGAGCGGTGGCCGGTCGGTCTGGACACAGGTTGACTGCCCTGCGCGTGGGAGTGGCCGAGCGGGAGCTCCTCACCAGGAGCGTTGGACGGGGTCCTCCACGGGCCTGTCACGTCCTTGGGTAACTGGCGGCTGGTCTTATTGATCTGGAGTTGAGCTGCGACGCTGTGTCGGGTTCCGGTGTGCGGCACGGCGATTTGGTATCTGTGTGGTCCGCTGAGGGTCTGTTTGCCTCCGTCACCACAGACGGTTCCAGAATCGCTTTTGCTGGCGACGAGATCTTTCCGTCTCTTGGCATAGCACCTTTCAGATAACGCATCATAGTGTTAACTGTGGTCCCTGTGACTTTATTTCGTGGCTGGACGTTTGTACCTTTGACCCCCTTCGCCCATCCTGCCCCCGCCCCTGCCCCAACCTTCTCTCAGAGAACTTTTCATCGTGGAAAGTGTTCACATCTGAAGCTCACAGAACACTAGCTCGAGGGAGCTCCACGTACCGTCTTCTGGCTTCGAGGATCGTCCGCGGTCCACTTTCCTTGTGTCCTCTGCTTCCACCCGCTCCTGACCCCCACCCAGTCACTGCTGTTACTCCTGTTCCCTGACCCCCACCCAGTCACTGTTACTACTTAAAAAATAGCTTTATTGAAATATGGTTTCAATACTACAAAACTCACCCACCTTGAGTGAAAAGTTCAGTGGTATTTAGAATATTCGCACAGTGCAACTATCACCACAATTTAAGAATATTTGCAGCATCCTATACTGACGGGGGCCGCTCCCCGTCTGCCCCCTCCGCCAGCCCTGCGCAAACGCTGATCTGCTTTCTGCCTACGCAGGTTGCCTCTTTTGGACGCTTCGTGTAAATGGAATCGCACGATGTGGGACGTTCAAGGTCCACACGTGTACCATGCGTCAGTCCTTCAGGCCTTTTTATAGTCAGATGACCTCTCCTTATACTATAGGACACATTTTGTTTATCCCTATTTCCACGGATAGACGTTTGCGTTCTTTATTCTCTTTGCTTATTATGAATAACGCTGCAGTGAACCTGTGCGTGCAGGTTTTAGACTGAACGTGTTTTTGTTTCTCTTGGCTACAGACCCCCCTCCCCCCCGCCAGCGTGGGAGGGTTCCCGTGGGCCCACGTCCTTGCCGCCACCGGTACTGCGTTTTATTTATCAAATGCGGTGGACGTTACGCTATGTCCCCTACTCCCGCTGACCACTGGGAGTCCCTGCCGTGTTCTGTCTCCTCTCCTCGGAGCCCTGTCGGTTCGGCTCCTTGAAGCAGGGACTGTGTCTTCTGGGCACCGTGCTTGGCACAGAGTGCAAGTTCAGCACGCCCCGTATTGAGCCGGGTCCCTGCGGGAGTTCTGTGCGTTGGTTGGGCAGTTAGAAAACCCGCTCTTCTCGACAAGGGCAACCTGTGCCTCTGTCTCTTTGCGGCTGGGCAGGGAGGGCTGGGGAAGAGGGCCGGGGAGGGCTCCATCCCTGCACTCACCCCTCCCACCGGAGGGGGCGCTGCTTGGCTTGGGGAGAGTCTTGCACCGGCCCGGGCCCCACTTCTGTGGAGTCACGGTGGAGGCACCGTGTCCACTGTTCAGTGACTTCCCGTGGTGAGCCCTCCTGCACGCCGCCTCCTGTCCTCGGCTGGGCCTTGGGGCCGCCCGCGCCTCTTCCCTGGGCTGCTGGTTGGGAAGCAGATTCGGCTCCAGTGTCTTTCCCTCTAGGTGTGGGTCCACATGTGGGTCCTGCTGGATCTGCCCGGGGGGGGGCAGGGGTAGGGCTCCCCTGGCCATGAGCCTGAGCTGTGTTTTTCCACCTGACCTCTGGGTTGCGCCCCTGATGGTGGCTTGTTACTGATTTCCGTGGTTCCTGTGCCTGTGTGTGTCCCTAGCGGGCGAGCACGGGATGGGACCGGCCTGCATCGGCCCTCCGGGGTACCGGCTGTTTGGGTGTCGTTCCTCTTTTTTCTGTGCCTTGTAATTGCGTAGTCAAGACTATATTGTATATAAAATTCTGTTTTGTGCTTTTTCCCCATTTAACCTTACAATGAGCTTTCCCTTATAGTATTAAGAAATCTTTGTAAAGATCATTTCTACCTCTCGCACATAATATTCTATTGAGATAATACGACATAATTCATGAAACCCTTCTACTGTTGTTGGACTTTTTTTTTTCTTAGGCTGTTTCCCTCCGGGCATGGTGTAATTTCAAAGTACAGCCTGTGTTTTTTCAAGCTGCAACCGTCATATTCCTTTCAACAGAAAACGTCAAATTTGATTTAAAATTAAGAACCATCGCCTCACCTTGCCTTGTGCAGTTTAAGCACATTTAGTTGAAGTGTTTGCAGCAGAGCAAAACCCAAGCAGCATCACCCCCCCCCCCAACATCTGTGCTGTTATGTTTGGAAACGGTTCTGGCACATCGGATGGACACTCAGGCTGGTTGCTTACGGATTGGGTCCCGCGGGAACAACGGGCGGGCGGCGTCTTGGACGGTGAGGCGTGTTTGTCACTTGGTTCTTAGTGTCAGCACTTGTAAGCTCTGATCAGCTTGATTTTGTATGTCGTCTTCTCTTAAAAGAAATTAAAGCAAGTGTGGGAAGGAACTGGAATAGACAGTGTATTTACTTAAGAATATTGAGAACGTGTATTTTTATATTCCCATATGTAAGTCAGAATCTCAGAAGTATAGGTGGCTTTTCAGCCTGTTGGTTTTTCCCGGAGAAGAGGTTCAGCACGCGCTTCGAGGGGACCAGGGTGCGTGGGGCTGGACCTCGCGGACAGCGGCCGGGAAGCGAGTCCCCACAGCCGCCCGGGACACGTGGGGTTTGCGACTCACTGAGCGGTAGCGGTGTGGCCATCCTCTTGCCTGTTTCCACTCTCAGGGTGTGAACTGGGCTGTAGTGACGGTGGGGGAGAAAGTTGCTGCTACTGAATTAGTTTTGGAAATCGTCGCCCTGACTTCCCTTGTTTGCATTTGAGTCTGGTCTCCTCGCACTTCGGTTTCTCCACACGTTCCGTGAACCGGAGCGGCTGCGAGGAGCGCCTCCTGCCTGGCTTCCTTAAGTGTTCGTCGTGGCTCGGGTACCTTGTGTCCTCAGTTGTTCCCAGAAACCGTCTGAAGATGGGGTTTCCTGTGGCAGTTCTGGTTCCAACGTGGGGGCAGGGGGCCCGGGAACCAGGCTGTTAGTCCCGGAAAGGGGAGGGTGTGCGTTTTGCGGCCCCTGCGGTGACGATCAGGTGCCAGGTCCTTGCAGAGCCTGTGACTCATGTGGAGTCCTATTTTCTATGTAGAAACATGTTGATAAATTAATGGATTTCTTGTCAGAAGTTAGAAAACTCAGTAACAGTGTGGGTCCACGTCCCAGAAGCTGTCACTGGGACATTTGCTAATTTCTTTATGGTCTTCTTGTCAGTGTCCTTTTTTTACACGGTGGCAGTTATGTTATGCGTGCACATTTTAATATTGCTTTTTGCTTAATATCTAAGCATTTTCCAAAGTCACTCCACTTTGTTTGAAGTGTCCTTTTCACAAGTAGGAACACACGACTTTCAGTAATGGGTGGGGAACGGGACAGAAGGTCAGCCAGCAGCTAGGAGGAACACGAGCAAACCGGACTCCCGCTAGACCTAACAGCGGCAGGACACACACCCTTCTCAGGCGCACGCGGAACAGACCACGTGCCGGGCCATAGAGCGAGCCTCGGGATGTTGGAGAGGATGGGGGTCCTACCGAGAGCGCTCTCTGACCTTAGGGACACTCGGGTGTCAGTAACAGCGGGCAGTGTGAAGAGACTGACATGGGAATAAGCAGTGTGTCAGAAAAGAGATCATAAGGGAACTTTGAAGCACGTCTGAGATGAATGAAAATGAAGACACAGATGTACAGGACGTGGCGACAGTTGGGCTTCAAGAGAACCTGTGGCTCTAAGTGACTATATTAGAAAGAACATCTCAAAGCACGACCTTAACTCTTTAATTTTAGAAAGCATGAAAAGAAGCGCAAACACGCTGAAACAAATGGAAGGAAACAAAGACTAGAGCAGAAATAAGTGAAGACTAGAAAAACAGTGGAGACGATCAACCCCAAACCAAAGTTTTGGGAAGATCCAGAAATATCCACAAAGTGGGCATACTGTTGGCTAGACTGGCCGAGAAGAACAGAAGGACTTGTACCGCTAAGGTCATGAGTGGTCTTTTTAAAAACTTAATTTAATTTAATTTTTATTTTTTTATTTGATTTTTTATTTTTTAAAACTTACATCCAAATTAGTTAGCATCTAGTGCAACAATGATTTCAGGAGTCGATTCCTTAGTGCCCCTTGCCCATTTAGCCCATCCCCCCTCCCACACCCCCCTCCAGCAACCCTCAGTTTGTTCTCCATATTTGAGTCTCTTATGCTTTGTCCCCCTCCCTGTTTTTATATTATTTTTGTTTCCCTTCCCTTATGATCCTCTGTTTTGTCTCATAAAGCTCTCATAAGAGTGAAGTCATATGATATTTGTCTTTCTCTAATTTCACTTAGCATAATACCCTCCAGTTCCATCCACGGAGTTGCAAATGGCAAGATTTCATTCTTTTTGATTAGCGAGTAATACTCCATTGTGTGTGTGTATGAGTTTCTTTATCCATTCACCCATCGATGGACATTTGGGCTCTTTCCATACTTTGGCTATTGTCGATAGTGCTGCTGTAAACGTTGGGGTGTGTGTGTCCCTTCGAAACAGCACACCTGTATCCCATGGATAAATGCCTAGTAGTGTAATTGCTGGGTCATAGGGTAGTTCTGTTTTTAGTTTTTTGAGGAACCTCCATACTGTTTTCCAGAGTGGCTGCACCAGCTTGCATTCCCACCAGCAATACCAAAGCGTTCCCCTTTCTCTGCATCTTTGCCCAACATCTGTTGTTGCCTGAGTTGTTAGTGTTAGTTTTGCTGATTGTTTCCTTCGCTGTACAGAAGCTTTTATCTTGGTGAGGTCCCAGCAGTTCATTTTTGTGTTTGTTTCCCTTGCCTCCGGAGACATGTTGAGTAAGAAGTTGCTGTGGGCAAGATCAAATAGGTTCTTGCCTGCTTTCTCCTCAAGGATTTTGATGGCTTCCTGTCTTACATTGAGGTCTTTCATCCATTTTGAGTTTATTTTTGTGTCTGTGTAAGAAAGTGGTCCAGGTTCATTTTTCTACATGTCGCTGTCCAGTTTTCCCAGCACCACTTGCTGAAGAGACTGTCTCTATTCCATTGGATATTCTTTCCTGCTTTGTCAAAGATTAGTTGGCCATACATTTGTGGGTCCATTTCTGGGTTCTCTATTCTGTTCCATTGATCTGAATATCTGTTCTTGTGCCAGTACCATACTGTATTGATGATTACAGCTTTGTAGTATAGCTTGAAGTCTGGGATTGTGATGCCTCCTGCTTTGGTTTTCTTTTTCAAGATTGCTTTGGCTATTCGGGGTCTTTTCTGGTTCCATACAAATTTAAGCATTGTTTGTTCTAGCTCTGTGAAGAATGCTGGTGTTATTTTGATAGGGATTGTATTGAAGATGTAGATTGCTTTGGGTAGTATTGACATTTTAACAATATTTGTTCTTCCTATCCAGGACCATGGAATCTTTTTCAATTTTTTTGTGTCTTCTTCAATTTCTTTCATAAGCTTTCTATAGTTTTCAGCATATAGATTTTTCACCTCTTTGGTTAGATTTATTCCTAGGTATTTTATGGTTTTTTGTGCAACTGTAAATGGGATCGATTCCTTGATTTCTCTTTCTGTCGCTTCATTGTTGGTGTATAGGAATGCAACCGATTTCTGTGCATTGCTTTTATAATCTGTAACTTTGCTGAATTCATGAATCAATTTTAGCAGTTTTTTGGTGGAATCTTTTGGGTTTTCCATGTAGAGTATCATGTCATCTGCAAAGAGTGAAAATTTGACCTCCTCCTGGCTGATTTGGATGCCTTTTATTTCTTTGTGTTGTCTGATTGCAGAGGCGAAGACTTCCAATACTATGTTGAATAACAGTGGTGAGAGTGGACATCCCTGTCTTGTTCCTGACCTGAGGGGGAAAGCTCTCAGTTTTTCCCCATTGAGGAGAATATTAGCATTGGGTCGTTCATATATGGCTTTTATGATCTCGAGGTATGCTCCTTCTATCCCTACTTTCTTGAGGGTTTTTATCAAGAAAGGGTGCTGTAATTTGTCAAATGCTTTCTCTGCATCTATTGAGAGGATCATATGGTTCTTGTCCTTTCTTTTAGTGATGTGATGAATCACATTGTTTTGCGGATATTGAACCAGCCCTGCATCCCAGTTATAAATCCCGCTTGGTCGTGGTGAATAATTTTTTTAAAGCATTGTTGGAGCTGGTTGCCTACTATCTTGTTGAGGATTTTTGCATCCATGCTCATCAGGGAAATCGGTCTATAATTCTCCTTTTTAGTGGGGTCTCTCTGGTTTTGGAATCAAGGTAATGCTGGCTTCATAGAAAGAGTTTGGAAATTTTCCTTCCATTTCTATTTTTTGGAACAGCTTCAAGAGAATAGGTGTTAACTCTTTCTTAAATGTTTGGTAGAATTCCCCTGGAAAGCCATCTGGCCCTGGATTCTTGTTTTTTGGCAGATTTTTGATTACTAATTTGATTCCTTACTGGCTTTGGGTCTGTTCAAATTTTCTATTTCTTCCTGTTTCAGTTTTGGTAGTGTATATGTTTCTAGGAATTTGTCCATTTCTTCCAGATTACCCATTTTATTGGCATATAATTGCTCATAATATTCTCTTACTATTGTTTTTATTTCTGCTGTGTTTGTTGTGATCTCTCTTCTTTCATTCTTGATTTTATTTATTTGGGTCCTTTCCTTTTTCTTTTTGATCAAACTGGCTAGTGGTTTATCAATTTTGTTAATTCTTTCAAAGAACCAGCTTCTGGTTTCATTGGTCTGTTCTACTGTTTTTTTGGTTTCGATAGCATTAATTTCTTGTCTAATCTTTTATTATTTCCTGTCTTCTGCTGGTTTTGGGTTTTATTTGCTATTCTTTTTCCAGCTCCTTAAGGTGTAAGGTTAGGTTGTGTATCTGAGATCTTTCTTCCTTGTTTAGGAAGGCCTGGATTGCTATATACTTTCCTCCTATGACAGCCTTTGCTGCGTCGCAGAGGTTTTGGGTTGTGGTGTTATCATTTTCATTGACTTCCATCTACTTTTTAATTTCCTCTTTAACTTATTGGTTAGCCCATTCATTCTTTAGTAGGATGTTCTTTAGTCTCCAAATATTTGTTCGTTTCCAAATTTTTTCTGTGGTTAATTTCAAGTTTCATAGCGTTGTGGTCTGAAAATATGCACGGTATGATCTCGATCTTTTTGTGCTTACTTAGGGCTCGTTTGTGTCCCAGTATATGGTCTATTCTGGAGAACGTTCCATGTGCATTGGAGAAAAATGTATATTCTGCTGCTTTAGGATGAAATGTTCTGAATATATCTCTTAAGTCCATCTGGTCCAGTGTGTCATTCAAAGCCATTGTTTCCTTGTTGATTTTTTGATTAGATGATCTGTCCATTGCTGTGAGTGGGGTGTTGAAGTCTCCTACTATTATGGTATAACTATCGATGAGTTTCTTTATGTTTGCGATTAATTGGTTTATATATTTGGGTACCTGCACATTTGGCTCAAAAATGTTTGCAGTTGTTAGGTCTTCTTGGCCTGTAGACCCCTTGATTATGATACAATGCCCTTCTGCATCTCTTGATACAGTCTTTATATTAAAGTCTAGATTGTCTGATATAAGTATGGCTACTCCAGCTTTCTTTTGTTGACCATTAGCATGATAGATGGTTCTCCATCCCCTTATTTTCAATCTGAAGGTGTCTTTAGGTCTAAAGTGGGTCTCCTGTAAACAGCATATAGATGGATCTTGTTTTCTTATCCATTTTGTTACCCTGTGTCTTTTGATTGGAGCATTGAGTCCATTGACATTTAGAGTGAGGACTGAAAGATAGGAATTTATTGCCATTATGATGCTTGTAGAGTTGGAGTTTCTGGTGGTGTCCTCTGGGCCTTTCTAATCTTTGTTGCTTTTGGTATGTATATACATATAGATATCTATAGATATATATGTATATATGTATATATGCGTATATGTGTGTATATATGTATTTTATATACACATATCTATAGATATCTACAGATATATGTCTATAAATTTTTTTTTTCATCTTTTCTCCCCTCAGAGAGTCCCCCTTAAAATTTCTTGCAGGGCTGGTTTAGTGGTCACAAACTCCTTTAATTTTTGTTTGTCTGGGAAACTTTTTCTCTGTTCTTCTATTTTGAATGACAGCCTTGCTGGATAAAGAATTCTTGGCTGCATATTTTTCTGATTCAGCACACTGAATATATCCTGCCACTCCTTTCTGGCCTGACGAGTTTCTGTGGCTAGGTGTGCCGCAAACCTGATCTGTCTTCCCTTGTTGGTTAGGGACTGTTTTTCCCTTGCTGCTTTCATGATTGTCTCCTTGCCTGAGTGTTTTGTGAATTTGACTATGATATGCCTTGTTGATGGTTGGTTTTTGTTGAATCTAATGGGGGTCCTCTGTGCTTCCTGGATTTTGATGTCTGTGTCTTTCCCCAGGTTTCGGAAAGTTTTCTGCTATGATTTGCTCCCATAACCTTCCACCCCTATTTCTCTCTCTTCCTCTTCTGGGACCCCTATGATTCTGATGTTCCTTTTTAATGAGTCACCGATTTCTCTAATTCTTAAGTCGTGCTCTTTTGCCTTAATCTCCCTCTTTTTTCTCTGCTTCATTATTCTCTATAAGTTTGTCCTCTATATCACTGATTCTCTGTTCTGCCTCGTCCATCTTTGCTGGCGCTGCATCCATCCATGATTGCAGCTCAGTTATAGCATTTTTAATTTCATTCTATTTTTTTTTTTTTTTACTTCTTTTATCTCTGTAGAAAGGGATTCTAATCTATTTTCGACTCCAGCTAGCATTCTTATTTTCATGATTCTAAATTCTGGTTCAGACATCTTGCTTGTATCTGTGTTGGTTAAATCCCTGGCTGTCGTTTCATTGTGCTCTTTCTTTTGGGGTGAATTCCTTCGTTTTGTCATTTTGAAGGGAGAAAAGGAATTAATGAGGGAGAAAAATTAAAATTAAAAATATAAATTAAAAAAAATATTAAGATTAAAAAGTTAAAAACACACACATATACACATTCAAAAATAGAATAAATGATGGTAGATCCTAGGTGTGTTTTGGTCTGGGTGTTGAAAGTGGTTTGACAGATTAGAGAAAAAAATGGGGGCGGGGGGGAGAAAAGAAAAAAAAAGAAACCGTTTGAGAATTTGAAAAAATGAATACACTGAAGTAGACTAAAATGAGATGATGGGGTAAAATAGAATATGAAAAAATATACACAAAAGTAAAGAATATAGTAGAAAAAAATTGAAAATATTTTTAATAAAAATGAAAAAAATGAATTTTTCTTTATTCAAGAAAAAAGAAACAAAAAAGATAAAAAAGATAAAGAAAACGAAAAAAGGAAATCGTTTGGAAATTTGAAAAGTGAATACATTGTAGTAGACTAAAATAAAATGATGCAAGTAAAATAGAATTTGAGAAAATTTACGTAAAAGCAAAAAATATAGTAAAAAAATTAAAGAACAACATTTTTAATAGAAATTGAAAGTAAAAATGAAGTTTTTCCCTTTCTGCATTCAAGAAAAAGAAAAACAAAAACAAAAAAGAGAGAAAAAGAAAAAAAAGGAAATCGTTTGAAAATTTGAAAAGGTGAATACACTGAAGTAGACTAAAATAAAATGATGGAAGTAAAACAGAATTTGAAAAAATTTACACAAAAATCAAAAATATAGTAATACAAATTAAAGAAAAATATTTTTAATAAAAATATTGAAGATAATAATGTTTTCTCTTTCTGTATTCAAGAAAAAGAAAAGAAGTATAAAAGAGAAAAAGAAAATTGAATAGATGGACCTGCTAACAGATTGAAGTAGGACTGAAATTACTTCATTTTCCCCTGGAAGTCAGTCTATGTAGCGCTTTATAGTCCATAAAGTAAGCAGGCGGTGAGACTTGTATTCTTGAACAGCGAAGTTGGCCCACTTGGGCTGGGCTCAGTGTAATGGCTCCGCTCTCCACTAGATGGTGCTCCCAGCCTACTGGGGTGGATTGTTGTGGCGCTCCTAGGTGCTTATGCGCATGCGCGGGAGCGGTGAAAATGACGCCACCCAGCCACCCGGTCTGTTCTCCCAGGTCAGCACTGGTCCTCTGTTGTCAACTTTCGTCCACCTCCCACTTCTTCACTCTCTGTAACCCGGCCCCAGGCAGCACTTCTCTCCCAAGTTTTGTCTCAGACGCGGCTGTTTTTCCCGGCCCCTTCCTTCCGAAGGACTGCGGCCTTGAACCGCTCTGCCCCTCTGCGGGAGGGTCTCACCCAGCAATGGCCGAGTGAGCAATGGCCTAATGTTGGCTGCACCCAAGAACGCCCTCTGGGCCCTGCTTCTGCCGGTTCCCTGAGACTGCGGCCAGGTGCCAGCCCGTCCCAGAAAAAGCTCACGAGACAGTGTAGCAGCAGCGTTTCAGGGATTATGGGAAATCACAACACACATCTGGCACCAGGCTTCACCCTTAACGACCTTGTTCTGGCACCAGAGAATGTGGCAGCCTTCTGGGGTCTGCTGGGACCAGGTGGTTTCAACAGTTTCCACCAAATGTCCTTCCAGCAGTGGAACCGCTTCTCCCCGTGTGGCTCGAGAACCTCCCGGACCCCACTCTTTTCCTGGGGATTCGCCCTTCCCACCAGAGCACCGCCAGGTATCGAGCTGTGGAGTTGCAGCGTTTGCATTCCCTTTGTTTGTAGTCTTAATGGAGTTTAAACCCTCTCCTTTCTCCTTCCTTTCTTCTGTTTTAGTGTAGTCCCTGCGACTGTTTGCAATTTTCCACTTTCTCTCCAGCTGCTTTTGGGGAGGGGTGCTTTTCCCGTATTCTCTCCCTCTTCCCCGTCCCCAGTCTCTGTCCTCTCTCTGTCCACAAAAGCACCTCCCTTCCTGTGCCTTCTCGCTCCCCAAGTTCACCTTTCTGCGCTACGTGCCTACTGAGTTCTGTGGTTCAATTTGTGCAGATTGTTGTGTTAAACCTCCAATCAGTTTTCTAGGTGTGTAGGATGGTTTACTCTTCGTCTGCTGTATTTCATGGACGCGAGACACACAAAAAACTTCCATGCTGTTCCGCCACCTTGGCTCCTCCCCAGGTCATGAGTGGTCTTAAACACAGTGAGCATCGAGGGGGTACTCCAAACAGTTCTCCAGGTTAGGTGATGTAGGTGTAACAGAGATATGCCTAGAAACACACAAAGTACCAAAATTGGCTGTGATGGTTAACTTTGTACCAACTTGACTAGGCTGTGGTGCCCACTTGTTTGGGTAAACACCAGTGTAGACACTACTGTGAAGGTATATTTTAGATGTGATTAACATTCAAGTTAGTAGTTTTTTTTTTTTTTTTTTAATTATATAGTGAGGGAGAGAGGGAGAGGGAGAGAGAGAGAGAGAGAGAGAGAGAGCGGGTGAGTGCACACACACAAGTTGCAGAGAGGGGCCAAAGGAGGGAGGGAGAGAATCTTAAGCTGGTTCCATGCTCAGCATGGAGCCTGACTCAGGGCTTGATCCCATGACCCTGGGATCATGACCTGAGCTGAAATCAGGAATCGGACTCTCAACTGACTGAGCCACCCAGGTGCCCCCAACTAGCAGTATTTGAATAAAGCAAATTATCTTGCTTGACATGGGTAGGCTTCACCTAATAAGTTGGAGGGCTAAGAGCAAAGACAGGGAAGACTGAGATTTCATGAAGAAGAAGAAATTCTCCTTAAGACATAGAATGTGTCTGAGTTTCCAGCCCACTGGCCTGTCCTGAAAATTTCAGACTTGCCAGTCCCTATAATTATGTGAGCCTATTCCTTAAAATAAATCTGGCTTTCTCTCTGTCTCAATGTGTGTGTGTGTGTGTGTGTGTGTGTGTGTGTGTGTGTGACTATGACTGTGACTATGTCTATCAATGTTAGTATTGGTGTATAAGAGCAGTATATATGAGGTTGAATTACTAATTTAAAAACCACACACAAAGAAAAGTCTAGGACCAGATGACTTCAGTGGTGAATTCTGTCAAATATTTAACAAAGAATTAACACCATCCCTTCACAGACTCTTCAAAAATAGAAGAGAGGGAACACTTTTCACGTCATTTCAGAAGGCTCCTATTATTTTGATACCAAAATGAGACAAAGACGTCACAAGGAAAGAAAACCAAAGACCAATATCCCTTCTAAAGATGGATGTAACTATCCTAGGGGTGCCTGGGTGGCTCAGTCGGTTAAGCTTCTGACTTCGGCTCAGGTCATGATCTCAGGTCATGATCTGTGGGTTCGAGCCCCGCATCGGGCTCTGTGCTGACAGCTCGGAGCCCGGAGCCTGCTTCAGATTCTGTGTCTTCCTCTCTCTCTGCCCCTGCCCTGCTCATGCTCTGTCTCTGTCTGTCTCAAAAATAAATAAAGTCATTAAAAAAAAAAGTGAATGTAACTATCCTCAACAAAATACTGACACACTGAATGTACCAACATCATAAAAGAATTGTGCATCACAACCAGTTGGGATTTGTCCTAGGAGTGCTTCGTTGGTCTACCATGTAAAAATCAATGAACGTAATACACTGGATTAAGAGAGTAAGGGACAGAAGCCACATAATCATATCAGTTGAGACAGAAGCAGCATTTGACAAGATTCAACACCCTTTCATGGTAAAAACTCTCAACAAATTAGGAAAAGAAGAACTTCCTAATAAATAGCATGCGTGAAGACCCCACGCTTAACAGCGCAGTTAATGGGAAGGACTGAGATGGGGAGTAGGACGAGGGGTCTGCACTGTCCACTACCCTTCCGTGTTGTACTGGGTGTGGCCCGCACAGTTCAGCAAGAATATGAAGCGAAAGGCACCCAGAATGGACTTGAAGTATAACTACCTTTCTTTGTAGATGACAGATCTCGTATGTGGGAAATCCAAAGGAACCCACTAAGAAACCATGGAAGCTAATACGGGAGTTCCGCAAGGTTGGAAGATACAAGATCAGAATATAAAAATCAGTTACATGTCCACACACTTGCAGTGTAAAATCCAAAATAAGAATATGAAAACAATTTCATTTACATTAGCATCAAGTTGCATAAAACAGGTATTAATTTAGAAAAAAAAAAGTACAAGATTTGTACTTTGAAAACCGTAAAACACGGTTATAAGTTATTAAAGGTTCAAGTAAATGGACAGACATCCCACATTCCTAGGTGGGAACCATAACAGTGTTAAGGCGGCTGTCGTCCCCAAACTGATGCAGAGGTTCAATGTAATCCGTGTCAAGACCATAGTGGCTTTTTAGCAGAAAATGACAAAGTTATCTTTAAACTTGTATGGAAATTTAAGGGACCCAGAATAGCCAAAACAATACTGAAGCAAAGTTACCGATATCGAGGTGTACCTGGGTGGCTCAGTCAGGTTAGCATCCAACTTCGGCTAGGTCATCAACTCACTGTTTGTGAGTTCAAGCCCCGTGTCAGGCTCTGTGCCGACAGCTCGGAGCCTAGAGCCTGCTTCGGATTCAGTGTCTTCCTCTCTCTCTGCCCCTCCCCTGCTCATGCTCTGTCTCTCTCAAAAATAAATAAACATTGAAAAAAAAGTTACTGATATCAAAACTTACTACAAAGCTACCGTAATCAAGAAAGTGTCATCCTGGCATATGAATGAACAAATAGATTAATGGAAAAGAATTGAAAGTCTGGAAATAAACCTTCGGATTCGTGGTCAGTTGATTTTTGACAAGGATGCCAAGGCAATTAAATGGGGGAGATGGTGTTTTTCAACAAATGTCATGGGGACGGCCAGATCTCTACTTTCAAAAAAAGAAAAAACAAAGTTCCGTTCCTGCCTCTCACCCTATACGAAGACAAAATGAATCGTAGACCTACGTGAAAGAGCCAGTGCCTCAAAACTTATGAGAAAACGTAGGAGTAGATCTTCATAACCTTGTTGGGTCATGGCTTCTTCTACACGACACCAAGAGCAAAGCGACTAAACAGAAGTGCCAGCATTTGGACCACACCAGAATGAACACTTTCGTGCTTGTAAACAGTACTCTCAAAGAAAGTGAAAACACCTCTTCAGAATGGTAGAAAATATTAGCCAGTCGTCTATTTGATAGGAGACTTGAATCTGTAATAACATAACAAGGAACTCATAACTCAGTAAGAGAAGAATCCAGTTAAAACACGAGCAACGTATTTGAATAGACGTTTCTCCAAAGAAGATACGTAAATGGCCAACAAGCACATGAAGAGATGCTTGGCATTGTTCGTCTTTGGGGACTGGAAGTCACACCAGAGTGAGAGAGAGAGAGAGATACACATGCCATTTCATACCCGCCAGGGTGGCTAGAATCACAAAGAGAAACAATGGCAGATGTTGGTCAGGATGTGGAGGAATCAGAAGTCTCTTGTGTCGTGGAAGGGAGCGCGAGGCTGGTGTAGCCTCTCTGGCACACAGGGGGACATTTCATCGAGGAGTGGGGCGGAAAGTCGCCCTGTGACCGGCCCAGACGGTCTCATGAGAGCATCGTTCGTTACAGCTGATGGAAACGAGAAACCAGCCGCGGCGTTCATCAGCTGATGAGCGCGTCAGCGGAGGGCGATCCGCCCGGGCTGTGCACCCTCACTGAGCAGGAGAAAAGCAGGAGGCAGCGACTCGAGCTGGAACGCGGGTGAGCCTGAGCACAGCCTGCTCCGTGAGCCCGCCTGACAGGGTCCACACAGAGCAGGAGTCCACTGACGGGAGATGTTCGGAGTAGCAAATTGATAGAACGTAGACACGTGGTGGCTTGTGTCTCGGGGACAGGATGGGGGGGGGGCGGGATTGACTTTTAATGGGTACCTGGTGGAAAACGTTCTAAAAGTAGGTGTGACGGTCGCACAGTTTAGCAAACTGACTACAAACCACGTGAAGCGGCTGTGTTGTGTGGTATGTGAGTTGATTCTCAGAAGGCTCTTTAAAGAGACAGTAGAGAGGCCCTGTCGTCGTCTGTCTGGGTTGTGATGACAAAATAGCAGTGGGGAACTTCCGGCGACAGAAATGTATTTCTCATAGTTGTGGAGGCTGGACGTGTGCGATCAGAGTGCCAGAGCGTCTCCCTTCCGGTGCAGGCTTCTCTCCTTGCTTGCCAGCCGACGTCCTCTCTCCTCGCTGTGTCCTCCCGTAGTGGCAGGACAAGGGCGCTCTGTGGGGCCTTGTAGAACAGTGGTCCCATTCGTGGGGGCCCCTTCCTTGTGACCTAAGTGCCCCCCCCAGAGGCCTCAGCCCCTAACACCTTCATCTCTGGGGGCCGGGATTCAACGTGTGAATTTTAGGGGGGCAGAGACCTTCAGACCATAGCGGGGCCCTTGTTCCCGTGAGAGGGGATAGGATAGCTTGGTTGGCAGTTTTGTGTCGCCGAGCATCTGTGTGGTTTCTGCTTTTTCACTGTCATTGCGAACAATGTAGAAACTTCAAATTCTTTAAAAAATTTGTTTATTTTTAAACGTTTATTTTTGAGAGAGAAAGAGAGAGAGAGGCAGACAGAGAATTCCAACCAGGCTCTGCTCTGTACAGAGCCCGATGCGCAGCTCCAGCTCATAAACCGTGAGATTGTGGCTCAAACTCACGAACGGTGAGATCATGACCTGGGCTGAAATCAAGTCAGATGCTTAACAGACTGAGCCACCCAGGCGCATAAATAAATAAATGTAAATAAATTCTTGATTGCATTTTGGATTATTTTCTTGTCACACACTCTCAGAAGAGGCAGTTCGCATCATGGTTGCGGGTATTTCCAAGTCTTGAGAACGTTTGTGGGGCCGTTTACCAGGAAGCTGCTTGAATGCCCAGGCCCGTCTCACTCTGGCTGTGGGGTGTTCTGAACATGAATTACTAATAGTTCCTTGATACGATAGCTTGAGACAGGCCCTGCGTCTCTGTGTGCTTACACATGCCCTGCATTCATTATAGGTTCTTTAGTATTTACACGTGAGCCTGTTCGACACGGGCCAGAGCTCAAAGATGTTAAGTGACTTGGCGAATTAATTGCGGAGCCAGGAGCAATTAATACACTCCAGTATTGACATTTGAGGTTCCAACCTGCAAGAATCTTATTCAACTGGACTCATTAGCAACTCAGGAAACACCAGGGCGTGTGTGTGTGTGTGTGTGTGTGTGTGTGTGTGTGTGTGTGCGTGCATGCAGGTCTGTGCAGTGAAACAGCAGTTGGGGAGGGTGGGCACCCGGTGCCTGTGTTCCTTGTGCGTGTGTGCGTTTGTGTTGCACAAGCCCACGCTTGCCCAACAGCTCCAGGTGACTTTGCACCCCAGAGGGTTTGCCCCCGGGCCCCTGAAGCACTCGTGTGCCCACGCGGACGACTGGTGGAGTCCACTGGCGCAGTTTTGCCGGAACTCGGTGGGTCTGGAAGCTGTGTTCTAGAATCAGCCAGGTCTCTGATTTATTTGCACGCGGCAGGGACAGACGCCGGTGTTGCTTGTGAACGGTGAAGTGGAACCCACACTGGTCTGGGTTCCCCTGGAAGAAAACCAGCCCTTTCTTCGGCGTTTGGGTCTGTTTCTGGGACCTTGCTTCACATCGGCTCGTTCCTGGCATTGTCCTCGCCTCGCCTCACCTCGCCGCCCAGGCCGACCCAACCTAGCCTTCCCCCCGTTACCCAAAGCGGTGGCTTGCGCAGCCTTGTGTGTATGCGCTGGTGATACCTGGTGTTGACGGAGCACTGGCTCTGGGCCGCGTGTTTCCGTCCACAGTGGTGGGCGGGGTTTTCAAATCAAAACCACCTTCGAAGTCGCTTAAGTCCCTTGCACTAGGGGCCTCTGATGCTCCAAATCTGAGAATTGATCCATCTTGTTTCTCCTTTCACTGAAATGAGGGAGCACAGACCCCGTAGCTTGACCGGTGTGGGGTCACCCGGTTAAGAAGGGGCCCTTCCTCTTGCGCCCTCTCGCCTCCACCAGTTTCCTCGTATTCAACTTACCATTTAATTCACGTCACCGTGTGTCTCTCTAAGTTCTCAGGACGGCCTTCTAGGGTTGGCATTGCTGCCTTGAGTTTAGAGACAGGTGTGGGGAGCCCCTGCCCCACCCAGCAGCTCATGCTGGTGGCCCCCGGCCTGGGACAGCTTCCCGGGTTACGGGGCAGCCCAGGTCTGTTCGGAGCCGGCCAGGGGGGTGCTTGGTGATATGAGTGTTGTGCCTGCAGCCGGCCGTTTGCTCAAAGGGCTCCTTCCCCGACTTACAGCTGTCCTGGTGACACACTGCCAGATCCTTCCTCACTCCAGGGTATGGCCCTCAAGGCCGAGGTAGTGGGACTGTATCCTTGTCAGTTGGGGCCTTTGTACAGCCTTTTAAAACCCTTCAGGGAACGGGTTCTGTGTCCTTCCCACGGAAATGCATTTTCACATTTTTAAAAATGAATTTCTCTTCATTTCCTGTTTTAAACTGCAGTCATTGCTGAAGTGGTTCTGGCCAAGAGGAAAAGAAGGACTGTGTGCCCTCGTAATGCAAGGGTGCGTGATCCAATAGCCAGGACCTGCGGTAATCCGGCCCAGTGCCTTGGGCAACTCGTAAGGGTGAATTCACCCACTTCGCAGGCAGCCCAGGGTAGGGGGTGAGCCGTATGCTCGGGGTGGTGGTGTCGCTGGCCGTGCCGGGGGGGGGTTGTCCCCCAGAGGGACAGCTGGCCCCGGGCACCGCGCCTCAGGAGTTTCAGGGACCCCATTTCCTGGGCCTGGGCTGGGAATCCCCGTGTGCGTCGAAGCCTCGCGTGGCGGCGTGGACTCACTGAAGGCTTTGCCACGTACATTGGAAGGACCTTGTCCTTTCTCCCACAGACAGTCGTGTCCTTGGATTTTTATGATGTGCTCCGTTAGAATCGGGGACTCGCGCGATAGTCCCTGTGTAACACACATCAGTTGCTGTCCTCTTGCTGTCGGTGCCCCGACGTCTTTCCAGTTTATCAGAGGTTATTCGGAAATTACCAAGACCATTTTCAGGGCAAGTTCTATTTTCTTGATGGTGGCTTACCAAATCCTTTCACGTGTACGTACCTGCACGCAGAGCTGCTGGCGGGGTGATACGGCGTCCTCAGCGTGCTGGGTTTTGTCCTGTGTGGCCCCGGATGGTGGACCGCAGTGGGGAGGCCGCCCTGGAGGGTGCCGGCTGAGGGTCAGGCCGTAGAAGGGATCCGGGGGTCCGGGTCTGTGGTGGGACGGTCTGTGGGCAAGGCCTGGGCTCCACAGGGCAGCCCGAGGGTACCGGAGCGGCTGACCAGCCAGGCAGGTTTATAAGCAGTTGGCAGGTGCAGTCACCAGCACTGTGATGGAGCTCGATTTTGAGGGGTGGTTTTACTCGTTCCTGGCTATCGCATGTTATCTGTTCTTTTTATTTTGCCTGTAGAAGTTTCTTTGGGATTTGTTGCAATTGATGGCCTTGGGTTATGAGATCCTTATGATATCTTCTGTGACCTATTGTTCTCTATGTTTCCAATTCCCGTCTTACAACTCAGGGAAAAAAAAACAACAATAAAACCCTGCTTGCAAATTGATTAATTGTGAAGGAATACCTTATTCTGATATGACTTCTTTCCAGACTCATACGTGTGGGCATTCGTGAGTGTACAGAAGGTGCCTGAGCTCTGCCAGCCCGAGCGAGGCTCGAGGAAGGGCCGTAAGCGTGCTGGTGATGGGTTCACCGTGGCAGGCGACGGTGTGCTGGTCACTTATCACTACGACAGGCGTCCTCGTGGGACCCGTTTCGCTGTGAGCCTGGCAGGCTGCCCAAGGCCACCCATCAGGTGCCCCGCGTGACCGGGCCGCCACCCTGGACTGGTGCTTTCCGCCGGTTCGCTGCCCATCACAGCAAAGCAGCAGAGTGGCTGGCGAGGACCGCGGTGTGGCCTTCTCTCTGCAGTGATGTTCCCGAGTGACGCTGGCCGGGGCCGTCCGCTGCCCACGCGCTCGGCATCCGGCGTGAGTGGCGCGCTTGCTGGGGAAGGAGTGTCTGGCGCCCGGGCTCCCCCACGTGTCTGTCCCTCCGGCCGCTCTCTTGAGGGTGGGCGTTCTCGGTTTCCACGAGTGAGGCCATGGTTTTAGTGCCCTTTCACGGCCCCCTTCTCGCTCCGCGTTGTTTTGAGAGGGGATGTTGGGAGACGGGCAGTTTGGTGGCCACGCTGTCCTTACCTACGTGCATTTCCCCCTCCTGACACTTTTATTTCCTGCCCGAGGCCTGCCAACCTCCCATTCCCGTCTTTGAGCCCCGAGCATCCGGCGCCTGGTCGAGCAGGCGGCCTTCTTCCCAGGACCGATTTCTCCAAAGAAACGGGTCAGACACGATTGCAGCCACGGCATCCCCCTGGACAGTGAGCAGGGGTCGGGTGGGGACCAGTTAGTCCCCGGGCGCCGGGTCACTGTGGCAGGCTCAGGTGTGTGTGTGTGTGTGGGGGGGGGGCGCTGTGTGCCCTCCGCTCTGGGTGTCCTGCAGGCCTCCCTGGCCGGGAGCTTTCTGGAACCCTCCGGAAAGAACTCAGCCCGGGCAGGCAGCGCGAGCGCCTACCCAGCGGGCCCGTGGCGGCCTTCAGGCCTCGTTTGCTGACCCCTGCTGCCAACAAGGCCCGCAGACAGGCGGACAAGTGGAGCGTGAGACAGGCCTGAGCTAATTATGGGTCTTTCTGTCGGATTCCGGACAGGGGCTGTCAGGTAGCCACTCAGCCCCGGCGATGGCTCCCTGAACAAAGAACAAAACGTGAGGAGGGGGTCTTGCCCGCGGAGCTCTCTGGCCGTGGACGCGCAAAGCCGGCGGAGCAGAAAGTCAGTGCTGAGCTCTTGCCGACCTGCCAAGAGAACGCGTTACCCTCTCTGCCCCTCACAGGCCACTGTGCACTATTAGGCTCGACTTAGGGACTGTCTAAAGTTTTGTCACATTCTGCAAGCGTGTGATCCTCCCCCAAGATTACTATTTACACCTTACGAACAGAGCGTGGGGTGGTTTCGAGGGGGCCGAGTGGGGTTCTCTGGTGGACCTGTGATCAGGGCTGAGGCTGCAGACGTGTTCTTTAGTTTTGAGGATGGGTATTTAACCTTCTTCCGTATACCTGTTTCTGGGTGTAACTGAGCATTTCAAGCTATTCGTAAGGTTTGATATTTGATGACTTCTATTCAGAGATCAAGAAGAAAATGTACTTATTTTTGAAAAAAGCAAAATTCGTCTTATCACAAAAGTACTAACTAGGTCCGTTGGATCTTTTTATAAATCGAAGACATGGTGTTAGATCTTAAGGATCTTAATTTTTTTCTGCATCTTAAAACATTTTGCTGTTTATCATCCTAGGAGTTGTTTTATCACTATTCATCGATTATTCTTAGCTGTGGTACAACCAAGACTAAAACAGGAAGAGAATGGAAGAATAAGATGGAGTCATCTAGAAGAATCATGTAGTAGTGAAATAAACCATCCCTTTAATAATATGATCTTTCAGTTTTCTTATTGTGTCTCCCAGATGATTACAGTATCTTTCAAGAAGGTATAAGAGAAGTCTGGAGGCATTTTTGTAGTCTTTTTTTTAACGCTTTCATTGAACATAGAACACTTATTTATTTATTAAAAATATTTTTCTAATCTTTAGTTTTGAGAGACAGAGAGAGACAGAGTGTGAGCAGGGGAGGGGCAGAGAGAGAGGGAGACACAGAATCCGAAGCAGGCTCCAGGCTCCGAGCTGTCAGCCCCGAGCCCGATGCGGGGCTGGAACCCACAAAGTGTGGGATCACGACCTGAGCCGAAGTCGGACGCTTAACCGACTGTGCCCTCCAGGCGCCCCTGCACGTAGAGCATTTAGAATTTTTTGTTTTCCGCCTGTCGTGATGAAGAGGAAGGCGGCAGAGGAAGACCCTTCCCTCTGTGCCGGGAATTGGAGGTTGGGTGCGGAGAGGCGGGGAGCACCGTCTAGACGTCCCGGCCACGTTCAGTGATGGCCTCTCAGGTGCAGGTGTCCGTGAGCTGATGCTAGAATTCTCAGGACGTGAAGGAAGCGTGCTTTCTCGTCCACTTAGTCCTTCAGCAGGAACGACTTCATCACATAATATTCTGTGGCAAGTGTGAGGACGGTCCCTCCTGCTAAAAAGATATGTCCATATTCTTCTATTTTCCATGATTTCTGTGGGTCAAACTTGGGTGTCACTGACAAACTGAGGTGATTGGAAGGGGAAAGAGGAAGCCGTGTAAATGCAGAAAATCACTGGCTGATCACTCTACTCACTCGGTGTCCACAAGTCAAAAGTGAAAATGCTTGGCAGTTGTGCAGCAAAGAAGGTGGCCGTCTTCTCTTCAACAAAATTGAAAGCCACAACAACTTCGAAAGTATTGAATTTTGAAAACAAATACCAGGAGACCTACAGGCAACAATCCGGTAAGACCTTTCGGAGATGCATTTGAAATCTCGGGTTCTGATTGGGTTTGAACAAAGCAGGTGAAAGAACCAGAAGCCGGGACACGTCGGGACCTGTGGGAGAAGACGGTGGGACCTGGGGCCGTGGTGGCGTTTCCACGGGGTAAGAGCAGGACGAAGCACGAGTTCCGACGAGCGAGGCGCCGCGGGGGAGGAGTCTGGACGTCGTCACTGGTGTTTCTGATACCGGCGTGACCGCCCCGGGCCTGACCGGGGTGAACAGTTGCTGCTTGCGGGGGAGAGTGCCTGTTTCGCAGCTAGGAAAGCGTGGGGAGACTTGGGCGTCCTGTGTTTAGCATCACATTAAGATTCATACAAAGGTTTTTCCCCTCCGTCTTTTTTTAATTCTGTGAATTCTTTGTAAAAGGACTCAACAATGCAGAAAAATGAAAAGGGTCTATTGGACTCCGATGACGAATGATGGGTACGTTTCCTGATGTGCTGTGGGTTCCTGGAGGGCCTAGTGAGTAGTCTCCGCGGGGTCCCCTGGGGTGTCCGAGAGCCTTCTGGAAATGTGGATGTAGAGTCACTGCAGGTCAGTGTCAGGTGGGCTTGAGGCCTCTGACGTGGCCTCCGACGTGGCCAGGCTCCTGAAGGCAGTGGTGACCCCCGGTCCTTGTTTCTAAGACGGCGAATGGCAGAGGGGGCTTGTGTCTCCTTCCCGAACTCAGGTCAGAGCTGGTGACCCTTTTGGCTTTGGAGGACCCGGGTGGGTGGTCCTCTGCAGACGGGCTACTTCCTGTAGGGTTGGGGCCTGTGTGTGCTTTGCAGACAGCCAGCTGATTCTTCACAGTTAAACACTGGTGTTGTGCTAAGTTAACTTACAAAACCCGGACCTGGATGGTCGGCCCTTTCTCCCTCTTCTTCCCACTCCCTGGAAGAAAAAGGAGACCTTAGGATTGTTTCAGCAGGAATACCCACTCCGGGCGTGTCAGGGGCTGTGCCCAGTGTGGTACGTGGATTCAGTCTGGAAAAGGATTCCGTGTTCCAGCCGGGAGAGCCAGACTCATTAAGTGAAGACACCCGGCCAAGGTCATGGCGCCTTTCAGCAGGTTGGACTCCAGGCCTGGGAGGAGTCAGGGGTACTGTAGAGCTTTCGTTGTTCCCTTTTTCATTTGGAAATCAGGCTGCTCTGGATGCTGGTCACGTTAAATATCAGCAATGGAGCCAGCTTTGTTTTAAATTTGTTTTGAGCCGTTTCTTTCCTCGTTCTTTATAAAGATGTCTTACTGACTTCTGAAGGCCCCAAGCATCCCCACCGCTGCTGGTCTCTTTGGGGAGTTTCAGGGACTCTCTTGTGGGTAATTAGAAATGGTTACTCTGCTCACACTCGTGGCTGCCTGGCTATGCCATTAATGTCAGGCGTGTAAGGTCGGGCTTCAATAATAAGAATTGAATAGTATTCAAGAAGGATTCAAATGACATTAATATTTAAGAGGCTTTTTGGATCCAGAAAGCGCCCATGAAACCCTTCTGGATATAATGTATACAGCACATGTCAATTAGGAAGACGGACAGGGCACGCTTGGCTCCCCGTCCGCAGAGGCTTACTGCGAGCGCTCGGCCCGCCAGCCTCCCAGAGGCGTCCTCGCCGACAAGTCATGCTTTCTCTTCCTTTGCCGCTCCTGAATAGATCTGTGTCCCAAGCAGAAAGGAGAACCAATTTAATTACTTATGAAACTTTTCCTTAAGGGCGATGGAAATATGAGGAAGAAATGAAGTATCTGTCATTGGTAAGTTTATTTCAGGGCTGAACATGAGACAAATTCATTTCATTATGAAGATTAGGTGTCCGTTGGTTGATGAAAATGCAGACAGAGCGTGCACACAGAGGTACGTTCACCCAGAACCGCAGGGTGGGAAAGCTTTGTGCTTCTGGGACGGAAGGCGAGCGTGAGTTCTGACGTCGCCAGGAGAGTGGCGTTGAACAGAAGCCAGAGGACGTCCGCAGGTGTCAGAGCAAAGGAATTAGGAAGCTGACTGTAATTAGGAGGAGAGAGACGTCCTCGAGGGGAGCCGCCTGCCTCACTTTTGGCGGAGGCCGGCCTCCCAGCCTCCCCGTGGGCCCCTGTCTCCGTGTGACTGATGAGCCTCGTCGCCCCCCGCACCAGAGCTGGCAGTGGCGGGCCGCCTGGCATCGACCCCGTGGCCCTTAGCCGGGCACGGGAGCTGCTTTGTGTTTTCTCTGCAGGCGACACAGCTTTGCAGTGAGCCTCCTTGAACACAGACCGGCTCAGAACAAAGTTGTCTCGTAGCTGAGGCTTTAAATGTCCACCCGTCAAGGCCATCGGAGTGGGACAACGGAGTTCACCACTGGCTGGCCAGGACCGGAGCGGGACTGGGATTGAAAAGGGGACAGTAAATCAGCTCTTCCTGCCCCCTGCTGGTGTAGGCAGTCCGGTCTGGTGACTGACTGATCAGTCCATCCACCTACTTGCCTACACAGGCACCCGGGTCTCTTTTAAGGTGTGTAATTCAGTGGCTTTTAGCGCATTCGCAGAGTCGCGTGACCATGACCTTTTCACATCTTAGGAAAAAACCCTCATGCCCATCGGTGGTCAGTCCCCAACCCTCCTTCCCCCAGCCCCTGGCAGGTTCCAGTCTACCTTCTGTCTCTGTGGATTTGCCTACTCTGGGCGTTTCGTACAATGTGTGGAATTGTGCAACACGTCCCCTGTAGCGACTGACCTCTTGACCTAGGTCGTCTGTTTGAGGTTAATCCAGGTTGTAGCGTGAGTCAGAAAGCCAGGCCGAATACTATTCCACGGTATGGGTAGGACCGCATTCTGTCCATGCAGCAACTGAGGGACGTTTGGGTTGTTTCCACAGTTCGGCGGTGACGGGTAGCGCCACCGTGAGTGTGTAGGAGTTGTTTGTGTGGTCGCGCGTGCTCACTTCTCTTGGGCGTATCCCTGGGAGTGCCGTTGCGGGGTCCGTGGCGGCTGGGCGTGCACGCGGGGCGCCGCCAGGCTGGTTTGCAAGCAGGTCGGAGCCCTTCGTGCTCCCCCAGCCGTCCTCACCCGCACTCGTTAGTGTCTGTCTTTTCCATTACCGCTGCGCCAGCAGGCCCGAGGGGTGGCTGGTGCTTTTGATTTGTATTTCCCTGGTGACGAGAGTGTCTTTTCATGTGCTCATTAAAAACATTTTTTTAATGTTTTTTTAAATTTATTTTTGAGGGAGAAACAGAGAGGGCAAGCAGGGGAGGGGCAGGGAGAGAGGGAGACACAGAATCCAGAACAGGCTCCAGGCTCCGAGCTGTCAGCACAGAGCCCGACGCGGGGCTCTAACTCATGGACCGCGAGATCGTGACCTGAGCCGAAGTCGGCCGCTTAACCGACTGAGCCCCCCAGGTGCGCCTCAATATAGTGGCATTTGATGCAGATTGGATTCATTTAAAAATATTTTTAAAATTTAAATTCTTTCACTAACATTAAAGTCTACACACTCCGTGCTCTTTTTGGTTTTTAAAGAAACTTTTTTCTTTCTTTTTTAAGATTTTTTTATTTTGAGAGAGAGAGTGAGAGCAGGGGAGCAGTAGAGAGACAAGGAAAGAGAATCCCAAGCAGGCTTCGCGCTGTCTGCACAGAGCCCAGCACGGGGCTCTGACTCACGAAGCCTGAGATCCTGACCTGAACTGAAATCAAGAGTCAGATGCTTAAGCAAGTGAGCCACCCAGGCGCCCCTAAGCCAACTTTTTTCATTCCATGCTTTTTAACCTCACAACTTGCAGGAATTGGTGTCAGATTTTGTAAAATTAAGATACCTTCTTTTTCGTTATTATTACTTTTTTCTTTTTAAAGGAAAACATATCTCAGATACAAAAATTTGATTTATTTTCTAAATCCCCAAAACTGAAACTATAGGTTGTTTTGTGTTTTTTTTTGTAGTATAGGTTGATTTTTTAAGATCAGGATATACATTTGCATAGAGAAGATTATTTGTGTCATCTTGTGCCTGAGGCTGACTGCCGGACAGCTTCGGAGGGAGAAGCCACCTTGTCGAACTTTACAGCTTCGTGCTTCCAGCAGCTGAGTGTCCTCAGAATCCGTGGGTTGGCTGTGACTTTGGTTTTAAAAGTCAAAACAGTTCCTGTCTTCTGGTCTCCTTGCGATTTCAGTCAGTTCCATAGATTTCCACGAAGTCCCTCCCGGCAGTCACATCTCAGTACCGAGACGTGTTGAGTCGGGGCCTTTACTCTGAGGTAGTTTCATTTCAGGAGGGATCATTGGTCCTTTACTGTATTCAGTTGTTCTGCAGGTCCTGAGAATCAGAGATGGCACTGGTTGTGATGGTGGCCGCAGTGACGGTGGAAGCTGACCTTTACTTGGCACTTACTTTGCTCCAGGAACTTTTCTTTTTAAGTAGGCCTCACGCCCACCGCAGAGCCCAGTGAGGGGCTTGAACTCTCGACACTGAGATCAAGCCCTGAGCTGAGGGGCGCCTGGGTGTTCAGTCGGTTGAGCGTCCGACTTCCGCTCAGGTCGTGATCTGACAGTTGGTGAGTTCAAGCCCCGCGTCGGGCTCTGTGCCGACAGCTCGGAGCCTGGAGCCTGCTGCGG
This sequence comes from Panthera pardus, assembly GCF_024362965.1. Lineage (NCBI taxonomy): Eukaryota > Metazoa > Chordata > Mammalia > Carnivora > Felidae > Panthera > Panthera pardus. The sequence continues at coordinate 7,642,460 of NW_026526991.1, forward strand.
ATTCTGTGTCTCCCTCTCTCTCTGCCCCTCCCCCCTCTCGTGCTCTGTCTCTCAAAAATAGTGAATAAATATTTTAAAAAGTTATAAAATTGGGGCGCCTGGGTGGCTCAGTCGGTTAAGTGTCTGACTTCGGCTCTGGTCATGATCTCGCAGTTTGTGGATTCAAGCCTCACACGGGACTCTCTGTGATGACAGCTCGGAGCCTGGAGCCTGCTTCAGATTCTGTGTCTTCCTCTCTCTCTGCCCTTCCCCTGCTCGCGCTCTGTCTCTCTCTCTCTCAAACGTAAACATTAAAAAAAAAAAAAAAAGATCTGAGCTGAGATCGAGAGTTGAACACGCAACCTGTTGAACTACCCAGGTGCCCCGTGCCAGGCGCTTTTACAGACCTTTCCTTGAACTGTCTCACTCCTCCTCGGGTCAGGGCTGCTATCCCCAGGTTTCAAATTTGCAAATCGAGGCACGAAGAGATTCAGTTGATAAGGGTCTTCATCTGATGCTCAGAGCTGGCGTCCGCACCCGGGCTGTCTCCTGCTTCCCCGAGGGTATTTCTCTCTCCTGGGGAGAGGTGCAACCAGACATCTGAGATCAGAGACTCCAGGCCACCTGGGCTGCGTCCTGGGCTCTGGATTCTTCCTCTGTCTCTTCTGCGGGCCTGCGTGGGGCCAGAGTTCATAGGGGTTCCCTCTGCCAACGCCCAGTCTTTATGGATGACATTCTGACTTCTCACTTGCAGGGGTGGTTCCTGCCCTCCTGCTGGGCTCGGGGGTTCTGGCCTTCAGCAGGAGGGATTGAGGCACTGAGGAGGTGAGTAACTCGTCCACACTCCTGCAGCTCAGACCTGGTTGCAGTGAGCTGTTTCTTTTTGCTGACTGTTCTCAACACGTTGCGTTAGATTTGTTTTTCTGTTGAGTACAGCAGAACTGTGACCCAAAGTACTTCAGAATAATTTTTGTCCCCGGTCGAAGCCACACCACTGTCCCAGGCAGTTCCAGGCCTGGTTTGAAGGGCAGTGTTGTTCACAACACCGTCTGACCTTAGGCTCTCAGTCACCCTTCAGAGGGGTGGACACGGCTTCCAAAAATGAGGGAAGGCGTGTTTTTGTTGAATTTACCGACCCGCTCCGTGGAGGCATTGCGGTTCACTTCCTCTGTCATAGGCCAGCAACATCCTCGAGCGTGCCGTGGAAGCTGCCTCCGTGGCCAAGCCTGTGTGGTGGGTGCCTGCTCGGGCCGCCGTGTTGTGGACACGCTTCGCCCCAAACGTTCCCATCCTGACCTGCAGAGAGTGTGCCAGGTGGAAGAGGGAGCGGCCAGAACATACAGATGTTCCTCCCCCGAGACCGAGTGCGGTCAGTGAGGGGCTGGGGAGACAGTGACCCTGACGTGCTGGGGCCTAGAGGTCTCCCACCCTGTCTACGGCTCAGTCAGGCCCTGGGGACCTGAGGACCCTCTGCAAATGGAGCTGTGCCGTCAGAAAGCCCGGTGGAGAGCAGATGACAGCATTACGATGGCAGGGACAAAGGTCCGCCTCGCTGTGCTGGCCCGCAAAGCGCTCAGTGCTGCCCAGGAAGGGCCTCGTGGACGGCGGGCACAGGCCCTGGTGGTGGGTGCTGTGAGGTTTCACAGGTGGTTTTCGTTTGGGATGAATGTGTTTCATTCACGCAGTCTGCGCCCCGTACCGCTTTGTCCCCAAGAGCACAGCACCGAGAACGAGCCCTGGGTCTCCTCTCCAGCTTTGCCTTCACATGAGCCGGTGGGGCTGGGTCAGGAAGACCACGTGTGGCGGTCCCCGAGGCTCTCCTGAGGCGTGATCACACCCCTGCTCTTCGGCTGGCGTGTGATGTGGCCCCAGCGCTCCCTCCTGAGCGGTGCGTGTCTGGCGCCGTCCAGCTGTGTCGTCCTGTTCTGGGGTCTGCGTGAGACAGTGGCCTTCCCCAGGAGGAGTGGGCCTTTGTCAGAGCACTTCAGGCCCAAGGTCTGCAGGCGCTGTGGGGCCGTGAGTGCTGTGCGGACGAGATGGTGTGACCTGCCAGGTTAAGGGACTCGTGCACCAAGTTAGGGGTGCTGCGGGGCGCTAGGTCCCTGACGCACGCCCTCTGTGGGTGTCTGCCCAGTGAGTTGACTTTCTGTAGGGGATGCTGATTAGTGCCCAGTTTAAGAGGGGTGCACTCGCCATATCAGCTGGCTGTCCCCGGACCATCTGTTCTCCTGGGGTCGTAGCGCTCTATGGACGTGGTCCGTGGACCCTCCTCGGTTACGCTGGGCTTAGGTGCGCGAGTTTGGACCGCACATGCTGTCTGAGGTCATGGTCCCCAGCGTGCCGCGGCTCTCACAGGCACGGCCCTCCTTTAAGAAGCTGTGTGCGTTACCCGGGGACGGCGGGGTCTCTGGGATCAGTCGCTTCCCTGACCTCACCTTACAGGCGGAGAAGAAAGGGCACGAGTGGGTGCATTTACCCAGGTGGCTGTGGGCAGCGCGCAGGCAGGCCTCCAGGTCACGGCATCCTCGTCGCAGTGACTGAGTGTTAGCACATTTTGGGGCCTTGTGGAAGCCGTGTCTGTCGTTCACCATTTGTCCACCTGTCTGTCCGTTACGTTGCATCTCCTGGTTTTCTTCCGACGTTGACTCCACCCCTGTTGTGTGCAGCTCTCTCTCTCCCCTCTCTCCCTCTACCCCTCCCCGTCTCTCTGTATCTACACAGGCATACAGATTGACCTGTGTCGGGCTTGGGGGTGGCCGGGGCCTCCTGCCCAGGGAACACGGCCAGAGGTCACGACGACGAGTGACCCTCTGCCTCCTCAGCCTGTTCAACAGCGTGGCTGTTCTCTTTGGCAGTTCTGCCAGTGCCTTCCATTCCGTCGCTACGTTGGGGGACCTGCTTGCTTAGATCTTTCTCCTCAAGAGAGACCCAGAAAAATTACCGGGGCTTCAGACTCCTGCTCTCACCTGATAAACTCGCCCTTTAGTGCCAGCTGCGGGAGAGGGATGCTCTTTGTACCTTGCGCAGGCGAGGCGTTCGGAGCCGCTGCGGGTTGTCTAGGAAACGGGCCTGTGGAGGGCTGCGAGGAGGAGGGGCTGGAGCTCCAGCACCAACGAGGGAGAGCGGTGAGACCGTGCAAATACAAGTAACGAAGTGCTCATCCTCAAATAGAACAGTGCAGGTGAAAGAGGGAACGAGAAATGAAAGCTTTTTCAGCAGAAGAGCTTCTCGTTATCATTTAACCCTGAAATTGACAAGGCAGATGCCATCTTTGCTTTGCTTCCCGCGCGGTTGGTTCTGTTCCAGAACAAGACTTCCGTAAGGAAGCAGGAGCAGGTTGGCCCTAAAGAACTCTGGAGTAGCCGCCTGTCAGCGTCCTTTGTGCTCCCAGCTCGACTCTGCAGGAGTCCCCATGCTCGGTCTTGCCCCCTCGCAGTTTGTCGTCCACACGCTCCTGTCTGTGGGGCAGGGCCACCTCCGTCGGCCCCGGTCACAGTTGTGGGCCCCTGGCCAGACGTCCACCTCCCGCTACGTGCCAGTCCACACGGAGTGTGCGAGTCTGCTCTGTGGCGGTAGTCGCTTGGCTTGGGACTCCTTTGATGGGGTACGGAGGACATCTCCTCCCCGTGACCTGTGTCTCTGTGGGTCAGATGCTATGACTTCTCAAGAAGAAAGGAAGAACCGTCATTTAAACTGAGCCCATCCCTGCCACCGGGAGACCCCGTGAGACAGGGGAAGGCTCCTTTCTTCCCGGAAACACTTCTGTCTTGCAAACACTGCTGAACGAAGGCCTGCAGATGGGTTCCGGAAGTCAGAACATCTGGGAGATACACGTCACGGACGTGCTTCCCTCGTACAGGTTCACCCTGATGTGCCGGCCCGACAGACAGACACCGGCACGTGTACGTAGGCACGTGAGACTGGGCACGGTGAGCAGTTTGTCCGCAGTTCACCGAGGGAGCGGGTGCCCTGCAGGGAGCGCGACACGGGAGCCTTGACACCGAGGACTCTTCCCTGGCCCGTCTCGGACCTCAGTGAGAGGGAAGGATAGGTCTCTTCGTAAAGCGTGGTCTCTAAGTGAGTCAGTTCTCATCTGCCGTTCTGAGCAACGGTGACGATTCTGGGGTGGCCCAGCCGGCCTGAGGGCCCACACGGAGGCCTGTGTGGCCAGAGAAGTGATCGCCAAGCCGTGATGGCCCAGGTCCTGTGGGATGTGTGAGCCATTGGAAGGGCATTGGGTTTTGATCCGGAAGAGAGTGGGTTCTAAAAGAGTGTGAACGTGACTTCCTCTGTAACAAGGGAGGAGCCGTGTGGATCCCCTGTGACGAGGGAAAAGGGAGGAGCTGGGTAGATCCTCCGTGATGAGGGAGGAGGGGAAGCCAGTGGATCCGGGGAGAGCGGCGAGGTCAGGGAGCTCACCCAGGTGCCGGCTCGGAGCACGGCGGTTGGATTTGAGTGGTTTGGAGGTCGACCTGAAAGGGTTTGCTGGGAGGTGGGATGAAGGTAAGAGAGCATGTGGTTGCGGATGCCCCCACGGATCCCCGCGCTCGCGGGACGGATGGTAGCGCCGCTTCAGGGAAGGTGGCCGGGGAGAGGCTCCGGCTTTGGAGAGACATGGGGAACCCCGCCTTGGATGTGCCCCGCGGGTCCACGCGAGGTGAGTCTTCTAGAGGCTGATGCGAGCGTGCGTGGAAAGTCACGGAACAGCAACCCCTGCAAGGCCTTGCCTCTCTGTCTGGTTTACGGCGCAGGTTTGGTATTTCCGCCCGTTCGTGTTCCCGTGAACACCCAGGATGGGGGTTTGTGGTGAGGGGTGTGTGGGAGCGCACGTGCACATCCGTGGGCCAAATAAGTTAGCGGAGTTCCAGCCCCGATCGTTCCTGCGCGCGGCCAGGGCCTGCCCGCCCTCTGCTTCCCCGCCCTAGCCTTGCCGTCTGCCAAAGAGAGGCGATACTTCTGGCTTTTCTTCTTGTTGGGAGGCTAGTGATTGAGTATGGTGCAGTGCTGGGAAGTCTTTGAAATAAAATCACAGAGTGCGTGTGCACTATTATTATAGCTCTGATGGTATTTATATTTAAATCATTATGATTGCAATAATAATACACCATTTTGCCAATAAAACACAAAACCACTTCAGAAGAACATTCTGAAATGATAGCATTTTCTGGGGCCGGGCAGCGGCATCTAATTTTGGGTCTCCACAGTTGGTTTTGTGATTCATGTATTATGGATTTGCAGAGAATAATCCCGGCTGGGCGGCCCTGCCCAGGGCAGTGGGCGTGGAAATGCGCGGTTGGTGCGATTGTACCGGGAACAGGGGGACGTCAGCATTGACACGGCAGTATTTCGCTGGGGCTGGGGACCGTCACCACCCTTTGATGCTGCCTTTGCGCCCGCAGCGCTTGACTTTGTGACAGTGCGTCCTGAGGGCCACCTGCCTTTTGTCAGCTGTCCAGTGAGGCGGGGATGTGGGGCGGGCAGGCGTCTTAGCCGTGACTGATGGGCTTTCTTTCGGATCCATACCAAGTTCATAAACCTGATTTATAACCGATGGACGTGTGCTGCTTGGAGCACAGGCTGGAGTGCAGAACCGTTTTTAGTGGGAAGTGCTCCGGGGCCCGAGACGTGCAGGTGGTGACGCTGGAGGCCGGCTGCCCCCTCCCCTCTCGTTTCACTGGGAATCGCTCTTGGCTTCTCGGAGTTGGACCAGTTATCGCATTTAGCTGGAATCTCCGAGGAGACAAAGAGGGGAGAGGAGGCTGTTTAATATTAATTTTGGAAACTGAGCCCGCGTCCTGTGGGCGTCCAGTGGGGCCGTCGCCACCAGAGGCTCAGTGATGTCACTAGTGACCGCCCCTCCTTGACCTTTGCAGCTGATGTGACCCTCCGTAGCTTGTCCTTTTGCTGATCACTCCCTCCTCAGAGCTTTCCCGTTGGCCAGCTCAGGATGGCGGTCCTCTTGGCCTCCCCGCCCCGGTGTCCCCTAACCCCTCCCCCCCCCCCCCCCCCCCCCGTTGCCTCAGTGCTGGGCTGTCAGAGTCCTCTCCGCTCTCCTGCTCCACTTGGGTGGCCTCTTGCCTGTTGGTGGCTTTACCACTCCCATGTTGTCCGATGTGGTGGTTTTTGAGCAGGTTTCGGAACCTCCTGAAATGATACCAAGTACCCCACGTTTGTTTTTCTGGAGAGGGGAGGCGTCGTTTTCGGCAGGCTTGGATGGGGGAGGGCTGGCCTGCAAGCTTGAGACCTAGCGTTCTCAGCTGCTAGATTTTAAATCGGCCCCAGCTCTGCTCCCCTGTGTCCCCTTGCCTCCTGGGCCCGTCCTGCTAGGTGCAGGAGTCGCAGTGTGCCCTTGGGGACGATGCAGCGTGCCGTCCCACACCTGCTACCCGCCGGTGTCCTTTGGCTCCAAGCAGCTGTCCCGTGCCCCATTTGGACACCTCAGAGGGGCCCTGCCCTGCTCTTTCCCTCCCCCCTCATACTGTCCGGGTCTTGCCCATCCTGATCTGACTGCTGGATCGGGACCCTCTCCTTACCTGTCGCCCTGCCTCTGGCCTGGCTTCTCAGCAGCTTGGCCTGGCTTCTCAGCAGCTCGTCCTGGCCCGTGTTCCCAGACAAGCTTTCATCCTGTGGGAAGGGGCATGACCTGCCTCAGCGGCCCTCACTCCTCCTGGTTACACGGCCTCCGGGGCTGTCCCTGCGGTCGTCAGGTTGTCACCCTGGCCCCTCCCGCTGGTACACCGCCCCTGCCAGCTTCCTGGCCCGGCTGTGACAGTGCCCCCCTGGGTGCTAAAGGACCCAGGTGGGGACAGCTTCCGTGTGCAGAGCCACCCGCACCCTGGGTGCACTCCCCTTCTCCACAGTGCTGTTGCCCTCAGGGCGCTGCCTGGGACCACGAGTGTCAGGGAGGCCCCCAGCCCTCGTGGGTCACTGTCTTGGTCCCACAGCCGGAGGCCCAGATGCAGTGGGACGGCTGGCCCGACACAGGGCTCCCCTTGCGTGCCTTCCTTTAGATTGAGTTCTTTTTATGAGTCCGTATTATCTCCTGGGTTGGCTCTTTACTTACATACATGTCTTTTTAATTTTTTTTTTTAACTTTTTAGAGCTTGTTCTAGGGTTTACAGTACATGTTTTCAACCTGTCACAGCCTAGCTTCCAATAATACTTTACCACTTGACGCACAGCGTGAAACTTCACAGCATCGTGCGCCCGCTTCCTGTCTCCTGGCCCACGGGGCTCGTGTGTGTATGGCCCGCTGTCGTAGGGTTTGCTTGTGGGAGTTATCGTTTGTTTTTTTACACAAACTTTAGATTTTAGAGCAGTTTTCGAGTTGTAGAAAAGTGTAAAAAATAGTCTGAGAGTTCCCTCTGCCTGTTGACCCTGCTGTTAATGTCATACCCGAGAACATTTGTCTCAACTGAAGAATCAATATTGGGAGATTATTATGACCTATATTTAGATTTCCTTGGTTTTTTCTCATGTCCTTTTCCTGTTCCAGGAGCCCATCCGGGAAACCACGTGACATCTGATTGTCATGTCTCCTCAGGCTCCTCTAGCCTGGGACAGTTTTTCAGATTTTCTTGGTTTCCAGTGACCTTGACAGTCTGAGTACTTGCCAAGATTGGTGTGCATTGTCCCTACATTGGGGTCTGTCTGATGCTTTTCTTGTGATTAGACTGGGGTTATGGGTTTTCGGGTGGAACGATGCAGAAGCAAAGTGCCCTTCTCGTCCCATCCCGTCAAGGGCACGTGCTATCAACATGATTTATCGCTCTTGGTGTCGACCTTGCTTGCCCGGCTGAGGTGTGTTTGTCAGGTTTCTCCACAGAAAAGTTACACTTCCTTCTTCCCCTTTCCCTCCTGTCCCCTCTGGCAGGCGGTCACAATGCACCCACACGTCCTCCTTCGTGTCCTTGAGGGTACAGTGTCTACACAAGTTATTTAGAGTTCTTCTGCAAGAGAGATTTGTTTGTTTTCCCCATTTGTCAATTGATTCAACCATTTACACAGTCTGGACTCATAGATTCTTGTTTTACGTTTTGGGTGTAGTCCAGGACTGTGCCGTTTTGTTGCTCATACTTGTTTTTTTAATGTTTATTTTTGAGAGAGAGAGAGAGAGAGAGAGAGCACGAACAGGGCAGAGGAGGACGTAGGATCTGAAGCAGGCTCCGTGAGCACAGAGCCCGACGTAGGACTCAAACTCACGAGCCGTGAGATCATGACCTGAGCTGAAGTCAGACGCTCAACCGACTGAGCCCCCCAGGTGCCCCAGTTACTCACGCTATTTCCAATTTGGGCCCTGGGTGTCCTTTCTGTTGGCGCTGGGGCCCCTCCGTGCACGTGTGGTCGTCCTCCCAGGGGCCCGGCTCCTCCGATCGGAACAGCCTCCCAAATCCAGATCTGTGTGCGTGGTGTGCCCGTTGTTAATTCTCTTCAAGTAGGTTGTAAGGCTGGACAAATAACCTGTTTTCATTTACCCCCATCTTTGTCATTACCCGTCTTCTTCATGTCTTTGTGCAGCTCTGTATTTCTACCTGGTATCATGTTTTTCTTCCAGAAGAACTTTCTTTAGCCCTTCTTGTACTGTGGCTTTTGTTTGTGTGAAAAAGTGTTGCTTCTCTTTGTGACTGATGTTTTCACTAAGTAGAATTCTGGATGGACATTTGTTTTCTTTCCCTCCTATAATGACGTCATTCCATTGTCTTTTGTCCTGCATAGTTTCTGTGGGAAATCTGCTGTGATTCACATTTTTGTTCCACTTGCTAGAAATTCATAGAACCCCTGGAAGTTAGCCAGTGCCGGTGCGAACATTTATCGAGTGCTTACTTGGATTAGGTGCTTTGTTTCCCGTGGCTCTGCGTGTGCGCGTCTCCCCAACCCCCTCGACAGGGAGGTGTTGCCGATGGCGGTAAAGCTCATAGGAAAGAAGCCGAGGGTTGTGGAGATGAACGGGTCTGCTCACGGCTGCTTCCAGGAGACACGGGGCCTGGCTGCCCGACCCCCGAGCCTGAATCCTAACCAGCGCACTCCATTCAGACCGTGCAGAAGCTTGAGGAGCAGACTGAGCTCATCCGCGTCTGGGTAAAATGCCATTTCCGTTCTTGGACGGGCTAGGGCATTGCAGTGTGGGAGATGGGCCTGTGCTGCATTCCCGCTCAGCTTTTCACAGGCTTTGTGACTTTGTGTGTGTCCTGTGGCCTTGCTGGCTTTGCCTTTTCACCTCTAAAATGGGTGAGGGTGGCCGGCTGCCGTTTGCTCTGGGTTAGGACTCAGTCGTGTGGCCTGTGGCACGTCAGCTGCATAGCGCCTGGCTCTGCAGTCAGCCCGTGGAGGGTCTCTTTGTCGGGCTTTGCTCAGGGCACATCGGTTGAATCGGTGAATTGAGCGTTTGCTCAAACCACTTCGGTTTCCCCGTTCGCGGCCTAGAGTTGCAGCTTACGGTGCACGCCCCAGCGTCCTGCCTCTCACAGCACCCTCCGATCGGCTCCTCCTGCCGTGCTTGCCTATCCGGATCGTGGCCCTAGCAGTGTCATTTCAGAGCGCACAGAGTGGCTTTCTGTGGTTCCTTACTCAGATACAGAGTGCTGCCCCAGAGCCGTGACCACGGGCGGGCCCCTACCTTCCTCCTGCCTCGTACCTTCTGCCTGTAGTTCTGAGAACCTGCTTTGTGGTCATACCAACCTCAGGGCTCCTGTGAAGTGTACTTCCTTTGATTAAAACCTTACTTCCTAGAATCATCTGTATTAAAAAACAACAACAAAACCCCATAGACCTCATTTAATAGAAAATACCTTATAAACCATAAAGCCCTGGGTAAGCATTTGACGTTTTCATCTGTGCTCCTGTGTGCCTGTCTGCTCCACAAACATTTTTAAGTGCTTTCCTGGGCTGAGCACCACACCGGGCCCGGGGCCCCGGTTCTTGGGGAGCTCCCAGTACCCCAGTGTCTGCAAGCAGATCGCATGGTCGCCCTTCACTACCGGAGAGACAGTGTGCTTGCTCTGGGGCTGTGAGTGGTGGGCGGGGCAGCCGTCCAAGGAGGGTCTCGGTGGAGGAGGAGAAAGGCGTGAGGCAGACAAGTGGCACCCGTGAGCCCTGGGGTCCCGGCATGGGGTCCTTGCTGGTGGCTGGGGTTTCCTTGTGGGGACCCAGGGAACCCATGGGACAGTAACTACTCGGGAGATCAGTTGGTTGGGTGCACATACCTTAAAAACTCTGCCTGTTTATCATTCAAGGCCTGAATCTGTGGGCTCCCTCCTCCATGAAGTCTGCCTAAGCCTCCCTCCTCGGAGGCCAGCGGTCTGGTTGCCTCTCTCTCCATCCAGCCTGCAGCCAGTGTACCTAGGGCACCTGCAGGCTGTCCCTCCCCAGGTCTTTGGGAGCCTGCACTTTATTAGGCAAGACCCACGCGAACACAGATAGCTACACGATTACTGGATGACAATAGTGATAGAGATTTTCCAAAGGAGAAGAACAGGCTTGTGTGGGCTTGTGTGAATGTGTTTAGTAGACAGGGGGGCGTTCAGTGAGTCCCCCAGGCTTGCTGAGTCCCGTCCCCACACTGCCGGATGTCACCAACACCGAGCAGGCAGGGTTGTTGAAGATGGATGGCCGCTGGCCGCGTGTGGCCCAGCGCGTGGCATCTGGGTCGTGATTGATGAGGGGAAAATAGCATGGTCAGTAGTTAAGTCTTGCCTTTTGTCTCAGTCATCTCTCACTTCTAAGTCCCTTGAAGGGAAGCCCCTGTCTCTGCACCTGCTGCAGCCCCAGGCTTGGGGTGGAGAGGGGGAGTGTGAGGCACCAAGCCAGGGGATTGGAGGAGGGGACAGGCCACGGCAGCTGGACCGGGTTAGGTACTAATGTCTGCCTTCAGCTGACTGGCTGGACAGGACTGAGGTGGGTCATCTACATTGCACATCTCATTGAAAATAATACTGTGCGGTTGAATACAGCAACTGAATAATTTTTGCATAAGTTAGAAACATGTTTCAGAATGTTCTATCCAAGTGAGATGGGGATGACTGAGCCCCAGGGAAGGGTAAGTAGAGCATTCTGGAATATCTAAGGAAGAGTTTCTGATCTGCTTTGGGAGCGAAGGGGTTATGCTTGTAGTATTTTATTGAACCACAAAATGTTATTTATAACCCATGTCAGGGGCAATTAAACTGATTGATGATTAAGAAAGTTTAATAGTTGAATAATAAGATGTGGTTCTTGACAGCTATTTTTTCTCGTTTTGGAAGCATATTTTATGAGTCTAATAAGGGTGTGGAGGATGCGCTGTGGAATATATTGTGGTGTAATTATGTGGCGGTGATACAATATTCCGGGTAGTGTTAGGTGCTACGTTACTTACAAAAATTAAAATACCAATTATGGCTTTTCTGATTCATTACTGAGGTGGTGTGTTAATTTTGACTTGCCCCAAGCAGGGTTAATTAGTACCTATTGACATATTTGATTAAAAGTCCCCTAATGTTGAATTGAATAAGAAAGGTCAAACAAATAACTTGTTTTCTCTGGCCACCCCGGCATGGTTTCAGAACCTTCCGAGAGCCTACCTGAAGGGTTTGCTTGGATTGGTAGCTCCCTCCGCACCCTGGGGCCACTGAGGCCACTGAGGCCTGCCCTCTATTGTTAAAGCGGCCCTTGCCTCTCTCCTTGGTGCCTGCCAGGGTTTTGTGTGGTTGTTTTTCTTCTGTGGATCCTGAGAAACTTAACAGAAACCCATGGGGGAGGGGAAGGAAAAAAAAAAAAAAGAGGTTAGAGTGGGAGAGAGCCAAAGCATAAGAGACTGTTAAAAACTGAGAACAAACTGAGGGTTGATGGGGGGTGGGAGGGAGGGGAGGGTGGGTGAGGGGTAGTGAGGAGGGCACCTGTTGGGATGAGCACTGGGTGTTGTATGGAAACCAATTTGACAATAAACTTCATATATTGAAAAAAAAAGAACCACTTCTTAACGTTTGTAAAAAGCAGACGTGTGGTTAAAAAATGCTTTTTAGAAAAAGCAGAGATGTTACAAAGTCGCTAACACAATGACTAATAAACTAAAAGTGTAGCTTTGTAAGTAATGAAAATGCAAATTGAACCAAGGAACGCAGTTCTATTTTTGTCTATCAAATTAGCCACTACTAAGAAGGCTAATACTCGGTGCTTTCAGGTGAGGTGAGATTGACACCCTGTAATCTTCCTGTGGAACTTCTCTGGGAAGCACTTTGGCGCTCATTGGAAGGCCCGGTCGGAAGGCCGGTGCCTCCTTGTCTGCGGGAAGTAGGGAGAGATGCCGGGGAGACTGGCGTGTGGGAACTCACGCCGTGGCGTTTGGTCCAGTAGGAGCTGTAGACGGCACCGATGCCCAGCCTTCAGGGGAGTTCCAACCAGTTGTGGGTCAGCGATGTCCATGCAGGCTTAAATCTGACTTCCTAAGAAATGCTTTTTCTTTTTTAATGTTTATTTTTGGGAGAGAGAAAGAGACAGAGTGTGAGCAGGGGAGGGGCAGAGAGAGAAGGAGACAGAATCTGCAGCAGGCTCTAGTGAGCCCGATGAGGGGCTCAAACTCATGAACGTGAGATCATGACCAGAGCTGGAGTCGGATGCTTAACCGGCTGAGCCACCCAGGCGCCCCAAGAAAGGTTTTTTCAAGAAGGAAAAAGTGACCAGGGTATGAATAAAAACGATAGGACAGAAAGCTTTATAGGTAGTCTCAATTCTGGGTTATTAAAAAAATGTGTGTACATATGACTATCATGGACTAAATTGTTTTCCTTCCCCATATTCATCTGTTGGATGTCTAAGCCCCAGAACGTCAGAATGTGGCTAAATTTGGAGAGAGGGTCTTTACGGAGACAATTAAGGTTAAGCGAAGTCATAGAGTGGCCCTAATCCAGTATGAATCGGCCTTGTAAGAGGTCAGGACACAGACACAGACAGGGACCACCCTGTGAAGACGCAGGGAGAAGAGGGCCTCCTGCAAGGCGGGGAGGGACCAGCCCTGGTCACTCTGGGACCTCTAAGCCTGCAAGGTAATGAATGTCGTGTAAGCCGCCTGGTCTGCGGGACTCTGTACGGTGGCCCTCGCCACCGAATACAGTGACGTGTACCAAGGGGTCAGCGGTGCCCGCGTGGCGTGTTGATGGATGCTTCGCCCTTCCTTTGCGTGCTTTTCTGTGTCCTCCGGATTATTTACAAGTATCAAGTGTCGTCACAGAAGCGTTGTTAGGAAGGTCGCTTCCACGTCCGGATCGCGAGCTGGAGTGAGCTCCTCTTTTGGAGGCCAGCCTGGTCACCCCTGAGGGGGACTTGCCCGGGGTGTACGTCACGTCTGCTCCAGCCCCGAGGCGGTCTGATCCTCAGGGTGTGGTGTCGGGAAGGCACGCGGAGGCTGTTGTCCGCGGGCCAGGCCGGCGCTCCGTTTGGCGAGGTGGCAGGTGGCGGCACGGCCACCAGATGGTGAGCGCGGCCCAGTGGTGTGAGGGAGGGTCTGCCGGGCTCTGGCGGGGCGTCGCTCCCCTCCCCTGTCGTGTGAGGGCTTCGCGGGGAACCCTTGTGCACCCTTGAGCTCTGGCTCTCTGGGAGCTGAGATTTTCTGAGATTTACATCCTCTCGGTTGCCGAGGCTTGGAGCCGGACCCAGCCTGAACCGGGTCCCAGAAGGATGCCGGGGGTTGGTCCGGAGGAGAAAAAAGGAAGCCTGAGGAGGCGGGGCCGCACCGGTGGGGCCCGGGAGGTGAGGCGGGGCAGTCGGGGGCTCCCTCTGGCATCTGCAGGGAAGCATGAACACTTCATGGGATGGTCGCGGGGGGGACGGGGGGAGTGGTCTCCAGCTTCTAGCCAGCCATGTGGCCGGTCTAGGCATCGAACGCCGGGGTCTGTGGGACCCATTGAGAGCGCCCGCTCTTCGCCTGTGCACGTGACAGTTTAGAGACAACGAAGGCCTGGCAGTGGAGGCCACAGTCGCTCTGTGGGTGCTGATGTGGAGCCCCGGGGAGGCCGTCCTGCCGGAGGGTGGCACGCGCCCATGCCTCGGCCGAGGGACCAGCTTGCCTCTGCCAGAAAGGGCCGGCCGTCCCGGTGAGGCGTGGGCGGCATCCCTGACAGATGCTGGAGACAGGTGCTCTGTAGAAGGAGCTCTGTGCCCGTCCCCCCACCGAAAGGGCCCCCACAGCTCCTGCATCCCCAGCGGGAGACAGTGCTGTGACGTGGCAGGGCTGTGGGAATGCCGGGACACGAGCCCCCAGAGGTGGTGGTGCAGTGCGTGGTGGCTCGTCAGCGGGTCCTGAGGGCACCGCGCGAAGGCCTTGCAGTTCCTTCCGTGTCTGTCTGTGCCTGGGGTCCCCTGGGGTCCCCTGGAGCCAGAGGCTTTAAACCCAGATTCGGTCTTTCTCGTTCCCTTGTGGCGGGGGTCTGGGGGCCGGCAGAGCTTGCCACCCTGGCCCTCCGCAGCGCAGTGCCCATGGTCCCACTGTGTCGTCGGGTGGGGGTGGGGCCCTGGCCGTGTCCCGCGGGCGGCACTCGTGCCGTCGGAGAGCTGTGATTTACGGGCCGTTGGAACTGGGCACGCGTGTCCACTCGGCGTGGCCCCTGCTCCCGCCATCAGGTCCCTGCGGGGCCCCGGCCACCAGCTCTTCGTGTGTCGGCTGCGCCACGTGCCCAGGCCCTTCCCTCGGGGTTCCAGGAAGGCAGCGCCTCATGGCCCCATGCAGCCCCTGCCCCTCCTTTGACTCCTCCGAGCACGAGAGGAACAGGCACTCCTCTCTGGTGACCAGAACCCTCTCCTGCCCTGGCCGGGCTTCTCGTGCACCAGAGCGGCAGCCGCGCCCCCTGAGCGTTTGGGCTCTTGCACGAACCCCACCTCCACGGAGAAAGAGGATGCTTTCCTTTGAGCTCCACCCCGGGTCACTTTTTCCACCTGACTGGAGTGTGGAGCTTAGTTTTTAATTAAGTATGAAACGAGATCTGTATCGGCTGTGGCCCACTGAGGCAGCCCCACGATGAGAACGTGTCCTGACTGTCCCCTGCTACCCCCCCCCCCCGCCCCCCAGCCCTCAGCCAGCATTTTTCTGCTGCTCCTTGCACTGCAGGGCCTGGGGGTCGTGGCCTACCCTTTCCAGGTCATACGATGAAACAGTAAAGGGAAGACGGCCCGGAAGCTATGTGAGTGACAGGTGGGGCATTGGCTGGGGCTCCCGTATGTCGGTTTTGTCACCGTCTCTGTCTGCGGTCACCCTGCCAGGAGGGAGGGGACAGCTGGGAATGGGTGGTGGTGGGGAGGAGACGCCTCGTGAGTGGGGGGGCTCCTTGGACTCAGCCGCCTGGGGGACGTGCACTGCCCTGGAGGATGGGTGTGGGCCGGTGCGGCCACCCCTCCCCGGTCTGCGAGGCCTGCGGGGGCCCAGGCTGTGCCCCTGTGGCCACACACAGGCCGGGGGCCTCGGAAGGGAGGGCCCACCACTTCACTCCCCTACCCCTGGCCTCTCTCTCTAGCGCTGCAGCCGGGAGCTCACGTGACCCTGCTCCTGCGCCGCTCGGAGCCGACCAGGGCCCCCCTGTCCCCACAGCCTCTTTCCTGAGCATCCTGGCACCGTCACTGTGCTCACTTGTGCTTTGGCGCATTTGTGTGGTATTTTAGTTTTCTGGCGTATTTCAGGTCTTAGGTCCTTTTGAGCATCAGCATGGCCTTGGCCTTTTCCGATTCCCTCATCGTATTGACCTGAGTCCACGCGTGCCTTCGGATTTCAGTTGGCTCTGTGGTCCTCAGAGCAGACTTGCGTTACTTCGCCTTCCGGCTCCACCCCCGGGCACCAGATGCCTCCGTGATGTCCACGGTCTCCTCGAGCACTTGTCTGCCCACACGCGGACCGTGGAGGGTGGTGTCAGAGGCTAAGACCAGGGTTTGTCTCCAGTGCCTGGAGAAGGAGAATCCCAGTGGCAACTGGCTGCCGGGGACCGAGCCTAAGACAGGTCGGGCGCCTCGGCTGCTACTTGTGATTGAACCGGTTCTGTCCCTACGACGACTGACAGGAGAGCCGGGTGGCCCGTTTCCTGCTCGTTGGCAGCATATGTCGCTGTGACAGAGGTTGAACGAGATGCAGCGTTGGGCCAGAAAACAGAAATCTGTTTTCTCTTGGCATCTTTGTGACACTTGGCTCCAGGGCCCTCCCACTGACCTGTGTGCAGGTGCGGGCACAGCGCCCGGTGAGTACCCTGTGCCCCCCGCTGAAAACAGCAGGATGACCCTCTCCACCGAAGAAAATACATGTTGTCGAAACAACAAAAAACTCACGCCTCCTCCTTCCTAGCCGGAGGAGAATCTCATACGGTCAGTGGGAAATGGCCAGAAAGTGATTCAACACGGATACAGGCCTTTGAGGCTCTGCCGGGGGTCTTCGCCCCTTCACTTGCCCAGAAGCTAGTGCTGGTTGGGGTTGGTTCACCTCTTATCCCAGGTAGTGTTCGTGCCGAGTCCTGCCCTCTTCTCTGCCCTGGAGAAAACACACACCGGTCGGTACACGAGAACAGTCTCACTTTCAAGAAGCCGGTGAAGGATTTCAGAAAACATAGTGGATGGCCGTCGGGCGTCACCTGAGTGGTGCGGACCCGTGCTTGGGCTCGCCCGTGACCGCGCCCGGCCTATCGCCTGCAGACCGCAGTGGGTGTCTGTGACATCGTACCTTCACACGGCAGTCAGATCTTTAGGTCTGAACCACCCGCTGTTAGGCCCAGCCCCTGAGCTTGTACCCCCGTGACCCAAATACAGAAACTGTGTGAGGTACAGCGTCGGAAGTTGCCAGATTGCCCCAGGGTTTGTAACATCTGGTGCTGCGTCCTCCATCATGCGTCTTCCAATCCAGGTACAGACAGGACAAAGAAGCCCAAAAGCCATTTCTCAGGCGGTGTGGTTGGTGGGGACCCAGAAGGCTGTGAACCCGGCCCGTCGGTCAGCGACAGTTTTGCGCCACAGGGGCTCCGCAGGCAGCAGGCGGGCTTGCTCAGTTCACGGAGGGCTGACGGTGCTGGGGTCTGGGCACCGTCGTCCCTCCGCGGTGGCCAGGGAACAAGTGTGTGCCCCGCAGAGTTTGCTGGTCAGACGGGGTGAGTGTGTGGGGACCGTGACAGGTTAACCCGGCGCTAGTAATGTGGGTCGCTTAGTCTCTTGCGGGTTTTCCACAGTGACTGGGCTCCTGCATGTTTGGTGAGGGGCCCGGGTGGAGCGCACATGCCCGAGCCCGGTGGGTGGCCTGGGGGAGGTGCTCTACGATGTGGTTCTGCCCGTGCGGAGTGTGCTTTCCCGAAGGAGGCACGGGTGTCTGAACCCCAACCAGGGAGAGCCCTTCCCGGGGTGAGGAGAACCCTCCTCCTGCTCTGTGTGGCCGCCACTGGGGACCAAATGAATCAAGAATGACTTCAAGGAACAGTCACAAAGACACTTGCGGACACAAAGTCATACTTCACCGCAAAATATAGAAATGCACAGTAAGCCTCGTTCTCTTGAGCTGTTTGTGCCTTTGCGGTGAGCGGAGATGGGAGAGATTGGTGGGGACGGTGGTCTTGGAGGACGCGGGCTGTAGCATGAATCGCGAGCCCTCCTTGAAAGTGTTCCCCAGTATCTGTCAGGAGCCCTAAAATGCCCTTACTCTTTACCTGCCGATTTCATTTGACATGTCTGTCTCGAGGAGCTGATTCTCAACCTGGATCACATCCTTCCTGAATGAAGGACGCTCACGGGGCATTCCTTGCTGTAGGAAGGGCCTGCCGCGAGTAGGGCTGCGGCCCGCTCACGGGGCAGCGCTGGTTCCACAACCTCCTGCCCACCTTCCTAAAGCAGGGCTCCAAGTAGTGTCCACAAATTGGAAAACTCTCATTACGAATGTCAGATCTCAATAGCATACAAATTTATCTTTGCAGGGCAACTCTAGTCCTGTAAAAGCTGAGCGAAAAGTACGCGCAGAAAAGATCGTAACGCAGCCCTGGGCCCCGCTGTTCCTGAGGCCTGGGTGCTCGTGCTGCAGCCACCGTGTGGTGGTCTCCCGGCCAAGTTTGTTGGCTCTGAATGGAATGGCCACGGAGCCTCAGTTCCCAGCGTGCTTTCTTTTTACCTTGAGGGAAATAGAAACCTCCTGGATGCAACGTGCTCTGTGGGCTCCAGCAGGAGGGGCTGTTGAGAGCCCACTGTGATGCCAGATCTTCGGGACTGGAGTGTGGGCGGCGGTTGCTGGTAGAGGGGGGAGGGGACCCCTGCCCCGCCTCTGCCGCCGTCGGCTGCCGATTTCCTGGCAGGTGCCGAGGCGTTGCCTCTGCTGTGGGTTGGAGCCCTGGCTCGGTGGCGCCTGTGTAGGAAGGCCGGGCAGCTTGGGACACACGCTCTATCTGCGGGCTTCTCAGGGCAGGCAGGGGGCCCGCGGAGCTGTGTGCACATCAGCCGACTGTCGCTTACTTAGCAAGGGGTTTCTTTGTTGGCCTTTTCCAGAGTCGTGCCTTCTCGGCCTGCGGCGGCTGCGCAGGCCCTCCTGACTCCGGTGACCTGTAGCATTCGTGGCGGCCATCAGCCGGGGAAGGGAAGGGCCCCATATTTTCAATGAGGTTGGCATGTTCTTTTCAGGGGGACACGTTTCTTTTTTACTGACAATTCAGAGTCACACAGTGGATACGGTTCTTTAGAGCAGGAGTAGGTTTCAGAAAAGGCAAGGAAACATCCCATTTTGCTCTGACCTTGTGGTCCGGTGTGCAGACCGCGCGTCCAGATTTTGTTTGTCGGTGCCGCAGGCCCTTTCCATGGTAGTGTTCCACCGGTTGGGATAGTCACAGTGTAAGCAGTATTTTACTCCCCGTTTATGGTTCATTTGCTGGCTGTAACACAGAGGGAAGAATGTGCTGAAATGTATTAATTCCTGATTGATGGGCTGCCAGGGCATTGCCAGGGCTGCTGAAATCGTGGTTTGCCAGCCTGGCTCCTGGCAAGGCCGTGCCTGGGGAGTGACCACAGGCAGCCTTTACACAGGCGTGTGGGAATTGCTGCGGGGGCCATGGCCATAAACCTCATTTTAGTCTTGGTGCGTGAAAGCCGGAAGCTGGGCACTGGGGAGGGCCACGCCCCCGTCTAGCTGTGAGCTGGGTCAGAGGACTCCCAACTGGGGTGTAAGTAGCATGAAGGCACGAGTGGGGTTTGGGAGTTGATGTGTCCGAATGATTTATCGAGGACCAAGCATGGACAGTGAAAGCAGCTTAGTCTTTTGTCAATGGCCCCAGCCGGCATTGCCTTGTTGGAGCTGTCAGCGAGAGCTGGAGCGTCCATCAGTTAGAGCAGCGATCTCTTCCAATTAGCCGGCACTCTCAGATCCTACATCATCTTCGCAAGAAAGGTACTTGCAACATGGCTTTGTGCAAGGGAATTTCTTGGCTTCTTGCTGTGTTATTGCCCGTAAAGTGTGATGGCATCTTACGCAAGTAACCTCCCATTTCACCATCCAACTCGGGGGGCACACGGGTGGTCTGCTGGTTCTCATTTAGCACCAGGACTCGCGCCTCGGAGCCCAGTCCCCAGCCAGACTGTGAGCCGTGCACGCGAGGGCCGGGCCATGTTCCGCCACGTCCCGCTGCTCCCCTCGCACGCCTGGCACACCATCTGGGCTCAGTGGAGCTCGTGGCTTCTCAAGGGCTCTGACGTCCTCTGTCAGGTGGTTTTTCAGAACCCGTTTATCGTTTCCTTCACAGACGATCTGTTTCCCATTACTGGTATCGCAGTGGGTATTTTATTTTATTTTTTTTAACGTTTATTTATTTTTGAGACAGAGAGAGACAGAGCATGAACGGGGGAGGGGCAGAGAGAGAGGGAGACACAGAATCGGAAGCAGGCTCCAGGCTCTGAGCCATCAGCCCAGAGCCCGACGCGGGGCTCGAACTCACGGACCATGAGATCGTGACCTGAGCTGAAGTTGGACGCTTAACCGACTGAGCCACCCAGGCGCCCCTCGCAGTGGGTATTTTAAACGTTGACAGTTGACCAGTTTATGAAACAGGTGAATGCTGTACCTCATTATATGTTTTTGAATGTGTTTACGGCTAGTGCTGTTGACCATTCTTTATATTCTGAGGTGATTTACTTTTATAAGTAACTTTGTCGGGTAGTTTTCAGCAGGCTTATGTGTTTTCTCATTGCATAGTAATTTTTGGTAGAGTTTTCCCAAATGCAGATGTTTCCCCAATTTGTTATACTTTCTCATTCTTTTCCTACTTGACATCATTTAAAATTTGTATATGGTGACGTAGACCCGTTTTCCTTGTGTCCCGGGCTTTTTCCTGGAGAGGGTTTTTCTCACCTGCGCACACGAGCAGTCAGGAGTCTCTGGGGCTGAGACTGCAGTCTGGCTGTCATCATCACCCTGGGTGAGATGTCTGCTCACATGTTTGGGTGACATTTCAGCATGGGGAGCACCCCACATGCACCCCTTGACCCCCCTGGAGGTCGTGCACCCACGCTTTCAGGAACGCACAGTCTTGTGCCGGTCAATCTTTCTTTCCATTTGGCTGCATTATTAATGGTCTGAGTGAGACAGCATTTTGCTGATTGATTTAAAGACCCATTTATCCTTCGAGGAATTATTTTTGACTTAATTAGGTAAAGGGAGTAAATCAGTTTAATGGGTTGATTTATGATCAGTTTGCGCTCTCAGATTATCATGACTCAGGCAAGCTTACCGTCTGTATAAATGTCTGCCGTCTGCCTTCTGAAGGATGGGGGTCTTTCCGGTCCTCTGATGGCAACACAGCCCAGGAAGAAGGTAGCCTGCCCCTTTCTACGTGTGTTTCTTTGTGTCCCTAAATGCTGTGACTGTATGTGACTGAGCACTTCCGTCCTGTGATCCAACGGGAGGTCCCCAGCGCCTCCGGCGGCCACTGCGGGCTCTGAGGACGCGCGTGTCCGTGGAGGTGTGGAGTGCGGGAGGCGCGGGGACGGGGTGAGGCCCGCGCACCGGGACGCTGGGCTCACACGTGCATCCCGCTTCTCCGAGACACCGTGTCTGCCGTTCTCCGAGGCAAGCTCAGCAGCCGGCAGAACTTTCTGGGGCCGTGTCACGTTAGGAAAGAGTTTGGCCTTCTTTTCAGAGAACCCTGGGCTCTCGGAGAAGGGCAGCGGTTAGAGCCTGTGTGTCGTGCGTGATGATGTTTGCGCGAGCACTCCCTACAGTGTGGACACTTGTTGATCTCAGCGTTGTCATTGGTAGAAGTGAGTCATGAGTGAGACTTGCTACATGGTCTTGAATTCAGCGGTAATTTGGATTTTTTCTCTTAACTGGAGAAATCAGGATTAGACTCTTTCCACCCGTTGTTTATGGAATCCCTCCTTCCTCCACCGTGAGCTCTTGGCTGGGTTCATTCACGTGCTCAGCACATGTTTATCGAGTACCTGCCGTGCGCTGGGCCCTCGCGGGGGTGCTGGGGACCTGGGGAGTACGGTTCTGCTCCCAAGGGACGCTTCCCGTTTAGCGTAGGGGGAGCACGAGCAACCACCTGGCGTGTGGGGGTGCAGCTGGTGACCCTCGTGCAGGAAACACAGAGGACGGTGGTGCACATGCTGGTGTGCCAGCGTGGGCCTTCTGTCCTCTTCTGTCTCATGGTGGGGGGCTGATGGGCTCTCTGGCAGTCTGTCCTCACCAGAGGGGCATCGGCGGGGGGACCCAGACTCTCCTTTGGGCCTCAGTAGTGGTTGGGGTTTGTAGACTCTGCTTGGGAACGTCTCCACCGCCTCTGGCCTGCTTTTGTTCCCACGGCACTGACGCCAGATGGGATCCCTTCTCTGCCCGCACCCCTGCTGGCAGACGCCCGTGTGAGGAGTTACCCTGATGCGCACCCGTCTCCAGGGCTCCTGCTTCCCTCCAGCAGGAAGCCCAGCTCTGGGGCCCGGCACCCGGGGCTGCAGGATGGTGACCCTCACGAGTTGTTCCTGCCTGGGTCACGGGGACGCCCCACGGGTTTACTGCCTGGGTCTTGGGGACACCCCCCCGGCGTACTGGCTCTTGCCTCTCCCGCCTTCCCATACGCCGCCTTCTTCCCCTTCCTGGGGAACGCTTGATTCCACCATCTTTCAAGGCTTAGCCCCAAGGCCACGCCTGCCAGAGCCCTGCCTGCCAGGGGGCGAGGACTCTGCTCTTTTGAACCTGCCGTGCCTCCCACCTGTCCCTTGTCACACTGCTCACTCGCCCTGTGGCCAGTTTTTCATTTACATCTCTCTACAAGTAAGTGGTCACCAGGCATGGTAAGTAAGCCCGGTAAACGGAGAATGGTGAATCAGGAGTCAGTGGGTGAGTGGATGTGTCCCCGGCTTCCTCTGGGCTTCCTGCTGGCTTGTCCTCCGCCTTCCCCGAGCCCGGCTCCTACCGTGCAGGTCCTCCGCCCATGTTAATACGGCCCATCGGTACTTCAGCCAGTAGCATTTCAGGCAACAGAAACTCCTCCTCGCAGCGTTATTAAAAAGTCAAAGATCTAGTCAAGCCAAAAGACTGTTGTGAAATTAAAATCCTTCCCTGTACAAAAATGACATTAGAGAAGCAAGGATCATTAAAGAGACAGACTTTCCCTTCGCTGTCTGCCTCGGTACCCACGCAGGTGCAGGTACGGTCAAGGGCGCTCCTCTGCGTGGAGCCGGTAGCAGGGCGCCCCCTGTGGATGGAGGGGCAGCTGTCCCACCAGCGCTGCCCCCCCCGCCTGAGGTTTGTGTGTGGGGCTGGGGACCCCTGACTGCGGCCGCATTGGGGTGGAGGTTGGTTCTTGTCGTTGGGGCCCGCCTGGGGCCGGAAGACTGATGGGTGGGTGTGGCCACATCATGCCATCTTGCCTGGCCTGTAGTGAGCGCATCGTCCTTGGTTTGTCCTTGACTTGTGACCATCGTCTGCTGCTGTCCCATCGTGCGCTGACTGTATGTCTGTGGGCTACAGGTTTTCATCCACATAACAGAATTGGGTCTTCTGATGGTGGCTTATTCGTAACCTTGAGTTGAACATTCTTTATATTAGCATTAAACATTCGTAGTGCTGAACCAATCTGATCATAACATCAGTTGTTTTTGCTGAGCCACGGAGTTCTGTGAATTTACAGTCTTGAGTTGCGGTACCGCTCTTACCATAGCAGGACTTTCCCCTCCGCCTTGGAACCCAAGTCTATGTAATTAAGTGCTAAAACCTCCATCACCAAAGTGTCAGGGTTTCAAATTTAAAACTCCCAAGTTGGGCCGTGCGAAAGATTAGACCGTAGAGTGATTCCAGCGAGCTTATGAAGTAGAGAGTATTTTTGATTACCAGTTAAGCTCCTAATTACGTGAAGAGGTTTATTGCAGGGTTTGTGCGATGCGGGTGATTAACGCAGTCATAACAGCCCCGGTGTGCTCCCCTCCCTAACCTGCGCTGCTCACCAGCAGGTGCCGGCTCTCACCCGCGGCTCATGCTTTGTGAGGCCGGCGGCCACACTTACCTCGGTGATCCATGCCGTGGGGTCCCTTGAAGTCACGGGGTCTGTGTAAATTTGAGGGATTTCTCCCTTTGTGATTACCAAGCCGCCCCGTTTGGTTCACCGCCAGGGAGAGCCTGGCCGCGTGCCAGGCCTTTTTACTTTCTCGTGCTCCCTGGTCATTACAGGATCCCAGCCTGTGCTACCGGGGCCGTTTCCGGGACCCACGCTGATGTTTCGGGGAGGTGGGCAGGCGTTGTCGTGGGAGCGGAGCCTCTGAGGAGGGAGTCCCCACGCGACCCAAAGCTCCAGTGAGCCTGTGGTGGTGACAGGCTCTTTTGCCCACCACAGGTTTTGTGACCAGGGGAGTGCTGTGGTAGCTGTGAGGTTGTGCCTCTCTAGAGTCGTAGAGGCACAGGTGGTCAGTGAGCGGCGACGGTCCCTCCCTCTCCTTGCAGAGTCGGAGGCCTCCGTCCGTGTCTCGCCCTGCCTCAGTGAGAACGAGAGGCTGACCGTGGTCGGCCTGACTCCGTTCCTGGCCAGGCTCGGCTGCTTCCTGGCACGCTGGTCTCCTGCAGGCCTTTTGTCAGGTGGGCATGCTCACCTCCGCAGGCTGTTTCAGATGCTGTGGGCCTTGGCATAGGAGGACACTCTGCAGACTCTAAGAAGTGCTCCGTGCCTCGGTGGTGTCGGGCGCCATTGCTGTTGGTGACCAGCCTCATCACCCACATCCTTAGTTTGAGCCCATCAACCTGCCTCTTACTTACCCGCTGACCCTACCGGTTCTCTGGGTGTGGAAGCATGGACGAGAAATTTCTGCTTTTTGTTTACCCAAGGTAGTTTTTGGATATTGCAAGGTAGTACTTATATCCCATCGTGGTGTTTTCCTTACCAGGCTGAATGTTCTCCATTCTTTTACGAGTTCCTTATACCTACCCAGCCACCCACCCACCCGTCCATCCACCCACCCAGCCACTCAGCCGCACATCCACCCATCCACCCACCCACCTGAAGCACCCATCCACCTACCCACTGAATCACCCTCCTACCCATCCACCCACCAATCCATCCTTCCACCCAGCCAGCCAGCCAGCCACCCATCCATCCATGCACCCACCAAACCATCCATCCATCCATCCATCCATCCACCCACCCACCTACCCACCCACTCACCCACCCACCCATCCATCCACCTACCCCCCACCCACCCACTTATCCACTGACCCATTCACCCTTCTACCCACCTACCCACTAATCCATCCATCCACCCAGCCAGCCAGCCAGCCACCCATCCATGGACCCACCAATCCATCCATCCACCCACCTACCCACCCACGCACCTCCCTGTCCACCCACCCATCCACTGGCCCATCCAGCCACCCACCCACCCAGTCTTGTGGGATAGTCATGACTGGCTCTGGATGTGCTAATTGCGCAGTGCTGTTCACACTTGGTAGGATGGGAAGTACTGAATGCCAGCAGGTCCCCTCACCCTAATCATTCTGACCCCCAAATGCTCCACAAGCTTCTCGGAGCACTTAGAAGGACAGTACCACCACTCTTGGGAACTTCTTCTCTAGGGATGTTTATCTGTAGAAAAGATAGACCTTCGTGAAACCATCCTCGCTGCTTAAACAGTATTTTTCCCCCTATTGCAAAAGTCGTAAGTGCTATGTGAAAATTTGTCGCTCTATTTATTCTCTACCCTCTGTAAAGAGTAAAGAGTGGTGGTAGTTATCCCCTCCCCACCTTTCCCGGGGGCACCACCGTCCTGTCTCTGGCATCTTTCTGAGCAGCGTTCTCTGCATGAGTGTATGTACGACATGCAAAGGCGGGAGTTTTTGATAGAAATGGCGTTGTTGATAAAGATGGGATTATGTTACAAATTGCGTTTCAACAATAACATGGCAGGGTAGCCTTTTCAAAGAATTTATTTAAATTGTCTCTTAAAGCCTTTTTATGACTTGAGAAGGCGAGTGAGATATTCTAAAGTAGACGGCTGTTTTACATCTTGTGCCTTCACGTGTAGTTGTGGTCCACGTGAGGCTGCTGACCTGCCCCGGGCTGGCCGGTGCCTTGTCTGTGTCCCCAGGTGCCACTTGGGTGAGCTGGGGCCATGTCGGCCTCCCTGCCGCCCGAGGCTTGGGGACCAGAGCTTGCCCCTTTCTCAGCTCGCGGCCCGTGGGGTGCAGGGCTCGGCCCTGAAAGGTGGTGTGCGGACAGCGTGGGAGGAGGACTGGGTGGTGCTCCCGCGGTGTGGCACGTGCTGGTGGTGATGTTCGTGCTCACGGGACAAAGTAGGACACAGGGTCTGGTCCAGTTTCAAATGAAACAGGGTGGCCTAAATTCCGTTAATTTCCGTCATGTGTTGGGCATAAACATGGCTCGCGAGAGTCCGCGCCACCCCTCCCTGTCCTCCCGGGGCCTGTGGTACCACCTGGCTGGGAGAAGGCCGCGGAGGGCGGGGAGGGGCCAGTCCAGGGGTGCTCTGTGCGGCACCCACCTCCCGTGGCAGCCGGCAGCCTCCGGCAGCTTGCGGGCTGTGTGGCGTGGGTCAGGATTAGCCAAGCCCAAATCCACGTGGCCCAGAGGGCTCGGCACCCCAGAGCCCCTGCTCTGGCCAGGCCCCTGCGGTGTGGTCTGGGGCGCCCCTCCATGTGACAGCAAGTTCTGCTTGTTCTCTTTTTTCCTTGAATGTACCATTTCCTCCTTTGAATTGTTTCTTCTTTTGAACGGTGGGATTGCCCGGAATCCTTCTACTCCCGTGGTTTCCTCTCGTTGGCGATCTCAGCGGGCAGTGCGCCTGGCCTCTCCCCTGTCACTCGGCGTGGCACACGTTTGGGGGCGACGTCCTACGTGGCACAGGCTCCATGGCTGCCGGCCCCAGGGCTCCCCGGTGGCTCCCCGTTCAGGTTCCCTCCCCGCCTGGTGCCCCTCCTTGCCCCAGGGATGTGGAGACAGCATGCCCCGGGGGAGGCATGTACCTTTGGGTTAAAACCTGTCACAACCGTTGGCCATTTTGGGGTCTTGACTCAGAACTTGTGTCTGCCCCGCAGTGGTGAGGCTCCCGGGGCTCACGGTGGATGGTTCGGTAAGTTAGCGTCCCACCGACAGGACCTGTCTAAACGTGCTGATTTTGCTCTTGGTGTGGTCCGGGCTGTGACCCCAGAAACCGCTGGTGCCCGGTCTCCTGCGGGGACCCCCAGGGGCCGGCAGTGCCAGCCTCGGGAGTTTCTGCAGTCGACTCTGACCCTGTGACTGCGGCGTAGGGCTTCTGGAGTGTTCTGTGCCGCCCTCTGTGCCTTCCCCCATGTGGGCGGGTGACTTCCCTGGGCGGGTGGACATTTAACTCACTGTGATAATGAGGGTCATTCCCATTCTCTGAGCTTTTGGAAGACGGATCGGCACAGGGTTTCTCTGGGTTAAATGCCGTTACCTCATCACCTTGAGGAGTAACAAACAGCCCGTTGTGGGAAGTGACACGTAATGAGGCTGCCCAGCCGACCTGGCGTTGGATAAAGCAGTAAGCCAGCTGAGCAGACAGAGAAGGGTCTCCGAGGCTCGTGCGCGTCAGCCTGCCGCCTGTGCCCTGTGCCTCTGTGCTGGGGGCCCCGCTGCCCTGGGAGCCAGGGGAGGGCTGGAGGCCAGGCAGGCTTTGTTTCCCTGCTGTGACAGCTGAGGGGACATCTCGGTGCTTTGAAGGCCCTCCAAAGAGAGACTGTTGAAGGCAGACATCTCAGGAGGAGTCCCCTGATGATCGTCACGGAGCCCGCTCCCGGGACTGGAAGGTAACGTCAATCTGCTCTAGTTTGGTGGGATGTTGGATTGATTCCGCCCAAGCCAGAGGAGGCCACTTACACTCGCGCCCGCGAGCTTGATCTTCCAGCAGGACGGCGTCATGTCGGGTAGACCTCGTGCGCTTGGCCAGTGAGCCCCGGGAGACCCAGTTTCCTCCTCTGTAAACAGGCGGAGTGGATGCCTCCAGACGTCCCGAGCCAACATTTCTGCGGTGGGGCTCCGTCGGAGGGTGTGCTCAGGCCAGACGTTGGCCTGCGGGGACAGCCGAGCGTGAGGCCAGGCGCCTTGCCGGGCTGTACCGGGGTGAGGCAGAGGGGTGCCCGGGTGTGGGAGGGAGAGTGCCAGCCCCGCGGGGCAGCTGGGGACAGTGCACGTGTCACGGGCACGTGCAGGCTGGGAGGAGGGAGCTCAGAGCCGGCCCGGCCAGCCTGGGGACTCTCCTCAGCACATCCTGTGTTGGGAGGGGCTCTGGACTTGGTGGGGGGGCATTGCCTCTTACTCATCTCTGCACTCCAGGCCCTGGCGTGTAGGGACAGTGCCACCGCACAGAGATCACTGCTGTGTGTTGTCGCATGACCCCGGTGTGGGGACAGCCTGGTGTCCCACAAGGGACAGGGGTAGGCAGTGTGGCTCATGCGTACATCGCAATGTTATCCTACCCAAAAGAGGACTGAACAGAAGGCTGGCACAGGCTGCGGCCTGGATCCGCCCTGGGAACTCGGTGCTGAGTGATGGACGCCAGCCACACGGCCCCTGTGCTATGCGGTCCCGTTACCTGAAGTGTCGGAGCAGGAGGACCCACGGAGGCAAGGCACCGATTGCTGGTTGCCAGGCGCTGGGGGAGTGCCTGCACATAGGCTTGCTTGGGGGTGGTTGAGAATGTTCTGGAATTATGTGGTGGTGACGGTTATCTGACTCTGGGAGTACGCTAAAACCCACTGAATCGTGTGCTTTAAAAAGGTGGATTTTATGGTACGTGAACCGCGTTTCCATAAAATAAACCCCAAACCAACCAGAACACAGAAGGGCTTGTTGAATGAGCGAGGGAGTTGAACGGGTGAGGGGGACGGAATGACCGTCTGGTCACAGTCCCTACACACATGCTCCTGGGCGCCCCGGGGACTGAGAGCACGGTTGGCCAGGACGCGTCCTCATGAGTGTGAACCCTGTGGGGCCTGCCTGTGGAGACCCGCGTGGCCCGCGTGGAGGGCCTGGCCGGGCTTTGGCACCCGGACCCCCCCCCCCCCCGGCCTGTTTTTGCCATCGTGAGTGTTGCTGCGAGCAGGGAACGAGTGGAGGGTGGTTCCAGTGGCTCTGGCGCGAGGCAAGGCCGTGTCAGGGAGCCTCCGAGGAGCCGCTGCTCGAGGCCTCGTGCAGCGCAAGCCCCAGCGCCCTCTGGGAGCGAGCGTGGCGTCGTGGTGCCGTGGGGGGTCGCGGACGCGGGCTCTGGGCCGTGCCCGCTGTTTGCGCCCCGTTTCCAAGGGTGCAGCGCCGGTGATAACAGACGGGTGACGGAGGTTAACGAGCTCGTCCGCGTGAACAGCGGAGAGGAGCGCCTGGCGGCCAACAGCTGCTCAACAGGTGTTAGCAATTATTACTCTTATAATTATTGTCGTTTCTGCCCACTTCGAACTTTCTAAATATATTCTCGGTGGAATTGCTTCTTTTCTTAAAGATTTGCCTTGCAAGGATGCCGTGCATGTTGGCAAAATAAAACAAAAGTAAATAAAAAAATAGAATACTCAATTTTTGAAACATTTAGGAGTTTCATGCTGGAGGATAGCAGTTTTTATAAGGATCTGAAATTAGTCCTTTCAAACTTCTGATAAACCATTTCAATCAGGCATCTGTTTTGCATTTTAAAAGTTTTTTTTTTAATATTTATTTTTGAGAGAGAGAGAGAGAGAGAGAGACACCAAGTGCTCGAGCGTGTGAGTGGCGGAGGGCCAGAGGCGGCGGACAGAGGATCCGAAGTGGTCTCTGTGCTGACAACGAGCCCAACGCGGGCTCGAACTCACAAACCGTGAGATCGGGACCCGAGCCGAAGTCGGACGCTTAACTGACTGAGGCTCCCAGACACCCCACGTTTAAATTTTCTCTCTGGGTTTTTTACCCTCGAAGAGAGAGGTTGCTCAGAGCACCGTCCCCTGTTCTGCACACACATCCTCTGCTGCTTCCTGGGTGTTCGCCTGCAGCACAGGGGCCTCCGCCCAGCGTGGCTTTGGAAACTCTAACCTTGGAGACCTGGGTTTAGAGAAATTATTGTCTAATGAGTACGTGACTGTGTGAGAAGCAGGATTTTAAACACCTTAAGAGAAAACTTTCAGATCTGTGGCAGGAATAAGTAATCTATTTTAGGCCCTCTCTGATTAGGATGCAAAATGCCTGAGAAGCAATAATTTACAATATATTAATTATGTTAATTAATTGGAGAAGACTCAGAATATTAATTACTTGCAGCTAACTAGGTGTTAAAATTGAGAACCAGTAGGTGATGAGGGGGAACACTTAGAGGCGTGTAGCCAGAGCCGGACAAATGGGCCCCGGCCCGACCTTGGGTCTCAGACCGGCCCCGCCCCTGCCCCTGCCCCGCCCTGTGGCGTGTGTCCCATGGGTTAACCGCTCGCTGTCTTTTCCATGCTTCCCGGCCCACAGAGGAGGAGGACGTGGATGCCGCCGACGTCTCCCGCGTGCCCACCGACGTGCTGCGTAACGTGGAGGCCGACACGTACTGGTGCATGAGCAGGCTGCTGGACGGTATTCAGGTGAGCCCCTGCCGGCCCGGACCCCAGGCAGACGCCGCTCCGGTCTGAAACCAGGGCCACCGGGAGCCCTGGGCCTGCCACCTGCCTCCGTGCCCGGCTTGGCCGCTGCTCCCCTCGGAAGCCTCCCTTTCTACACCCGGGCGCGTGTCTCCTCTGCGGGGTGACGGCTCGTGAGAGACCCCGTGCGTGCGCATCTGGAGACGGTGCCAGCAGCAGGGCGCGGCAGGGCTCCTAGAGGGTGGGGCTGTCCCCTCGCCTGCAGAGTCTGGTCCCCGCACACTCCCCTCTTTCCTGCTCTGCTGCCCGTGACGCCCAGTGGCACCAGCACCAAATGTAGGTGAGCCGTCCACACGCTCAATGAGCCGTTTCGCCGTCCACACGCGGAGAACTGGATTCAGGGCCGCCCGCCCTTCACAGGGCACACGGTTTAGGCCTCAGCCTCTCCCCTGTTGCCCTGGGCCTAGGAGCAGCTGGCCCTGAGGGGTCTGGTCGTCCCAGGAACCGCAGCTGGGCCTGGTCCCACAGGAGGTGCAAGCTGCCAGAAGCCTGCCCCCCCGCGGTCGGGTCTCTGTGGACTTGGTGTCTGTCAGACCGATGGCTGGGATTTCCCCAGAAAGGCTGTGGGTCTCCCCGTGCTGGGGGTGGTTTTGGGAAAGTGGTTTGGGCGAAGAACCCCACGCAGAGCAGGAATGAGGACTGGGGCCTCTCGGCGTCGCAGGAAGTGGCCGAGGACACGGACCACGGCCCGTCTTAGGCGCGTTGTGTGCCTGCACACCTTTCCTAGATGCGTGCTTTGTGCTGGGTGCCGCACGCCGCCCTGGGGAGGGACGGGAGTGTCAGGCTAAGGCCTCCCCGGAGCTCAGTGTGGGACACAGGGTAGACCCAAAGGGGTGTCGTGAGGATATTGAGACGCGTGCTCCTGAGGACCCGATTCGGGAGGGCAGTGAGACCCGGAGGGTGACGGGGGCGGTGGGGGAAAGGCCGGAGCAGGGTTTGGCTGCTGGAGGTTTTCCGAGGGACCCCACGGGCTAGGTTCATCCCAAAGACGGCTGCTCCAGGGACGGAGGCTGTGCGGGCGTCTGCGCGCTGTGCCGGGACCCCTTCTGTCACAGCTGAGTAGGGGCACTTCCGCCTGAAGAGAGAAACTCGTGGGGTGCGCTTGTCGGGCTGGGCTTTCCTGACCGTTGTCGCGGCGCCGTGCCCGACGCCCGTACCTGCGGAGGCCTCAGCTCGGCTGCTGGCTTAGAGGTGGTCCGAGTGAGGCTCCCACATGGGGGGCCCTCGAGAGTGGGGCCCGAGGCTTAATTTGAGTGAAGTAGCCAGAATGATTGTGCTGGAGAGGACAGCGTGGGTTCCCGTTACCTTTGATGACCGCGGAGTGACAGAGCGGGGGAGGGTCCTGCTGCAGTTGAGGACCGGGAGCCTTGTTTGCATCTTGCGGAGAAAAACCCGCCTGCCGTGTTCTGGCCCAAGCATCGATGTATCATTTCCCTACATTGTTTGATGTTTTCATATGTTTTGGTCTTTTTCCCAAAACTGAAGACATTTTTGTCCCTTTTCGAAAACAGATTGAATCATAATGTGAGACTTTATCGATTTCAAATGTCACTTTTCTGACCTTGAGGGATGGAATTTCTGCCATTTAAATGCAGGATCATCCTGTTTATGTTTGTAAATAAAGTCAGTTCACCCTGGAAGCGACACTGGCTTTTCATTTCTCGCCGGAGGCTTGCTGTCCGATGAAGGGGCTTCTCGGCAAGGGTGGCCTGTGCACGTGCGTTCACCACGCTTCGCAGGCCGACGGGAGCCACGCGACCCTCCTGTGGGCAGTGTCGAGGGGCCCGGTTACCAGCCCCAGGGGTCTTGGGGGGATGGGTCATTCCCTGAGTTGGGCCAGCTCGACTGGGGGACTGTTTTGTGTGTGCTGGTGCCCCTGCTCTCTCATTCGTACGAGTGCGAGGGTCTGAGTTGACAGGAGCGGGAGGAAGGACGGACCGAGACATGAGCGCCCTGAGGGGCTGGGAGCTTCTGTCGCTACCCGACCCGCGGCATCACTGGCTTCCGCTGCCCCGCTCCCTCTCTTGCTCCTGGACCTGCCCTGTCCTCGCCACTCTCTGGAGACGCGGGGGCCGTTTTCCTCCAGCACCTTCTCGTCCCTTCACTGCTCGGTTGTCGGATTGAGAACACCGTGGGGCTTTGTTAAGTGCAGGCTCTCAGCTCGGTTCCCTGCATTTTAGGAAGTTGTGTGAAATCCACAGGCCAGAGAGGCTGCAGGGACGCAGAGTCGCTGGGCCAAGTCGGTGCAGCGGCTCCCTCACCAGTGATTGGGCTTCCCGTGATCGGTGGCAGTCACAGCGGGACAGGGGTGAGGCAGTGACGGCCCAGCGTGCCCTCGGTGGTCCTCGGCCTCACGGCAGAAACGATGTCACAGCCCTGAGAGAGCCCACGCAGAGAGATCCCTTGCCGGGGATCAAGGAGCACGTGTTGGGACCCACATTTGAGCCCTGAAGCCTGTGGTTTTCTACTCTGCTGTATGACCGTGTCCAGCTAGAATCAGGGGAAATGACTGCCGTCGTGCTGGATAAGTTCTAGAGGGCAAACGCCACATCTGCTCATTTTTCTGGAGACGTAGCTGTGGTTTGGCTCCCCTTGGGGCCTCGGTCTGAGACTCTGTGCTCTGCACTTGGCCACGGCGTGACACACACCCGCCCTGTGCAGGTGCCGCACGCCGTCGCCTACCTGCTGTCCCCGTGGGATGTGTCTCCTGGTGGCCAGGGGTGCGGCCAGAGGACTGCCGATGGAGGACGGAATTCTAGGGGTTCCGGGGGTGGGGGGTGGGGGCTCTGGCCCCAGGAGGACGGCAGACCAGGACCAAGGAGACGCCGCTCGCTCCCAGCATGTGCCTGGAGGCGCTGGGTGATGTTGAGCCAAACTCGGCTGAAATGCGTAGA
Source organism: Panthera pardus (assembly GCF_024362965.1). Taxonomy (NCBI): domain Eukaryota; kingdom Metazoa; phylum Chordata; class Mammalia; order Carnivora; family Felidae; genus Panthera; species Panthera pardus. The sequence goes on from NW_026526991.1 coordinate 7,675,388, forward strand.
CTCACTAGACTCCTCGGTGAGGGGAGTCCTCCAGAAACGAGGAGTAATGACCCCACCGGTGGACGCTAGTGAACTTGAAGCGAGTTATCACACACGGTAACGCCTGAAAGTTTAGGTGTTATTGCCCTGGCCCGGTGTGCAAGTAAGACAGAACTTCTCCTGCACGGGGAGTCTGGGTGCTGCCCAGAAACCGAGGTGACACAGTTCTCCTGTCGAAGCTCTCCAGCTTCGTGTCTCAGTCTTTTTTGTTAATTTTTTTTACGTCTATTCATTTTTGAGAGAGAGAGAGACAGAGCATGAACGGGGGAGGGGCAGAGAGAGAGGGAGACACAGAATCGGAAGCAGGCTCCAGGCTCCGAGCCGTCAGCACAGCACAGAGCGGGGCTCGAACTCACTAACTGCAAGATCCTGACCTGAGCTGAAGTCGGACGCTCAGCCGACTGAGCCACCCAGGCGCCCCTCGTGTCTCAGTCTTAAAGAGTCCTGAATTGCACAAAGAGCTTTTGCCCCCGTGGGTTAATTCTCACAATCCTTACTGTGTTAGAAACTCAAATGGCGATAATTTGAACATATTTATTAGTTTATCCAAAAATAGCAACGATGAACGCGTTACATGCTGTTATAAGTAACGTATCTCTATGATGAACTAACGTTTTCACAATATAGCTATTTAGAGGACAGGCACTGTGTTTCTTTGTGGTAAGACTCTCTGTAACGTGACTGAAGACCGTGGCATTCTCACGTGTGCTTCCGTGCTCAGTCTGTTGTGATGTGTTGTTTTTGATGGGACTGTGTGAAAACAGCCCAGCCGCACACAGGCAGGTCGTTGGAGGAGGGAGAATTTTCATAGTCCTTTCCGACGACCGTGGACGTTTTCTCTTTAACGCTGTGACGCGGCTTGTCAGGTGGCAGCTTCCTAAGGTAACTGCCGTGTGACATCGGAAGCCACATCGGTGAACGTCTTGTACCAAGTTACGTTAAAATCCATCGGCCTGTCCTGCACTCTGAGCGGATGTTTTGCCCGCATGCGGTTCTGTGACATCAGACGTTGGCCATTTGGAGAAGGTCGGATGTCTGGGGTGTGCAGATCTGGACGCCGACACGCTCCCCCACATGGCGTCAGAAACTCCCGCTTGTTGTATTTACTGACGCCTTATGAGAAGAACCTGTTGAACACAGAGCAGCAGATAAAAGTTCTTCAAAATTCTGATTTGGGCTTAAAAGCTCAAATATTATTATCGGCAACACATACTGTAGATTGTTTTCGTTGAAGCGACAGTCTTTGTTCATTCTTGAGAAAATGTCTGCCAAAAACCCAAGTTTGAATAACCAGTTTGCCTGTTAGTCATTTTTTGCTAGTTAAAAAAAAAATGACGTTTCTTGAAAAATGTATCTAATTCAGCTCACAGCTCACATAATTGCATCAGGTGCTTTTTGGGGAAGAAGTCACCATTCTTTTGGTTTTCTGGTTCTTCCCGCTTTGCCACGTGGAGTTTGGAGAAGATGTTTACTCAAGGGTTGAGATTTGATGCGATTGATCATAAAATTAAGAACTTTTCCTACTTCATCAAGGACATCCTTAAATGAAATTGCCTTCTATTTATCTTTTTCACCGAGAGCTGTTAATTATTATTAACAGCAATAATAATTGCTGTTATTAGGAATGCGGCTTTGATCCCAGAGACCACTTGAAAGGGTCTCCGGGACCACGACACTTGGCTGGCCGCCCTGGAGAAACGCTGCCCGAGGGGCCACCCCGCCCTGTGGTTTTCCCGCAGAAAAGCCCCCTGAAGACCAGCTCACGATAGAGAAAGCACGAGACCCAGAAAGCGTGTGCCGTGCACACACACAGCTGGCACTGTGATTTGGAGGAGGGATGTACCCCAGGGACCTGACGTCGACAACAGCCATGGGAACAGAACCGAAACACGTGGAGCTTTCAAACAATGCACGTGAGGAATAAGGCTCCGAAGAAACAGATTTTAAAAAAGAGCCCAGCATGCGGGCGCCTGGGTGGCGCAGTCGGTTAAGCGTCCGACTTCAGCCAGGTCACGATCTCGCGGTCCGTGAGTTCGAGCCCCGCGTCGGGCTCTGGGCTGATGGCTCGGAGCCTGGAGCCTGTTTCCGATTCTGTGTCTCCCTCTCTCTCTGCCCCTCCCCGTTCATGCTCTGTCTCTCTCTGTCCCAAAAATAAAAATAAAAAAACGTTGAAAAAAAAATATTAAAAAAAAAAAAAAAAAAAAAAAAAAAGAGCCCAGCAGAACTTCCAGCAACCGAACTTGCCGTGGTTAATGTTCAAAATTCCGTAGATACAGCAGAAGAGAGGATTAGTTAATAGAATGACAAGGTGCTGGGGTGGGGGGGCAGTACTGAGAGAGGGCACGGATTTGGAGGAGAGGTTTGGGCACGAGAGAAGGAACAATAGTTCAGGAATGGGAAAACACGCTGCGGGAGCCTCCTCGGGTGGCTGGTGGTAGCCGGGAACTTTCCAGCTGGAGGAATTAAGGTACCGCATGGGGCACCTGGGTGGCGCAGTCAGTTAAGCGTCCGGCTTCAGCCAGGTCACGATCTCGCGGTCCGTGAGTTTCGAGCCCCGCGTCAGGCTCTGGGCTGATGGCTCGGAGCCTGGAGCCTGTTTCTGATTCTGTGTCTCCCTCTCTCTCTGCCCCTCCCCCGTTCATGCTCTGTCTCTCTCTGTCCCAAAAATAAATAAAAACGTTGAAAAAAAAAAAAATTTAAGGTACCGCACCTGGAGAAACGAGTGAGCCGCTAAACACGGGAGGTCAGAGAAGACATTACAGGATCAGCCGGCGACGGACAGGTGATTCGCTTGGGCGGACGGTTCGATGGGAAACAGGCCGCATCCGGAACAGCAGAGGCCACAATGAGGCGGGGCGTGTTTGGTGTCCTGGAGGAGAGTAGCTCTGAGGCCAGCTTGGATTTACGAGCGGGATCCAGCTCCATGCCACTTATGAGACCCTCACCTGAAACCTAGGATTACACGACGGCAGCAAGGAAGGGGTTGGGAGAAACACCACAGGTCAGCACTAACCAGGATAATAGCCAGCCAGGCAGTGGCGTAGCTCTTATGCAGCTATGAGATGAAATAGATTTTAAGGTGGGAAGCATTATTTGGGATAAAGAGCATCACTGCCGAGGGATAAGCGGATACATGTACCGGGGAAGACGCGATCCTGAACGTCCGCTTTGACAACATTTTGCGCGTGCGTGTATGTAACTGTATCTTGTGAGTATGTGCGTGGAGGGCCGGCGGGGAAGAGGAGAGGCGGAAATGTGTAAGGAGCGCTAGAAGACGCTGCCCGTGTCAGACGCTGTCTGAGTTGTTTGCATTTAACTGTTCGTTACCTCAGTTTCCCTGCGGCGTGTCTCTGAATGTCTCTCACGGTGGGACTGGTAAGTTGCAGAGTTGGGCTTCAGACCCTCGCAGCCTGGCGCCAGGTTTCCTGCCCCTCAGTGACTGGCAGGTCAAGCGGACGAGAATTTGAAAGATCACGGCATATTTGCGCCACGGACTTAATGGGTTGAGCTACTGGCCACGTGTGGAACATCATACCTCCACGCACAGCGAGCTCGCGTTCTGACAGCAGGCGTGGCACGTGAGAAAAATGGCCAGCTGGCTGTTACCACGGAGCACCGGGTGGGGAGATAGGCGCTCCTGCTGGGAGTGGACTCATCGGACTCCCTGGGGAACAGGAGAGCGGGCCCGAGTCCACGGCTGGGCAGCTGGGTCGGCTTTGGCAGCTCTGAGAAAGGCCCATCATTTGGTCGTCCCAGGTCATTTCCTGCTCACCCGTTTCTGACGGTTGGTGTCTTCCACTAGGTTTTGTTGAGAGCACGTTTTTTCGTTTGTTTGTTTTAAATGCTTATTTATTTTTGATAGTGTGAACAGGGGAGGGGTGGAGAGAGAGGGAGACACAGAGTGTGAAGCAGGCTCCGGGCTCCGAGCTGTCGGCACAGAGCCCGACGCGGGGCTCGAACCACAAACTGTGAGATCGTGACCTGAGCCGAAGTCGGACACCCAACCGACTGAGCGCCCCAGGCGCCCCGAGAGGACGTTGTTTTTATTGCGGGGCATTGGTGCTGGGAGAAGAGAAACACCCTCAGGGACGGTGTGTTGGGCCAGGTGGCGGCGGGACGGGCAGGGAGGGCTGGGCCAGGGGAGAGCGCCGGGCAGGCTCTGCAGGCCTCGTCCGCTGTGGTGCCGCCGTGAGCACCGTCAGTGGGGTGGGGGCGGTGGGGTTCCACGCTGCCTCCTTGGGGTCGCTGGGGAGTATCTGCGTGTTTCGGGGGTTGCTGTGACGGGGGGGTGCCACTGGCAGTTGGAGGGCAGGTATCAGGGTACTAACCGTCAGGCAGGGCACGAACAGTCCTGCCCGGGGAGGAACCTTCACAGTTACCCCATTAAGAGATGCGACGTGGAAAGAAGGCTGGGTTTACAGTCGGCACATCTGGGCAGATGTCTTCGGCTCGTGTGACCCGCTGGTTACTCTGATTGATGGTTTTGTCTCGAGAAGCGGACGCAGTTATGAGGCAATCCTCTGTCTGCTGGTGAAGCGGGTGGCTCGGATCCGCCCGGTGGAGCGTGCCGTGGGACGTTTCCACAGCGCGGGAGGGTGGCCCGGGCAGGCTGGGCGCAGACGGGGGTGCCACCGCGTGCCTCTTCTGTATCTTCTCGGCTTCAGTGGTGACTGTCCTCAGCGCTGGGACTGTCGCCGCGGGGTCCTTCCTCAGTCGTGCAGTGGCTGTGATTGTAAACGCCTTTTCGAGATCAGATGTTCTATTTAGGGAAACGCTCCATTTCATTCTCCTCCTCAGTTTCTCTTCTTCCACAGCCGGGCTTCTTTCTGCCCCTTTCTGCGTTGTTGCTCTTGGTGGGCCTTGTTCCCCGGGCGCGTGAGGCGGCCGGCCAGGGAGATCTGCTTTTCGAAAACAGTCTGGTGGGCCATTATTCCTTACAGTGGCTCCCCTGAGTGTGTTTCCAGCGGTCTTTGAGATCGGTGGCCAGGCGTGGGGGAGGCGTTTTTGGTGTGGCTCATAGGAGTCCGTCTGAGCCCCTCTGGGCCGATGGGCAACCTCTGTACGGGGGACTGCCTTCCGGCACGATGCGGTGTCCGTGCCCAGGGGCCGGTTCCGGACGTGGCTGTCTGCTGGCGGAAGCTGCTGGCGGGGCAACGCGGCCAGGGAGGCCTTCCCGGCTTTTGGGGGGATTCTCCTTGTGCTTTTACCCGTGTGTCTTTTTTTTTTTTTTAAGTTTTTAAAAAAAATGTTTTATTTATTTTTGAGAGAGAGAGCGTGTGTGCAAGCAGGGCAGGGGCAGAGAGAGATGGGAACAGAGGATCCAAAGCGGGCTCTGTGTGGACAGCAGTGAGTCTGATGCAGAGCTTGAACCTGCAGACTGTGAGATCATGACCTGAGCCGAAGTCAGATGCTTAATGGACTGAGCCACCCGGGCGCGCCCCCCCCCCCCCCCCCCCCCCCGCCGTGTTCCCATCTCACTAACAGCACCAGTACCGGGCTGTCGGGAGCTATTGCTTGTTGAATTACGGCTTCCCTGTTTGCCTCCCCTGGAGTCACACTATTACTCTTGGATTCATTACTTAACAGGACAGCTTTTTTGAGTAGAAAGGAACTGTTGCCTTTTATAATTAGTCATTTACATTTCATATCCTTGGGGAAGAATCATTCAATTCTGAGAACTGGTTGGTGGCACGGGGGAGTGATGGGGATGCTGGGGAGAGGGACCGCATTATCCTGGAACTTGTCGGAGAGAAGGCGGGGGAAGCCTGTCAGGGAAAGTGACGGCCCCAGGGGCTGCGGCGCATTCTGTCCCTCAGATGCAGCCATTGTGCGCCAGCTGTTGGCGGGAACACCAGCGAGGAGAAAAGGGACAGACATATCACGGGAAAACAGAGCGGGTACGGGGAGCCCTTGGAGAGCTTCATGCTCCAAGAAGGAGAGGGGCCCACGACCGGCTTGGAAGGTGGCCCAGGATCCTTAGAAATGAGCTTCGACAGCCAGAGCCCGGGGTGGCCAGAGGTCTGGGGACATTGTTCTTTCCCAGCTAAGCTCAATGGAAACCCCAGAAGCGAGGGGCTGGTCTGGTGCCTGGAAAGGTGGCCGAGGGGAAGGCGGTCCACTTGGCCCTGATTTGGTTCCATCTTCTCCCGGAAGGAGCGGCAGGGCCGTCATGCGGAAGGACGGAGAGGCGGGCCTCGTGCCCAGCCCCGTGGAGGGAGGAATGAAGAAGGCGGCCCTGGTCCACGTAGACGTGTTCCTGTCTCCAACACTAGATGAATCATGCTCCGTGTGGGGGAGAATCTTGAGAGATGGGATTTTAGAGCCCTCGCCGATAAAATTGAGAATTCTTGGCAACATTCTGGAAAGGGTTATTAAACAGAGAAGACTGTGTTGGTTACTGGGCTGCAGCAGAAGATTCATTAAGAATGAGTCATTGAGCAGCAAACAATTTAGAAATGAAAATTAAAAAAAAAATTCAATTCACAATAGCATTGAAAAATGTAAAATCTGTGTTGTTGCCTGAATGAATAGTTCATCCCTTTTAATTACCAAGTAGTGGTTCCCCGTTCGAAGAGATCCCGGCCTGTGTGTCGGTCCGCCTCTCGGTGCAGGCCGAGGCTGCTTCCGGCCTTTGGCTGATGCGAGTACACCTTCTGTGAACATTCATGGGCACATCTTCCTGCTTGGCGTGCGCTCCGTTTCTCTTGGGTCAGCGCCCAGGGGTAGGCTTGGCGGGTCATGCTGTGGGGGTGTACTTAGGACCCCCGGAGGGGGCCCTGCTGTCCCGCACACCCAGCAGCGGTACATGCGAGGTCGGGCCGCGCCTCTTCTCAGCAGCACCGTCCTTCTCTGGCTTCTCTGCGTGTGCTGGATGGCGGTCTTCTGTGAAGTTACGTGCGTGTACGGGGCGCCTGGCTGGCTCCGTCAGGGGAGCGTGGGACTCTTGATCATGGGGTCGTGGGTTCAAGCCTCACGTTGGGTGCAGAGATTGCTTAAAAATAAAATCTTAAAAAAAATTCTTTTTAAAAAAGATATGTATGTGTGTGTATAGAGAGTGGGGGGGGGGAAGTGGGAACGTATTTTCCCCAGGTTGGTGGTAGATCGCTCCTTTTTTTTTGAAAACGGTTTTTCATGATCGGAAAAATGTAATTTTGGCGAAGTCGAATTTATCATTTTTTTCTTCTTTGGTAATTGTTTTCTTTGTGTCCTAACTAAAAATCCTTCCCTACTCCCAGGATGCCAGGGTATTCTCCTAGGTTTTTCTTCCAGAAGCTTTATAATTTTTGGTTTGACTTCAAGGTTTATCATCTAACTTGACTTAATTTTTCTGTATGGTGTGAGGAAGGCATCAGAGTTTATTTTTAAAATGTAGGGTATCCTAGTTTCCTAGTTAACGTAGCACATTTGTTGAAAATAGTTTTCTTGTCCCCAAAATAGATTGCTTTAGTACTTTTTCTGCAAATCACATGATTGTGTAAGTGTGTGTGTATTTTTGGACACTCTTCCTGTTCCGTTCTGTTAATGGATCTTTATGCCAGTACATGCTGTCTTAATTACCATAGCTTTTCTCAAAGTCCAGTAGAGAAAGTCCTCCAACTTTGTTCTTTTTAAAATAAATTGTCACGCATATTTTTGCTCCTTTACATTTTTATATAAAGTTTACCGGTAGCCACTTCCTACCAAGAAAGCCTTAAAAAAGCAATAGAAGCTGGGGTTTGAATGGGATTATGTTGAATCTATATGTCAATTTTCCCAGAATTAATAGTATTAACTATATCGAGTCTCTTAACGTAGATAGACATGTTAAAATTTATCCTCACAAACATTTTGTGGTTTTCAGTGTATCTTGTTAAATTTGCTTCCAAATAGGTTGGGGTTTTTTTTTTTTTGTTTGTTTGTTTTTTTTTTGATGCTACTTTCAGTGGTAGAGCTTTGTTTGTCAATTTTGTTTTTCAGTTTTTGCTGCTAGTATAAACCAATACAATTGGTTTTGTAACCTGACATCCTTTTCTAGCTAGTATTGTTGCGTAACAAGTTGCTCCAAATTTCTTGACTTAAAGGAACTGATTTATTTTGCCCACAAGATGCTTTTGGTCAGGATTTCAGTTAGGGCATGGCATGTAGTGCTTACCCATGTGCCACAGTGTCTGGAGTCTCGGGTGGGAAGACTTGAAAGTCGGCACAAGTTGATCCCTGGGGGCTGGAATCACCCAAAGTCTCACCCATTTACGTGTGAGTATCTGGTACCTGGGCTTGGCAGGGGGGAGAGGGGGAGGCTTGATACAGGGGTGGCATGATCACATAATAAAAGAGCATGTGGGATAGGAGACACTGTCATGGTCACTTTTGGAAAATGTAATGTGCCACACCTTTCTGGTGATCTTGCTAAATTCACTTAGTCATTCTAGGAGCTTTTTTGGTAGATGCCTTAGGAGTTTCTCTGTTCACAACCATGTCATCTGCAAATAAAGAGAGTTTTACTTCTTTCTATATAACATACATGGGTTTTCTTTTTTTCCCTTTCTTGCCTTATTGCATTGTCAAGGTCCTCAAGTGATGAGAGCAAACTTTTTTACGTCCTCCCAGATACTGGTGGGGAGGGTGAAACATTCAGGCTCTCAGCATTAAGTCTGATGGTAGCTGTTGGCTTTTTGTGGATGCCCTTTTTTGGGTGGTTGCTGACAGTGCAAATTCCACAGACAAGGAGTCTATATTTTTAATAAGCACCCTGGTTTATTTGAGGAATACTGGTAAATAATGGAATAAGAGGTTGAGGACAGAATTCTTAAAATCTGATAGAAGAAGATGAGGACAACAGATTATAGTTTGCTCTGCTGAGTCTTTTAAATTATGAATTGGTATTTTGTCAAGTGCTTTTTCTTCTGTTGAGATGATCATGTAATTTTTTTGTTTATTCTGTTAATGTCGTAAAGGGCCCTAATTATTTTTTAATTATTAAGCCGACCTGTGTTCCTGAGACAAACCCCCCTTTGTCATATTAGCTTTTCTCTATGTCTCTGGATCTTCTTTGGTAATATATATTTAAAGATTTTTACATCCCTTTTCACAAGGAATATCGTTTTCTACTTTCTTCCCTTCTAATGTCTTTTTCTTTTTTCTAATTAAATTTTATTTTTTAATTAAAAATTTTTTAATGTTTATTTATTTTTGAGAGAGAGAGACAGAGTGTGAGCAGGGGAGGGTCAGAGAGAGAGGGAGACACAGATTCCAAAGTGGGCTCCAGGCTCCGTCCGAGCTGTCAGCACAAAGCCCGACGCGGGGCTTGAGTCCACGAACCGTGAGGTCGTGACCCGAGCTGAAGTTGGACACTTACCGACTGAGTCACCTGGGCACCCCCTCCTTTTTTTCCTTTAATTTTTTAAAATGTTTTATTTAAAAATAAATTTTATTTTTAAAAAATGTTTTATTTATTTAAAAAAACTTTTTTAATGTTTATTTATTTTTGAGAGAGAGAGAGAGAGCGAGCGAGAGAGAGAGCACAAGTTGGGGAGGGGCAGAGAGAGAGGGAGACACAGAATCCAAAGCAGGCTCCAGGCTCCAGGCTCCTAGCTGTCAACATAGACCCCAATGCGGGCTTGAACCCACAACTGCAAGATCATGACCTGAGTCGAAGTCAGTCGCTCAACCGACTGAGCCACCCAGGAGCCCCTTAAATGTTTTATTTATTTTTGAGAGAGAAAGAGAGACAGAGAGAGAGACAGAGAGAGAGTATGAGTGGGGGGAGGGCGGAAAGAGAGGGGAGACAGAGGATCCGAAGCAGGCTTTTGCGCTTGACAGCAGTGAGCCCACGTGGGGCTCGAACTCACGAACTACACGTCATGACCTACTGAGACACCCAGGCTCCCCATCTTTTTCTTTTTTAGCATTAGGGAAATGGTGGCCTCATGAAGTGTTTCTATAATTTCTGAAAGAGTTTGTGTAAGTTTGCTATTATTTCTCTTTTAAATATTTTATAGAATTCAACAGTGAAGCCATCTTGGCCTGGAACTTTCTTTGTGGGCAAGTTTTAACTATAAATTCAATTTCTGCTTTAGGTAGGGCTCAAGATTTTCTAGTTATTTTCTTGTCAATTTTGAAAATTTGTGTCTTTTAAGGAATGTGGTCATTTTAAAGAAATTGTCCTTAATTCTTTTTTTTTTTTAATTTTTTAAACATGTTTTTATTTTTGAGAGAGAGAGAGAGACAGAGCACAAGCAGGGGAGGGGCACAGAGAGGGAGACACAGAATCCGAAGCAGGCTCCAGGCTCTGAACTGTCAGCACAGAGTCCGACGTGGGGCTCAAACTCACATTGGGGTCATGATGTGAGGTTATGACCTGAGCCGACGTCGGACATGCCGACATCGGATGCCCAACTGACTGAGCCACCCAGGTGCCCCTATACTTCTTAATTCTTTTAATGTCTAGGGGAATTATGGTGCTATCTTTCATTCCTAGCGTTGATAATTAACTTTACTGCTACTTGTTTTGGGATCTGCCACATGGTATGCCTTGGTTAACGTTTCATGTGTCCTTGGAAAGAACTTGTGCTGTGCTTTGTTGGGGGGAGTTTCCGTAAATGTCAGTTGGGTCAGGTTGGTTGATAGTTAGTCTAGTCTTCTCTGCTTTTACTGATTTTCTGTTTACTTTTCCTATCCACTACTGAGTGAAGACTTTTGAAATTTCCAACTACAACGATTGATTTGTCTCTTCTTTAGTTTTTTCAGTTTTGCTTCACATTATTTGAATGTCATTTATTAGATACGCACACGTAGGATTAGGCTTTAGGTTTTCTTGATGAATTTGTATTTATTATTTTTGTTTATTGCTTAACCTTTTTTTTAAATGTTTATTTATTTTTGAGAGAGAGAGACAGAGTGTGAGTGGGTGAATGGCAGAGAGAGAGAGAGAGAGAGAGAGAGAGAGAGAGAGAGACAGAATCTGAAACAGGCTCCAGGCTCTGAACTCTCAGCACAGAACGCGATGTGGGGCTCAATCTCGGGAACAGCGAGATCATGACCTAGGCTGATGTCGGATGCTTAATGAAATGAACCACCAGGCACCCTGTTTATTATTTTTTTAAAAATGTTTTTATTTATCTTTGAGAGAGAGAGTGCACGCGTATGCACGCATCCACGGGTCGGGGTGGGGCAGACGGGGGGACAGAGGATCCCAAGCGGGCTCCACGCTGACAGCAGAGAGCCTGATGCAGGACTTGAACTCATGAACCGTGAGATCATGACCTGAGCTGAAGTCAGACACTTAACTGACTGAGCCACGCAGGTGCCCCTATTTTTGTTTATTGATATGAAATTCTCCTCATTGTTTCTGGTTGTGCTCCCTGTGCTGGAGCCCAGTCCCTCTGATATTAATACAGCCATTCTGCCATCCTTCGTCTTAGTCTTGGTGCGTCTTTCTTACCCTTTTGCTTGTGATCTACCGGCATCTTCTTGGTTAGAGTGCATTTCTTGTTCATTACTTACAGTTGGATTTGCTTCCTCTTTTTAAGTGTGTTTACATACGTTCATAGGATGTTTCCAGTGTAATTATCTGTATGGCTGGTGTGTAGGCTGCTATTCTGCTCTTTATTTTGTATTCATTTTTCTTACTTCCTCCTTTTTTCTACCTTCTTCTGGATGAATTGAGCATTTTTAAAAATTTGTAGACTTAAAAAAAAGTTAACGGACTTTATGTTTTAGAGCAGTTTCAGGTGTACAGAAATACCGAGCAGAAAGTACCGTTCCTGTGCACTCACCACCTCCTGACAGACACGGCTTCTCCTAGTATTAACGTCTTGCATTAGGGTGATGTGCTTGGTACAGCTGATAAGCCAGTGCTGCTTTATCATTATTAGCTAAAGTCCAGAGTTTACGTCAGGGTTCTCTCTTGGTGGTGGACATTCTGTGGGTTTGGATGAATGTCTAATGGCACGTGTCCACCATTACAGTATCACATAGAGTGGTTTCTGTGCCTTAAAAATCCCCTGTGCTCCAGCCCTTCACCCTCTCTTCCTCTCAGACCCTTGACGACCGCTGCCCTTTTTACTGGCTCCGTGGTTTTGGCAGAATGCCAGCCAGTGGCTGAAGGCGGGCATTTACCATCTTCCCCGTTTTCGGAGTGGCTGGCAGTGGGAGCACTGGCCGCCGTGTCTGGGCTGTGGGAGGGAGCCACATCTTCACCACCGTCCTGTGACCGGTGTCACCGTGGAAGGGTGGGTCCAGGTTCTTGAGGTACAGTGATGACTCATTTAACATCCCTAGCGCCTTATGAAGGGGCCCTTCCTCTCTCATTTGTAGATGAGAAAACCGGAGACCAGAGGAATTAAGGTCGCAGGAACCAAGGGGGGAGTTGGCCTCACATACTGGACGACGCCCCTCCACCTGAGTGTGGTCTCCCGGGGCGCTCCGTCCTTGCCCTCGTCCTTCCCCCCCCTCTTCTCGGAGTGTGTAATGAGGACACGGAGGGTGTAAGTTTCAGCAGCGCCTCTAAGCTTGCAGGGACAGCTAATGTGATAGATGACATAATCAAGATTCAGAATGAGTGCAGCTGCCTGGAATGCCACCCGAGAACCAATCAAGTGAGCGAGCGCAGAGCAATAAATGAAAAGCCCCACGTTCAAGTTCAAAAACCCAACCAGTTGTGCGGGTCGTTGAAAGCAGTTTGGATACTTCGGGGGGCCTGCGTCCAGTGAGGGGCCCTGGTCGTCCTTTGGCCTGGATCAGGGCGGTGGTCTCACACCCGACACCCCCACGTCCGCTCTGCCCCTCGCAGCCACAGGCGTCTTCCAGAATGCGGATCTGGTAACCGCGGTCCTCCCCATGTCTGGGTCCCTACCTTTGTTCCACAGCTCTGCTCCCACGTGGTCTCCCAGCCTCGGAATGGTCGTCTCCTGCCTCACCACAGCCTCCCCTCTGCCCCTCCAGCTGTACTGGCTGTCATATAATGAGGACTCCTTGGTCCCCTCCTGGGAGGGTGCCCTGCTCTCGGCTGCTGCCAGGGCCGTCCTGCACCCTGCTCCCTTCTTTCTGCATCTCTGCTCAGGCCTCACCGTCCGCCTGGCCCCCAGGAGAGGCTCCCTGTTCTGCGCTGTGATGGCAGGAGGGACTTCCCGGATCACAGTGAGCCCGTCACATGCGCTCGCATGGCCTCTGTGACGATCATTTGCTTGACTCTTCTCTCTCTGTGAACAGAAGGGCCCTGTTTTTCTCCCCGACTGTGTCTCCCCAAAGACCACCCGGAGGTTCACTGCCTCCCGGGACTCAGTACATAGGACTCAGGGCCCGGCTTCCTTCCAGGGCCAGCATGTAGAGCAGAGCCAGCCAAGCGGGGGGTGGGGGGGGGGGCACGGAGGCAACAGGGGTAAGCTTCCTCGTGGCCTGCCCTGGTGGAGGTTAACGCCCCCGGCGGCGAGTCCTGGCGGCAGGTGTGAAATGTCCTCCAGGGAGCTTGTCAGAGACTCCGTGCAGGCTTCTCTTGAGAGCTCGTCACCTGCACACCCTCTGCCTGGCATTTTTCAGAATTCCAGACTCTGGAAGGAACGCAGTTCAGCATAAGCTACACTGCCAGTTGAGGCACCCTGGGCGTTTCTTCCTTGTTAGGGAATGATGGGAACACTCCCGAAACACTCAGGCACCAGCCGAGGGAGGGAAGGCTGGCCTTGCACACAAGCCTGTCTGAGGACTGCAGTCCCATCTGTGCCGGGACTCGGCGTGTCGCCTGGCCCACGGCAGGATGCAGTAAGTGGTTCCTGGGGCAATGAAGGCGCCTACAGTCCGACACCGTGGGGCCGTGTATCGGATGCTGCATCCTTGCGGTAACCGGGGTGACGTCCCGATGGGCGAGCGCCGAGCGTGGCTGTGGCTGCCACATTTGCTGTCTCACCTGTGTGCTGCCAGGGCCCCCGTGGGACACTTTGTCCGAGGCTGTGCCAGATGGCCTGGGGGCGCCAGTAAGAGGTGAAGGTCACAGAAGTCTTTCAGGCGGGTGTTTGGGGAAAGGGCTTGCCGAGTTGTTTGGGGGCAGGTCCAGGGGGGTGAGGAGGGTGACATGGTTTCAGAGTAAGAGGGAAGCCAAGTTCTGGGAGGCGGACCTGGAGGCGGGGCTCTGGAGGCGGGCCAGGAGGCGGGGTTCTGGAGGCGGACCAGGAGGAGGGACTCTGGAGGCGGGGCTCTGGAGGCGGGGCTCTGGAGGCGGCCAGGAGGTGGGGTTCTGGAGGCGGGGCTCTGGAGGCGGGGCTCTGGAGATGGGCCAGGAGGCGGGGCTCAGGAGGCGGGCCTGGAGGCAGGCCAGGAGGCGGGGCTGGTCCAGGGCACAGCCCCTGTCAGGTGCAGGCGGGGTTCCTAGCGCCCCTGGAGCTGCGTGCCTCAGTAGGTGGGTGCTGTTGGTCCTTCCAGCTGAGCCCCTGTGAATTTAATTTTCAGCTCTTCCCTGAAGTGCTCCTTCAAAACATGCTATTCTCCTTTTCTCCTGAAGAGCACAGGAAGTGCTATTTGTTATTGCCAGAGTGTGAGGTGGAAGGTAGCAGCAGATGCGAGGCCCCCCCCGTGTGCGCCTGCTTTGATGGTTTCTTGCGAACGCATACTTTTCCCCCTGTAAACATTCCCCAAGAGGTCACTGTATTCCTCAGACCTTTCTTCCTCCCGCCAGTAAGTTTTGTGTATTGTATTCTTTTTGAAAGACATAGAATCAGATCTCAGTTTGGAAGGGTATGAATGTTTGCTTTTTGTGAAGGGAGTGATATTATTGCTGTTCACGTTTCTATCAATGTGTAGCATCTCGTGTGCCCGTTCACCGCGTCACTTAGCAGATGTGTTCTGCACAAAGTGCGTGTGCAGGTGTGTGTTTGGACCGGGTGCTGGGGGTGGTGTCCTGGCCTTGAGCAGGCAGAACCCGGGGTCTGATCAGAGGCTCTTTTCCTGTGGGGTCTTGGGCCGTGGGCACCCCCCCGGGAGGGCATGAGTGCCACGTGCCTCCCAGAGGGGCTGTTACTAGGGTCGCAGAATATTCCTCTCCCCGTACACCTGGACAAGCCTTCAAAGGCTGCCTGGCTGCTGAGTGGGGCCATCCACAGCCTGGGCCCCCTCCGCTGACCCATGTGGTCTCCTCGCTGGGCGCTGCCCTCCGAGCTCCATCTTGTCATCAGGGTCAGAGCCTGTCTGAAGGCCGGTCTTCTCTGCCTGTGACTCAGATCCAGAATGCCAAGCCCCTGCCCCATCAGTCTTTTCTGGTCCTTTTAAAATACAGATTTTTTTTTTTTTTTTTTTTTAATTTTAAAGGCTCTCAGCCGTTCTTCTTTTCACGTTGTTTGGATTTCCAAGAAAACCTATCTTCCCTACCTGGGTTTTGAACAAATTGAGAAATAAAACAAAATAGTGGCAGATGGAGACTGAGGAATACCTTTTATTTCTTCTAAATGAGAATCTTGAAATCCTATCTCAGTGTGAGAGCCAAATAAACTGGCCGACTGAATCCCAGGCTTACTCAGGCTTACCCACCCCGTCGGAGCCGACCGCCCACGCGGTAGAGCCACCCTGGGGCGCCGAGTGGAGAGCTTTCCTGGGGAGCAGCCTTCCTGGGGGATTAGCTGGCTCTGAGCGGTGGAAGGAGGGCTGAGCCCACAGCCTGTCTATTCTGCTGGGCTTGGCTGCCGGGCTTAGCAGTTGAGAAGTTGCCTCTTTGCAGCGAGCGTTCTGGGGATAGAGACCGTGCAGGAGTGGCTGCGGCTGAATTCCCCGGAGGAGGGGAGGAAGTCCACGGCCCGGCCCGTGAGGACGCGCCAGCTCGAAGTGAAGCTCCTGCACCTTCGACTGTTCTCCTGGGACCCCTGGGGGAGGGTGTTGGAATGTGCCCTTGATGACTCTGGAATTTGCCAGAACTGAGCGTTAATGAAATGATCCGCAAGGCGTCAGAGTCACTCTGCAGTTTCTTCCTCATCCTGAACCATACCCAGGTCTGCTGTTGGCACCGGCTCATCAGAAGTTCTGCTGGGCAGTCGGATGACAGCCTATAGACTTCCAACCAGGCAGTGCGCTCCAAGTTTGAATATAAATCTCCTTCTGTTATCCAGTTTCCAGGGAGAAATGAAGTCTCGAAGGCTACCCTTTGCAAAAGCTCAAGTCCAAGCCCCAAATTTCTTTTCCCTGTTACGCTCTGTCCTTAATGGGTGTTGCTGCGTCGGGACGTGCACGGCTCCTTCAGGCCCAGGAGTCCTGCCCATTAAACGGGAGTCCCTGACAGGCCTCACTTCTCCAGAGCTCAGGGTTTAGCAGGACACACAGGCCTGTCACCAGATCTTGGAGACGGTCATGCCAGGCACCCGAGGGGCCCCCTCGGGAGCGCCCGTGTTTTGTGCCTCGGTGTTGCTCTGGGTTAGGTCGGTGCACGCAACTCTTCCTGGTCTTGCCCTCGCAGAGATGCCCCGGCTTGGAGCCTGGAGCCTGTCACTCGAAATCCACTTGGGGGACATCGCCTGGTGAGCGATCAGGGCCGACTCTGTCCATTTTCCATGTTCGTGGGGAAAAAACCCTCACTGCCTTGTAGGCACTTTTTTTTTTTTTAGAGAGAGAGAGAGAGAGAGAGAGAGAGCGTGAGCAGGGGAGAGGGGCAGAGGGAGAGGAAGAGAGTCCTAAGCAGGCTCCACGCTCAGTGCAGAGCCCAGTGTGGGGCTTGAACTCACGACCCTGGGATCATGACTTCAGCCCATATCAAGAGTCAGACGCTTAACCAACCGAGCCCCGAGGCGCCCTTCATCCTTTTATTTCAGTGGGTCCCTGGGGCCCCAGTAAAAAACATCGTCCAAACCTCCCGTATCCATTTCCTGTTGCTGCTGTAACAAATCACCACAGGTTTAGTGGCTTAAAAACAACACAGGTTATTTATTATCTCGTGGTTCTGGAGGCCAGGGTTCTGATGTGTGTCTCTTGGGGCTAAACCAAGGTGTGGGCCGGGCTGCATCCTTCCCAGAGGCTCCAGGGAGAACTCATAACCTTGGCTTTTCCCAGCCGGCACCCTTGGCTCTGGCCCCTTTCTCCATCTTCAGAGCTGCCATGGCGGGTCGAGTCTTTCTTGTGCTCACACAAACTCTCCTCCTCCCCTTCTACTTGTCAGGACCCCATGACCACAGTGGGATAACTCCTCATGGTCAGTGGATCCACACCTCCGTGCCCTTTGGCCGGCTCTGGACATGGACCTCTTTGGGGTTGTCTCTGCCTTGCCTGTGTGTCCCCGTGTGAACGCTTGTGCCTGTGGGAGCCCAGTGGCTCTTCGGAGGGTGACCGGAGGCTGGCTGGGGCCCCGTCCTTGTTTCTCGCGCCTCTGGTGCCTTGGACCCGCCAGCCTTTTCCCCTGACCTGGTTTCCTGATCAGGAAGGCCTAGAAGGCAGCATTATTCTCACGGTATGGATGACAAAACGAGCCCGGAGAGGGGATGTCGCTTGCCAAGGCCGCACAGCTCCTGAGTAGTAGAGCAGGGCTCCCTTTCCAGATCCGTCTGACCGAGGACTTGTCCCACTCGATGCCTTCACCTTCTTCACCCGGCTTCACTAAGAATGGTCTCGCACTCACACTCTCCTCTTGCAGTGGCCGTGTCATTGGCCCTTGGACTGTGGGCATGACGCCAGCACCGTCGGTACCAGCCCGGCCACCGTTCCGCACCTGCTCCTGCGACGACACCGAGTCCCTCCTGCCCGTGCGCCAGCCAGGCAGCGGCACCCAGCATGCACTTCTCAGGGAGCCTGTTTGTTCACTGTGGGTTTTGTTTAATGTTTACTTATTTTTGAGAGAGACAGACAGAAAGACAGAGCTTGAGCAGGGGAGGGGTAGAGAGGGGGGGAGACACAGAATCCGAAGCAGGCTTCAAGCTCCGAGCTGTCAGCACAGAGCCTGACACGGGGCTCGAACCCACAAACCGCGAGATCATGACCTGAGCCGAAGTCGTCCGCTTAAGTTAGACTGAGCCACCCAGGCGCACCCCTCCCCGCCCCCCCCCACCCCGTTTGTTCACTTTAAATGTAAACATCTGCGTTTACATAAAGAGATGCTCCAGTGAATACCCCTGAGATGGGTGTGCCCACCCTCTGATGTCAGGAAGGGGCTGGACCCCACCTCGAACCGGATTGCGCTGTGTGTTGGCCTTGTGACGCGGTCTGGTGTGTAACACATGAGTCTAGTTGGGGAACTCGTTCTGCTGTGAAAGTGTTCACCTTTGCTCCACTGCCTTTTCCCCCTCGGAACGTGTGTTTTATTTTCTACCCATATGACAGCCGCTGTTATTTTCCCCGTAGGACAACTATACCTTTGCCCAGCCTGGGATTCAAATGAAGGTGAAAATGTTGGAAGAGCTGGTGAGCCGGATTGACGGTAAGCCCACTTCCTGAGCACCCACCTCCCTGAGGGCCATGCGGGGTGGGGCGGGGGCGGGGGGAGGTGGGCGCGAGTCTTGGGGCTCGGGCTTGGCCCCCCGGCCCGGGTGATGCTGTCCTCACTCAGCCCGTGGGGCCCGGCTCCCCCAGGGCAGGGCTGGGCATTCTTCTGGGCCAGAGCCTCT
This sequence comes from Panthera pardus, assembly GCF_024362965.1. Taxonomy (NCBI): domain Eukaryota; kingdom Metazoa; phylum Chordata; class Mammalia; order Carnivora; family Felidae; genus Panthera; species Panthera pardus. The sequence goes on from NW_026526991.1 coordinate 7,693,969, forward strand.
CCCTTCCCATGATTAAGGCGACGTAATCAGAATTCAGTGCAGGCACTTTGCAGGGAATAATGAGCGCGTACCAGAAGCGGGCAGATCTCACTCCTTATTAAGCCCGATGATTGTCATAATCTGGGCGACAGCATGGTTGTTTATGGCTGTCCTTTGGCACTCTGTTCCCTGCCTTTGTGCATCATTTTGCTACCAAGGATGCTGGCATAATTTCTCCATGGAATCCAATTAATTACCGAGTCTGGAAGGAACATCTTTAATATTATGGAAAAATTACAGTGTGTGCTCGGCCGTTTTAGATTATGTTTTCATATTTAAGTGGGGGCTTTGAAATACTTTTTACGTTCATTCTTTAAATAATTTCCCCTATACATCATAGGGGAACTGCCTGTGATACTGCAGCAGCAGAGTTTAATGAAATGAAAGTTGGGAGATAATGCCTGCCCATCCCGGGCATATTCTCCTGACAGCTTGTTACATTAACGAACAGAGCATTAATGAAGTGATACCGAGCAGAACCGGGCGTGGATTTGTGACGCCAGCCGGTCAGCGGTGAGGTACAGAGAAGAGAAAGGCTCTTTCATGAAGAGCCTCACGTGAGCTTTGCAGGTGACTTCACCGAATGTGTCGAGAGATCGTACTGTGCTTAGGATGTGATGGGGTGGTGGGCGTTCCAGCCATCGCCCCCGGAAAGGCACTCGGTTTGGGGAACTGTTGGATGACATTATAAAATGGGGTCATACAAGTTACAAACTCCATTCTGTTCCTTGGTTGAATCTGATTTTTGACGATGGATCTAATGGTTATTACCCGATTTCCATACGATGAAGTTTTTCACGGTTCTTCCAATGATACTTTATTGATTCAGTATATTTAGCTGCTTTCCAACCTGTCTGTTCAAAATACTGTTTCCTGCTTCCGTAACTGCACTCACTCTTAACCGTGTGACGAGATCTCTGCGAGGTGGCTGGGTTTTCCCCACCAGCAACTTCCCGGCTGCCCCCAGTCTCCTTACGTTCTTGGAAACAGGATTTGCAGTGGATGTGAATTGCACATCCTTAGCAGCTTCTTCTCTTCTTGTGTCCCTCGGAAGCGTATTTTATGCTTTCCTGGAAGTTGGAAGGTTGTATTTAGTGTTCATCTGTTCCCGTGCTGCAGTTTGGGGAGACACTCGGATTGATTTTTCTCCGTCGCTGTGGTTTAGAAAGAGGCCCGTTGCAGATTTTCTGGAAGATTGTTTGAGAGAGCAGCAACGGTGACCAAAGGAATCCCAACCAAAGGTGTACTTTTTCATTAATCACATTTTTCAGCATAATTTCCGAGGAGGGCACTTGATCCAGCGGTTTTTTTGTTTAAAGGATCAGTTCTTCATGACAGAGAAGATTTGTTTACATAGTAGGTAACACCCTGTAGCCTATCTGCAACTGTTGCTCTGATGAAACCTGAAATCCCCAGATGACCTGTAGATACCCAGGCTTTCCAAGCAGGAAGTGCACATGGTTGGCAGAGGTCGGGCCCTCTGGCCGGTGGGCACCAGGACCCTCACAACTGCTCGGGAGGAGAACCTGCCAGCCTCAGCTGCGTGAAGGTCACCCTCCCCCCGTTTCATTGCTCACCTCTTAGAGAGAGAAATTGTGGACTTGGAACTTTTGCAGGGACTGTAAAGATTTTATGAAGGGCAGGATGTGTTAGGAAGGCAAAATTGCTTTAAAAAAAAAAGCTAATGCCTCATTTCTGCATTTTGGGGAAAGGACGGTGTTTATTTCAGAACTTTTTGGCACTTTGGTGAAGGAGCACACCTACATGGGCTGGTTGATTAAGAAGGTGAAGTTAATTACACGGATAAAACTGGAAAATTCACATTCACCCGGTGGCGGTGGGCCAGACGATTTCAGCCAAGCTGCCCACTGCACAAACTGGAGAGGATTTGTTTTAAAGCTAGCAAACAAACGGGGAAACAAGAAAGAAAAGAAGGAAGGAAAGAGAAAGAAAGAAAGAAGAAAGAAAGAAAGAAAGAAAGAAAGAAAGAAAGAAAGAAAGAGAAAGAACATAAAGGAAACGTTTCTCAAAAGCATTGAACTGCCAACAAAAAGACAAAACTTGCTGGCTACATTCTAAGAGAATTCTGGAGCCCGGAGAGATGAGCCCAGCACTGAAGGCTGCTGTTATTCTGGGGGCATCTGCTAATCTGGAAAAATAGTCCCGGCTGGAGTTGTTCCTTTGATATCTCCTACAGTGAGTGAGTTCAACCCAAACCCTAGCTACCCAGGACAGAGAATATGAGAAATGCCTGTAACTGTTCTGGGACCAAGCAGAGGGGCCATGAGGGGAAAATTGGAATCGGTTCTCATACAGTCTCGTAATCTTGGTTCACGTCACCTGGGAGGACCAGGGTTGTTTGAACCTCAATCACGGTACTTCTCTATGGAGGACTCACAGTGCCTAAGAGAAGCGAGGCAAACTCTTTCCTGGAGCAAGGTCCCAGAACTGAATTCTTTCAAATAATATGATGTGCGTCCAATCAAAGCTTATCACCTATTCGAAACTCCTTAAGTAAGTCCAAGTAGAAACAACAGGTAACAGAAACTGGTCCACAAAAAAGGTTGTGCTTTTGTAATTCTTAGGCATATACCATGAAACCGTTATCCTTACTCTGTACAAAGAAATAAAATCAAGTAAGCTTGAAAGCTTGAAAGTGTCTGCAGGGGAATAGGAAACTGTATAATTTTGTCCGAGAGACTTGAAAAATGACCAAATAGGATTTCTGGAATTGCAAATGTGATAATCAAATTAAAAGCTTAGTGGTTAGAAACAGATAAAGAGAACATTAGTGAACTGGAAGGTGGTTGGAAGGAAATAGCCATAATAAAACCCGGAGGGTAAGAATATGGAAATCACAGAAGGCAGGAGATGTAGAGGGTGTGGGCAGGAAGCCTGATGTACATTTGTTTGGAGACACAGGGGGAGAAGAGAGAGAATGAGTAAGACTTTGAAGAGATGGTAAGTTGAGATATTTTCCAAAAGTACCGAAATGCACCAGTTCACAGACTTAAGAGACCAGTGGATCCAGAGGAGAATTACTAACGGGAAAACTGCATCCTCATGAAGTTTAATGAAACTAAAGACAAAGTTGTATCTGGAGAAAAGTTATTTTCTAAGAACGGCTATTTGAAAACTGACTTCTCAACAAAGATATGAGAAGATAGCCTCAACGTGCTTCAAGAATGTAACTCTAGAGTCTTCATCCAGCCAGAATATCTGTCAGGAGTGAATGGGGAATTCCAGAAGGCCACCTGCCTGCGCTGTTTTGCGCTACCTCTGAGAAACCGTGCAAATCAACACGCGCAGCAAATAAAAGCACACACAAGCTACTCTTGCAGCAGAAGTAGAACTCAGATCCCCTGTAAGTGGGTAAATCATCGTCCAACCCCAGCCTGTGGGGAGGGGCAGGTGGTCAGTGCGAGAAGTCTCTGGACAAAGGAGAGGGTTATGGCACCTCAGGAGAAAAAGAACCACCGTGCCCTCTGCTTCTCCGGGACGATTAGATGTGAACTCTCACACACGGTGTACGAGTGCACGGCCTGGCTCCAGAGGTGCATCGAGAACGCACATTGGCCAAGCCTCTAAAAATCCGGGTTGGGCGGAAGCCGAATGTCACCGTTACGGTCACGACAGGCTCACCGATACCTTGTGAACAAACAGCCTGTACATCTCAGCAGCCTAAACAGTGAGCGCATCCCTTGTGGCTTGGCCGGAGGTCCCGCGTTATTTTCACTCTGGCACTCAGGCTGAGGCTCAGCTGCCATCAGGAGTGTTCCGCCCAGTTCCCGTGATGGAAGGAAAAGCATTCTGGGGAGGACTCACAGGTGCTTAACGCTTCCGGCAGTAAGTGGTTCCTACAGCTGTGCTGTGTCTCGTTGGCCGAACCAAGTCATGTGCTGTGACAAAAGTCAGGGGCAGAGGGAAGCGGAGAGCCCAGTGCCATGGTGGACAGAGACGCGCGTGCACCAGCACAGACGTGCCCACGGGCAGGAGCACGTGCCCTCAGCGTGTCTGTTCCCTGCTTACCACGTGATGTTTGTACGTAAAAGCATAAGTTCACGCCAATTATTTAGAAACTTGCTGCTGTAATAACGAACAGAGGTTAACACTTGTGCAGCGAGAATCTCAGCACGCGAAGCACCTTCGGGGATTTTTGCCCCACCTCACACCTAGCATGTACGTGTGTTTGAAAGAAATGTCACATTTTTGCGGCATATTCAGATGATGTGCCTTGTGCGTTTATTGTCCTTATGTCCATTACCTCTGATGGCAACTTGCGAGAGCCCACGATCTCCAGTGAACCCCAAGTTCGGCCTCTGCGCCCTTCCAAAGGCTGCATTCAGAGCCCTGTGGCCGAAACCTGGGGGCAGCCGCACCGCGGGCTTTGTTGTCATGCATCTTTGTGTTGTAAGATGATATAAGTTGTTTTTAATGTTTATTCACTTCTGAGTGAGAGAACACAAGCGGGTAAGCAGCAGAGAGAGAGAGAGAGAGAGGGAGAGGGAGACACAGAATCCGAAGCAGGCTCCGAGCTGTCAGCACAGAGCCTGACAAGAGGCTGGAACCACAAACTGTGAGATCATGACCTGAGCCAAAGTCGGCCGCTTAACCGACTGAGCCACCCAGGTGCCCCTGTCATAAGATGATATAAATGAAATCCTTGCCACATCTTTTGTTTAAAAATCTAAGGGAGAGCCTATGTCATTATTACAAAAGGAATATTTCGAGATACACAGCATTAGCAGGTTCTGGGTATGTCCGTGTTTGTTTTTTTCAGAAGACTTAAAATCAGATCCTAGAGAATTGCTTCATAGATTAGTGTCCCGTGGGGTGCAAAATGGGCACAGAAAGGGAAGCCAGGGGATCGTTCCTGGTGATGAGCTGGCCTTAGGACAGAGCCGGGACTGTCATCTGCCCTCCTGACGGCCCAGAACTCCTTGCTGTCCCCGGGGCCCTGGGTCTGCTCGGCTCTGCTCCGAAATTGTTTCCAGAGACAATAAACCCAAGAGGCCCCAGTGGGCCAGAAGGAGGAGAGAAATCTGGTCGTCATTCAGCCAGTCTGAGCCAAGATCTTCGGCAGATGTCGGGCCAGAGATTTCCATCTTTGGCGTTAGGCCTGTCTCCAGGCTGCTCGGGAAGGCCAGAGCCAGCCACCAGAAATGGCCCCGCTCTCGGCATTCTGATCCAGACCATGCCTTCTTTCCTTTGGTGAAAAACAGATAAATCCTTCCTCCTACCTGGTCTCAGCAGTGCCAGATTGAGCACGTGAAAGTAAGCGCCCGGGTAAATTTGAATTTCACATAAATAATACCTTTTTTAGCATAAGCACGACACCCACTGAAATTCAGATTTCACTGGGCCGCCGGTATCTCCCCGGGCAGCTCTATGCCAGCTGAGCTCAGCGCGGGGCCACATCAGATCGAGACCCGGTCCCGAGCCCCGGGCTGCCTGTGCGGCTGGGGTCACTGGTGGTGGTGAGAAATCCTGCCTTACACAGGCTATCTGGGCTATCTGAAATTAAAGATACATGCGTGTACCCGCACACACGCCCTCACACGTACACACCTACGTCTCCCCCGGGTGTGGTTCCTTCCTGACGTGGTTACTGTGTCAGTACTTTCCGGGTTTCTCTGGAGCCCCGCTGATGCTCAGCACACGTCCCCGTTGCCCGCCGTGTCAGAGCAGGGCCCGCTTTGTCCTCCACCAGGAATCGTCCCCTGAGCCGTAAGCCGCCGCGCTCGCTGGACTTGACGCTGCAGATGTGCTGATGCCACCGGCCGCTGGGCGGTTTTCACACGCAGTTGTTCTCCTCCGTTAGGTTCGGTCAGTTTCTGACCCCGAATTGTGATTCTCTGACAGGCTGATCTAGGAGCCCTGGACCGCCCCGTGAGTGAGCCCACCGTCGCGCAGGGGCTCACTGCCCTGGGGGTGCCGGGGTTTTCCTGTGCGGTCACTGTGGACGTGACCTTTTGAGATCCGCTGGCCCAGGGCTGTGCAGGACGCGTGCCGTGTTGACCCTTGTCAGTCGAGTACAGGTGGTCTCGGGGGAGGCCCGGCCTCTCCGCCTTGAGTCGCTCAACCGGATTTGCCCTTCGTCCCTGCTGCCGCGATGTTCTGCCGGGAACAGCAGCTGGATGTCCAGGCGCGGCTTCCAGACCCTTCACAGGATGAACCAGCCCCCCTCCTCCAGCAGCTCCAGGCCGGCCCAGGCGGACCCTTTGCTTTCCGTCAGTCAGTGCACGTGGTCCCAGCTTCCGCTCCGCTCCTGGCTCTCGTCGTGGCCTTTGCCTGAAACCGTCTTCTCCCCCTGCAGCTTCTGTCTCCCGCAGCCAGGGTCCTAGCACTCCCTCTGAGCACCACGCACACAGAAAGCGGCCGCAGGAGACGGAAGGAGTTTGCTGCGTGGAGGGGGGTAGCCGGTGTGGAGCGAGTGCCAGACGGGACTTCAGGGAGCCGAGAGTAGGGCAGGTGACCAGTGCCCGGAGCCGGAGATCGTGGGGTGCAGCCTGGGAAGCACTTTGTGAATCGTGTGCTCGGTGACCCCACGTGCCTGTCATGGAGGGGAGTCTGCAGGAGGCCCCCCCCCCCCCCCCCCCCCTTGGGCCGGAGCCTGGAAAATGTTGCTGACGGTCCCGGGAAGAGGCCATACCAGCCCAGGCCCAGGGCAGGCCTGAGCTCCTGGGTCCTACAGAATTTTCTCCTGTGGGTGCCTTCAGGTTTTGATCTGTCACTGAGTATTCCGAAGTGTGCCAGCACTGTGCCACCACCAGCCTGCTGTGCACAGGGCACTCCTGGGTGTGTGGACCGTGTGTCCAGAGCTCTCTGCAAGGTGTTCGTGCTGTGGCATGGGGGTTGCATGCTCCTGGTGGCAGTGGCCAAGTGTCAGAGGACAGGCATGTTGTGTGAGCATGAGGGAGAGGCAGAGGGTCCCTGCCCCTTCCTCTTCAGATTCCAGCCAGAGGGACCGGAGACCAATGGCCAGCAGGGTGTGGCTTTGTGAAAGGGGCCTTGGTCACTCCCGCAGTGGCTCCCCCACAGTGTTGGCCTGGGGACCCTGCCTGGGGCCTCTGCCTGGGGCCTGAGCCGGGATGGGTCTTCTCATCCTTTCCTTGGATCTCCTGTGGCCGGTTGGCATGGGGGCTGGTCTGTAAAGCAGACCCCGTGCCCATTTGACCGGTCCGCTCCCACAGAGGGTCTCGGCACCTCACCTGGTCGGAAGCTGCAGCAAGGAGGGGGCCCGGATGGGCCGGGGTGGGGCGCGAGTCTGCAGGCCTGAGCCTAGAAGGCAGCCTGTCCTCCTGCCGGGGGCTTCCTGCATGAGAGCGGGAGCAGGGCGAGCCCTGGCGCTCTGAGTGGCCCGTCCCTGCTGTGGGCACACGGAAGCCCTTTGTTCGGGGCGTGGTTTTCGGTGTTTGGAGAGGAGCAGGCAAGCTGGGGCACGTGAGTGGGCGCATCCCCGGGGGTGAGCAGGCACACACGTCTTGGGGGGGTGGCATGCGGGCACACACCGAGTGGGCAGGTGGGCACACCCCCGGGGGGGCAGGCTGACCTCCAGCTGCAGGGTTGGACGAAAATTAGGTCCCACAGTTTTGGTCCCCCGGCGAGGGGCAGATGCTGGTCCCGAGCAGCGTGGGAGGCCGGTGAGAGGCCTGCGGGTTAGAACAGGAAGATGGGAGAGCCCCGTTGGGGCTTCTGGGAAAGAATGCTTGACCACCCCGGGTCCTCCTGACCGCTGGTTAGCAAGTGTGTGCCCTTGGCGGCTGACTGTCTCGGGCCCTGGCTCCGGCTCGTCCCCCACGAGCCCTCAGCGTGCCCGGACGTGGAGGCCCGTGTGCTGGAAGCCGCGTTGGGCGTCGGTGGCCACCGTCCCCACTGCCATCTGTATTCACTGCCTCGCCGTGGTTAGGAGCGGATGGGCTGACGCTTCTTCGAGTGCTGGCAAGTGTGATGTGGGGGCTCCGCTTGGCCCCATTCACCTTGTGGGGCGGCCGAGGGCCCTGTGTGCACTGGCTCCCTGCGCGGGCCCCTCCGTCTGGTCCCTGGGAAGCCCGTTAGCGAGACGACACAGGCCGAACCCAGGAGACCGAGGGTGGCTGTGGCCATCAGTATTTTTTAAATTGTACACTTCCGCCCCGAGGGAAGAAGATGCCAGAATGCATCCTCAGAGAACAGCTCTCCCTTCGTGGGCATGGCCTCATCTGCTTGTACATTTCCCCTGTCCTCTGTGTTTTAATTTAGGGTAAATGTGATTTTAATGAAATTTCTCTGAAAGCTGTCTTGACTACATTGTAAGGTTAAAATTGACTTATTCTTTCAAGATAGAATTCAGTTACATCTAGTAAACTAGATTCGGCTTTATTACCATCCAAGTGAAAATATTTTTATTACTGCTACAAGGTAAGCAGTCGGAGAGCAGAGAATAAATCAACAGCGCGGCCCCGGCCGTGGAACCTTCGGCGTGCGACAGTGAAAAATAACAAGCTTCCTCTCCCCCGCTCGCGTCCTCATTAGGCCCCGGGATGGCTGGTGTGAACATTCGCAATGATAGCGATATTTCACCGGAGACACGGGAGCCTGGCGACCGGCAAGGCACACGTGTGGCGGCAGTGACGTCGGATACGGGGGTCGTGTGTTTGCCCAGCGAGGCTGGGTGTGCCGCGTGGGGCCGCGTCCCTGTGCCCGTCTCCCTGGCTCGGGCCAGGACTCTGTGCCCGCACCTGCTGTCTAACTGGAGTATGTGCCCAGGCTCTGCTTCAGCCTCTGTCACACACCTGAGCGGGGCCTCCGCGGTTGCTAACGGTGGCCGGCGTCTGTTCGGTGGCTGCCGTGGACCAGGCTACATCCTCGGGTTTTTACCTGTGTTACCGTATTGACTCCTCACAGTATCCTCCAAAGCGGTGGGGTACCGTCCCCGCTGTGAGAGCCGGGGCCCTCTCGGCCGCACCCGCCCCACAGGCTGGGTGAGCTCCATCCAGCTCCGTGTCCCCTCCAGCTCTTCCTGTCCTGGGTTGGCACTCAACACAGAGAGCCGTCCCAGCTCTCTCCCATGTCGGGCCAGCAGTGTCCTGTGGGCCCAGAGTCCTGCCTGTCCCTGCCTGCGCCCCAGGATTTCCTCGGGAGCAGCAGCCTGCAGCCGTGCCATGGTGATGCCTGCCACCAAACCACCCCCCCACCCCCCCGCAACTCGCACGCGGCTCCTCTTAGGACTCCTGGCCAGCGTCTGGTGCCATCGGTGCCCCACCTGTCACACCATCCCATGGAGGAGGTCGGAAAGTCTGCTGTGCTGTCTCTAAATAAAAAGTGGGTCCCTTCTCCTGGGTTTGAGCCTGTGCTGGAGTTCTCACCCAGAGATCCCAGCAGGCAGCACGATGCCCGGGGTGCAGACCGTGCCCACCTCGTGGTGGTGTGCTGACGGATAAAGTGTTTCCTGTAGCATCTTGAACATGAGGGCTCCCGCGGTGTTCGAGGCTTTGAATTGCTTCCATGTGGTCTTAGGGTCGAACTCTTGGTTTGCAGAGCGGATGTTTGTGGGGCGGTGGGTGAGAGCGGTCTCTGGGTGCTTATGTACTCACGGGTCTCCCCTGTGGCTCTCGTTCTGCCTGAGACTCTCCAGTCCCTGTCCTTCTTCCCTTTAACTCATGGAAGGGGGATCTGGGGTGTGGACAGGCTCCGTAATTTGTGCCGCACGACCGCAGTGTAATTGACTGCTGGTGATGTGACAGGAAAATACTGGGTGTGTGGCACAAGTGACTGGGTAAGAGCTGACTGTCTCGTGATCATTGAGGTTTGTCTCGCTCGATGTAAACGTCCCCCCAGTGGACGGAGCCAGGCCCTTGCTTTCCTGTGACCCGCTGGCCCCTTGGATTTATTGGCTTCTCCTGCTAATTGACCATCATGCTGGTTGCAGGGACGGTGCTTTCTCTTTGGAGGACCCTTGATGTGATAGATTTCCCACCACCCCCAGAGGTTGTCAGTTTCATCCGGGGAGGGGCACCCGCCAGAACTTTGAAATACTGAGCACCACTGTGAGACACGGGAGTCGAGTGGCCCAGGGACTCAGAGGGTCCCTGAGCTCCCAGCCCCGCAGCTGTCGCAGCTGGAGACCGGGCAGGTGCCGGACCTCCTCTGCTCTGCCCTCACCCGCACCTGCCAGCTGTAGGTCCCAGCTCCCCCCCACCCTCCCCACCCCACCACTGTTGTCTCTGGACCTTGGATTTGGGCCTGTATCCCCCCCTGCCATCTCCTGGGCTGCAGTGATGTGTCGGGAGAATGGGGCTGCAGACTTGTCACTTGGGGACCCTCTGTGACCCCTTCTGGCTTCCTGCTCTCTGTCCCAAAACCTTGCTGCCTCCGGCCCTGTGTGTTTTCCTTCCCATTTAAGTTTGTTTTCAGGTGTTCCCCCTGAATAGGTAGAGAGGGATTTACTTTCTTAGAACTAAGGGACACCTCTCCTCCCATGTTTGGACTGCAGCTGCCCAAGAGGGTCTTGGAACTAGGGACCTGAGAACAGAGGGGTTAGCTTATTTTTAAAGAACTTCCTCGATGTGTGGATAGGTTTTGACAGCCGAGGGCACTCTGTCCTGTGTTAGAAGTTGCTCTGGGAGTTCTTTCTTCCAGGCCTGCCCTCAGCACGGAGTCACAAGACTCTCCCTGTGCGGGGCGGGGGTGGGGGGGCTCCGAGATCATGTGGCCACACCACCCAGCCCGCCTTATGGCCCCTGGAAGCCATCGCCAGCCCGATGTTGGCCGGGCTGAGTGAGGGTGGGCCAGGGAGGGGTCTACAGCTGTGTTTTCAGCCTCCCTTTCACGGGACAGCGGAGGCCGAGCCGACGTGGCGGCCTGAGAGACGCCGTCTCTGTTCTGTGCTGTCTCTGTGGCTTTCCCAGGCCTCTCCTTCCCGGAACCACTCAGAGATGCCGTCACTGGATCACCAGCATCGCCGTCAGCGTTACACTCTCAGCCGCTCGAGCGGGGAGCATGTTTACACCGGGAGGCGGTGATGGCCAGCCAGCGTGTAATGAGATGCAGGCACGTGAGGCCTTCTGAGCTCATGATTTAGATGCTTTTCTCCTTAATGATGATATCTTTGTGACCCCGCATCCTGAGATTGATGTTCCGGGTTTATTGCCAAACTGAGACTAGTTAATTAAATTGTAAGTAGAGACTTCCAAATAAAGCGATTCTCCTTGACCTTAAGAAGAAAAAGTTGTCTTGTTTTGAATGCAGGCCATCAAATCTGGTTTTGAAATGATTCCCCAAAGTCATTTTTGTTCGTGGTTACGGGTTGCTGGGGAACGGGAGTGGTTTTACGTCCCTTACTGTAACGGACCAGCGTCCCTCTCAAAACCGGGACCGGAGGCAGCCCTGTGGCGGGGCATTTCCCCGCCGGCTGGACGAGGACCACGGTGGAGGCCGCCTTCGCCACCAGCTCTTCCATAAACGGCAGTGGAGCACTTCCTGTCTTTCCTCTCCGTGCCCCCCCCCCCACCCCTCCCGCCGGGGCCTCCACGCTCGGCCGTGGGCCCCTGGTGGGCCCAGCCTTCAGGGCCGGGCGCTTCCCCGTGTGCCCTGTGGCCCCTCTCGGCCGCGCGCCCCTGTCGCCGCCCAGGGGACGGTGCAGGTGACTATGTGCCTGCAGCTCACGGCTCAGACCTCCCCCCCTCCGCCGGGTCCCCCCGTCCGAGCCCTGGCTTCACCTCTGTGGAGGAGGTCCGTCTGCGTTCTGGATTGTAGGGCAGGATGGGGAGGGGCGGGGGCTGCTGCCAGGCAGGGGGCGTGCAGGCCTGGGGCCAGCCAGCAGCTTCTCGCCGACGCACACTCTGTGGTGAAGGCCACCGCTCCCGGGGTCCACGGCGCGGCCGCTCCCGGGCTGCCGGGTGATCCGTGCCGAGCGAACCGCTCCCTGCTTTCTGCAGTGCTGGCGTCGGCTTGAGCTTCTCAGGTCCCCTGGGGAGACGCCGCTTGTGTGTTTCCGTCTCCTTCCTCAGATGTTTCTTTCTGTCCCTTCTCTTGCACTTGCGTATTTGCCGCCTTCTGTCACCGTGAGGTCCTGGCAGGAGGAGGGGTGGATGCAGGTGCTACTGTCGTCCTGGTCCCGGACGGAGTACCCTCGCTCGGCTGCCCCCCGCATCTGGCCAGATGTGCCCTCAGAGGGCTCACCGCTCGCTCAGCTCTGCCTGGGTCCCCAGCGCGCTGCTGAGCAAGCAGTGCACGCTCCGTATCCCGTTCGTTCCTGGCGGCCGGTGAGGTGGGAACTTAACAGTGTCTCCACTCGACCGTTGGGGAGACAGGGAGGAGCATCGAGTCTGGGCCACGCAGATGAAGGCTGGGGCCTGTTGAGTTTGGACCCCTCAGGTGTTGCCCTGTGGCCGGTGAGGCGCCGTGTGTGTGCGTGTGACGGCTCCAGTCTCTGGGTTCTGCCGGGAGAGGACCCCCCCCCCCCCGCCCCCGCCAACAAGGGTGAGCCGTGTGCCGTGGGTGTGTGTAACTGGGATCCTGGGGCGCTGCAGCCCCTGCCCCGTGGGCACGTGCTGGCACAGGGCAGGAAGGTGTGGACCAGCGGTTCCCCCCGTAACGCGATCGTGCCAGGGACGTTGGAGGTGCGGCAGGCCGTTGCTCGGCAGAGGGGAGACGCGGCCTTTCTGGGCGTTCCAGGACTTTGCCGTTTCTGAAACGGGCACGTTCGGGTTTGTTGCTGGTTTGTTTTCTTTCCAGGGTGTCTGTTGTTTTCAGCTCTTCTGTTGCTTCCTGGTGCCGACACTCAGATTTTGGCAGGAATCCGTAGACGTGTGGGAGGGAGCTTCTGGGGACACGTGGGGCAGGCCGTCCCGTGTCCAGCGACCTTCACTTTGGTCGCGGGCTGAACGGGTGTCTGCCAGGGTGCTATGAGCTCACACTTCTGTTTGTGGTGAGAAGTGACCGGCGAGGAGACCCGGACAGCGCGGCTCTCCCTCCGGCCCCGGGCCTTTCCGCGGTGCTTTGGGTGCCTGTAGGTGAGGATTCGTTTGGGCCGGTCACCACCGGGGCTGCTGGCTCGTCCGCTTTCCTGCGTTCGCTGGTTGCCCTCCTGCCGTAAGGAGAAGCTGTCCCCTTTCTCCCGTGTGTGTGTGTTTGAGCTCGGGGATCCCGTGTTCCGCCAGCTTGCAGGTGTGTCCCATAATAAATGATTTTGATGCTCAGAATTTCCCAGCTTGTTGTAGGAGGTCCTTTGGGAAACATCCCCCTGAATAGGAGGGGACCACAGAGGAGCTCCAGCGTGGGAAACCATGGTTTGTGTGAGCACCCCGTGAGCGTGTCCGCTGGCCGTGGGGGGGGGGAACCTGGGGTGCTGTGGCTGGTGAGGGAGGGTCGTCTCTGCACCGGCGTTGGAGGGGGGGGATTGGTGCTGTGGCCATGTCTCCAGCGGCTGGAGGCAGGCAGGAAAGGTGCTCCCCGAGAGCCTGGGGGGACGGGGTCCACGGGTGTCTTCTGAGAGGCAGGGTGGGGGCGGCTGTGGGCACCCCCTCTGCCTGCAGCTGGTGTCCCGGAGGCAGTGGGTGTCAGGGCACAGGAAGTGACGCGAGGGACCGTTCACGCTTCTGTGTCACCGGTAAGAGAGCAGAGAGTAAACTGCAGCTAGCTCCTACTCAAGGCAGTGGCAGGAAGCCAGCATTTTTCGGTTATCTGGGGTAGGTGTCCAGTGCTAGGAACAGGGGCAGACTCCTTCTGTGGAGGGGATGAAGGGCCTCTTAGGGCTTCCACTACCACGATGGATAAAACCCTCCCTGGAACGTATCTTCTTTGACAAAGTCATTTTAAACACGTTCTGGCTATTTTTTAAGAAAGGGTATGGGGGTGCCTGGGTGGCTCAGTCGGTTAAGCGTCCGACTTCAGCTCAGGTCACGATCTTGCGGTCCGTGAGTACGAGCCCCGCGTCGGGCTCTGGGCTGACGGCTCAGAGCCTGGAGCCCGCTTCAGATTCTGTGTTTCCCTCTCTCTCTGCCCCTCCCCCGTTCATGCTCTGTCCCTCTCTGTCTCAAAAATAAATAAATGTTAAAAAAAAAAAAAAAAAAGAAAGGGTACGGAAGTCAAGTGCTTAGGTAAACTTGGCCTGCTTGTTGTATATCTGCTAGGGGTTCTTTTACCAAGTTCACTGCTTAGTATCTCGTCAGCTTTGGGGTTGTTCATGAATACTGAAACAGAACAGAACAGACGCAGCCCTTGAGCCACCACCGTGTCAGGGCAGAAAATCAGCCCCTGACGCCAAAATCAGACTGTTCTCCACACGCCCCTGCTTCCCGTGGACCGCGGGCTCCTGGCCTGGGCCTGGGCACCAAGCTGTGTCCAACGCCATTCCTGGGAGGCTCAGGGGCCGGGCAGGCCAGAGCAGGGCGCCCCCCAGGGCCGTCGTGGGCTCCCGGGCATGGCGACGAGGGCCGGGCATGGTGACACCGTGGCTGGTCTTCCTGCCGGTCTGGGCTGTGTGGTCCCAGCTTCCCTGTACCAGTAACGTGGCTGCAGTCACAGGCCCTCAGCCTTGGGGATGGTTTGGAGAGGTGGCCTCCTCCTGTATTCTGTCTGTGCCAGCGCCCTGGGCTCGGCCAAGGCTGCTCGCCTCCCGGCAGCTGTCATGCCTCAGGTGCAGTTTATTTTATTTTATTTTATTTTATTTTATTTTATTTTATTTTATTTTATTTTATTTTATTATTTTATTTTATTTTATTTTTTATTTTATTTTATTTTATTTTATTTTATTTTGTTTTTTATTATTTTATTTTATTTTTTTATTTTATATTTTATTTTATTTATTTTATTTTATTTTATTTTTTATTTTATTTTATTTATTTTATTTTATTTTATTTTGTTTTTTATTATTTTATTTTATTTTTGTATTTTATATTTTATTTTATTTTATTTATTTTATTTTATTTTTCTATCTTATTTTGTTAATTTAATTTAATTTATTTTTTATTTTATTTTATTTTTTGTTTTATTTATTATTGTATCTTATTTTTTAATTTAATTTACTTTTTATTTTATTTATATTTTATTTTATTTTATTTTATTTTATTTTATTTTATTTTATTTTATTTTATTTTAAGTATTTTTAAAAAGTGTTTATTTTAATTTTGAGAAAGAGAGAGCAGAGAGGAGGAAGGGACGCAGAGGATCTGAAGTGTGCTCTGTGCTGACAGTAGAGAGCCCGATGTGGAGCTTGAACTTGTGACCTGTGAGATCATGGCCCAAACTGAAGTCGGACGCGTCACTGACTGAGCCACCCAGGCATCGCCTCAGGTGCGGTTCTGACCGTCATCTGGGGACGCCCACGACCCTGCATGAACGCTGGGGCTGCCGTTTCAATGGAGTCTGGTGACACTTGGTGGGTGTCCGCCTCAGGAGGTGCGGAGGAGGCACGCTGGATATCAGGCTTCGGTTCTAGACGCGCTTGAACCGGGACACGGGTGCAGCCTGGCGGCGTTGCCCCGGTGTCTCCCGCCCACGGGTTGTCGGCATGAGCAGTGGCCTTGGCGGTGGGCTGGGAGAGGGAGCCGGAATCGTGTGTGCACGAGCCTGGACACTGGGCCCCGGGGCCCCGGTCCCTCACCTGTGTGTACGTGGAGGGCGCGAGCACGCGGCGTGCTTGGCTGTCTGTCCTCCCCCCTCCCTCCTCCTGGCTCCCCACCACTTCCTGTGGACATCGGCAGCCCGTGTGCTCCTCGGACACTAACTGCCCTCACGGTCCCGGTCAGCGCCCCTCCCCGCCTGGTGTGCATGTGCTAACGTGGGGAGGCAGCGCCGAGGCCGCGTCACTGAGCCCTCCGAGTGGCCGCCCGGTGAGCCGGGCACCTCGGCCCGGCTCCCTTCTCTCCCCAGGGCTCCAGGGGACCGGCTGTTCCTCTGAATGGGGACACAGCTGACTTCACACACTCGGCAGGCGTCTGTGAAATGTCCTCTGTGTGCCGCGTCCCGGGTGTAGGCGGGTGGGTTAGCGTCCTTTGTTGGGGAACTTGACCCGGTTAGACGGCCGACTGAGAGAACAACCTCGCGCCAGCTTCCTGGTTCTCGCGAGCGGTCGGAGGGGCGTCGGGGGGCCTTGCGGGAGGCGGACGCCGGCGCCCAGGCTGCGGGGGTGTCTGCTGTAGTGAGCGAGGGGAGGGCGGTGAGCGGCCACAGAGGCGCGTGGGGACCTGTAGGCGGTTGCGTGGGCAGAGGGGATGGCGCGGGGGCCGTGACGAAGACGGCGCGGGCAGGGCGCGTGGCAGCGGGCCTGTGCCGGCCCGGAGAGCCGGTGTGCGTTCCCTCCCGGCTCTGGGCTCGGAGGCGCTACGTCGCCACGCGGCCATGGCAGAGAGCCTACAGATCGGGGCCTCTTACCCCGAGAGCCCGTCCTTTACCGCGTGATACGCCCCTGATGTGGGCGAAGAAAGGGAGCCAGCTCAGGACCTTGGCCCCTTCAGAAGACGTTTTCGCTTCACGGGGAGCTGTTGAAAGGTTTTACGGAGTGGAGGAATGTCATTAGGATTGTGCCAGGAATGTGGGGGTTGATGGAGTTGGGGTGACCAGTTGGCCGTCTTCCCTGTGGCTAACCGGACTGCGGTTCCCGCACGTATGCTGTGGGTTGCATCCCGCTACCTTTAAACGTACATGTTAGATTATGGACTGTTGATTGTCTTTCATTTATTCTGAGAGACAGAGAGTGAGTGGGGAGGGGCAGAGAGAGAGAGAGAGAGAGGGAGAGAGGGGGAGGATCCCAAGCAGGCTCCACACTGTGAGCGTGAAGCCCCACGTGGGGCTCGAACTCATGAACCGTGAGATCGTGACCTGAGCCGAAACCAAGAGCCAGACGCTTAACCTACTGAGCCCCCCAGGCACTCCATGAGCTATTAATTTTTAAAGTGTTTGAGTGAGACTACCTGTGCTCTGCTGTTTTTTTTTTCTTGGTAAGAGTATGAGCCAGAATAAATATGTTGTGCTTATATATGTCGTTCGCTTGTATTTTCTTATGTATTCGTGTCTCTATCCAAAGGTGTAGAAGGAAATGCCTTCTTTTCCTCAGAACAAGTCAGTTTCCTCAACTAGATTCTGGTCCTCAGTGCTGACTTATGACAGGGCAAGTATCTGGGCCCTAGAGCTTGCCTTGGAAAGGGTTTTTCCCAGAGGCATGCTAGGATCATCCATTCTATCTGTCGTTCCTTTTGCTTGACAATTAGCCTCCTGCATTTTGTCCTCTCTCCCTGTTCCATCCACTCACCCGGCATGTAACCATCTGTCCAGCCATCCGTCCACGGGAGTTCGACGAGCTCATCCACGAACTGGGAGTTCGATGAGCTCCCCAGTCGAACAGGTGAGATGGCCATGACAGCCACCACGGCCACTAGAGTGCCGTCTGTCTCCTCGCGAGGTCTGTGGGCGACCCGGCAGGGTGCTGAGGCGGGGGAGGTCAGAAGAGGCTTTGGGAGGGCCGTGGTGCTTGAGCTGCGTCTCAAACGTGGGCAGGCGCGGACCGCTCACCAGCCTGGGCTTGGGGGCTCGCGGGTCGTGGTCAGAACTCCGGTGCTTTTGTGGCAGGTTCTAAGTCTTAAAATGCACCGTGGTGGGCAGAGTACTGAAGCTCCTCGTCTTCAGCTTCCTTGGGTCTCATCAGGCTTTCCTTACATATTGCTGATGAGACGGTTTGCAAACTGTTTATGAGCTGAGTGCTCGTTCAGCTCAGAGTTTATTTCTTCTCTGCTCTCTGCCCCCTTTGAAACAGGGCCTTGCCCCTTGCCTTGGAGGGGGAGGGCGAGGAGAACCTTCCCTTCTTTCCTGACTCACTGCCACGGCCAGGTTACCGAACTGCAGTGGAGGGCAGCCCTGGCCCTCCTCCTCGCTGCCCTGCTGGGAAGGGGATGTGGGGGCTGGTGTGCCATAGGCTCCGACGGGTTTGCTCCTGGCCAAGGCAAGTGCAGTGAGTGCACGTGGTGGACGGGTCCTACGGTGACTCTCGGGGAGCCTGCCTGCTCGTATCCACACCTCTGTGTGATCCCTGCTCCTGGGTTTGGGCGAATCGTGTGTCTCGACAGAGTATGGGGTGGTGGGCTATCAGCCTGTGGTTACGTTACATCACGTAAGACTCCATTTGAGCAGACTCACTAGAGACTTTGCTTTTGCTCTTGAGGCCCGCGGCCAGTCGGAGAAGCTCACGTGGCAGGGACGTGTGGGTGGCCTCTGGCTGACGGCCAGCAAAGAGCCGGGCCCTGAGTCAGAGCCCTGCAAGGGAACGGATTCTGCCAGCACCCTGAAATAACTTGGAGGTGGGTGTTACTTTGGTTGGGCCTCCGGACGAGAGCGCGGCCTTGTGTAGCTTTGGAAAGCCCCGAGTGGCGGAGCCCGCCAGGTCCTCTCTGGACTCCAGAGCCACAGGGGCCGTGAGATGACAGATGTGTGCTGTTTTCAACGGGTGAGCGTGTGGGGGTTTGTTACGGAATCAGGAAACTAACACAGTGAGCAAAGCAGCAGTGCCGTGGGCTCCCTTCCCCCACCTTCCATGCAGCGCTGGGGTTGAGGGCCTGTCTCCCTCACTTCTGGGTGGCTCTGTGCCCCACTTCCCCTCTGTCGTCAGCCTGGAGCCCAGAGACCCTCCCGGAGGCTTTGTGCTGCCTCGACTGCGGGGGCCAGGCCCGGCACCCCCTGTCGGCCCATCACATCTCGGATGGAACCCGGGGCGGGTACTCTTCCTCAGTGTCCTCACCGTGTCCCCATCTAGAACCCCGTACGCGTGTCGGGTGGGATGCGGCCAGGCCCCTCCAGCTCCCGTCCATCTGGTCTGCTGTCCACTCGCCTCCTCTGTGCCTGGGCCGCCACCGATGTGCACACGTGCACGACAGGGGTGGCCTTGCGGGGGGTTATCAGGCCCTCGGTGCTCTGGGTGCCCCGGGGACGCCGCTCTGGCATCTGTGTCCTTTCCCAATAAATCAGGCTTGTTGTTGCTTTCTGATAGGAAAACAGGCCTTCGTGGAGAAGCCTGTGAGCACATCTGTGAGGTGAGAATGATTTAATGCCTCGTCGCTTCGATTCTGAGTAGCTCTGGAAGAACTTGTATTTTAGATAATGTTACTGTCAACAAAATATGCCTTAATACCTCTCTAAAGATGGAAAGATAGCATGTCGTGGTGTCACATAAACACTGGTTTCTACATCCTGCCGGGAGGCGTAATTTCACTCCCTGCTTGTGTGCACGCTGGGTCCCCGGGGTGGCTGGTGGCGTCTGTGGCCGGGGCCTGGGAGCGTCTACACTCTAGCCTGTCCTTGTGCTCATGCGGTGACCGTGTTAGTCTCTCCCGCTCCGGCATGGTCCGCGGCCATGTGGGTCTGACCCGCCTTCACCCCTGCCCTCTCGTGGAGCGCGTAAGAAGATAGTAATCGTGTGGCACGACCTTGATGTCAACGCCAGCCTTGGAGAAGTTATTTTGGGAAAATGTGTTTGGCCTCTTTCTGGAGGTCTTTCTGGATCGCAGCCTCCGGGCATTTGATGCTGGCAGGAGTATTTTGTTTGTACCCCAAGCGCAACTGCGCTTCTGTCATTAGCAGACCCCACAGGTTCAGGGCTGGCTCAGTGCTGCCCCAGAGGCTCTGCTTCAGACACCAGCTGCACTTCCATGGTCCCTAGGCCGCCTGCACTTCTGAGCGAGTGGCCTTCACTTCAGTGGTTCCCGTGGCTCCCGTGGGTCCCACGGTCCACTAGGATGACTCACAGAGCTCAGGAGAGCACTATACTTGCAGCGGTGGTTTTACTGTGGAGGGTAAGGTCAAGAACCACGGAATGAGCTTGGGGAAGGTCCCCGTACAGTCACGGAAGCTCGGCTGGGGCCGGGCGTCCAGAGCGTACTGGGTCTCCCCATAGTGCTACCCACCGGATCCCGGGCCCTGTGTAGACGCAGTCTCCAGCTCCCGTCTTCTCCCCATCGTCTGGCTGCCGAGGGTCCCACTCAGTCCCCATCCTGACGCTGCCGAGGGGTGCCCTCACCAGAACCCCTCTCGTTAGCGTAACGGGGACACCCGGCCCCGGGGGGAGTCCGAGGACTTAGAGCCTCCCTCCCGGGAGGGGGGCGGGGGCCAGTCCCGCCCCTTCTTATTACGGAACACGGAGGCTTCCCTGACCAGGCACGTGGTCCAGTCTGTGAGACGCGCCGCGCCTGTAGTGTGTGACGTTACAGAGGCGCCCTTGGGAGCCCAGCTTCGTTGGCTCTCGTTGGCCTTCCGCGTGCTCCCCGTTGCTCGTGGAGGATGAAGAAGGTGTAGAATGGTCACCCCGTGGGGTGGGACCCGCTGGGATCCCGGGTTCTTGGCACAGGAAGGGCCGGGGTTGCGTTTTCTCTCTTTACCCCATCAGCACGTGCCTAAGATGGTGTTAAATGGTCTAAATAAATCTCAATTCCTATCAGCCTCCATTCCAGTTTCTGAGGTAAAAAGCGGCCCTTATTGGCGTGCGGCAGCGTGCGCTCAGAAGGAAGATGGTTGCCCGACAAAGCGCGCCGCGTGCGGTGATACTGGTCGGCTGCCTTGGGGTCAGGTGCCCTCCCCACGTCCCCCTTGTGCACCTGTGCCGCAGGGCTGGCTCGGGTGTGCCCTTCCTGGCATCCCGTCCCCCGCCTCTGGCCACACACGGGGCGACGGCAGCTGCTGTGCCGGGACCTTCCCTGAGAGAGTGCCGTGAGGGAGCGGGCCGTCTGGAGGAGAACCTCGGGGCGCTGAGAGAGAGCCTTCAAGAACTTTCCAGAAGCTGACCTGGGATTTGAACCCAGGCTCTCCTGACTGTAAGCCTGAGATCTTAGCACTCTTCCTTAGTGTCTGGCTGAGGCTCACCTGCCGCCCAAGGGAGAGAACAGGCCAGCAGCCCAGGCTCCGGCCACAGCCTCCTCCCTGCCCCTGCCGTGGGGCTGCAGGACTGTCTGCCTGCAGGGACTTGCTAGGGAGTGTCCTGTGCTTGCAGGGTGGAATTGTAGGTCCCGGGTCCCACTCTGTTCCCTCACTTCCCCCGTCTGCCCACCCCACCCCCTTCCAGCTCATACCCTCTTCGGGGCACCTCTGTGGGTGTCTGTAGTGGGGAGCCCTAGGCCTCTCCTTCATGGACGTGGCCCGTCCAGGCCCACCCCTGCTGCCCTCTGCCTCAGCCCCTTCCTCTCGGCCGAGCCCCCGGACCCCTGCACAGCAAGGCCTGGGTCCTGTGGCCCGTGGATGCGGCCGGGCCCTGCCTCTGTAGCATTAGCACAGACCAGTCCTGCAAACCGGGAGGGTGGTGAGCCAAGGGACTTCTTGGCTGCAAAGAGGCCCATGTTCACTGCCAGGTGGCTCTCGTTTTGTTCTCTCTCTCTCTCTTTTTTTTTTTATCTGTTTAACTGATGGAGAATTGAAATCTTCCCCCCGGATCAAAGCCTATTCATGCCTTGCCCGGCAGAAGCGTGATGTATTCATGTCTGTTCTCAGCTTTGCGGAGGGGTTTTGAACGGTTTTCTTTGTCAGGTATCTAAGTGTGAGCAATTATGCTCACTCTTTGGGCAAATAAATCTAAGTAGTGTCTGCCCTGCATAAACAGTATGTGTTTTTTATGCCAAGTCAATGGGATACGTGGTTTTTTTTTTTTCCTCTTTAGCATAAATCCTGGAACACAATGCGTTTGCATAACTTATTTTTATTTTTAATCAAGAAGGCAAGATGTTTCAGTAGAATTTCCAGTCTGTAGATCTGCTGTTTCAAGTGCTGAGGAAACTGTCCCGCAAACACCGTGGTGGCCTCCCTGCATGTCGCTGTGACAGGTACCTTCCTGGTGACATGACAACAATCACGGTGCCCTGGCCTGCCATGGAGGGTTTTAGGAAGAAAACGTTTTCAACCTGAAAGATGACAATAATTACATCTGCCTGCTCATTCATTATATGTACACTCTTATTTCCAGTGAAATGGAAAATTTCAAATTCAGAATTATTGCTAACCAAATTACCTTTATCAGTGACAGAGCATCTGCTCACAATTATTTATAAAATAGGAAAAATGAAGCTTTTCAGCATATGCATTTGCAGCCCCGACGTATATAAATTGAAAGCAACGCGGAGAGTTCAGTTATCCATTTTTTAGCACCATCCAGCCAGGAGGCGGCCCCCGCCAGGAGTCCCACGCGTGCGAGCGGGCTTGGGGGACCGTGGTGGGCCCACTTTGTCACCCTCCGTGACGCGCTTCCCGAGAACCACCCCTGCATGAGCAACGTCTCGTCGGCGGGCCGGGTGCTCCTGCCGTGGGGCCTCACGTAGGCCGTGCCTGGGGGTCACGACCCCCCAGAGCTCCAGGGGCTTTGCCTTTCCAGCTCCTGTTGGGAGCGCCGAGGCCTCCACCCGGCAGAGAGGAGGCCGGGCACTCCTGGGCATGCGGGGTCGGTTATTCTGACAACTGCAACGGACAACTGTCAGATTCAAGGCTGAATTTATTTTGTGTCTCTCCTCCAAGCTGCTGAGCTCTCAGAGGTGAGGACGCAGGTCTCGTCTGCCCTGCTTCCTCTTCCACACAGCCCGGGTATGTGGGCTGGGGGGATCCCCGGTACATTTTCCCTGAAAGAGCTGATGGGTGACGAGCTTTTGTTCTGGAAGGACTTTGCATCTTTGTGGGGTTAGCCAGGTGGCGGCAGGTTTCTGGCTGTTCCCGTGGTCTATGCTTTCCCAGATGGGCCGGGTCGTGCTCTGTAGAGAGCAGTGGCTGTGCCCCCGGTGCTGGTACCCGGGGGCACAGGGCGAGTCCCTGCACCCATCTGGCAGTGTGGGGCCGCTGCAGGACGTGGGGTGGGGCAGTCCTGAGTCCTGTCTCCGGCCCCCTGCTCCTTGCCCGCATCCGTGGGCACCACCCAGCCGGCCTCTGTGCACTCGCCCCCGGGTCAGGGTCCTGCGGGCCTGGCCCCTTCGGGAAGGGCACTGGTCAGCACTGTCTGGCTGCGATGGGCTCCTCTGGGCCGAGCCTGAGACCGGGCCCGCCACTGTCTGCGTCTTGTGGGGAGGGGGAGGAGGACTTACCTGCAGGTGGGGCCCCAGGAGGAACTCACTGTGGAAGAGAAAGGGTTAATTGTTAGTGTTTACTTAGGTTACTTCAGTGATAGATGTTCTGCAAATAGGAGTTTAGTTTTCCAAATCTGTTCGCTTGCCAGGTCACATTAAAAAGGTGTCCCCTGCCTTCTGGGCATGCTTTTAGAGCTGTTTCCCGAGTTTGTAAACTGGTGACCTTGTCCTTCGGCATGCTGGGTGTGCCACGGCAGAGCATGGGCCTGGCTGCGGAGGCCGGGGCTGTTCTGCCCTCGCTGTCGTGGGCGGCTTGCTTCCCCAGCTTCCGTCCTGTCCGCGTCTCCCGCGGGTCTCCAGCTGTGGCCATCGCTGCCCCTCATCGCCGGGCCTCGCTCCGTGTGCACACGTGGGCCCAGACACGGTCCCCGTCCTACAGGAGGCCAGGGTCCAGGGCAAGACCCGCTGGTGGTACCCCGGGGAGAGCGTGGTGACGACCCCTCATCGGTGCCCGGGGCTGGATGGCCCCTCCGTGGACAAACCACTGTGTTACTGGGCAGGAGCAGAGGACGTGAGGCAGTGTCTGAGCGTGTGGAGACCCGTCAAAACATAACGTGAATCCGCGTTACCGAACTCGGAGTCGGCATACCTTCCCGACTTTTAACACGTGACCACTGCGCTGCTGTGTTTGCTGGGGTTTGGGCTGAGCCGCGCCCGCAAGGGTGGCTTGACGGGGGCAGGTAGGCTGGCCGCCATGCGTCGGGGGGCCCCAGGCTGCCGACCGGCTGCGTCACGGGGCTCTGTCCCGTGCCGGTGGACGAGGCGCTGGCCATGTCCCTGTAGAGTGGCAGGCTGCAGTGGCCAGCGGGACCAGGAGCCACCAGGCGCCTGTCCCCGGAGCGTCTCTGGGCCGGCCTCCCTCCTTCTGGGCCATTTCCAGGCAGCGGTTGTGTCTGCCCAACCTGCTCTCCACGCTGCCAGCTGCACACGCGGGGAGGTGACGCCACTCTGTCTGTGTGGACGAGGCGTCTTCGGTAAGATCCCAAGTTTTCTAAACTGCTGGGTTTTCAAGTAGTTATCATATTTGACTTTCACGGTGACCAGAGCGCCCGTGTCAGTGCCCCGGGCCGCGGCGGAGACTGGCCGTCAGCTGGCGCCCTGGGGTAACAGGCAAAGGTCAGGCCTGGATGGAGGGGCCGCTGGGGGCCCTTAGAACTCTCCAGAAGCTTAGTTCTGTAGCTGCTGAGAACTGTAGGTTAGAAGTCATTCTTCAGTTCTTTAAAAAGAGTAGCGTCCTGTCACGTCTCGAAAACGCTCCTCGGCACCGTGGCATGAGGAGCAGAGGCAGAGAAGGAAGACTGCAGACTGGGGCTTCGTCCATCGTGGTCGGTCACGTTTTCTCCCCGCACTCACGGTTCCTTCACTCACTCGATCATCTGACAGACACAGAGGGCGCTTGGGGACAGCACCTGCCCCGGAGTGGGCATGTCCCCTGAGTAGTGAAGCCCCAGACGGCACGAGAAATGTTCCCCTCGGGGTGTTTGTAGCACCAGGAAAGGGGGGGGGTGGGTCTCAGAGAACTCTCCAGGTGCTGGGCACGTGAATAGCGCTGCACTGGGCAGGGACGGGGTGGGTGGCAGGAGGAGGGCGGTGGCATGAGCGACACGGGGTGGCCGGGTGTCGTCGGGCGGCGTCCTGGCATAAAGTGCTCCTGAGCCGACAGCCCGGGAGACGGTTACCCCTTCCCGCCGGCGGGCTCTTCTCAGTGACAAGCTGTGACTCCGTTCTGCCGGGGAGGCCCCGCCGTGGACCGTTTGCTGGCCGCGTCACCTCCCCCGGAGCAAGTGGACACTTCCCTCTGGGAGTGAAATGAAGTTTGTGTAAAACCAGCCGTATCTAATAAGACCCAAGTCGATTAGAAGAACACAGTTAGGTAGACCACAGTGTGGCACCTGTGTGTCGCACCTGCCCCGCCCCATGGGGGGACTTCCGCAACCTGGACCCCGTGCGAGAGGCTGAAGCCCTGTCCCTCTGAGCCTCGGGGCCCCTGGGAGGGGTTCTTCTGGAGAGCTGACGAGGACAGCTTCCCAGATCCCACCTGGGAGGTTCTGGTGGAGAAAGTTGGGAAGGGTCTGAGCACCTGTGTTCTAACAGCCACGGAGGTGAGGGTGACGTCCAGCTGTGCGGGGGCCGCGGAGGTCACCCCTGCTGCACTCAGGGGTCAGGCCAACCTGCCTCTGAGCTCCTCAACTGCCTCCCCTCCTGGGCTCACCAAGTGCCCAGGACGGGGGGACGGGCCTTGTCTGTGGGTCAGGGGGCTCCGAAAATGGAGCTCCCGGGGGCCTAGTGCAAAGAAGACAGTTCACTGAAAGCTTAGATTTTATGCCAAAACTGATGATGATTGACTTTATTTCATAATGCTTATTTGTTTGTTTTACTGGGGAGAATAGCCTTGGAGATTTCTCAGGGTGATCTGTTCTTACTCCCCTGACCCGGCCCCTGCCGCCTGGCTCCCTGGCCCACGTTCCGTTCCAGCTCCGCGTCCACAGAAGTGTCCTTCTCAGGCTTCCGAGAGGGAGGATGGGTGGGGCCAGTCGGGGGGGGATGCGGACTTCCCGTGAGCTTGCCTGGGCTCGTGCCGGGACCTCTCCAGAGACCAAACCCCAAACCAGCCCCTTCCCTGCCACGTGAACTGCCCTCCAGGGGGAGGAGCCCCGTCTGCAGGAGCCGAATACTGCGGGGAGTGGGTGCCAGCCGCCGGAGCCCCACGCCCGGGCCTGCCCTCTCTGCCCGCTCCCTGGCCTCGGCACCCTGGGCCCGGGCCTGCCCTGTGCGGTGCGCAGAGCCCTCGGTCCCTACGTCTGTCCCTGAAGAGGCAGCACGTGGCGGGCTGGGGGCCCGTGCGGTCTTCCCACTGCCTGGTTCCCTCGGCCTCCTCCCTGGCACCTTGCTCCCAGCGGGCTGCAAGGGCTCGGGGGTGAGCCTGTGCGGTTCTTACCAGCCCCGTGCGATTAGTCACTGTCCGGTTGTGACCGCTCTCACAGCGTGCCGCCGGGTCTGCTCCACCGCGTGCCCCAGCGCTTCCCCCACACCCGGCCGCAGGCGTCCCTCCTGCCTGCCGCATCCGACGCCCAGGCGAGTTTGTTGCGCTCAGCCGGGACGGTGCTGGTTTGGGGTGGGGTGTCCCAGTGGTGCCGGGGCGGGAACCCGGGCTGCCCGGAGCTTCTCTGCGGCCAGCCTTCCTCTCCTGTAAGCGGGCGCACCTCCCCACCAGGCACGCACACTTCAGCCGGAGTCGCCGCCTGTGCGAGGCAGAGGCTCTCAGGACAGGGTCCTCTCACCCTCCTGTCCCCTCCTTTTTTTATTTTCTTTAAGTTGATTTATTTTGAGAGAGAAAGCAAGCACGAGCGGGGAGGGGCAGAGAGAATACCAAGCAGGCTCTTCACTGTCAGTGTGGAGCCCGATGTGGGGCTTGAACTCACAAACCACGAGCTCGTGACCTGAGCTGAGATCAAGAGTCAGACGCTTACCTGACTGAGCTCCCCAGGCACCCCGTCCCCTGTCCCCTCCTTTTTGCCTGGTGGTTAGGAAAGCCTTTTCTCTGCAGTATTGCAGGTTACCAGGAACACGAGTAAAGACAAACCAGTAAGCAACAAAACACGAACACTTGTTTATTTGCCAGTTCTGGAACTTTCTTTGGGAGGACTGGAAACCTTGTCAGCTTTTTACAGGGTCACTTCTCGAGGCTGGTCACAGGGGGAGGTAAGCCCCAGAGAGAAAGAACTTGCATGTAACTCAGGAGCTCAAAGGTGCGTGCAGAGAGAGCGCCTTAAGCAGTACTCGGTGGGCCCTGATCGAGCACAGTCAGCGTGGGAGGGTCTCCTTGTTCCCAGCCAGGACCCGTTAGGTGGTACTTGGCTGTTTTAGGAAACAGCACAGGTACTTCCCAGGCCCCTCAGGGTGGAGCTTTTCGGGGCAGAATGTTGGGAAGCAGCAAGGTCACTGTGACCCCAGGGCCTTTGCTTCTTGCAGTGACATCACCAGAATTCAGGGACCAGGGAGCTTCACGGAGCTCTGGAGCCTGTCCCGCAGGCTGCTGACCACTCGGCAGAGATGTCCGCTGACCACTGGGCAGCACAGGGGACCGAGGCTGCAGAGCAGGACGGGAGGAGCCATTCGTGGCCGGTGGGAGCTCGTGCGTCAGGGAAGGGATGGTTGGTAAAACCTCGTCCTTCTGAGAGGCCAGCTGCCTGGAGTCCGGCCCCAGCCCTGGAATCCAGACGCACCGGCCTAGAGCCAGGCCCGTGTCCTGCTGGCCCCCTCTCTGGCCGTGTCCCGGAGCAGGTGGGGCATTTGCCTGGGACGAGCTCGAGGTGGTTTTGGGAGCCGGCGGGCTCGTCGTCTCTCTGTCCGAGTCCCTCGTGGGACCGTAGCCCGGGTGTGGTGGACTCGCCCTGGCTGGAGGAAGCGCTCACCTCGCGCCCCGGAGCGTCTGCTGACCTCTCACGGCAGTTTCTCCTCCACTGGGGGGGGGGGGGGGCGTGGTCCTGCCCCTCTTACTGGGGGTGGGGCACCTGCCGCATGGCTCCCAGGGGGCCCAGCAGCAGGGGACCCGGGAGCAGGGGACTCGGGAGTGGTCCTCGCCGCCGTCCCCGTGCCACGGCGGCTGCCGCCACTCACTTTCCCGGAGCAAGAGTCCATCTAAATGGCTTCCTGGCTCCCTGGGGACGAGGCCCGGGTGTCTGGCGGTTGGAGGGGGGGCTCTGAGGTGGACCCCAGGGGGCTCTCGCTGACGGCCTCGGGGCCTGTGTTTGTCTCGTGCAGAGCAAGTGCACCGGCACCTGGAGCAGCACGAGGTGCGTTACCTGCAGTTCGCCTTCCGCTGGATGAACAACCTGCTGATGAGGGAGGTGCCCCTCCACTGCACCATCCGCCTGTGGGACACCTACCAGGTGAGCTGTCCTGTGCGCGCCCGCCCGCCCCCCCACTGCGCTCCGCCGGGGCCGGTGAGCTGCGCCTGCTCTTGCCCGTCGGCATCTGCTCGGTGAAAGGCGGTCTTGCGAAAGTCCGTCCCTGGGGTCTTGTCGTCCGAATCGACGCAAAACCGGGAGGAGCTTCCCGTAGTCCTGTTTGTAGCCGAACTTCATTCCGACCGCGCGGTGCCTGCATCCCTGGGGCTCGCGAGCGGTTACCTTGGGTCCAGATCCCGGGGTTCCGGCGGGCTCTGTGCCTGAGCCACAGCAGCGGGGAATGATCACACTCAGGACTCGCGCGTGGTCTCCGTTTTGAGTTTACTCGTAATAAAGATTTTTTAAAAAAATCACTGACAGATTCAGCGCAATATGAAATTTTCTCCTCTCCGCCGATTTTGATGGAACTCGTTTCTTCGGGAGATTGAGTTTTCTGGAACAAACCACCTTTGTTCCCTCGAGTATCCCCTTGCTTATTCTAGCACCTTTTCATCTCGTTGGAGATGTTTGCCGAAGCCGAGGCCGCGCCGCGGGGCTCACACGCCCGCTGCTCGTCGTCACTGCAGATGGCAGGAGCCTTACGTGACCGGGAGCGGGGTCCGCGGAGGCCGGTTTCTTCGCCGAGCGGCAGGGTGTTTGCTGCCGTGGGCGACAGCCCTCCGCGGGCCCCGGACCGGCGGGGGGGTGGGGTACCTTCGGAGACCGGGAAGGGAGCTCCCCTCGGTGGCTGCTCTGCGGGCAGGGTCAGTCCCGGCCGGTGGGCTGGGCTCCGCCGAGGGAGCCTCGTCCGTGGACATCCGTGACCGTGTGGGCAGGAGGCAGGAGGCCTTAGGGCTTGTCCTGCCCTCCACTCCCCTTCCCTCCATCGAAGGGGCCTTGGTGTGGACCGTGCGTTCTCCCTGTGGGGTCGGAGCCCCCGTGCCTGCCGCCGTCCTACTCTGAGCCCGCGGTCACGGGAGTCCTCAGAGTTCTGTCCCTGACGGTGGTCCTTGCGCCCCACGCGGGGCCCGCGACCGTCTTGTGGTTCTGAAGCCCAGCATTTGGACTTGGCCGTCCTTTCTTGTCGCTCGCATATTCTGGTGATGCTCGCTACGGAATTTAGGACCACTCAGCCGCTTGTGTTCAGAAGCCCCACTTCGGTTTTACTTTTCTGGGGACCCGGCAATTACAGAGTTTCTGGCCACCGACATTTGCTGGGACATAAAGCCTTCCTTGGGCTGTTTGGTTAAAGTGGCCATCAGTCTGGTGCTATTAACTGGGTCTCAGCAGCATCACAGGAAACAAACTTAATATCCCGTGACTTGGGAACGCTCTCCATTTGTGATGGGTTAGGCTGTTGAAGACCCTGCCTCTTCATTAAACACCAGGTTCCTTGTAATACTGTCCCCATTACAGATAAATTAGGTATGAAGTCAATTGTGTTTTGAGGAGCCAGGAAATGGATCTGTGCGTCCGTGGTCCTGCGCCACCTCGCTAAAACTCCTAATAGGTATTAAAACTTTAAGCACAGTTGTGGCATCTTTATTGAGTTAATTTTCCTGAAATTAAATTTTGTCATGAATTGACTCATTTGTACCGTGGACTCATTCTTGAACTGACAGTACCCTGGTCATAAACCTTTTCATATCTTAAAAATTGGGGATATTTCTATTTTACAGGCCCAAGTAACCATGAAATTGTATTGCATCTTTTGGCAATGAAAATACATAGTAATCACGGGATGGCGTTCGGGCGATCACTCTCCCCTAAACTGGGGTGTTTACTAGCTGGGCCATTAGAGTAGCTCTTTAACCCTCACGAGGGAGCGTGAAGGCCTCCGGTGTCGTGTGTCCGTGGAGGGTCTGGAGACACCTGCTCGGTCCAGGCTCCCAGCTAGGAAGTGGCGTGCATGTGAATGAGGTCAGCACAGGCGTGAAAACAGGCATTTAAACAGCACAGACGATCCAGAGCCGGCCGTGCCAAAGGGAGGTGGCCCCCGGGCCCCCGCCCCCCGGGCACGTCGCACGTTGTCCGAAACGGTGCTGGTGCGGGTGGCTGTGGCCGGAGGGGGCAGCGGCCCCCCGGAGAGCCCCGGCCGTGGGAGCGGGTTGCTGGACCTCTGGTACTCGGCCGCCAGCTTTGCCTCTGGCTCCCCAGCCCCGGACTGTGGAAGGGAGGCGTCCCGCCCTTCCCGCGGTGCTTGGATGCTGACGACTCGGATGAGAGAGGCCTTCGCCCTCGGTCTGTAGCCGCGGAGGGGAGGTGGTCAGTCCCTAACCCGTTGGGACCAACGATCTGCCAGGCTGCCCCCTTGTTTTGTTCGGTCTTCTCTCTGACTCCCTTCTCTTCCCCAAGCCAACCCCTTGGTCTGCGCCTGCCAGCAGGCACGTCGGGTTTGCTCTCTGGGACGAGGGCAGACTCAGAGCTGGCGGGGGTGGGGGTCGTGGGGGGGGGGTCCCCATTCTGGCAGCTCCCGCACCGTTCTGCTGCGACTTGACAGTGACGTCGGGAGCTCGGCGTCCTCCCGTGGACCGCAGGGCTGGGGCGGGGCGGGTGTGCCAGAGAGGGAGGACGAGCTCGCACCCCACCGGGTGGGGCCGAAGCTGGAGCAGGCTCCCCAACAAAGTACGAAACTCGAAACCTAAAATCAGGCCTGAGTCCCTGATGACGTAAGACGGACTCGTGAGTAAATGAGCCAAGAGACAAGTCTCCGACGCAGAGGATTCCAAACACGTCCGCAGATACCGGGCCCTGGAGTTGCTGGGGCCGAACCCCCTCCCTCCGCGTGGGCCGCGCACACGGGCTCCCCCCCGGAGGGCAGGGTGGACGGGGGTGGGGGTGGGGGAGCCTCAGCCAGGTGACCGAGGCGGACACCTCGGGGATCAGTCAGGCCGACGGCAGGCGCCCTGATGGGGCGGGACGAGGAGGGCCCTTCACCTGTGGGCTTCCTCCCGAACCCGGGACCCCAGTCCAACCCCGAGCAAAACGTCAGACGGATCCTGAGTCACGTTCTGCAGGGTTCCCGACCGGTACGCCTCAAACCCGTCAACATCATGGAAACCAAGGGAAGTTGGGAAAATGGCGTCAGCCCGGAGAAGCCCGAAAAGGCAGGATCACTGCACACGACGTGTCCCGGATGGGATGGGATCCTCGGACAGCAAAAGGCACGAAGTAAAGAAGGAAACTAACCGAGTGGAGCGTACACTCGACTTAACCATCGCGGGCCCGCACGGGCTCTCCGACGCCAACAGCTGTACCAGACGGTTGTGAGCTGCTGGGTGCAGTTTCCCTGTCCCGTCCTTGCCGTTCCGTGCCATCCCTGGGCACCTCCCGGCTTCCTGCAGCTCCAGAGGTCCTGCCCGGCCTCCTCGTGTGACCTGACACCTCCCTCGGGGACACCCTCCAGAGGGGGCTGTCGCCGCCACAACCGGCCACTGCCGACCGGCCACGGCACGCGTCCGTTCTCTCCGTGGTGGACGACCCAAGTCGGAGAGCAGGGTGTCTGCACAGGTGGCTCCCGTGCGAGCTGCCGTCCTGGCTCACGGGTGGCGGCCTGCGCACCCCGTCCTCACGCGGGGAGAGCGCTCTCTGGCCCGTCTTCCTCTTGGTAGGGGTGCCAGATTAGCAGATCAGGGCCCCCTGTGGCCTCCTTAACCGTACTCGCTGCGCAGAGGCCCTGTGTCTAAGCCCTGTCCCGCCGCGGGTTGGGGGCCTGCAACCTGTGAATTTGGGGGAACACAGTTCAGTCCGTAAGGTGCCCCTTGGGGGGTTATCTGGAGCGCCCCGGGCGGACGCCTGTCATGTGACCAGGATTACTGCCGTCCCCCTGCCGGACTGTCCCTGTAGGGCTGCAGCCTTGGGGCTGGGCCCCCACCGCCCACCCCACCGTGGGCCCGGGCCCTCCCTGCGTTAAACCTCCGGGGTGGATGGGTTGGTTCTTGGCAAGAAAGCCGCTCAGCTGTGCTTCCCTAGAGCTCTCAACTCGGGGGACCCTCCCTGGTAGAGGGGCCTCGAACGATGCTTCCCTGGTGCCCTGGACGTTCCAGCTGCGCCGCCGCCCCTGGCTTGTTCCCGTCCCCCCTCGGGGCTGCTCCAGGCAGGATGTGTGCAGCACCCCGGCTCTGGGCCCCCCTCGCTCACCGTCTTTGGATTTCACGCACGTTCTCTGGAATTGCTCACCTGTGGCAAAACGGCACAAACGTGGCTTCTGTCTGTGACCCTGGCGGGCCGAGGACTGTGCTTGTGGCTCTGGGCCCATGGGGCGGTGCCTTCTGAGGCCCAGGCTCCCCTCAGGCCTCTCCCTGCAGTGGCAGAGTCCCGGGAGGGCACCGAGCTCGTCTGCACTCCCTCTCCACGTCCCAGGGTCACACTTTGTGTTGGGAGACTTGTGGGAGCTCCTCCTCTGGCAGGTCCGGGGACAGGAGCTGCCATTGTGACCTAGCCTGGCTGCCCCTCCTCCCGAGATCCGCGGAGGGGATGTGCCCTGTGGGCTGTCGGCCAGAGTCCCTGAGCCCCAAGACACAGTCTGGGGTGAGCTGCTCCCACGCATCTGCCGGGCTCATGCACCTCCCTGTGAGCACGGTGTCCACCACAGGGGACCTTGCCGGGGACGGGACGGGCCCAGAGCAGTTGGCAAAGGCTGGTTTCCCCAAGGGCGGAGACCAGAGTGGAGTTTCCAGCGTGGCATTCTTGTGTACTAAATGACTTTCTGATGTGCTTTAGCTTTCCGGGGTCTCGTGGCTCCATACGAATTTTAGGATTGTTTTTGGTTTCTGTGAAAATATCATGGGAATTTTGATGGGGAGTGCAGCGAATCTGTGGATGGCTTTGGGTTGTGTGGGCCTTTTCAGGGTATTAACTGCCCAGTGCGGGAGCGTGGGGCACTTCCCATTTGTGTCATCCTCGGTTTCTTCAACCAGCGTTTTACAGTTTTCAGTCTTTCGCTTCTAAGTATTTTATTCTTTCTGCTGCCCTTGTGCATGGGACCGTTTTCTTAATTTCTCGTTCTGATAGTTCATTGTTAGGGTAGAGAAACGCATCTGATTTTCATAGGTTGACACTTAACTTGCAACTTGACTCAATTCGTTTATCCAAAGGAAATGAGACCAGTGTCTCCAAGGGATCTGTGCACCCCCACATTCACTGCAGCATCATTCTCAGTAATTGTTCTCAATAACCCGATGTGGGTGATCACGTGCATACAGGTGCGGGAGCCTGGCCCCGGTGGCGAGGAGTGGGGAGGGAGGCGCAGGGAGAGGGGTGCAGGGAGGGGAAACCCTGGTGTGCACAGAGCCAGTGGGAGGGATTCCGGAGCAATGCGTCCAGTAGAAGGTTCTGGGATGATGGAAGTACCCGGTGGGGTCACCTCTAGACATAGTGGCTTATTCAACTCTTGGAAAATGTGACCGAGGAACGGAATTTTTAGTTTTAATTTCTCTAAGTTTAAATCGAATAGGCCCACGCAGTGAGTGGCTGCCTTATGTGGGGTGCAGCTCTGGGAAGGGGGGCAGGGTCAGTAGGGCATCATGGGGAGCGGGCAGCTCCACCTGGAAGGCCCGTGGGCACTGGGTCAGTGGAATGCTGCCCGTCGATGGCTGTAGACAGGTGCACTTGGGGTGGGGTGGGGGGGCAGCTTGTGTTGAGGTGACCTTCCCATCTTCCGAGTGGTGTGGCTGTGCGGGTGTGGGAAGGGGGCGGGAGGCAGTGGGCAAGGCTCAGTGGGTGGTGGGGACGCCCCCTGCCACGGGCTGGGGTCCTTTCCTCCCTGACGTCCCGCAAGGCCGATTCAGAAGCGAGTGTGCCGCCTGGGTGTGTCCTGGAAGGAGGAACCCCACAGCTGGGGTCGAAGGGCTGGGTCCCCGGGGGACATCGGGGCTCTGGCCGGTCCTCGGGGAGTGACCCTGGGGAGTGACCACTGCAGAGCCGGCCCTCGGGCCGAGGGTGTGTTCCGGCCAATGCCGCTTTCCACCCGCCGGCCCCAGCACCGCCCGGTCTCGTGGGCAAGTGTGCGTGGCTCGGGGAATGGCTCCTCTCCTCCACTGAGGCCGGAGCCGGCTTTGGTAGATGGGACTGGTGCCGAGCGAGCCATCGGAGGCCTTACGCTTCCCACAACCTACTGATTTTGTTCAAGACAAGGAAAAACCTCCTGTCAGGTGAGTGTTGCAAGATGACTTCGTTTACCTTAAGGCATTTACTAAATTCCTTCCTCGTGGTACCCGAGGCCACCTGAATTCTAAGTAGGACAGCCTCCACTGCCCACACGCCCAGGGGCGTCTTCAGTCATGCTCTTCACGGGGCTGGCGGCAAATCACGCGCGAGGAACCGCGGGGTCTCTCCAGGCTTCAGATCCGGTCACTTGCGTGCTGTCAGCCTTAGGTCGCGACCTCCTGAGGCAGGGCCACCACACACAGCCGCTCAGAGCAGGCCGTGCCGGTGCTCGAGGCCCAGGCCCCCAGGCACCCGGGGCACACGTGTTCAGGGAAGCGGCACGACCGGGTCCTAGGGTGTTTTTAATGCCAATAAAGCACCCAGTGGCCCACCTGCGGCCAAATGGATCTGGGTCTTCTGGGAAAAGATCTGTGTGGACGTGTCACATGGGCCCTCGGCTCTGGCAGAACGGCCTCTCTCCTGAGCGCAGCTCTACCCTGGTAGCCTTGGGCCGGTTGCTTCCTGAAGCGCGTGTTGCGAGATCACCGTGGGGATCCGACGAAACGTTTCCAGCCGGGGGTCGGTAGGGCGTCAGTCTGTGTTTGGGCCTTGGGGTCTCAGAATTAGGGGACCGAGGCCCCACCTCCCTTCACCGTGAGCCGCGGTTGGGTACCTGCCTCCTGCAGACTCGCTCGTGCCCCAGTGCCCAGCATGGCACCACGGCGAGAGCGGGGCCCAGGTCGGCGTCACTCAGGCAGTGTGTGGCCGGAGCCGTGCCCAGGAGCCAGGACCGCTGCCGTGAGCCCATGTCTCCGTGGCCCTGGCCAGGCCCTCTGCAGCCCACTGAGCCACGGGGCGGGCGGAGTTTACAAAGGGACGTTGGCCCCAAACCCTGTGGTAGGGGAGTGGTGTGTGAGCCCCTGGGTTCCGTGGGCCGGCCGTGCCGGCTCGGGCAGCGGGGGAGGGTTGGGGCCCCCACCTGCCCACTGCTGCGAGGGGCCACCCCAGGGCCCTGACGCTCCTGGGTACGCGTCCTGAGGTGGCTCTGATCAGGACACTGCCAGGTTTGCTCCTGGGACATCCTCAGGGCAGTCGGCCCTTTTGCCTCATTTGAGGTGAAATCTTTCCAGCGTTTTGGTTTTCTGCTGCGTGGCCTGTGCAGTCCTCGCGGACCCTGGAGAAGGCGCATCGGAGACGGTGAGGGGCAGGGCCTCCCTGAGCTCCAGAGGACGTGCCCGCATCTCTGAGGAAGAGCTCGACCTTGCACCTGGTGGGTGCCCCCTGCCTCATCCAGTCAGCTGATGTTTGCTGAGCACCCGCCCTGGGCCTGGCCCTGTTCTCAGCCCTGGGGACACAGCGATGGAAAAGACGGGCCCTGACCTCAGGGAGCCCGCGTCCCAGCGAGAGAGCCTGGCCTCCGGTTGTGAGACAGTCGCTAACGCACGCCTCTGCTGGAGGTGTACCAGGACGCGTGGTCCCTGGGATCGTGCAAGCCAGGATGCAGCGAGGGCATCGTGGGCCCTGAATGGGATCTGCTCCCGTGGTGAAGGCTTCTGGCAGGATGTCTCGGGGAAGGAGGAGTCCTGAGAGCCCAGGCCTGGACGGAATGAACGAGAAGCGTGTGGAGCAGGACGGCCGGCGGGAACAAGGGCGCATGGGCAGCGGGTGTGCGGGACGTGGGGTGTGGAGGAAGGGCCTGCTGGATGCTGCCGTGCCACAGGCAGGGGACAGCTGTGGCTTGGTCATGAAGGGTCACTGTGGAACCGACGGGAAGATACCGGATTTGCAAACCAGGCACTGTGTGTGATTGGCCCTCACGCCAAGGATGCGTATCTGCTGACGACCTACATCTGTCCATCTGTCCAACCACCAGTCACTCCTTCCACTTGTCCACCTTCTCCAACGTGAGCCCTTGTTTGCGTGGGGTCTGACGTGGACCCCAGATCCATTGAGATGTCTGAACGTCATCTCTGCCCCTAGGGGTCCATTGCCTGGTGGGGGACACGTGCTCTGCCAGAGGTGATGAGGTTGGGGACTTGGGGACACCTCACTCTGCCCAGGGGTATAGAGCAGGCTTCCCAGAGGACATTTCAGCAGGACTTTGAGCTGAGGACAGGGCTGGGCCCAGAGCCGGATGCCAGGAAGTGCTTGCCGATGGTAGGAGCGGATTTGGAGGCTGAAGACGTGGCTGGGCCCAGCCTGCTCTTCGGGAGGTGTGCTGGGTGTGGCTGCATCATGGTGTTTGGGTGAGGCCGCTGCTCTCAGCTGGGGCCACGGGCAGTGGGTGGCCAGGGTGGGGGGGCGGGTCTGGGTCCGTGGTCTCATCCACAGGCTGCTGGGCGCTCGAAGCTCTTTTCCCGGAGGATGACTTAGCTTCCGCAGCCTGGGTTCCCGCCCGTGAAAGAGCTTGGTGCTGGTTACTGTGGCCAGTCTTCCAGCCCTGCCGTCATGGGCACCTATTACTGTGGCTGCACCTGCAGCCCCACCTGTCATGCTTGCCTGTCGAGTAACCTCTGGTCCCACCAGCCCCACCTGTGGGGAGTCCCCTTGCTGTACTGCGGGCCATCCCTTCAGGGCAGGGGTGTAGATAACCAATTTGTTGGTGCTGGGGCCTGGTGCCCTCCCACCGGGCCGAACTCTGGGTGGATGAAGCCCAGAGACCCAGAGGGAAGAGTGGGTGGGGCGGTCCAACCGAGCGATTTCGGGGGGGGGGCGGGGCAGGTGGAGGCTGGGAGGCTGGGTGAGGCTGGGGCGGGCATCCCGGGGGCTGGGTCTTCAGGCTGTGGCTGCCTCAGTGATCGGTGCCCGGTTTCAGTCATGCACAGGGTTGCCCCTACACCTTTTGTCCTTTGTTCCACGGCCTGGTCTTTCTCCCAGGGGTCCTTCTGGACGTCTTCTCCCAGCCCCTTTACGAGGCTGCCTGAGCCCCTGTCCTCCAGGGTGACTGCAGCAGGGTCACTGGCCACACCCGGGGGGCAGGGGGCAGGCACACACTCTGAGTGCAGCCCCCGGGGGAGCGCCGCACCGTGGGCCAGGCGACGGCCCTTGTTGGCTCTCCTGAACCTTCCAGGGTGCCTCAGCGCCGATTCACAGTGAGCCAGGTGGCATTGAAGCTGATGGATTGGGTTAATCTAATAAAACTGGAGAAGCAGGTCTCCTTACAACATACTTTTTCATAAGCCCATTAAGATTTGAGGTCGTAAGCTTTTCATGTCTGCCCTCCTCCGGGAGCAGGCATAGATCACTGTCAGCTGGGTGAGGATTTAGAAATGAGAATATTCAGCAAGACTGTGCTCACCGCTGATAACTTTGCGGGGAGGAGCCGGGAGAGGGTGTCTCTGCTCCTTCGGTGGCAATAAAGTCAGCGTCCTGGGGATTTGGAAGTGGTGTTTAAAGAAGTATCTAGAATGTCTTTAGCGACTCAAAGACTTTCATTCTTCATATTTCAGTCAGGTTGGGCTTTATCGGCTTATTCCAGGCTCGGGGACTGAGGAGACGATGTCTTCCTTCTTCAGTACTTTGCTCTGGCACAGTTGGCCACGTACGTGGGGCCCGAGTCTGCTCCACCTGCTTCCCGGGAGCAAGTGGCTTTCTGGGCGGTGGCTCGGGGCACCCAGCAGCTTCCACACTGTCACTGACCTGGGCAGAGAAGTTTGCTCTGCATTTTAGCCTCTGAGGGCTAACTTTCATAACAGATAAAATCTTCACTTGTGGGAGGTTACGTAAAGAGTGACTGTCGTGCATCTGCCTGGCGGCAGGCCGGACAGGGCAACTCCTTGTTGACGGCCACGCGTTCACTCTGGAAAGTGCTGTCGCAAAGTGGCAGTCACGTCTGGAACTGGGGTGAGGGACAGTTCCTGGGGGGAACTGGCTCAGTGGGGCCGAGTGCGTGGTGTGGGCTGGGAGAGCCCGGGCCTGCCAAGTTTGAGGAAGAACCGGGGGCTTTGCATGACGTAGTGGGAGTCAGCAGTGTGGTGTTGCCTCCCCACCTGTCCCCCCAGGTGTCACCAGATTCTCTGGCCCCATAGACAGAGGCTCGCCGAGCACCGTGCTGCTCCGTCCTTGCTAGAGATCCGTGTGTCCTGTCACTTCCTTTTGGGGAACCGTGGACCACCGGGTCCTAGCCGGCTGTGGAGTCATTGGGACAGGCCCCTTGGTTCTTGAGTGACCAGTTTGGACACACACACAAGTTGACCCGGAACGCCTGTGGAATGAATGAATGAATGAATGAATGACCCAGACCAG
Organism: Panthera pardus; assembly: GCF_024362965.1. Lineage (NCBI taxonomy): Eukaryota > Metazoa > Chordata > Mammalia > Carnivora > Felidae > Panthera > Panthera pardus. The sequence continues at coordinate 7,732,349 of NW_026526991.1, forward strand.
CGGGGAGGGGGCTCCCACCTCCTGTAAAGAGTGAGGCAGGAGAAGGCGTGGCTGGGGAGGGACACCCTGGGACACAAGGGCCTGGCGTTGGCATTGGACGTGGTCTTTGTGGCTGTGGATGGGGAACTGGAACGTGTGAGTAGAGCTAACAGGGCTTGGTAATCAAAATGTCCCTCTGCTGGAGCCACGGGTGACCCAGCCTTGTCCGGGCTTGAGCTCATGAGGAGGCCGAGACCAGTGACACTGGCGATCGCCGGGACCCTCCAGCCCCGAGCCCGGGTCCGCACATGCCCAGAGCAGGGCTGCTGGAGCCCCACGCAAGGTCACACCGCGGTAACAGCTTGTCACAGCCTCACTGAGCTCTGAAGGGATACGTTCGTGAATATTTTATCTGCAGTGTGACTTCAAGCAACCTGTCTGACAGAAGGTTCTGGAAAACCAGGGGCTGGAGGAAATCCACAGGGGCCTGGCTTCATCTGCCGCTCGAGGTCCTCCTGGGGCTACTGGCCAAGGGAGTGGGCAGGGTGTGTGTGTGTGTGTTTGTGGGGGGGGGGGGGGTCCGCCAGCCCCATGGGACGGCCCCTTGTGCCCAAGGCCATGCTGCCCTCACTACATGCACAGCCCGAGTTCTGCCGTGCTTGGGAAGGGGACGACTGTGACATGTGAGATGCAAATAAAACACTTGTGGGAACGCTCCTGAGTGTCTTACTACCGGTGGTGTAGACGATGGTCCTTCAGGACTGCAGCGCTCACTTGCGTGGGGTGTGTGCTCGGTGCCAGGGGAGAGAACACGGGAGGTGTCTGCCTCCGGGGAACCTGTGGTCCTCGGGCCAGCCCGACCCTCAGCACTTAAGACGCCTCTCTTAGAGCAGGGCCGGGAGCCGGTCCGGGGGGAGGGATTTGTGCACGTCCTCATCGGAGGAGCCGTGAACTCTGTGAACCCCTCGGCCCTCTGCGAGCTGACTATCCTCGGTCCTCATCCTCCGCGTCCTCCACCTGCAGGGGGGCCCATCCGGGGCAGCAGGCGTCCGCCCCACATAGCCTAGTTTCAGTCCCCGTTTTGTGTGGAGGACGTAACGGGCCCTGCAGTTGTGACCTTGCGCCTTCATCACCCCACACCCTCGTCCTCCTTGGGGCCCAAGTCGGGTTCTACCTGAATCGGGGTCTCCCGAATTGCAGTTCTGTTTGCCAAATAAATGCCCATTTGTGTCAATTTCCAGCGAGTTCATTCTTGGCTGTCACCCTCTCTTGCAAGAGGTGCTTGGCGAGCACGGGGTGGTGGGACGAGATGGCCTCTGGCCAGTGAGGAGGTGGTACGGTGCTTTGGGGGTCCTGTCCACCCTGCCTTTCTTCCCAGCCCTGTTCCTTCTCTTCTTTGTGTTCGGAGGGGAGTGGAAAAGTGTCCTGCCCTGCCATCTGTTCCAGAATCAGTGTCCTGGGCTTGCTCAGTGTCCTGGGCTTGCTCAGTGTCCTGGGCCAGGGGGACCGCGGGCAGGGCTGTTCCTCTGGGAACCAGCACACGACACCTGGTTCCATGGCTTTGGTGGGCGTGAACTGGAGACAGGTGGCGGGGCCCTCAGTGCAGCAGTGGGCCCCCCCAGGACCGTCGGGGTCCCCGTGACCCCTGAACAGTGTATCAGCAGGCCCCCTGTCACTTTGTTACCGCGAGCCTCTGCAGGCATACTCTGAATTCTCATTTAGAGTCACAGATGCCCTGGGGGAGTCGAATCTGGGGTTAGAGTAGGATGCTTTTAATGTGATAACTTGTCTCTATGAATGTTTATTTGGAACAGCACATTCATTTTGAGTACTTGGGCTCGCTGGGTAATATCATATCACTCGTGAGCGCGGGCGTGGAGCCACTGACCCTGCTGTGCTCTCCCCTAGGACACCTGTTGGCCTGTTGCCCCTGCTGCTGGCTGGGAGTGTGCGTGTGTGTTTGTGTGTCTGGGTGTGTGTGCACGCGCACCTGTGTGTGCACGTGCGTGCCCCTTAGGACTCTGAGCCACTGATAGGCGATGGGCACGCTGGCAGACTGTGGGAGGGCCCTGGGGCCTTCGAGATGAGGGGCCAGGAGGGAGTGAAGGGCGGGTTGGCTCGACCTCTGTGGAATGAGCCGTGTCTGATGCTGGTGGCCAGTTCCCAGCACCACTGACGGCCCGCCCCCACCCCCACCGCTCAGTGAGTGGCCCTCTCCTCCGGAAGCTGGGCCTTCCCTGGCCGGAGAGTGGGGTAGGTCCTTAAGAGGGACCTGCAGGCAGCCTCCAGTGCCTGTTGTCCACCTTTCGGGGATCCGGAGAGCAGACAGCCATCGAGAGACCCCCGGGAGGAGGGACACCTGTGTGCACAGGGGAAGGTTGGAAAGCTGGTTTGGGTGAATTCGTGGCGTCTCACGAAGCTAGTTCCCGACCGAGGACCACCACGCACCTTCTGCGAAATCAGCTGACAATGTGACGTGTGCCAGGCACGTGGTGGCGTTTCTGCGCCTCACCTCCTGTGCTCGCACGCCTGCCGGGGACACCCAGAAGGAGGCCCCGAGGGCCGCACGCAGGCTGTCGTGAGAGACGGAATCGTGAGGTAAGCCTCACACACGGGGGACACAGACCCCGTCAGCAGATGCTCCTGCGAGGCGGCCTTCCTGCCGGGTCACAGAAGAGGAAACCGAGGCTCAGAGAGGCCCTGACCCGTCCTCGGTTATTTGGCAAAGGAGCGAGGAGCCCCGGTGTGAGCGCCGAGGCTCTCGGGAAGCGGCCGTCTCTGCTCAGAGCCTGAGTGGCCCCAGGTTCCCAGGCTGCAGGCGGGGCCGCCCGAGTCCCGGGCGCAAGCGGCCCCCGGTTTCGGTGCCGCGGCCTGAGGGGGAGAGCAGGAGCCGGGGTCCTCGCCGAGGTGACATGGGCGCGGCCGGGCAGAGAACAGCACGTCCTTGGGAGGGTGTGGTCTGTGGCGAAGTCTCGCCTCGTCGCGCTGGCCGCGGGTGGATTCGCGGGCCGCGAGCAGCGTCAGACTCCCGTTTCTCCTTGGCGGGAACACCACCGGCGTCACGAGGACGCCCGTGTTCCCTGGCACTTGTGCCGCCGTCGTGCCAGCTCCCAGCCGCCGCCTCTGTGCGCCGGGCTCCCCCGCTGCGTTATTCCTACTCCATGGATGCGCCTCTCGGCATCCGCTCCGGAAGGCCCTCTCGCGGCCCCTCCGTGGCCGTCGCCCGCACGGCGGGAGGCTTTCTCGGAGGCAGCGGGGCGCTCATTGCTATGCTGGCGTGTGCGGCTCCACTTCTTCGAAGGCCCGTGGAATCCGGGCATCCGTCTCCCCTCGCTGATGTGATAACAGAAAAAAGACGCTCTGCCTCTGATTGAAGTCAAGTAGCAGGGCCAGCGGCGGGCGCCTGCCCGGATTGCTGATGAGCGCTCTTCCGCGGGGAGGCTGGGCTGGGGCCTCGCGCACGGCCGCGCAGTGGGGGAACGCCCGCCCCTGCCTTTGTAAGGGGGGGAAACGGGACCGTGTCTTTGGCACAGACCGGTCTCCTCGTCCTCAGAGCTGGTGTGGTGTGGACGGGTCCCCTCCCTCCTGGGTGATGGGGCCGGGGCGGGTGATGGCCTACACCGCCCGCACGGACGCCGGTGTGGACTGATCCCTTGTCTCCGTCTGGTCCTGGGGCCTCCTGGGGCTGGAGCTCCCCCTCTAAGGGCTCTTCCCCACTGGGTGCTGTCAGTGTTGGAGAATGTGGTTAAGGGTAAGCTGGCTCCGAAGGCACGGCGGATTTGACTTCACAGTGGAGCCTGGAGCCACGTCCTTCAGGACGAGCCCACTGGTTCCCAGTCCTGAGCCCAGCGCCCTGTCCGACCTGGAAGCCGGAGACAGGAGCTTCATTCCTGCCCGTGTCCCCTGTCACCCACCCCTCTCTCCACAGCCCATCTCCCATCCAGCCACCACCGTGGCTCCCGGTTGGACTTCCTGCAGCCGCCTTGGCCCTCAGCCGCTGGCTCCCAGGACGCCAGTCTGGTCTGTCCTCACTGACGGCCGCCTCGGGGTGTCTGTCTGCTAGGCCTGCTCTCCAGCCCCTGCTGCAGGCCATCAGGGCTCCCCACCCAAGCCCGGCTGTTCAGGGGGTGCAGTTCAGGCATTCTAGAGTGTCTGCAGGTAGGTTCCGGTGTTCGTGGTGGGCGCGGCTCAGACTCCAGTAGAGGAGCGAGGGGGGCTTTGGCTCCGTGTTCTGTCCCCTCCCTCCCAGCTCTGGTTCCCTCACCCTGCGGGTCCGTCAGCCTTGTCTCCTTGCCCCAGAGCCCCTCAGCCCCCTGTCCCACCTCCCCTTCCCGTTCTGTGCAAGCTTCTAGAAGCTTTCTAGTTGTCTCCTCCATGTATAGGAGCCAGGCCACGTCTGGACTCACGTAGACCTGGGTCCGTGTCCAGTGCCGCCCCGTTGTCTCTGGGAGAGGCGGGCACAGCCCCTCAGCTCGCCGTGTCTGCGCTTCCTTACCTGTCACGCGGAGATGGGACACCTGGCCAGGCAGAGCGCAGCTACACGTGACAGGGCAGGCGAACGGTGGAGACCCCGAGCTCTGCAGTTGGGCAGCGGGCATCCGGCCCCGCCGTCGCTCCCGGATGGCGCTGGCCCCGCGGGCTTCCCTGAGCGCCATCGAGGATTGCAGGCCAAGGGGTTGGGGCAGGAGGACCTGCTCACTGGTGCTGAGCTGGTAACCCCACCCTTCCCGCTCCTGTCTGCTCATGGCCGTGACCCCCACAGCCTCTCCCTTGTCTTTGCACTTCCTGACGTCTCTCTGCCCCCTGGCCCGCCTGCCTCGAGCCTCTGTTCAGTTTGCTGCCAGAGCTACGTGTTGTCACGTGAGTGTGCTTCAGAGCGGGGACCGCTTCCTTTACAGACAGGGGACGGGGCCCAGAGTCGGGCTGTCCTGGGAGACGGGGCAGGCCCTCTCCAGCTGGGCTCCCGGGGGGCCGGCCTCGGTTGGGTCAGTGTCTAGGCCTCAGTGCCCAGAACAGCATCCAGCACGGGCGTGCTGCTCTGTCACTGATTGTTAAGTGAAGTGGCGTCAGGGACGAAACACCGAAGACCCAGTGTCTGTGCCCGAGTGCCTGCCGGAGGGGGTGGGGGGGTTAAGTGGTGGTGTGGCTGGGGCAGGTGGACGTGGGTCCGAGGGAGGTCAGACCACGGGGTAGGCTTTCCCCGCCAGCTGTCCCCTGCATTGCATCACGAGGGAACACCGGTCACACCGGAGTTGTGGCGGCGCCCCGGCATGGTGGTGGGTGTCCCACCCGCCCGCCCCTTGTCCTCTTTGTGGTCGTGCCAGAGGCACGGTTGAGGCCATCTTACAGAGGCGGAGCTCGAGACTCAGGTTAGCGCTCTGTCCAGAGCCACCCAGCTGGTGGGTCGCAAAGCCGGGAGACGGGTCTTGCTCTGCGAGTGCCCTCGCCGCCTGTCACCTGAGCTTGCCGCTGGAGTCCCCGTGCACATCCGTAGTCCGCCAGCACAGGCATGTTCTCGTTGGATACCCGGAGCTCCTTCTGCTCGGAAGGCGCTGGGGAGAGGGTGTATGAGACAGGTGAGGGAGGAAGACAGTTTCACGGGTGATTCTCCTGTCTCTCTCTCTCTCTCTCTCCAGGTGGATTCTCCCTCCCTCTGTCTCCCTCGTCTCCCCCCCCCCCCCCCATACACACTGACTCGCGCTCAGCTTTTGAGAAACCCTGGTCTCCTATCTACTTTCTGTTGAAAACGCTTGAGCTACACATATAAAAGTGTTTTGCAAATATTTACCCGAGTGTTGAGTTTTGAGCGTGTTTTCACTCCAGCACCTTCGGCAAACCCACGTGCCTCACCTGGAGGTGCTTGCTTACTGCTGGGATTGAACAGTAACCGATTTCAAAAGACTCCAAATCGCACATTTCCCGCGAGGTGGATTTTCTCCCTGCCTCCCGCCGGTGCGTAAGACTCAGAGCCCCCGGCTTCCTTCGTGAGCTGGTTTGAATGATGTGCAGGCGCCCTTTGTGTCCAAGCCCTGGGAGCACCTGACATGGTTTCATGTCGAGCGCCTCTGTGGCTGAGCCCGTGTGTTTTCTGGCAGCAACAGGAAGGATCCCGTATTATTTCAGAAGAGGACCCCCCCCCCCCCCCCCCCCCGCCCACCGTGTGCCGCGTGTGTGCGGCTCTTCTGTGTTTCGCTCGTGCTCAGCTGCAGGAGCATTCTGCTCCCGGGGTCAGGGCCCTGGAGGCGTGGTGCGCTGTCCGACCTGCAGGGAGCTGGTGCCACATGGTGTCCACACCCCGAGTGGGGCTCTGGGGGCTCGGGGATTCTGGAGAGAGGCGCCCATTCGGACAGGACTGTGGCGGTTTGTGCCACCCTTATAGCGAAGACGCCGGGAGCCGGTTCCCCGTGAGTTTCCGGCCAGTGCGGAAGGGCTCCCTTAAGCTTTACTGCCGTGGTTCAAGGTTTCTGACTCTGTTTTCGGGAGAAGTTGCTGATGGCTCGGCGGGCAAATAACTGCCAAATTACGTAGCAGGGAAATGCTGTCGGGGCAAACGATGCAGCTATGAAACGGCTCAGCAGCCTGGGTTTTTTGGCCGCTTTCTGATAAGTGTGAGTCTCACCTCCGTCCTGGCATAGTGCCCCTCGAGATCTTTGGGGCGTGCGAAGGCAGGTTGTGGTGGACTTTTTCCCAAAGCCCAGGGCCCCGTCTTTGCCCACTTGAAACATACTCGCAGCCTCCCAGGTGACATGATCCTTTAAGGTGACCGTCAGAGTCTGGAACGTCGCTCCCGAAAGCACAGCCTCACGCTTGTCTGCGTCTCCAAACCCCCTCTCCCCACCCCCCCAGGCCTCCGGGCCTGACATGCTGTGTGGGGTCCTCTCGCCCGCTCTCAGGTCTTCCGGGTGAGTAGGGCCCCTCCTCCTCCTCCTCCCTCTGCTGTCTCCTCTGCCTGCCGTGGCTCTGGCTCTCTGAGCCCTGGGAGCCCCTCTGGGGCGTGTGTCCCGCCTGCCGCCCTGATCGTCGCCCAGGCTTGGCCCTCAGGACCTTCCGTGTGCAGCATTTCGCTCTGCCCCCTAGAGCCTCGTACGGACGGAGCCCTTGCAGCAGCGTCTGCCGCCTTCACTCTCCGTACTTTTCAGATTTGCCCGTAATTTTGCCTCATGAACGAGTTTGTGCCTTTTAATTGCTGCGGGATCCTTGGTTGTGAAGGATTCTTCTCCAAAACCGCCGGTGTTGTTTCCTCGTGTACCTCCCAGTTGGGAAGCGTGTCAGGGTACGTTCACGCCCCGGCCGCGCTCTGCTGGCCTGGACCTGCCGGGGCAGGTGCTCCCTCTGGAGGCCCCTCCCCCCCGCCCCGGGCTGGAAGCCACCACCATGTGGGCGGAGGGAGAGGGAGACCCTGGTGGCCCTGCGGCTCCTGGACCAAAGCTCCCTCCGGCCTGTCCTTTTGCTCTGTTCACACAGGCGTGCACGGTGAGGTCCCCACACCAGTCCCTGGAGATTTCTGTTGCTGTCACGACAGAGGGTGACAGGTGACAACATGATACCGAGGTGGGGAAGGGCAGGGGTCCTGCGCGGGGCTCCTGCCCCGCCTGCCCTCGGGTTCCTGGAGCGCCCCTAGTTCGGGTGCCCGTCAAGCGGGCCCTTGGTGCTCCCCCACCTCGGGGATTGCGGGGCTGCTCCCCTTGCCCCCACGCTCTCCTCCTCTGCCCTCCGCACCGCGGCTGAGCTCACCCCATGCGCCCCACTAGCGCCCCCTCAGGCCACACCGCAGTCCCCTGCCCTGTCACACAGCCCCCTCCCGGCTCCCCGCTCTGTCCGTGCTGTCCGCTGTCACATGGTGGCCCTGGCACAGCTCCCGGGGGACCCACTGTGCCCGGCGGCCCCAGGGCCCGGAGCGGCTGCCCTTGGATCGTCCGCTGCGCGCTTAGCGGCTCAAGAGCGCGGGTGCTCGGTTTGCTCACAGATGGCACGGTTTACGCGGGGCTTGGCAGGGACGGCTCCACTGGGCGTCACGTGGGGGCTGCAGAGGCCATCGGAAGGTGGCCCGGCCACCGGCTGGCAGGTGAGCGCTGGCCCCACAGAAGTCTCCACAGGGCCCGTGGCGCTCGGGCTGCTTCACAGCCTGGCGGCCGGACTCCGAGGCGACGGGGCGGAGACCATCCTGGGGACTCACTTGCACAAAGACCAGGGAGGCACCCCGAGTCCAGGGAGGGACAGAGACGCCTTCCTGACGAGCAGCGGCAGCTTTCAGAGAGCGGGCGGCAGGGATTAAGCTTCTGGGACGGCGGCCCCCGTGCCTCCCGTCCCCGGCGACCTGTCCCCTTTCTCACCCCCCTTTCTACTGGAAGGGCCCCCGTGCCCCTGTGTCCAGGCTGTGTGAGAGCAGGGAGCGTGTCCTCGGGGCCTGCACGTGTGTCCTCGTGCCGAGCCGGCTCCTGGGACCAGGTGCTTACGCGGCACGGCCACGGGTCGTGACGCTGACGCTTAGGTTCTCACAGAGGCACCTGCGGGCCCAGTGCAGCTCTGCGGCTGTCCTCACACGGGGTAAAGCTGCAGACAGAGCCGGGCCCGTCTGCCACCTGCCTGCCCCCCAACCCTGAGGGCCCAGCGAGGCCTGAGGCCTGAGCTCTTGGAGCCTGGCCAGCCCCACCCGCCACCAGGAGCCACCAGGAGCCACCAGGAGCCACCAGGAGCCAGAAGCCGGCTCAGGCGCTTTGGGCCCCAGGCACTTTTCTGGGGCAGGGTTTCTGCAAGTCAGAGCTGCCCTCCCTTCAGCCACACATTGGCTCCCCGCTCACTGGGGAGGGTGGTGGATGGAGGGTGCAACCCAGTTAATGATCCTTCCCTGCAGACTTTCAGGGAGCCTGTAATATGCTAACGTTGGCCTGGGGCAGCTCTGGGAGCCGCCTCCCTTGGTGCCCTGCTCTGTGACGTCGGGGTCCTGGGCGTGGCAGCTGCTGGCACGTCTGGCTGGCACACCATCTGCTCCAAGCTGTCAGCCCGGCCTGCTCGTGGAGCTGCCCCTCCCTCCCTCCTGCTCTGGACCCACAAGCCTCTGAAATGCTCTTGGGAGGATGGGGGGTATGGGACAGACCCCTCCACGACCGTGGTGCCCGTGCGCCTGACAGACGGATAGTGTGGGGAGGGCCGCGGGCATGCTCGGGAGGGACAGCTACACGTGGCACTCAGCCTACGCGACCAGCCTCTGTGGGGACCCCTGGAAGTTTTGGGGAGCACTCTCTGAAGGAAGACTCTGGGTGTCCTTCGGGTCAGGCCTGAGGAGGTGGAGGACGAGGTTGGGGGTCACACGTGTGGTGTGTCTGCTTCCTAGGGCTCAGGAGCAAGTACCACAGACGGCGGGGGGGCGGGGGGGCGGGGCTTGAAACCCGCGGCTGCTCTCGTCGGGAGGCCAGAGCCCTGACAGCAAGGTGTGGGCGGGCTGGTGGGTTCCCGCTGGAGCTCCGAGGGGGACCCCCTCCCAGGCCTCCCTCCTGGCTCCCGGTGTTGCCGGCAATGCCTGGTGTCCTCGGCTCGTAGATGCACCGTCCGGTCCCTGACTCTGTCATCACAAAGCGTTCTGTGTGTGTGCGCGTGTGCGCGAGGGTCTCCCCCTTCGTACAAGGACGCCAGTCCCTGGACCGGGACCCCCCGATCCAGTCTGACATCCTCTGAACTACGTCTACAAAGACTGTATTTCCCACGTTAGGACCCGGTGATGTCTTCTGGGGGAGCGCACTCAGCCCGGGGGCAGGCAGGGCTCTTGTGGCCGGAGTGGGCTGGCCGCGGGGTGGGGCGCGGCCGCCGGGGCCTGGCCGTCCTCTTCTGGCCAGCGCGCAGGGCAGACCCTGTCACCGCGCGGCCCGTCACCCGGCGCTGGGCGGCTCTGTCCACGGGAGGCCACTTGTGCTTTAGTGAACGCAGGATCAGCAGCGTCGAAGTCCCTGTTGAATGTCTGTGCAGATTGAGCTGTTTGGCCCCACGTGGTTCATGTCAGCAAGGGTTAAATGGTTCAGTCTGATCCATTTCACCTGATGGCATTTTATTCTAAGTATAGAAATGGTAGAACATGTTCAGAAAAGAAAAAAAAATCCTCCCTTTTTAAAATTGCTGTCGTTAATGGCTTCGGGGCCAATCTGGACCCGGCCTGCCCAGCAGTGGGGCAGAGCTGGGCCCCCTTTGTACCGTCACCGTCCCCGCAAGACAGGATCCTGAGAGCGCGTGGGTATTCCTAAGCTGTGAGACCATCACCGCGAGGGTCTTTTGTTTTCCCTTATACTCGGGGTCTCTGCCCTGTTAAGGTCACGTCAAGAATGAGCTTCTTTTAATTAAATTTCACAAAGAATAAATGTTAACTCTAGAAGTGTCTTTAACTTCTTCTCTGCAGCCGACAGTGTCTTTTGAAAACTGTACTGTATGCCTTAATCTCCGTCATCGTGAGGAGGCAATTCTGAAGGATGCATCGACGTTTTCTTAAGTGAGAGGAACCGCAATCATAAATTAGGGTAGTTTTGAGGTACATTTGTGAGCTTTAGGTAGGGTTCCTACTCCACCTTCAAAACCGTGTGTGCACAGACGTGGTTTCTGCCCAGTGTTGGCCCTTCTCCGACAGAGCAGGTGAGCCGAGGACTCCGGGGGCTCCTCCCGAGGGGTGGGGTGAGAAATCAGCCACCTCGAAGGCTTCTTCTTCTGGCTGTGGTTCTCCACGGGGACCTAGCCAGGCCTTCCAGTGAGACGGGCTCACCCAATTGAATGGACCCCCCTTGTGTTGGGGCCGAGACATTTGAAGGTCTGTTTGGTCTCTTCCTGATGTCTCCCTCTAGCCGAGTGGAGGGGAGGGAGGAAGAGCCCACGGCTGCTCTGCCTGGAGCCCTGCCCTCCTCGGTGCAGCCTTCCCTTCTGTCCCGTCTCTGGTCCCCTCGTGCCGGGAGGAGCTGGTTTCAGTGAACGTCTTCGGGTCCTTTGTCCTGGAGACCCGTGGACTCCTTGCCGCTTTCAGAATCCCACTCGGATCTTCCTGGCCAGCGGGACATTGCAGAACCTGGGACACATCCAGGAGCCGTACCTGGCGGACTGTTGGCCGTGGGGACCAAGGAAAGGAGGGCCTTCTTCATGGGCCACGCCATGCTGTGTGCTGTAAGGAGGCCGATGGAAGGAAAGACATTTCTTGAGACCAACTAGGGAAGGTGATTGACCTCAAAAGATTTGTCACTGTGACGTGCCAGCCAGGGACCTAAGCCAGTGGCATTTAAAGAAACTGAGACATACGTCGTGTAAAGCACACGGTCACTCCCAAATCATTGTTGGTTTTGTTGAAAAGAGAAAAACTCCACAAGATGCACAAGCCAACAGCAAGGACACCTCACGCTCTGCAGGAAGGCGTGCGGCACTCAAGTCCCCAAGTGTACGGGCGGCAGAAGGGACTAGGCCATCCTGGTGGGTTCCCTGGGGTGCCAGCCAGGCCGAGTTGAGGAGGCTGGAGAGGGTTGACCTGCTGCACCCCGGAAGTGTCATGGCTCAGTTGACAGAAAGGAAGCTCGCTCAGGGTGGCCCCTCCCTTCTGTCCGCACTGCTGTGGTGACGGACTGGCTGCAGAGGGAGGCTGGGGCGTGTGGTCCAGGAAGAATAAATTTTGGTAGAGCGCTAACCGTCTCCGTCAAAAGGTCACCTGCACATTGGTTCCCAGGATCTCGGGGGGCCAAGCTTGCCTGGGGCAGCTGGCCTTTGAGTCCTGGCCGCCTGGGAAGCTTGCCGTGGAGCAGGTGTCTCCTCGGGCGGGTGGCCGTGCCCGACCTCCGAGGACACCTGTGTCTCTGTGCTCACTGCCCGCCTCTTTGCTGGTTGTTTTCATGCAGTTTCCGTGGTTGTATCTGGGTAGGTGGGTGTCGAGCTTTTTTTTTTTCCCCAGATGTTTTGAATTGGGACAGTACTATTAATAAGCAGGTGTGATTCTAGTAAACCTCCCCCCATTTGTGTCCATGTACCTGGCTTCTCTCATCTTAAAGGACTTGTCCTCATCACTTGTCTCTTTCCCAGTACTTGAGAGGCAAAAGGAAATCATCTTAACGTGAATTCTGGTGCCAGCTCTTTCAGGCTTTGTTTTTCGATTAATAAATCCTGCCTCTTCCTCTGTTCATCCTAGTAATGAAGAGGCAAAGGGAGGTGGGGCCTGCCTGCAGAGATGGGCATTAACACACAAAAGGGCAGAGGGTCTGTCCGCCCTTCAGGATGACTTCCCTTTGTGCGAGCACACTGAGCTCTGCGGAGGGAGCCCCCTGCGCAATGCCAGGCCTTGGAGTTGCTCTGGGAGGGCCACACCCACCCTGCGCAGTGTGATGGGGAGGTTTGTGGAGTCCCCAGGGGTCAGGCCAGAGGGGCATAGGTGCTCCCCACTGGAGCCAGAGCCCTAGGAAAGAACCAGAGCCATTCACTTAAGAACTCGAAGGAAACAGACACCTCACTGCTTTCCTTTGTGTTTCCCCAACCGAGCGGTCCTCTTACGGCTCTTCTGGGTGAGCCTAGGGTTGCAGAGGGCCGTCTGCCAATCTTGTCTCTCTGGAGCACACTTGGCCATCTGTCTGTCTTGCCCGGCCATGTATGTATGCTGCTCTGAGCACCTCTTTGAATATTTGGACCAGCCCCAGTGCTACATGCTGGATGTGAACAGACAAACGAACTGCCTGCTGCCCGGAGCCTCCTCCAGTCGAGTGGAAGACAGAAGTCAGCAAAAAGTGCCAGGCGGGGATGTCCAGAGAGGGACACCGGCAGGCCCTGGGTCCTGGCTTTTGTTTTCTTGGCAGGCCAGCAGAAGGCCGGGTGCCCCATGTGGGTGTCAGGCTCCCCGCCCCGGCAGGACACCTGCTGACCACCGGTCCTTCACTGGGGACAGGAACTGGCTCCCCAGGGCCCTCCCTCACCCCCTGCCAGCGTCTCTGGAGGCCAAGCCGATGTCCATTATGCTGGGCAGTGAGGACAGCCACCCTTAGCCAGGGAGTTGTGGTTCTTCTCTGAAGTCTGTACAGCAGTCGACCGGGACACGGGACGTTGGCCGACGCAGGGGCCCTTCCCACGGGGGCCTCGACGCGGCCTTGAAGCCGCTGTGCCCCGCAGCCTCCCCTCCAGGTGCCGGGGGTACCTGCCTTTCATGGAGGACCTTTCCTGGGCCCGAATAATCCCAAACCATTTCATCAAGTGGAATCTGCGGCCGGTATTTAAATACCTGTCATCTCTCTCAAACCCTGGGGCCAGAAGCTCCAGTGGTTGCTCTATTCACGGACTCATGTTGCAGTAAAATGTGATAATTGATGAATATCTGTGGAAATGGATATGATTGTGTCCTCTTTAATGAGCTAACAATTTCATGGCGAAATCTCAGCAGTGCTATTGTTTAGAATAAAGGAGATGTGCAGATGAGGCCAGGGCTCAGATTGTGGTGTAACAATGCTGGCAGCCTCTTTATTGGACCCATTAATTAATTCCCCATCAGCCAGTTTCCCTGGGAATGAACTGGAAAAATAATTAAAATGATACATGAGGTAAGGAGTTTAGAAATTCAAAAGGTGAAGGCGAGAATTAGTTTAATACATAATTAGACATATTATTTGTGACTGTACATTTTTTTAAATGTGGTTCACTGAGGCAATAGGGTCCTATTTTTAGTCTTGATAGCTAATAAATACCATTTGGGGCTGTTTTTCAACTCATAAAGGCTCATAAATTTTCTTAATGACATTAAGTGCCTAATTATATTGTACATTGTTAAAATAACTCCTATTGCAAAATCTAATAATACAACAAAAGTTGCAAAAGCAAGTTTTTAAAGGAGGTAATTTGACCAAATTAGCAAGTGAAATTCTGGGTGTTTAGATGAAGTTGAAAGAGCTTGAGCAAAAAACCCACAGGTTCACATCATTTTCCCGTCATTTTTGTTGCCCGTGTGCCCGGAACGTAAACCCCGAGCACCAGCCTCCTGTCGGGGCGAGCGGTCCGGGTGGAAGGCTGCCCCTCGGGGCCCAGGCCGTGCGCCGCGGAAGATGTGACGGAGCATCGTCCCTGCCGTCACAGCTGGCGTGCGCCAGCCCCGGCTGGCTGTGTCGTCGATGGCAGGCTCCCCGGGTGGCTGCTGGATTCTTCTGCGTGGTGCGAGCACATTGGCGTTCCGGCAGGCCCGAACCCGGGTAAACAGCGTCCCCCAGCGTGCGACCCCACCGTGTCGGGGGACCAGCGGGGACAAATATTTCCTAAGGTTGTGGATATTAAGTTTGAATTCCATACTAGAAGTCAGCCTCCCAGACTATCGGAGGAAGAATAACAACCGCAGGAAAACAAACAGAAACCACCGACAAAGCCCCCCGCGTGCCTGTCGCCACCGTAAATACTCAGTGCTCGTCGTTAGCGGGTGTCACCGAGCCATAGCTGGCCAGGGGCAGGACACTGTCTCCGTGTTCCACTCCGAGCTCCTCTCATCTCTGAAGGGATGTTGGCCGATGCGAAGTCTCCCCGCTGGGAAGCCGTGGCCACAGGCCAGCGTTCAGAACCCCCCTTCCCGCGGGCCCTAGTGGGGCCACGTGCTGCGTGTGTGGCCCTCGGCCGGTCCCTGTCTCCCCTCAGCCCCATTTTGGTGGCAGTGCAGAGCCCCCCCTTCCCCAGATGCTGGACACTCGTGGCCTCCCCGAGGTCTGGGCTCTCAGGGCCTGGCCGCACCCCGTGTTTACTCTTTGTGTTTAAAGTCAGAATTGAAGTGGGAACCCCTCGCTCAGGGACAGAGGGGAGCGCTGCCATCCGTGCCTTTTCGGTGAAACCCTGCCCGTCCGTCATCCCGTGATTTGATCCACCCACCCAGAAACACTTGCTCCTGCTTTATGGCTGTGGTTTGTGGAAGCTCCGGGAAAGAAGAAAACAAACAAGCCGGTCCCAATAAATAACGGTTATTTCCTCATTTGAATTTCTGAGTCCGGGGAGTCAGTATGATGCAGGCATTAATCTTCCCGTTCTTGAAGGGGAGGAAGATTTCTCACCGTGCATCACGCTGGGTTGGGATGAGAAGCGTGTGGTGTCCCTGGCTGGGCTCAGTCCTCCCTGGGGACCGGCTGCCTTTTTGTCTTGCAAATTATGCACAGCCCTGTGATGGTCTTTAAGAGTATTATTGTAGAAAACGTCCCATTTCCGAGTGGGTGTAAGCATGTCGTGGATATTCGGAGGCTCGTTTTCCCCTGTCAGCCCTCTGAGTGTGCTCAGGGAGGCGCGCTCGTGCCGGGTGTTCCGGCAGTTGGGAGGGGAGGGGGCGGACCGGTGCCTGGAGAGCCTGCTCTCGTGGGGCTGCGGGGCCTGGACTTCTTCGGTCTCCGCTTCCCCTCAGCCAGGCCCTGGCTTCTCCCTGGTGGCCGCTTGGCCTCATTCACTGACTGGGCAGCACTAGGCAACTGTGTGATTCTGAAGATAAGCCCGTTAAGCTTTTTATCACAGCGCTCTTGGCTTTTAGCAGTGCAGAGCCTGGACCCACATTTGGCGGAAAGCGACGCACCAGGTCAGGTGAGCAGGGTGGCCTTCCGCCGTGCTTCAGAGGCAGGGTCCCTTTTCCTGTGCGTGTACGGCACTTTGCCGGGTGGGCCCTGTTAGCGCGTTGGCTGTGTCCTAGTGCCACTGTGTTCACACCTGCCACGTGTACGAAGCCGGCTTGCACGGGGCCTGGTGTGCTGCCATCTGCTAAGGGTTGTGTGAGTGGATGGCGGGTGCCTGGCCTCCCTGGATCTGAAGCTGTCCTGGCCTCCTTGGATCTGATGCACCTGCTGTCCTGGCCTCCCCGGATGTGATGCACCTGGTGTCCTGACCTCCCCTATCTGATGCGCACCTGCTGTCCTGGCCTCCCCTATCTGATGCGCACCTGCTGTCCTGGCCGCCCCTATCTGATGCGCACCTGGTGTCCTGGCCTCCCTGGATGTGATGCACCTGGTGTCCTGGCCTCCTCGATCTGATGCACCTGCTGTCCTGGCCTCCCCGATCTGATGCACCTGCTGTCCTGGCCTCCCCGATCTGATGCACCTGTTGTCCTGGCCTCCTTGGATCTGATGCACCTGCTGTCCTGGCCTCCCCGGATGTGATGCACCTGGTGTCCTGACCTCCTCGATCTGATGCACCTGGTGTCCTGTTGTTCACTTGTGAACACCTGCCAGGACTGGTTTTGGCAGAGGATAATGTGGCCCTGTCCCCCAGCCATCGCCACCCGGCCTCTTGGAATTACATATCGTGGTTCTGCTTTGGCAGACCTAGCCCTGCCCTGGCAGCGGGGGCCAGCAGGGAGCCATCCTCTGGTGGAGGACTCGCCCCACATTCCTGCATGAAGGACAGATGGCTCCAGGCAGCTTTTTGGTCTGGGGTTGGATTTGAGTGTAAAACTGAGAAGTCCCAAATTTATTAAAGGCTTTCTTTTGGGGTTGGAAATATGCAGTAGATTTTCTATCCCTCTCAATTCTCTCTTAAAATTTAATGCTGCCATAAAAATGATGGATAACAAATTATTCCAGGAAAAATGATACTGAAAGACTCTTCTAACTATTGAAGCAGAAGTATAGACTTGGTGCAGAAATATATGTGACCCAGAAAACTCACAAGGAAATAGGAAATCATGTATTTTGTGGAAAGCGCAACCACATAATGCTGTTCCAGTCTGTAGAAAACAACAATTTTTATTCAAGATCTTGAAGTGCTGAATCTATTTTGTGCTGTTGGCACCTTTATTAACATAGCAACACCGTGCCTTTCTGGAATTCATTACGCCGCCTTCCCCACTTGGAACACTGCGGGATCCCAGCAAAGAAGCAAGAGAGACCACAGCCCATGATGGATGTCAGAAAGGTCCCATCTGATAACCTGTGTCCATTACTCACTCAAGCATTCCTTGGTTCTCCCAGCGCATCTTTCTACAGAGTTCCACCAGTACGGCTTTGAACTATGTGAACCTGTGGTTAAAACCACAGATGGATGGGCCTGGGAACCCCCCTGCCCCCCCATCAAAACAGAAAAAGGAAAACGCCAGTAATGCTGGTGCCAGGGAGACCCTAGAGCCAGACCACAGGCTGCACCAGTAGAGGGAAAAACAGATGTGAAAAAATCAGACACAGGCACTCATGTCCCATGGCAGGCTGAGGCCGGTTAGTGCAGGGTAGCAGTCCTTTATTCCTTGGTAGGCCTTGGGGACACCACTTTATGGCAGGTCTTTAACATACATAGTATTAAAATGACTCAGATTTGACATCCTTATTTTTATTTTTGTTTTTAAAAAAAAATTTTTTTTTAACGTTTATTCACTTTTTGAGAGACAGAGTGTGAGCAGGGCAGGGGGCAGAGAGAGAGGGAGACACAGAATCGGAAGCAGGCTCCAGGCTCTGAGCTGTCAGCACAGAGCCCAACATGGGGCTTGAACTCACAGACTGTGAGATCATGACCGGAGCTGAAGTCAGACACTCAACTGACTGAGCCACCCAGGCGCCCCGTCATCCTTTTTGCTTTCTCTCCGCAACAGTGGAAATGATGGTCCTTCTGATGCTATTGCCCTCGTCCCTGGTCCCTGGTCCCTCCAACTAGTCATCCAGGCCAGGTCGTGGCTTAGGTGGAGACTGAGATCGCAGCCAGAGGTGATGGCCTGTTTGTTCCTCTGACGAGTGTCACCTCATCTTTTAGGAGAACTTGGGAGAAAGGATGGGCCGTATCTATGACTTCTGGCTGGAGGTGTCACCATGACAACTCAGGAGGAGTTGGAAGCAGGCACTTCACTAATTTCAAATCTTAACCCTTCCCAGGCAACTCTGAAATCTTTTCTCTGGAGAAAATGGGCTCATTGTGAAACTCTCATTGCTCTAAGCTGCATCCATTCAAGTGCATAATTTACTTTTTGTGTAGGTTTAGAGAAACAGAGGCACTCTATCTAATACCCTTTCTCGAAACATTTTAATGTTAGCTTCTTTAGAGTGCTCTTCGACAGCCAGCTTCTCAGGGAAGAGGCCAGACTCTGTAAACAGTCCTGTCTCAATCCTGCTGTTCTGTCGGTCCTCTGAGACACGGAAGCTGCATGCCGCCCAGACAGCTGTCCTGCCTTCCCGCCTGATCGCCTTGGCTGGCAGTTCTGTGGACCACCAGATAAAGCCCAGACAGCTCAGGATGACCGTTTGGGATTGTTACCATCCAGCCCCATTCATCAGGAGACTCACGAGCATCTACTCCAGGTTAGGGCCGGGGCAGCAAAGAAGAAAACATGGAGGTGAGTAAGGCACGGCCCTTGTGACTCAGCCTCCCAGGCATTAGACTCGAGAGAGAGGAACTCTCAAGAGCCAGGTGCTGACTCCAGAGTTGGGGGCGAGGGGGACGACTCAGATCCCTGTGTCACTACCTGTGTGGGTTAGAGGCAGCTTTATAGCACGCAGAGCTTTAAATATGGCATATCACATTATCCTCAGAACACCCAAATGCTGCTAGACTATCAAGAACATAACGTGTAGGTGCATGCATGAAAGCTTGCAGGAAACTCAGGTTGTCATCAGAGGCCCAAGTAAGAGGTGGTGGGGGGTGGGTACTGGTCTCTAGGCTTGGGTCTATACCCTTGAGACAGGGTCTAGATCCCGTGCCCCTTATGGGTAGGGGGTGCGGAGCTAAGGCACTTAAGTCAAACCAGAGCACCGAAAGGCTAGGCTCTTGGACAAAGGGTGAACTAGAAAAAAAAAATCCATTTGCTAGTCCTAGGAGACACCTGGAGACACCTCTGTCTCAGCCTGGTCTTTCGGGTGGGGATGGGGGAGAGATGGTCTTCCCTGTTAACTTTTTTACCCATTTAGCATTTGAATTTATAAATTCAGTGATTTGGCCCCCCACAAGTGGGATAATTAACATAAGAAGACATTCAGGCCCATTAATATTACTGGAACGTGTAGCACAGCTATAGCTGGAGGTTTTAGTTTTTCTGTTCCTCTCAGCAGGCGATAAAAGGAATAGACCAAAAATCATAGATGCAGGATACAGGAGACATAAAAATGTCAAGCGGCTTGCTTGTCTTGTTAACACTCCAACAACTAGAGGTAACCAGTAACATTCTTGTTAAGTATGTAACGACCAGTAACCAAGATAGTTTACCTCTCGGACCATGAAACAAGTCCAAAAATTTTAAAGGATTGAAATCATACACTCTGTGTATTATCTAACCATAGTAGAATTCAGTACAAAGGATGCCTGAAAAGCTCTGAGTTTTTGAAAAGTGAGCAGCACACCTCCAAAGAACCCTTGAGTCAAAGAAGTCAAAGGGAAATCAGATAATACTTTGAACTGAATGAGTAATGAAGTTATATCTGAATTTGTGGGGTGCAGATAAAGCAGTGTTTAGAGAGCGAATATATTCCTGCAAATGCGTACAACAGAAAAGAAAGATTTAAATAGTTTTAGTTTCCACCTTCAGAGGAAATTAATCTTCAAGTAAGCAGAAGAAAGGAACCCAAAATGAACAGGGCAAAAATCAATGAAATAGGAAATGGGCAAGCTATAGAGGAAATAAATAAGCCGAAAAAAGTTGGTTTAATGGAAAGATCAATAACACCGAAAAATCTTCCACTAGGCAAATAAAAAAAAAAAAAAAAAAAAGGAAAAACTGGCCAATATCATGAGTAAAGAGGGGACACCACTACAGATCCTACAGATATTTTAAGTATAATAAGGGAACATTATTAAAAACTTTATAATAATAAATTAACAACCAAGATGCAATGGACATGTTCCTTGAAAGCTACAATTGATCAGACTTTGCACAAGAAGATATAAGAAGCCAGAAGAGCCCTGTATCCATTAAAGAAAGGGCATTAGTAATTAAGAACTTTCCTACAAAGATGACTACAGGCCCAGATGAGCTCTGGTTAATGTTCAAACATTGAAGGAAGAAGTAATACCAGTCTTACACAGATTGTTTCAGAGGGTGACGGAGGAGTGGACATGTCTCAGCTCTTGTCAGCGTAACTGAGATACCAAAATGAGACAAGGGCATAAGAAAAGAGAATTATAAACCAATATTCCTCATTAATACAGATGCAAAAACCCTTGACAAAGCATTAGCAAATTGAATCAAGTAATATGTAAAAATGACAGTGCATTGTGATTAAGTGGGATTTATCACAGGCATGCACGGTTGGTTAGACATTCAAAAATCAATCAATGCCATCGATCCCATTAACAGAATAAAGGAGAAAACCATATGATCATGTCAAAAGATGCAGAAAAAACCCTTGATAAAATTAAATACCCCCCCATGAAACGAACTCTCAGTAAACTGGAAATAGAAGGAAGCTATCCCACTGATGAAGGACATCTCCAAGGTCTTGCAGTTTACCTCATATGTAATGGTGAACTTGGCAAATGCTTTCCCCCTACGTTGAGAACAAGGCAAGAATATTTGCTCTCACCACTTCTGTTCGATACTATACTTGAAGACCTAGGTAGGTAATAAGGAAGGAAAGGAAACAAAAGGTATGATTGAAAAGGAAAAAATTAAACTGTCTTTATTGATTGCATGTGTAGAGAATACTAAAGGTTTATAAATTAAAAAAACTAATAAAGATGCTAGATACAAGGCTAATGTGCAAAATCCATTGAATTTCTATATGTTCTCAATGAACATCTGGAAGATAAAATCTAGAGACCGTTACCATTTATAGTAACATGAAATTCATAAGAACAGCCTGGGATAAATGTAGCTAAAAATGCTTACCTTTACATTGAAAATTGCAAAACATCGCTGAAAGAAATGGAAGAAATATGTGGTAAGATAAACCATGTTTATGAACTGAAGGACTCTTACTGTTAAGATATTCTGCCCAGATTGGTCTTAGGAGTTAATACAATCCCAGTCAAATTCCTGTGAAGCTTTTTCCCTTTTCTTTTCTTTTCGTGGAAACTGTCAAGCTTATTCTAAAATTTATATGGAAATGCAAAGGACCTAAGATAGCAAAACTTACAAAATTTAGCAGAAGAAGAACTAAGTTGGAGAACTTAACCCTTTGATTTCAAAATATACTGTAAAGCTACAGTAACCAAGACAGTGTGGTTTGAGGATAGATAATAAGATAATGGAACCGTGTAGAGACCAGAACAGTTAGGAGAGGGATGGGGAGGCCGTGTTTATAATACACATACCTGAGGAAGGACTCCTGTCCTGGATGCATACAAACGCCTGTAACTCAGTATCACCAAGACACAAATGGACACAAGATCCAGACATATTAGAACAGAAGGTAGACAGATGGCCCATAAGCCCTTGAAAAAGTAGGCAACATCATTAGCCACCAGGGAAACACAGATTAAACCACAGCGAAGTGCCATTACTCCGTACGTACCAGAATCGCTGAAATTAAAACAATGGACAGTGCTGAGCATTGACACATACGTTGAAAGGTCTTCTGCGGGGCTGGGGGAGATGCCAAGTGATAACCAGCACTTTGGAAAACCGGCAGTTTCCTGGAGCACTAAACATGCATCTACCCTCTGATTTAACAACTCCGTTCCTGGATGTTTACGCAGGAAAAATGAACGTTTATGTGCACACACTCACACACACACACACACGAATACTTGTGCAGAATGTTCGTAGCAGCTTCATTCACATTAGCCCAATCTAGCGACAACTCAAGTATCTACCAGCCGGAAAAAGGATAAAAGGATGACAGTTGGCCATTCAGTGACCATGTGGATGAATCTTACAAATATCATGTTGACCAACAAAAGCAAAATGCCAAGAGTACATGAGGCCTGAGTTCATTTAGTGAAGTTTTAGAACTGAGAGAGTTAATCAGCACTGATAGAAATCACAACGGTTTCCTCTGGTTTCCCCCAGCAGCGCAGGATTCCTGGGGGAAGGGCGGGTTCTGTGTTGATAGGGGTGTCGATCCCACTGGTGCGCTCATTTGTCAAAGCTCATTAAACGGTATGATTAGATCTCTGTGTCCCACCTTATATAAATTATACATCAACAAAGTAAAAAAAAAAATTTTTTTTTTAAATACTGGCTAAAAATACTTGGAATCCAAAAAACAAACCAGAGTCAAAACACACACCCAGACTAAGTGGAACACTGGGACCCCCTTTTCAACGTTTTTTTTTATTTATTTTTGGGACAGAGAGAGACAGAGCATGAACGGGGGAGGGGCAGAGAGAGAGGGAGACACAGAATCAGAAACAGGCTCCAGGCTCCGAGCCATCAGCCCAGAGCCTGACGCGGGGCTCGAACTCACGGACCGCGAGATCGTGACCTGGCTGAAGTCGGACGCTTAACCGACTGCGCCACCCAGGCGCCCCGGGGACCCCCTTTTCAAATGTGTTTTCTTTGATCTTCAACTTGCAAGTCCTTCCCAAGTAGGTGGGACAGAAGGAAAGTTCACCCCCGGCAGTGAGGCTAAGGGGAGAGCCCTCTGAGCAAAGGGCTAGTCCTCCCAGAGGGCTCTGTCCTCAGGGTCAGGCGGGTGAGCGCCCACTCCTGCCCTGCTCCAGGGCCCTCGAGCTGAGCTCTTGAGATCAGCTCAGGTCACGATCCTAGGTTGTGGGATCGAGCCCCGCATCGGGCTCCATGCTGAGTGTGGTGGAGCCTGCTTAAGATTCTCTCTCTCCTTTCTCCCCCTGCCCCTCTCCCATGTGCATGTGCGTGCCCCCCACCCCCCACCTGCCCCCTCCCCCTCTGGAAGAAAAGTAACAGCCAAGGATCTAAACAGTATAATTTTTATGGTCGGAATTAACATTTCTTTACCAGGAACCCAGAGAGGGGAGAATAGGTAGACTTTGGAAGAAATCACACTGCCATCCACATCCACGCACGTGCACGCACGTGGGGGCATCCCACGTCTACACCACAGGCACTGACAAATGCCCAGTGCTAACCACATGACGTTTTCATCTGAATAGTAAAGTTACAATCAGGTGCATGCATTAAAAATTTTCAGCACACTGGTGTGCCCTGAGAGAAGCGTGCCGTGACTTAGTGGCAGGTGTCAGACAGCTGGCTGCGAGGCGCACGGCCGCAGGCCAAGGAGCTGGTCCCTGTCCCTGGCTTGTGGGTCACAAGCGTAGCCCCTAACTGGGTAAAGGCCACGTGGGGTCTCTCTGTATTGTTTCTTAGAACCGAGTGGGAGAGTGTGGCTGTCTCACAGTCAAGTCAAAAAGAAAACCGACACAGTCCCTCATTCCTGGGTAGTCAGCGTCTACGCAGTGGTGTTTGTACGGGCGTGATGTTGTCAGGGCTCACCAAAGGCGAGCCACCAGCCTGTAAGCCAGGAGGTGTGTGAGGTAGGAGACGCCTTGGCTGGTCGAGAGCAGGGACCCGGTGACACCGGACGCCGTGGTATTTGGTGCTGTCCGGTAACCAACACGTGCTTTGACCTGTTGCCCCAGGAGTTATCCAGAGAAGATACAAAATGCTGTGCCCGTGGGCCTGTTCACTGTAGCACCTGCGGGTGAGGAGGGAGGCAGGTGGTCCGTGGGCCGCTGGTGAGCTTTTGGCTGTAGTATTTACCGGAAGACAGTACGTGTGGTTTTGCATCGTTTACCCGCCGGTTGGCTGCTTGGGAGAATAGGAGTGCGTGTACACTCATGCGCGTGTGTGCGTGCGCGCGCACACACACACACACACACACACACACCCCTTTCCCCAAGCACACTCGCGTGTGCTTATGTTACAGACTAACACATCCGTGCAAGGATGAACCCAGAGCCCGTGGGGAAGGTCTGGCCTTTGCGGGGAAGGTGGGACACGACGGAGGGCGGGGATGCAGCCTGGCTTCTCCAGATGGGGCAGCTTTAATTTTTCACCCTGCGGAGTTATGTATTGCTTTACGTAATTGTGAACCCCAACTAAACCTGAATAGGAAAGCTGTCCTTAAAAAGCAAGAACAGAATTAAAACTTAAAAAATGAACCTAACTATATCTCGAGTTGGTGGCTTAATCACAAAGCCTCTCTGCTTCAAAGAGGCTTTCAAACAGTTTGAATGTTGGAGTGTGGAGTCCTGTTAGGATGTGTCTGAAGCACGAAAAGAATTACAGAAAACCTGTGAAACTCTACTCGGTAACCAGATTGTTAGTAATCATGTTAGTGTTGTCTTGAAGCTAGTCCTTATATACATGTGCATTGAGATACGTATATTGCACTAAAATGCACCTATTAGGATAAAGCCAGTAAGTAATTACGATAATGTCGTAGGAGCTAAGATTTTTAACGTAAGAGAGAATCAAGCACAGAATCAAAGGAGGAAGAGCCCTGTAATCTCAACTACAAAGACTCGGCGTGAACCCATGCTGTGTTCCTCTCTTTGAAAGAAGTAGGAGCCTATCGTGGAGCCCTCTTTGCTGTAAATTATTGGCCCAGTGATGAGCCGGTGGGAGCCCACACCCCGCGGAGTCTCACTCCCTTCCCATTAGCGGGAGCTGGGGCTCCTCAGGAAAACCCGACAGGGGTCTGGGGCGGGGAGCGTTTCAGGAGGCGTCTGGAATGTGTAGTCGTGAGGGAAGCAGGGGGCCTCTCAGAGGAGGAGGAGGACTCCCAGCTGACGGGCTCCCACTGGCCGGTCGTGGCAAGATTGTCAGGAAGAATTAGTCGTGGCAAGATTGTCAGGAAGAATTAGGACGGCAGCGGCCTGAAGCGCCCCGAATGTGGGAGAGTCTGTGGCTTCGTTGTGATTCCTGCATAGAACCTCACCGGCTGGCCTTCGGAGGCCGCCGGGGCTTCGCCTTGTAAACAAAAGGAAGATTCGAGCAGGTGTGATGCTTTTCAGATAATCGCATAGTTTCTGAGGGAAGAAGTGCGACTGTAGATGCAGAGGGAACAGGAGAACCGCACTGTCACCCTCGTGAAATGATGGGTGGGGGCGGCGCTCACCAGTGGCCCCAGAAGCCGCTGGAGCTGGCTCGCGGGGGGCTCTGTAACGGATGGATCCATCCAGCAGCGCCTGGACCAGCTAATCAATCATCCCATCACAGAGGGGGGACCACAGACACC
Source organism: Panthera pardus (assembly GCF_024362965.1). NCBI lineage: Eukaryota > Metazoa > Chordata > Mammalia > Carnivora > Felidae > Panthera > Panthera pardus. The sequence continues at coordinate 7,757,338 of NW_026526991.1, forward strand.
GTGTGCCTCCCGATGTGAAGCGCGAAGGGCACACTCTGCCATCAGTTCTTGCAAAACACATCACATCGGACTCCTGTCGAGCCTCCAGATCCAGGTGCCTGCTGGCAGGAAACACGGGGAAGGGGACAGAGGCCCGTCCAGCCACGGGAGCGCGGCTGCCGAAGCCAGAGTGTAAAACACCCACAGGACAGCAGGCACAGAGGAGGAAGAGAGGGAGGGAGCCCAGACATTTCCGGAGACCGGAGACCCTGGACGTCAGAGGCCCGCGTGCACTTGTTTGGGGCCTGATTGGAACAACACAGCTGTGAAAAGGCACATGCCCTGGAGATGAAGGGACAGCATCTTAGGGTCTCTGCTGGGGCCCCGTTGTCAAGGCCAGACCAGCAAGAGGAGGGCACCCAGGTTTATTTACTGTAAGTTTTACGCAGCACGGCCGCCTACATGGGGAAACGGAGGCCTGGAGGAAGGGTGTAGCCCGGTGTCATGTTTGGTTTGATGAAGGGGGGGGGGGTCATACGATATAGCACAGGACAAAGTGGGGGAGGCCTGTTCGGCCAGGTTCCTGTCCCTGGTCCGCAGAGACATAGACGCTCCTTTCCTCCAGGTGGAGGGAAGGGACCTCTCACGTGAGGGTCTAATGAAGTCCCACTTGTGGTAAGGTCAGACGGTCTCCATCCCCCCCCCCCCCCCCCCCCAAGCTCCTGGTGCTTGTCAGGCTCCTTCAGCTTAAAATCCATGCTCAGCCAAGGTGCTGCGTCCTGGGGTGGTGTGCCCTGCCCCCCATCAGGGACGTGCTCCATTGCCATGGGGAATGACTGTTTGCACATGTGGTAATGGTCTTGTGATGAGGCTTTTAGAAATAGCCCCTAGCTCTAACAGAAACTATTTGTGGGTGAAATGTGATGTCTGGGCTTTTCTTTAGAATTTTCCAGCAGCATGTGGGCAGAGTGGGGGTCAGCAGAGGGAACAGGCTTGGCCACGTATGCTCCCGGTGGACCCCGAGGGGTGCATATCAGGGTTCTTATTCTGTGCTTTCTACTTTGGGGGATTTTTGAAGAGTCTTATTTTAAAGTGTTTGTGAAAATCCCACTCCCTACGTTCCCTCTGTGTGTGTGTGTGTGTGTGTGTGTGTGTGTGTGTGTGTGTGTAGGCCTTGCCAGGAGAGGGAGCTGGGAAGGAGCAGCAGGGCCTAGAGATGTCAAGCGTCCAGTGGGCTCGTCCTGGGGCTCCGACAGCTGGACTGACTACTCGGCATACTCCAGTGCCTGTGTCATTCCCTTACTTTATCTCATAGTCTTTCCACTCTTGTATTTTCTGCCAAGTCTGGGGATTCCCTAGAGCGTGGCTCGGAGGTGAATGTGCATTCTTTTGGTTCACGTTAGTCGCAGAGTGGCAAAAGTCTTACCGTCTCATTGGCAGAGGGGCAGGTGTAAGGAGGGGCTCAGGGTTGGTGGCCTGAGACCCTCTTAAACGTTTAGTCATGGGTGTGAGTGGTTGGGGGGCGGGGGGGCGGCTAGGGGAGTCTGTAACGTAGCGCTGGAGCCTAGCCCTCCCTCGTTATCTTTATATTTATCGTTTTCCGTTTACCCGCTGTGTGTGGATGCACCGTGCTGGCTGCTGGGGACACCCAGGTGGAGGGAAGGTGGGTCCTCGTCCCCAGAAGCTCACAGCCCAGCCGGGTGGCTCTTAGACCTTGGCTTGCGTGCCCGTCGTCTCAGGAGCTTGTGAGGAGTGAAGGGTCCCGGGCTTTGCCACTGAGGGGTTCTGCTTCTGCTTCTGCTTTGTGTCGAGAACGTTTGCTGGTCCACCCGGGCCCCGTCCGCCCCGCAGTGCCAAGCACTGAGCGGGCAAGGGACACCGGCGATGCTAGGCCCGGCCGCCGGGAGCTCCGTGTTGGCGGGGGTGCGTGTGTGAGGCCCGCCGAGCCCACGTCCTCCCTTCTGTCTCCGGCACGACCTCGTGGTGGGTGGCAGTGGCCCTGATGTGTCTCTTCCCACGTGTCCAGGTAGCTGAGTCGCTGGGGAATCCCTGTCAAGGATACTGAACACCTGACATTTTGGACCAAGCAAATGTCCTTGGTTGCTTTGTGGTAGGAGGAGAGTGACTCCGTTCCCCCGCCGGGTGGACGCGGGTCCTGCGGGCCCTCACCTGGAGCTGGCAGGTGTCGGCCGGGGGCCAGGCTTCCTTCCGCTCCCTTGGCTCCTTCTCCTCTGTATACTCCAAGGATGGGACCTGGAGAAGCCACTCCTCCTACGGAGGGGAGGCAGCAGTGGCCCTTTGGGAGTGGACTCGTGGCGTGCCACCTCCCGCAAGCCTGGCCTGGTCCGGGTCTCGGATGCGGAGGCCGCCCTTGCCAGCCGAGGAAAGGGAGGCCCGAGGGAGGCGGCCGTTTGTCTCCTCTGAAGAATCTCAGTGGGAAAGTGCTCTTGTGTCGTCGGCCTCGTCATTCTCTCTGGCATGCAGGCGCTGGCGCTGGGGACCCCGGGGCGCCCCGGGCAGCGGTGGCCCCGGGGCTCGGCTCTGGAGGCGGGAGGTCTGGGCTGAGCGGGACTGCGACCGGACGGAGGCTCAGGAGGGCAGGCCCCGGGACAGCAGCCTGCCCGAGTGGGGACGGAACGCTGGTCCCCACCCCCCTCCCCGGCCCAGCCAGCCGCGCTCAGCCGCTCTGACCGTTAACGCTCCTTGGGCCAAGTTCCGTCTACAGAGAGGACTGAGGCTTTGAGTTATTAACTGCCGTGATGTCATTTCTTGCTTCAAAGAAAAAATAATCAGGACCCACAGCAGGCTGTCTTTCCTTTTACTTTGCCAGGAACGTCCTTGACAAATGTAAAAGATGGTCGAGTTCATCCGCTTGGACAGGGCTCAGAGATGTTCCTGGAGTGTCGCTCCCAGGCCAGACGGTGACCCGTGGCCTCTCGGGAGGCCGGGTCCCCAGGTGTTCAGTGTTTAAATTCAGGACATGGGAGGGGCTGTGGCAAGGGCAGCTGAGGTTGGTGGCAGAGTAAATCCGCCTCCCAATGTGGTGCTGACTCTGCCCCCCACAGCACTTCAGGGCCTGTATCATTCATGAAGTTTAAAAGGATGTCTTTGATTCTGTCCCTAGAGGAGACAGGGCTTTGCGGACAGCTCAGTCCTTGTGATGTGAGCTCCTGTGTCGGTGGTGACAGGCGCCCCTGCCTGTGCTGGGGCGGGGCCTCTGTCCTGACACCCGCCAGTGTAGTTAAATCAGGCTTTTTGCCGGGACTCTTAACCCATCTTTGCTGGCGTGCCTGTTCTGTGCTTAGGGAGCAACCACTCTCTTTAAGGGCCAGAAGCAGACGTGGGTTGTAGAGAGCAGGTGGTGAAGAGGGGCAGAGAGTTCCAGAACTCTCTCCCAACATCCCTGGAGAAAATTCTTGCCTGTGAGCTTTGGGCGTGTGCAGCTCTTCGGGGAATGTTGACGCTTTTGTTGATTATTGACCATCCGGACCAATGGTTTAGCATTTGAAGAGACCTAGGAACACAGCCCTGTACTGAGGAGTGTCTTTTTGAAGTTGAAGACAGACCTTGGTCTGGGCGGCCGTGAGCTGTGATGGTTGATTCAGTGAGTCAGCCTGGCCGGGCCACAGTTCCCAGCTATTTAGTCAAACGTTGTTCCGGACGGTGCTGGGGAGGTGTTCCTGGATGGGATTAGCATCCAAATGCAAGTCCAGATTGGTGGACTTTGAATAAAGTAGGTCACTGTCCACAATGTGGGCGAGCCCCCATCATGTCATTTGAAGCCTGAACAGAATGGCGACTGGCCTCCTGAGCAAGCAGCAGTCCTGCCTTCCTGTCCTCAACTGCAGCTTTGGTTCTTCCCGGGGCCTTGCTGCCACCTTCCCCAGCAGATCTGGGCTCCCAGCCCCTTCTATCGCGTGAGCCGGTTTCCTAAAATCGGTCAGTCGTCCAGTCTCCGTGTGTGTGTGTGCACGTGCGTGTGTACATATCCTGTTGGTTCTTTTCCTACTGACAGTGCATCAGCCTAAGAATAAACGCTCATTAGGAGCTGTAGAAATGTCCCAGCATTTTGTATTATTTTCTGTTATTTGTTTATTATTTTACTACATGGCTTTCAAATGTTCATTTCCGTTAGGAATTACGGACAGGCTAGAGCAACAGCCCACATCCCAGAGCTAGGAGGGACCGTGGGCCACGTCCCGTTCCCAGATCGGCCGTCCAGAGCCTGTGCCGGTTGGGTCGGCATCCCCCCGGGAACGTGCAGAAGGAGCGTGATTGGCCATGACCTTTGTCATTTCACCATTTGGAATGTTCTCAGACGTGGACAGACACCTGCCAATAAGTATCTGGCGAGAGATAATAGAGATTGGCATAGAGATAATAGATCAGTCACTTGGAGGCTGGCTGGCTGGGCACCAGGCTCGTTTAGGCTTCAGGATTTGGCTGCGTAACGAAGTGTGATTTACGGTTCCGTCACCAGCCCATGCCCCGAGCCTGGGGGTGTGGGTGCGAATTTTAAAACGGCCGTGCTCCGCATGCCTGGTGGGTAATTGTGTATGTCGTGCGGCGGCCTGGCGATGAATATTTCAGAGGAAATCATAGCAGAGAGTTTGCTTGCATAGCTGAAGCCGGTGCACTCAAATCTGAGCAAAGAATGGTAACAATTCCTGTCATTCGAATGGCCTCAAAACTACATCTACATAAATACGTGTACGTAGGAAAATCTCCTGACACCAGAGGGCTATTCATTTTTATTTCGGTGCCAAAAATTATAAGGAAGGCTTAATGATGCAATTAAAGGTGAAAAATTGTTCCTCTTATCGCAGTTTCTTGGTTATATATAAGGGAACCTGTTTCGTTGCCTTATTTTCTGCATTTCAGAAAGTGTGTGCCACGTGTCGGTAATCCGTGTTTGGCAAATCGTGCGGTCATTTTGAACTTCCATTCTGTCATCTCGTAAGCAAACACGAGGCCCGTGCGGAGCCTGAAATGCAGTTTTAAGAAACTCCTGATGTGCGGGGTGTCTGTATTCCTCTCTCTCCTCCAAGCAGTAGCCGAAAGGGGACAGGCGCTGCTTACCTTTGAGCGTCTCTCGAACATTAAGGCCGCTTCGAGAGAGAGCAGCCGTGCGTGCGAGGGGCCCTGCTCTGGGAAGGACGGAAAACAGAAGCACTGAGAGAAGGTCATGGGCAAGACAGAGCAGTGAGGGGCTGCCTCGCGCCTGTGCGCGCGGGCCTGGGAGGAGACGCGGGGTCACGACCCAGGGACGGGGCTGCACCTGCAGCCACAGAGTCTGGATGACAGCCTGGGGCCCCACACTGGTCAGGGACATGGAGGTCTGTGGGCCTCCACACGGAGGAGTCTCTCTGGAAAAGACCATCTCCAATTAGTTCCTGGTCCATTTCTCTCAGTACGAAAGATCTTAAATGTACGGAAAAGTACGGATAACCCTGAGGAATACCTACTACCTAGCTTGGTCGGACCTGCAAGTTATTTTTTTAAATTTTTGTTTCAGATCTTTTATTTCTGATTTAGAGGTCGAAGGGAGCCTATACCACTGAATCTCCCTCTCTTCCTCTCCAGAAGTAACCACCGCTTTGAAGTTGATTTTATCATTTCTAAGTATCCTTTAGTATTTTTGCCATACATTTGTACGTGTGTCTGTAATAAATAATACGTAGTATCCCAATGAACATTCTGAAACTTTTATAAAAGGCATCACACTTAAAAATTCTTTTGCAATATGCTTGCCGTGTTCCACTTCCTGTTTTAATATTGACTGAATTTGGCAGGTGTAGCTGTGTTCCACTTTGCTCATCCTTTGGAGTTTCACGTTCTGTGAATGTGCTATAATTCACCATTCTCCTATTGAAAGACCTTTGAGTTACTTGGAAGTTTTTTTGAAATTGCAAACGGTGCTCCATCTAACATTTTTGTACACGTCTTCTCACATCCGCCTGTAGGAGATGCTCCGTTTAAGAAATTTCTGGTTTACAGGATGTGGACGTCAAGACGTTACCAATTTGACTTCCAAAGCGGCTGCACACACCCCCTCCCGCCCGCCACCAGCATTTGCAAGAAGAATCTCTTTCAGCTCATCTTTTCTCCCATTCTCTGCGTTCCTTGTAATTTCTAGTTTTTGCCCAAAAAACATGAACTGACTTCTCACTTTTACTCGTTTTGCTCTGCGTGTCCCTGTTGCAGTGAGTATGAACAGCTCTTCCTGTTTTTACTGACCAGTGTTCATATCCTTGACTCATTGTTTTATGAGGTAGTTTGTCCCTTTATTTTTGATTCTTAGGGAGATATTAAAAAATATTTAATATTAAAAAATAATGTTAAAAAATATGAATGTATTTTTCTGGGTACTAATCATATACCAGTCATATATGCACTCCAAATATCTTTTGATAGTCTGTGACTTGCACGTTGTCCTTAATTATAGTGCCTTTGTCACGTACCACTTTGAAATATTTGTGTTGTCGAATATATTGATTTAAAGAATTTGTGCTTTATCCTTGTCAGATTTTGCTTGGTCATCCACCTTGAATTTAGCTTCGTGTATGGCGTGAGGTAGGGATCTGATTCCGGTTTCTTCCGTGTGGATAGCTAGTGGTCTCAGTGCCACACTGGATAATCCATCCTTCCCTTGTTGATCTGCACCATCACTCCTCCGTCAGGGAACACCCACGTTAGCATGGGCGTCGTCTCAGTCCTCTGTTCCACTGGCCCATCCGTCCTGTGCCCAGAACACATGGTCTTTCTCAGCCTCACAAAGCATCTGGATATCACACGTAAATCTTCACCTTATGTGTAATGTTTGGCGTTGTCTCGCTGTTCTCGCTGTTCTCGGCCCTTGCCCTTCAGTGTCAGCCTTAGAATAAGCCTCGTATGCCACAGAAAGCTCTGGAGTTTTTGTTAGAAACACATTGAATTCGTAAATTAAAGTGGAAGTCAATGGACATCTTTTCAATACTGAATCTTGTTGTCCATGAACCTGTATGACTCTCCTTTAAGTAGCTTTTCTCTCATGTGTTTCAGAGAACTTCTGCATCTTCTCCGTTAACCGCCTGCACTTGTGATGCGATCTTGGGTGCCCCCATCCCTGTCCCCGGTGACGGTTCTGCAGGGATGGGATCCACACCCCCAAGGGCTCCCTGCCTGCCTGTGGTTTTGGCCCGTCTTAATGTCCTTTCACCAGCTCTGCCTGGTGTGGGGGGTGGGGGGGCGCGCAGCACTGAGAGCTGGGGGTCTCCCAGGAGCCACATGGGCTTCCTTCTCCACGCAGCTTTCTTTGGGAGCAGGTTCTGAGGCTGGTGTATTAGACTCTGTTCACCGGAGGCAGTGAGATCTTAGAACCTGGAGATTCCAGCCGTCTGATCCGATTGAATGGGATGTGAGTGTTATTTTGGTCATTTCCAAGTGCGTCTGGGCTCTTACATGAATCGTCTTCCTCAGCTGGAGAGATTTCGGATTTTTACAAGGATGTTTACGATTACTAGTGTTTCTCCTTGACCTCCAGAATTCCCTCTTCTCAGAATCCTGACTTTATTCCAAGTGAGCATTTCAGGAAGAAACTCGTTTTCTGAAGAAGTAACGGGCCACCACGGAGCCTGTCCAGACGGAGCCCGGCACTCACTTGTGGCTGTTCTGTCGGCCTGAGGTCACCGGGCTCCGTGCCCCCAGCGGGGCTGCACGGTGCAGGGACCGGACGCTTTCTCCGGGGGTTTATGCGGCGGAAGTCGTGCGTGCCAGGAGCGGTCAGGTGCCATTCCTCGGCGGTGGCCTGGAGGTCCCTCAGGTTCATCACCTTCTGATCCTGCCCTCACGGAGGCGGGGACGGGCCCCAGGGAGTCCTGCAGCTACAAGTGACATGCTGCCTGAGTGCTAGGACGCCCTGCGAGGACAGGGCGGGTAGTTGTGGGGGCACCCGGTGAGCACGGCTCTGACCACAGTGGGGAGAGGCCCACGACCACAACAAGCGTGGTCAGCGGCTCGCCTGTGATTTGTCCGGTGTGTGCCCAGGGTCCAGACCCTGTGCCGGAGGCTTCTTGAAGATGGACGCCTTCGGCTCCCGTCCCCAGCAGCGCAGGGTTCCGGGGCAAAGCCCTCGAACACCTGGACCGTCCCAGGGGGCGGGGTGGTGGGGGGCGCATGGGCAGAGGTGGAAATTCAGCTCTGAGAGACCGGGAGTCCTGCCGGCCGTGAGCGCCGTGTGTGGGTAGAGCAGGGCTCAGGTGGTAGGAGGACCGTGCACAGGGCCTGAGGACAGCATAGCACCCGCCCTGCCGAACAGAACACGACCCGATGTAGCGAGGGCCTAGGTGCCTCCCGACCGTGGCCCCTGTGGTCAGGGGTGCCGCTCGCAGCTGGCTCGGTCGTGTCCGCAGCCCCACGGTGTGACCCACGCGAGCCGCTCAAGGTCTCTGCCCGTCTTCTCATCTGTAGGAGGGGAGCCAGCGCGGGCTGGGCACGGGGCCGGGAGGCAGGGCAGCAGACAGGAGTGCAGGCCCCAGAGGAGGGGGACACGAGCTGCCGCACCTGATCTGGCAGTGGAGGGGGGCTGCAGCCGGCCAGAGGCCCGTCCCCACTCACACGGTGTCCCCAGGGCCCGGGGAGCCACCTTCCAGAGCCTTCCCTCTTGGCCAAGAGCTTCCCTGGCCCAGCACCCTGGTCATCCAGCCCCTCCCCCAACCTCGCCCAACCCCCCAACCCCCCCCCACCCCCCCCACCGCCCCGTCCCCTGAGCCAGGGACGCTTTTCCAAGTCACATCGCCTTCCCTTCCAGAGCTCAGCTCCTCCTTGGGAAATGTCTGGCCGACCCGCTGACTTTGCCCCGGTCAGGAGGGCCCTGATTGCATGCATCAGACCCCGAAGGTGGTGGACACCCCTCTGTGCTGAGTGGGCTGCTGCCACTGAGACCCAGCCTCCCGACCGTGTCCCGGGGGACCGACGGTAGTGCGTGCCTGTGTTAAGCTTCGTGGAAGCCGGAGCTGGTTTTCCATTACGATACGAATTTTTTATTTATTAATTTGCTATTGTGATATAATTTACCAAGTCAGCAAAAACAAGTAATCCACTGAAGCAATGCTGTAAAACTCTGTTTTCCCCTAGCACAGTGCCCTCTGGAAGTGTGGCTGTTCGGCCTTCTGCTGGACCCGGGGGGTCTTGTGGGGCTGCAGCCGTCAGAGCCTTGGAGTCCCGGGGGGGCGGCCCTGGGCCCGCCTCACACTGACGTCCGCATTCCCTTACATCACAGGCCCTTAAGCAAATTAAGTGTGTAAACAGGGTTCCTTAGAGAAGCCTACGTTCTGGAGCATCCCTAAGTAGTCCTGGAAACCTTCTTTTCTCAGCATTGCAATGCTGATTAGCAGTCTTACAGTCGGCAGAGCCCTCATGTCTTCTGTATGTGGACCAGTCACCTCCAGCATCTGGAAAGAAAAAGGCGTGTGTCTTTAGGTTTGCTCCCAGAGGCCCACCTGCCCGTCTCCCCGGTGCATCCAAGTGAGTGGGTTTGGGTGTGTGTAACTTCATACAGTCGTTGCTCCTGCCGTGGGGCTTGTGACAGAGCTTGGAGGGGAGAGGGGGCCACGGAGAGAAGAGGCCCCTAGGACAGCGGGAGAATGGTCGGGTGAACAGGAGGGACAGTGTGGCAGACGCCCCCTGGGAGGAGGGCCGGGTCAGCTGGCTGCTGGGAGACATAGGAAAGACCTCGAGGAAAGAATACGGCTGAGAAAACTCAGCCAGTACCCACTGCTGGGGTAGCAGTGTGTGCAAAAGTGGGGGTGAGGCTAGAAGGGTCTGGTGTTTGGGGAGAGATCGAGAGGGTCGAGTGTCAGGCAGGAGGTGGGACAGGGCCCGTGATACCAGAGGATTGTGGCACGTTAAGTAGTTTGGACGTTATCCTAAAAGCAGCGGACGCTTAGAAACCACACTTGTGACGAGACAGGAGTCCGCTTGGTTAGAGAGGGTGGCCTGGTTACAGGGGGGAGGCAGGCTGGAGGCCCAAGTGCAGATGGAAGGTCAGCGGGGCCACGGAGGCTTTAGCAGCATTTCGCCAAGTGTGCATTGTTAGTTGGTTTCAGTTCCAACACGGACATTTCGCGTATTTATTTATTTTTAAATGTTTATTTATTTTGAGAGAGCTCCCACAAGGAGGGGAGGCGCCGGGAGAGTGGGAGAGAGAATCCCACGCAGGCTCCACACTCAGCCCAGAGCCTGATGCGGGGCCTGATCTCACGAATCCGTGAGATCGTGACCTGAGCTGAAATTAAGAGTCAGATGCTGAACTGCCTGAGCCCCCCAGACGCCCCTCCCAGCACAGATATTTTTAGTTTTAATAGTTACGTTGATTTAAAGAAACTAATGGGGCAGTGCGGTGGACTTAGGTGTCACAGAGCACACAGAAGCATGCTGGTGTAATTATTTTTTGTCAAGTTAAAAAAATTTTTTTAACGTTCATTTTTGAGAGAGACAGAGCATGAGCAGGGGAGGGGCAGAGAGAGACAGAGACAGAGTGTGAAGGAGGCTCCAGACTCTGAGCTGTCAGCACAGAGCCCAATGTGGGGCTCGAACCCATGAACGGTGAGATCATGACATGGGCGAAGTTGGGCACTTAACTGACTGAGCCACCCAGGTGCCCCTGGTGTAATTGTTAAAAACATAACCACAACGGAAAGGATGCTGTCATTGGCCAGAAATCATGAGAAAATGGAACTCCAGAGAGAAGAGGGAAAACATCAAATCTCCCCAGGGGATCCTGCCAGTTAATTTCTAGGGTCTGTAGGAGGGTCTGTGTGAGCCGCAGGCCAGAGACAAACCCCTGGAGACTGTTCAGAGACTAAGCAAGTGCTGGTGTTTACCTTTCTTGGCCTTGGCCATGGAAGTCAAAGAACAAAGAAAGGAAATACCTCCCTTCAGAGATGCCACCATAGTCCGGGATTCATGTGGGTTTGGAGCCCTAATTTATGTGACTTACTTGTCCTAAAGAATTTCAAGCGGAAAATTTAGTTGAAAGTAATCTCGAGATAATCGTGTCCTTAGGTTCAGGTAGAAGTAAATACAATTTTTCCCCCAAAGAAAACCATTTTTGATGCAAGCTTCAAAGAATTCCAACAGATAAAAGTTCCCAGCATCTTAAGCTCGAAAAGGGGCAAAACCACGAAGGAACAAGGAAGCTGGCCACAAAGAGCAAAAATTACCAGAGAAAACAAACTTCAGAGAGACCCACAAAGACTGCAGCCTGTAGGGTTATCTGGGATGTGCGTGACCGTAAGCTCACTGTGCCCAAAGTCGTGGAAAGGAGCATACCAGGCACAAGAACAAGGAAATCTGTAAGGCACGTTCGAAAATGGGCTGGACGAGCCGCCCAGGAATTGTGATACGTCGAAGAGCTGCCCAACGAGCCAGAAAGTACCTCTCCCAGGGAGACCGAGCTCAGTGACACAGAATAGTGAGACGATCCCGCCCCTGCCCGGTCCAGCTCCTGAGAAATTAAAGAGAATGCAGAGGGGCAAGGGATGATGTCCCCAAGATTGATGGAAGTCCCCAACTCTGGGGACTTGGAGTGACTGATGGATCTCTAGCGGGACATAGAGTGTATGGAAATGGAAATTGCAGAACTCCCAAGACCGAGTGTCTCACAAGCAGGCAGACAGAAGGGTTAGGTTTCCTGTGAAGGAGGGACAGGCGGACTGGGACATCAAACAGCGGAGGCCGGATGATGGTGCGGTAACATCTTTAAAAATGAGAGCCGACTTAGCCTGCTGTATCCAGCAAAACTACCTTCTGGGAAAGAGAAGGATGTAAAGACATTTTTAGACAAAGGAAAACCGACAGGGGTCCCTACTGGAAGACCTTCTCGCTAGTGGAGCTTCTGACAGCCGTTTCAAGAAGGATAGTGATTTCAGAAGAGTCTAGATGCAAGAAGGAATGATGGTCCGAAAAAGGCAAGGTCATGAGTAACTCTAAACACTGCTGTATACAACAACAACGAAAAGGATATCTGAACTTGTAATGTTACAAAGTCAAGGTAGAACTGGAGTCTTGGCCAGTAAGAGCATCTTGCAGGGGGACGTCTCCGGTGTGCCTCTAGCGAAGATACTCCTCACTTGTGTATTGCTTGGGAAGGTAATAGAGACCACGAGTAATCTTGGACCCCAAGTTAAATATGCACGTTAGTCTTTGTAGAGTAACTATTAAAATAATAGGAACAGTTCAGTAACTTCCAGAATAGTTGGGGCTGGGGCTTTGGCATAAAGGCGGAAAGTAACTCAGTCCAGTTGTAGACAAGAAAGAAAAATAAAAGGAAAAGTGGAATACGTACACATTTCAAAATAAGAGGATGTAAATTAATCTGAATATATCAGGAATCACATTCAGCAGGGACCCAACTCCACAGGGACCATGTCTGGGGTTTTTTCAAATCCAATATCGTACTAGTTATAAGAGAAATATAAAGACACAGAAAGGGTACAAGTAAAGGGTGAAAACCACATGCCAGGAAAATCACATCTCAACAACTAGCAACAAACTATCAGAAATTAAAATTTTTAGTGGCGCCCGGGTAGCTCAGTCAGTGAAGCGTCCGACTCTTGATTTCGGCTCAGGTCATGATCTCACGGTTCGTGAGTTTGAGCCCCGCGTCAGACTCTGTGCTGACGGCGTGGAGCCTGCTTGCAATTCTTTCTCTCCTTCTCTCTCTGTCCCTCCCCTGCCCCCTAAATAAGTAAACTTTAAAGTTTTCAAAACACCATTTTTATTTTTAAATTTAATTATTTATTTTTATCAGGTACAGGTACCATAGTGTTATGTTAGTTTCAGGTGTACGATATGTTTCAGCAATTCCGTGCGTTTCTCGGTGCTCTTCGGGATAAGTGTGCCCTTCATCCCTTTATTTCGCCCATCCTCCCCTCCTCCTCCCCTCTGGCAGACACCAGTTCTTTGCATTCGAAGTCTGGATTTTTGTCTCTTCTTATTCTCTGTTGTTCTTTGCTCTGTTTTTGAAATTCCACGTGTGAATGAAATCATGTGGTGTTTGTCTCTGACTTACTGCGCGTAGCATAATACTGTCTGGCTCCGTCCGTGTTGTGGCAGGTGTAAAGATCTCATTCTTTTCTGTGACCGAATAATATTCCATCGTGTATACATACCACATCTTCATCATCTGTTCCTCTGTCGATGGACGCTTGGGCTGCTTCCGTATCTTGGCTGTTACAAATAACGCCACAATGAACATAGGGGTGCCTGTGTCTTTTTGAACTTGTGTTTTTGTTTTCTTTGCAGAGCGGATTACTGGATCATCTGGTAGTTCTTACTTACTTTTTGAGGAACCTCCATACTGGTTTCCACCAGTTTGCATCCCCACAGTGCTCTAGGGTTCCTTTTTCTTCACGTCCTCGCCAACACTTGTCATTCTTGTTTTTTTTTTTTTATTATTATTTTTTTTATTTTAGCCGTCCTAACCGGTGTGAGGTGGTATCTCACTGTAGTTTTGACTTGTAGTTCCCTGATGCTTAGTGATGGTGAGTGTCTTTTCATGTGTCTGTTGGCCATCTGGATGTCTTCTTTGGAGAAATATCTATTCAGGTCCCCTGCCCATTTTTACTTGGGTGATTTGTTTTTTTGTTTTGTTTTGTTTTGTTTTGTTTTGTTTTGTTTTGTTTTGTGGGTTTTTTTTTTTTTTTTTGGTATTGAGTTGTATAAATTATTTATATATTTTCGATTTTAACCTCTTATCAGATATGTCATTTGCAAATATCTTCTCCCAATCAGTAGGCTGCCCTTTTTGTTTTGTTGATGGTTTCCTTCTCTGTGCAGAAGCGTTTTAATTTGGTGTACTCCCAATAGTTTTAATTTTGCTTTTGTTTCCCTCACCAGAGGAGACATATCCAGAAAAATGTTGTTATGGCTGATGTCAAAGAAACTACTGCCTATGTTTTCTTCTAGGAATTTTAGGGTTTCAGGTCTCACCTTTAGGTTTTTAATCCATTTCGAGTTTATTTTTGTTCAAAACACTATTTTTTTAATAGTGTCAAAAAATATCAGCTGCTGTGGGAAAATCAAGCAGAAGACGTTTAACAGATCTGTATCCTGAAAACTATAAAACATTGCTAAGAATAATTAAAGAGCTAGGTCAGTGGTAAGCTATACCATGTTCATGAGTCGGGACTCTCAATATTGTTAAGATAATAATCACTCCAAATTGATATATAGATTCGATGCAATTCTAATAAGTCTTAGCAGGCTTTTTGGAGAAATTGGCAAACTGGTTGTCAAGTTCTTGTGGAAGTGCAAAATACTTAGAAAAGACAAAACCAACTTTGATGAAGAACAAAAACAATAGAGGAGTAGCACTACCTGGTTGTTAACTCAGTGGACAGAGCATAGTCTTTTCAACAAACTACCGGAACAGGTAGATATCCGTGTGCTTGCACATGGACTTCCGCTCCCACCTTATGCCATATGCATATAACATATGCAAAAGTGAACTCAAACTGTATCACAGACCTAAATGTAAAGCTTAAGACCATTTTAGAAGCAAACCTTTATGCCCTTAGGTTAGGCAAAGATTTCTTAGAAATGACACCAAAAGCAGTATTCATAAAAGAGCAAAGTAATAGATGAACTACATCAAACTTTAAAATTCATGCTCCTCCAGAGTCAATATCGAGGGTAACAGACGAGTTATAGACACAGAGATGTGTTTGTAAAGCACATAGCTGATCAAAGACTTGTATTTAGAATATATAGAAAGTTACTCAAGTCTCAACAATGAGAAACAAACAATCCATGGGAAAAACTTGGACGCTCCACCAAGAATGTCATATAAGCACATCAAAGGTGTTCAGAATCATCAGTCATTAGAGGAATGGTAATGTGTAAATCAACACCATGGTGAGATCCTACCACTTGCCTATGAGAGTGGCCAACGTTAAAAATACCATTTCACATGTGGCCTCTGGGGTGACCGCCCCGGAAGGCCACCTGCTGCTGGTGGGGCTGTGCAGCGGTGCAGCCACTTTGCAGATAGTTTGGCCGTGTCTTCTGAGTTAAAATACTGCCACCGTGTGATCCAGCCCTTCTCCTCCTCGGTATTTATCCCGGCAAAATGAAGGCATCTAGCCATAGAAAGACTTGTCCACAAACGTTCACAGCAGCTCAGTTTGTAATCAAACCGGAAACAACTTCGTGTCTATCAACAGGCAGACAGCTCTGGCGAACAGACTCTCTAAGAGAGCCGTGTTTCTGAGCAGTTACAGGCAGTGGCCACGCAGTGACATGGCCACATCTCAGGGCAATAGTGCCGCGTGCAGGTAGCCAGACAAAAGTACGTGCCATATGGTTCTATCTGTACAGAAGCAGGGGAAGGGTAAACTCGTGTGTAGGACAAAAGTAGGTCAGTGATTGCCTAGAGACTGAGAGGGACGGAAGGAGAGATCACAGAGGGCACGGGGAAACTTGCGGGTGATGGATGTGTTTCCTCTCTTGAGCGTGACGGTGGTTTCACAGGTGTAGACACGTATCGAAACCTGTGCGATTTTATACTTTCAATATGTAAGTTTATTGTATGTCAGTTCTACCTCAAAAAAAGCTGCCTAAAATAAACAAATAACCCGACAAAAGTAGATGTGTAGTATGGTCGCATCACACTCCTGTCCCCCTCTCCAAAGGCTTAAAGGCAAAAGCATTGGTTGACATAAAGGAGATCGTGTATATTGATATTGTTCAGTACACCAGGAAGATAATACGGTTGAAAATTTGTATGCGTCTGATAACGTGCTTTCCAAATACATAAAACAAAGATCGGCAGAACCTTGAGGAGACATCAAATCCGGTGTTGTAATGGGATTTTTAACACCCTTCTGTTATTGATAGCACATAAGATGACAAAATCAATCGGGATTCATAGGAGATCTGAGCAACACTATTGATTAAATTTATCTTATGGACACATACAGGACATTGTATCCAAGAACTCCAGAATATATACTCTTACACACACCTGGTGACGATAGCTGGCATTTACCTACTATTTACTATGTTCCAGGCGTTATCCTAAGTACCTTACGTTGTGTGATTTGTTTAGTCTATAATATTTCACAGATGAGGACACTGAGGCACAGGAAGGCCAGTAACTTTGTCTTGGTCACACAGCTAATTAGTGGCAGACCCAGGGTTTAAACCCAGGCACTCTGGCCCAGTCCCGTTCTTGATTGCTCAGTGTGCTGCCTTAGGGGGTGTGTGTGTGGAAACTAATTGTCCTCCCCTCGCAAAACCAAATCTAAGCAAACAAAAGAATCAGCATCGTGTAAATCACATTCTCTTATGACACAGTTGAGTTACAAATCAATGATCAAAGAAACCTAAAAAGACAAAACAAGGTAAAAACGAACCACATATGTTTATAGATTTAAAAAATGCTGATAAGTAAGCTATGATTGAGGCAAGTAAATCACAAAATGAGGGAGAAATTTCTTAGAAGTTAAGGATAGTAAAGATACTATTCAGCTGTGGAATATAGCTGAAGTGGGGCTCATAGAGGAAAGTTTATAGCCTTAAATGCTTGCTTGTGTCGGAAATGAAGAAAAGCCGGATATTAACTAGCTCATCATCTGTCTTATCTTAAGAGAAAGGACCAAATGACCTAAATGTAATTCGAAGCCACTCTGCATTTGTGTATGTTAGAAAATACCGACAACAAAAAAACAGCAACTCAGTAGAAGAAAGGCTGTAATGAAGATAACAGTGGAAGTGAATGAAACATATAATATTAGCAGATGTAAAATGGAACCAGAAGGTTGGTTGTTGAACAACACGAAAGTAACGGACTTTGAGCAGGATCTAGAATGGAGAGGAGGAAAGGCCTACGTAAACGTGGTATTAAGAACCTCCAGCAGGGGGCGCCTGGGTGGCTCAGTGTGTTAAGCGGGTTAAGCTCAGGTCATGGTATCGTGAGTTCAAGTCCCGAGTCGGGCTCTGTGCTGACAGCTCGGAGCCTGCTTCGGATTCTGTGTCTCCCTCTCTCTCTGCCCCTCCCCTGCTCATGCTGTCTCTCTGTCTCTTAAAAATAGATTAATCATTAAAAAACTTAAAAAAAATCTCCAGGAGGATGCCCCAGTGTCTCTCTTTCCCTCCTTCCTAACACACGCTAGTCAGCCCTCCTGTCAGCCCCTCTGCATGGCCACGGCCAGTACTCCTCGTCCCTTGCTGTCTTGACCCTTGACCCTCTCACGTTCCTGTGTCTCCTCCCACCCCTTTCCCCCCACCGTGTATGTTTCCTGCCTGGGCCACAGGCCAGCCGCCTGCACTCTGGACTGGACGCCTAACGGGTGTCTTCGGCTCAGCATGTCCACACAACAGACTCACAACCTCCCACCAAAACACTCCCACAAACTGCCACAAACCTGGCCTCACCTTGGGAGATGGTAGCTTCCTCCTTCTGGTCGTTCAGGCCAAACACGTTGGGTGTATCCTTGATTCCTCCTCTCCTCGCCCATAGTGTCCTTATCAGTAGCATATTTTCATGGCTCAACCTTCAAAACTTTTCTAGAATTTGACCTCTTCTCCGAAGCTGTGCTGCTACCCCCTTGGCCTGCATCACTCACCCCTCTTGATTTTATGATTTCCGCGGTCTCCTGGCTGATCTCCGTGGGTCTGCCTTTGCCTACCCTGCCGGATGCCAAGTCTGTTCTGCGCGCACCAGCCAGAAGCATCCTTTGGGAGCACGGTCTTTCCTCTGCTGGGAGCGTCCAGAGTTCATGAGAACAATCCAGTGACCAGGGCGGCCATGGGGATCTGGACCTTCCCCCAACGGCGGCTTCTGCTTGCTCACCTCACTCTCCCCTGCAGCCACGCTGATCTCTTCACTGCTTCTGGAATGTGCCGGGCAGTCTGGAACCTCAGGGTCTTCTCGTTTCTCCCCCCACCCCATCCACGTGGCTTTCCCTTCTTGGGTCTGTGTTTAAATGTCACCTTAGGTGATAGATCAGACCACTGTATTTAAATTGCAGACCAGCCTGCCCCTTCCCCAGTATTTCGCACCCTTCTTCCTCACCTCACTTTTTCCAGAGCATGTCACCATCTCTTACCTTATTTATTTAGTAAACAGGTAACAGGAGTCGTGCGGGTATCACACGGGAATCTGTGGCCGTGGCCCCTTGAAAGCCAAGTGTTGGGAGCCCCGATCCGGGAGTTGACCGTGCATGCCCGAACTAAGGCCCAGGCACGGAAGGAGGGGCCGAGCTGAACCCACAGCGGGCAGGGGGGCGTTGGCCGGTGAGGAGCCTCCCCTCCCCGCCCCCACTTCCAGCGGGCTTCGAGTCCCTGGTAGCGCCCTCGCCCTCCGAGGAGCGGGGGCCACTCTTCGGCCACGGCCAGTGACCGGCGTCCGAGGGCAGGTTCCCTCCCCGGGTGGCTGTGCAGCAGGAGCTGGTCTGCCTTCCGCTACTGCCGGTCGTCCTGTCAGGAGGGCCAGCGAACCGCCGGCTCCTCGCGGAAGCCTGTGCTTATGTCAGGGAGGCGGGAATGTCAGAATCACGGCCTTCGGGCTGCGTGAGCCTGGCCTGGGGCGGCAGCCGTGGTCCTGCCGGGCACTGACCGCCCCCGTGTTCTCTCTCGCAGTCCGAGCCCGAGGGCTTCTCCCACTTCCACTTGTACGTGTGCGCTGCTTTCCTGGGGAGGTGGAGGAAGGAGATTCTAGAAGAGCGGGATTTCCAGGTAAGTAAATGCCCTTTCGGGGGGGCCTGAGCTTGATCCTGTCTGGGAGGTTTAGTGAGCTGAGTCCACAGGGCTGTTTGTGCCAGGGCTTTGGGCCGGGCGCTTGTGGTGAACCGCTGACCTGCTGTCGTTGGAAAGCTGTCACAGCCAGGAAAGCGCGCAGACCAAGGTCACCCGTGGTCACCCGGGGCCCATGCCACACCGTGTGTTCAGAGATCCCGCTGTCCCCCAGGCTCCCGGAGGCCCTTCCTGAGCCCGTGTGTATGTGTGTCCTTGGCAGTGGGGCCCCAGGGGCGGCTGCAGGGCTGTGATGGGTTAGGGCAGGTGCTGGCCCACGAGCAGACAGCCTGGGCACCTGGGCACCGGGCGGCTGTGTGACCCTGGCACGTCGCTTAGCCTCTCTGGGCCAGTTTCCTCCATGACTTAGTGGGAGCCACAGTGGCACCCGTTCATCAGCTCTGTGCTCGGCTGGTCGCTCTGCGGGGGCTGAGTCCCCGGCCCCTGTCCCCCCCCGAGTGGGCCTCCGTGTGCTGGCCCAAGTACCATGGTGGGTGTTGGCCCCTTCACAGGGTGACCTCCGCTGTTACCCAAGGTGCTTTAGTCTTCCTGCCCAGTGACCCAGGAGGGTGGGGCCTCTCGGGTACACTGAAGAGAACGGCGGTGGGGCCAGGGACCAGGCTGTGCCCCAGCTGGCTGGGGGTCACTCTCTGGCCACTTCACCTCCTTGGGCCTCTTGTCTTTTAGGTGAGGGACAAACTAGGAGGCTCCGCGGTCCTAGGTCACAGTGTGGTGGCTCCGGGCCGTCTTCGTGGCCTTGTGGCACCCTGGCTCCCTGTGGGAGGTTTGGGAGAAGAGTGGGGCTGAGCCGCCGTGCAGAGCCCGCTGTTTATCTGAGGGAGGAGCGCCCAGCTTCCCTGGGGCCCAGCGGCCAGCTGCGGTCTGACCCTGGCCGACATTCCCCGAGTGCCTCCTGGAGAACAGCTCACTCATGCAGGTGGCCGGGGCTCACGGGGCCGACCGTGTTTGGGATTCTCATTGCTGCCCTGATGGGGGCTCTGCCTGCCCTGGCGGGGGAGGCACAGCTCAGGGGGGTGGGGGTTGATGAAGCCGTGGCGAGCCGTGCAGGAGAGTGTGCTAAGGTGGGAGGCTCGTCACCGTCCCGGAAATCACTCTCCAGCCCCAACCGTGGGCAGCCCTGAGCCACACGTGCTTGAGAAATGGCCCTCGCCCCCCAGGACTTCAGTTCTTGCTAGGGAGAGGGACTCGTGACAGGTGAGTGACCTCACACAAGGGGCTTTGCCACCCGGCCCTCCGTTTCCTGCTCCCCCAGTAGGGACAGTGCCGCCAGGATCCCCTTCCCACAAGTGGCTCAAGTCTCAGAGACTGTGCCGGGCAGCTTGTGTTCTCATCCTTATGAAGTGCCACGAAGGGGTTGTTGGAGGGCTGGGACCCCCCTGGGGCTGGGGGACAGCAGGTGGGAACAGCCCTGGATGCGAGGGACCTGAGCCAGGTCTGGGGCGGGTGTGCGGCCTGCAGCTCGCTGTTGGGCTGGCTCCTGCCCCTCCTCGCCCCTGACCCCTTTGGGCCTCCTGTCTCCCTACCCCTCACACAAGAGCCCGCAGGAGGGGACTGTCCAGGTGACCCCAGGCAGCGGCTGTCCTGGTGCCTTGGAAGAAGTGACACCAAGTCCCACCCTTTGCTAGCCCGCCATCTTTTATCAGTGTTTCTAGGAGCCCCGTGTGTTTGTGGTTTGCTTGCTGGCCTGTGGCAGTCAGAGGGTCTGCCTGGGGAGTCCTGCTCACTGGCCGAGATTCGTGGGGCCGGGAGACGAGCGGAGCCCGGGGGAGCGTGGGGAGCTGGGGAGGAGTGGGGCGTTCATCCTCCCCCGGACTCGTGCTGGCCATGAGAATGTCACAACGCGTTGTGGAGGGTTGAACTGAATGGGAAAGGAAACAAGAAAACAGAAAGAGCCTTTGGAGTCCCAGGGAGCACGGGAATTGGGTTTGCAGTTGTGACATTTTAGGAAAATGCCTCTGTGTCCATGGAGGACAGCCTGAGTGACGGAGCCCAAGAGCTCCGGGCCTCTAGCAAGAGAACATCCTGGAAGAAGGCGTTCCAGGCCCGCCCTCTCTGTGCAGAATGGTAATTTGGCCCTTGGGAAATAAGTGTTGCTTTAAGTCCTTTCCATAGGAACAGAATCTTTTCCTGAGGAGGAAGCTTCCCAGAAGCAAGGCAGAACCCCCGCAGTGTCACCAGGGCCCCCCCACCCCGCTGCGGGTGCTGGGTTGGGGGGGGGGGGGTGAGACAGGCTTTGCCCCCGGCTTCAGCTCCCCGGGACTTGGCCAGGCAGTGCCGTTGGGTGCTGTGCCTTCTGAGGCTCGTCCAGGCTAGGGATGATACCTTCTGGAGTGGGCGTTCACTCCTGTCCTGAGCCTTCATGCCCTGGAGCTTTGTATCTTCCTGGGGGACCGGCCATCGCGGCCGGTGACCCTGTTTCCCAGCCGTCCCGCGGGCGCCAGAACGGGCCCCTTTCCGCAGCTGCCTGTCCCCATCCTGGCCGGCCGCTGAGGTCCGAGCCTGGGTTCTGCCCTCCTTTCTGCCTTTTCCTCACAAGGTTCTGTAGGGTCTTAGGGGTGGAAGGAGCTCCCTGTGCACAGCCTTCTATCCCCTGGCCAGGCACGTGGCAGCCCGTCTCTTCCTAGGCCCCTGAGGGGGCTGTTTCCCAGCAGGAGGGCCCGTGGCACAGAGAGAGCACAGCCGAACCCCCCCCCCCGCCCCAGCCCCAGCCCAGGTCAGGCACATGTGGCCGAGTCAGCCGTTGAAGGGCCGGCTCCAGCACGTCCAGAGTCTTGGAACCTGGCTTGGCTCCCACCGCAGAGGCTCGAGAGCTGCCCCAGGACTGTAGCCTTGCCTGTGAGGCACGTGTCCCCCTCGGAGCACCGACGGGACATGTGGCAAAGCTCCAGGCGGCAGCTTCCCTGGGATCTCTGGCTGGTTTATAAGTACAGCGTTACAGAGAGTTGAAGGTCAGCCACTCTAGAAAATGATTTTCTTCTCACCCCCAAAGTCTGAG
This sequence comes from Panthera pardus, assembly GCF_024362965.1. Taxonomy (NCBI): domain Eukaryota; kingdom Metazoa; phylum Chordata; class Mammalia; order Carnivora; family Felidae; genus Panthera; species Panthera pardus. Next base: position 7,779,107 of record NW_026526991.1, read on the forward strand.
CTGCGTGGTTCGGTGCCCCAGGACCCCAGGGGTCTGAGCCCAGCCCCTTGTAGCCCCCGTCCCTCTGGTCCTCGCTCCCAGCCAGCCGTCCCTGCCTCCAGGGCATGGCTTGCCCAGCCAGGGTGTGGCGGAGAGGGCAGCGTGCAGCCGGGCCGCTCTGGTCCCGCTGGCCTGGACGGTGACCCAGAAGCAGCCTTGTCCTAGGATGCTCTGTGACACGGGGAGCCCTCCCCAGGTAGGAACTGGCATCGTTGTTTTGATTTCGAAGAGAGCGAGTCCCTTAGACACACGGTGGCCGTGTGCAGTGCTTTTTAAGAGGGAGGAGGGTAGTTAATTAAGTCAGGGTGAGCAGAGTCGGAACTTCCCAGTGGAGCCACGGCCTTCTCGCGGGTCCCGACATGCTTAGCGATCTGCACGCGTGTCCAGTCCGTCAGTCCGCTGCTGCCTCTCTGCCGGTGGATGGCGAGCCTTGTTAGCAGAGACAGGAGCCTGCGAGCGCAGGGCAGGACCGGCGGAGGATCCCACAGAGAGGTGCTGAGCGTGAGTGGATGCCTGGCTGTGCCCCTCAGCGGACGTGAGAAGGCCTGGGTGCCGCGCAGCAGGTGGGGGTGGGAAGGCCCAGGGTGCTGGCCTGCTGGGCTTGGCCCAGGCGCCTGGTCCTTTGGCTCCTGTGGGTGGCGGGTGGCTGCCACGTGGGACCGGGCAGGACCAGGTGAGTGCAGCGCCCGTGGGCGGGGCCTCCATCTGTTCTGATGTTCTTGGTCCCGGGAGACGGTCAGTTGATGGATGGTCCAGCGCACCCCTCGCGGCCCTTCCTCTGGGCCAGGTCCTGCTGTCGCCCGACTCCGTTTCTACCCATGTGTGTGGGCTGCATGCAGCTTCGTGCAGGGCTTGGGACAGGGGCCCGTGGGGCCGGAGCAGGAGCCTGTCACGGGGATAGAGCAGGGCAGGGGCCGCAGCAGAGGGGAGGGGCCACCACTGGACATCCTGTTCTGCAACCAGGAGGAAGTCGATGAAGCTGGTGCTGAGTGTGCAGGGGGCGGGGGGTCCCAAGACGAGCCTGAGAAGGACGGAGCCGGGAAGGCCTCCTGGGCTTTCCTAAGGCGGGGCGCTGTCCGGAGGGCAGGGGTGCGAGGACCCGATTCAGCGGGAGAATGACTCCGGGGTAGGGGAGCAGACTCGGTGAGGGGGCAGGTGGCACAGGAAGGACTCAGGCTGGCAGTGTTCCCATCGGGCTGTGAGGGGGTTAAACGGCAGAGAGGATGGTGTCCTATGTGGCCAGAGCGGCGCCTCTGCAGTTAGAAATCGTGGGGCAGAGACTTCTGGGAGCTTGGACACAGCGCTCGTCCGTGAAGGTCTTGATTTGTGCGCTCTTCTGTCTGTGCGCTAAACTCGAATTTAAAACTTTTATAAAACAGAGAATTGACGCAGCAGGCCTAGGAGGAGATGCGGTGGATCTGAGGAGGGTGGAAATAAGGTTATTATGAATCTGGATGGCAGAACATAGGGGCGGCCCGAGGGCTCCAGGTGGGGTTTGGTTGTATAAGCCACAACCGTGTCTGCTTAGTTTTTGCGGAACGTTCACAAAGTGAACCGTCCGACCTGCGCCATAAAAGTTGTCAAAATCTGAAAAGCTGGAACAATGTGGGCACTAGTCGCTGAGTATAATCCTTTACAACAAAATACTAACAGAGTTAAAACTGAATCATCAGGCATTTGGAAACTGGAGAGGCCGCTCGAGAAGAAAGTGACCCTGTAAACGTAGAAGAGCTTTAAGAACATGTGTGATGTGATGTGTGGGGCTTGACCATGGCCAAAATGCTTTAATTATATAAAAACAGTAAAGAAAAATACCCTTTAACTCCAGAAGTTAGATATGGAAAGTGAAAGTCAACATACGATAAAGGTGGTAAAGGAATTATTGAGTGAACATAGCACCAATGACGGGGTCAGAAAATGGAGCTCGTGAGTAGAATTGAGAACATCTTACTTACAGGGGGGCCTGGGTGGCTCAGTGGTGAGCATCTGACAAACGTTCTCCTGCGTTTTGGGAAGGGAGACAGCAGAGATTTGGGGGGAGTATAAAATGCCAGAATTGCTGCAAAATGAAGTAAACGACAACAACAACAACATCCTTGAATGGACCCATAATTTTGGGATAAGTTCCAACATTTTCAAAAGTCTTACCTTTAAACATGGTTCTGAGGCCAAAACCTGTCTTCCCGAGCAAGTTCTTTCCAACTCTCGAGAAACCTGTCGCCGTGTGGCCTGTGACCCGCGGACTTGCCTATGTGTCACAGAGCTCTAATCACTGCTGCCCTGTGTCTGTGTGCCCCCCGCGTGTGTGTCTGCCTACGGGACTGACCCTGTGAAGCCGTGCGGTCGGGGGCGGCGGCCTCGGTCCCCGGCACAGCGCCTGACCAGCGAGGCACGAGTGTGAACACGGGTTGAGTCAAGGAATTCTTTATTAATAGGAAAGAACAGCACCTGTGAAAAGGAAATTAGAATCTAGTTTCACTTGCATGTAATACAAACACAAATATGTTTCGTAAAGCACCAGCATATTTAAACCATTGATACATTAAATAAAAACATTCCGTGAAAAAGTTTTCCCCCCCAGGAACATGAAATGGTTTGCTGTTGATAAATCTGCCTCTGTCACGGGTCCCACACACGTGCAGGGCTTCATTAGAAGGGCTCACGGACCTCAGCGTATGGTCCTGCTCATGGCTGACATTTGTCACCCAGCCCGGCAGAGATGCGCAGCTGGGTCAGTGGGGGGAAGGCGCCCCAGGAGGAGTGGAAAGGAAGCCGGGTGCCTGCTTCGTCCTCCCCAGGAGCCACACAGAGCGTGCTCCCCGTTTCTGCCCAGAGCCCAAGGTTTCTACCGGGGCCAGGTCTCGGGGACGCCTCTGCCCGTCAAGATTCTGGATGCCAGGAAAGCTGGTGTTTCCCGAGAACGATGTGCAAGGAGTGTCTGCGGGCTGGCACAGAGCCCCAGCTTTACCACAGAGAGATCCTCTCCAGAGCCACGTTCTCGATGCCAGCCAAGGGTCAGCCCTGCAACCAGGCCCCTGGAGACCCGGCTCTGCTGTTCCTGTTCTTCCTGCTTGCTGCTCATGCGTCCTGGCAATAAGCCACAGGGTCACTCACGAAACGTAGCAGCTTCTCCTGCATTTAATAGAAGGAAAAGCAACAACTCAGCTCTTACTAAAATGGAAATAAAAGAATACTTACCTTAACATGCCAAAGACTATCTGTAGACCGCATCCAGCAGTACCCAGGGGATTCGAGGGACAGTCCCCTCTACGTCCACAGCACACCTCCGCGTCTGTGATACGACGGGTACGCGTTCAGCAGAATCTCCCTGCTCCTGCCCCACCCACTGCGCAAGCTCACACACAGACGCGCGTGCCAGCGAGATGAAAAATAGGAGTGAGCCAACACTGGGGTTTGCTCTGTAGACCCTGCTAGTTCCCGCTGGGGGCAGGCACGGAGCCCGGCACGGAGCAGAGGGGAAAACCTGGGGTCCGAGCAGGCGAATCAGAAACCCTTTGCCTAAGCGAGGACCCCTGAACTCCGGCAAGTGAACCAGAACAGACAGACCTGGAGGTGTGGCTTTTGCTTGTCTGAGACGCTTTTCATAGAGCAGGAGTGAGAGAAAAGTGTCCCGGCGATGGGGTCACTCATTCTACTTTTGTGACGGAAGCACCTCATGCTAAAGCATTAATTTAAAATGGCCAGAGTCCCAGGTGCCTGACGCAAAAAGTGCCAGCTTTCTGTAGAGTGACACGTAGGAAGCACAACCTTGGTAAATGTCCGTCTGTCTGAACCACCGTCAACAAAGTGAAAAGCAGGTGAGAAACAGAAGAGCTCACAAACAGGATCAAGACATCTTCCGTGTTTGTGATACGCAGAGAGCTCACGCAAATCAGTAACGGAATGACCATCAGCAGTCAGTCCACAGAAGAAATTATGTAGCCGGCTGGTGAACGTACGTATATCTTCCAGTCGTTACTAAGGAATTGAAAAATCAAACAGATGCTACCTGCCAAATTAGCGTTGCTCTTTAAAATGCACTTCATTAAAACTGATGAAGCTGGCGAAACAGGCGTGTTCCTTCCTTCCTTCCCACGGGGATGTGATATGCAGCCTTTCTGGGGAGCTGTTAGTAATTTATGGCAAGAGTCTTACTTGGGCCCCTGTAATTCCCCTTGTTTATGATTATGGGAAAACAAACCGTCTGCCTCCTAAATGTCTAGTGTTAGGAGGAGAGTTCTCTAGGTTAAAGTACTTGGTTAGAATATTCTAGAACTACCAAAAGATCTTGTCTTCAAAGAATAGTTACTGTTGTGGAAAAGTGCTCCCCGTGTATTCCTAGCGAGGGAGAAGCATGATGGGAAGTTACACACGTTTTATATGCAGGGCGTCTGCACTGCTCATGCACACGACCTACACGTGTACACGTAGAAAATACGTATATACATTTACATGCTCATATACGGATAAAAATGACCGCGATTTTGCTTGTGTAGTGTGCACAGAAAAAAGACAGAACAAATCACAGTGCTAGCGTTTTTTTTTTGTTTTGGTCGGTGGAATTGTGGATGTTTTAAGCTTCTTGTTTGAACTTTAAAAAAATGTTCCATATCCTCTCAATATGTGGTCAACATGGCTTTTCCCCTCCGGTTAATTCCTGAGTTAAGGAGGTGAGACCCCCCCCCCTTGGTGAGGTGCCCAGCTCAGAGCCCGTGTTCTGTGACAGATGTCAAACGTCACCTTCCTGAGGCCACAGCAGGTGTCCCTCCATAGTGGGAGCCTGTGTGCTCGCGTGTGCCCCTCAGCTCACACACGTGTGCACATGCAGACACATGTACACACGCACACAACCAGGTGGTCCTCAGAGGCGAGAAGCGCGTCCTGTCCTCTGGGGACCCTCGGTGCCCATAGGTGCCTGTGTGCGGTAGGATGTGAATAAATGCCTCCTGAAAGGAGGGCCGAAGGGAGAAGGGGACGGGTTGCAGGGCTGCATGAAGAGCAAGGTGTGTGGGCCCTGGAGCCAGCCCCTCCCCCCACCACGGTGGCTCAGGCTGCACATGGGCTGTGAGAGTCCTTTCCCTTTGGCCAAGTTGCCACAATGGGCATTTCTTGGACCGCTTGGTGCAGCCCATAGGTCACTCTTTTTTTTTTTATTTTTAAAAATTTTCTTTTTGTTTTATTTATTTTTGAGGGGGAGAGAGAGAGAGGGAGGGAGGAAGCATGGGAGGGACAGAGAGACTGAGGGAGACACAGAATCAAAGCAGGCTCCAGGCTCTGAGCTGTCAGCACAGAGCCTGACACGGGGCTCGAACTCACAAACCGCGAGATCATGACCTGAGCCGAAGTGAGACGCTTAACCGACTGAGCCACCCAGGCGCCCCTAGGTCACTCTTGAAGTCTGTGTTTTATTCACTGGACCAAGCTTCTTTATGCCCTGTCGTCTGTCCCCTTCCGTGGAGGCGGGTTGGATGAGGTCATCTCTAGTGGCCGTGCGGGATCCCTGTGCAGGCTGGACGGGTTCCAGTACGTGACTTTGAGCCCTCCCTGGGCGTCCCCGCACTACTGGGCCTCTGCAGACTTGGGAGATCTGGGGGCAGGAAGCAGCTGGGAAGATGTGCAAGGCGTCTGCGGGGTGGCTCTGATTTACAGGGACAGACGTGCGGCAGTGCCCAAAGCCCAAGCCTCACGGAGACCGTGGGGCCCAGCGTGCGGGAGGGGGCCAAGGGTGCCTGGCCGCTCGCCCGTCCTCTGGCCTCAGATGCGGGTGCCAGTGTGCCCACCTCCACCACAGCTTTAGGAGAGGCCTCGAAGTGAACACTTCTTAGCCCCAGCTTTTGTGCACCGGGACCCCGGGCTCGGAAAGTCAGCGGCGGCTTTAGGATTGTGTGTGGAAGCAGGTGGAGAGAAGCCGCGCTCCCTCGCTGGGAGGGCCTTTGCCATCTCCAGTTCTCCTCTCCAGTGCTCTCACCCTTGGACAGCCACCCATAGGTGACCGTGGGGTCCCGGCCCCTCCGGGAGGCCCGGGAGCGTCCCATGGAGTCCTGCTGGCCTGGGTGACCGTGGGGTCCCGGCCCCTCCGGGAGGCCCGGGAGTGTCCCCATGGAGTCCCACTGGCTGGGGCCTTCAGGAGGACGGGGCGGTGCCTTCGTTTTGGGCCGCCCCGGCTCTCCCCTTGCTCTGAAACCAGGGAGGTCAGAGCCAACACGGACTTTCGGCCTTTTTTCCTCCCATGTGGGGCTGCGGCCTTCTGCCCTGCACAGTGCCTGGTGCCTGGTACCAGCGGGAGGACGCTTGCCGTCTGACAGGGCGTCTGTGCACGTTGATGGCACTCCTGTGCTATTCTGCACACCTTCGCTTGGAGTTGTAGCATCCCCTCGGACGGGCCCATCGCCATCGATTCCCTCGCATCCCCGACAGCCGCTCACGGGGCGTGGAGATGGCCCGGCCCCCTGGGCAGGGGGTCATGTCTTTGTCAGACCAGACTAATTTTGCAATGCCGAGTGCCCTTGGGCGGGTTAATTCTGTCCGGTTTGCATTTCATCCTGTGTTCATCTGAAGCAGCAAATGTCACGAAATGCCAAAGTACAGATCAATTGTCTCTTTCTTTATCATTTCAAGACATTTTAGAGACAAAATTAGGTCAATTGAAAACTAATCTTCGAGTGCCACGTGTGCTCCTGTGGGCGGCTGCTGCGTGTGTTTAAGCGTGGCGTGTGTGTGGTCGCGTGCGGTGTGGAGTCATGCCCAGGCTGGGGCGCCCAGGGAGGCGGTGGGTCGGCGAAGGGAGAGTCGTGGCGTCTGACCTCAGTTGCCTCATCGGCAGGGGGAGGTGGAGGCCTCCCACCATCTGTGCTCGCGGGCTCGCTGGAGGGGCGAACGAGGTCACGGACAGAGGAGGGGCTTGGAGCCGCCCCGCACCCACACGCACCCTCAGCCTCTCTTACAAAGCCAGGCGGGGGGAAAGAATTGATCTCGTTCTTTGTTGGTCTGTGAGCAAAAGAGGCTTTTCTCGTTGCACATGGGGGGTTTTGCTTAGTCATGAAGGAAACTTCCCTTTACCTCCTGTGGAACCTGTTTGGGGTTCTCTCCGCACGAAAACCCCGGAGGAAGGAAGGCCCTCCTTGTGCGGGATTCTGCTTTCCCTCAAGGCCGAGCCGAGGCTGAGCCGCACCCTCGGGGTCATCAGGGCAGGCGGCACGGCCGGTGTTGGGAAGAGGGCACGTCGTCCTCCACGGGGACGCTGTGAGTGGCAGGGCCTCTCTGGGGACATGCTCTTCCCCGGACCCCTCCCTGAGCTGCGCAGGCCTGGCCTCAGATCCCTGATCCTTGCCCACCCGCCTGCCCCTCTCCCGCCGGGGCGTGCACTCCTCGGCTCCCCAGGGCTCCTTCTCAGAGGGAGCACCCAGGAGCGGCGGGGGGAGGAGCTGGGGTCCTGTCCTGTGCCATCCTGTCCACTCCCGTCCCCGTCCCGTCCCCCATTGCTGTCGCTGGGCCTTGCCTGCCCTGACCTGCCCGGACGCTCCTCCCTGATCATTTCCCATTTGTGATCGGAACTCACCAGGCAGTTTTTGAGGGAAATGGGAGTCAGCACGAGACTGGAGAAAATCGATTTTGTCCCATGACAATCCCCAGATGTATCTATATTTTCATTAAATCATCTCTCTGCGGTGGGTTTTGCTTTCCTCGTGGGATTGAGCTGCTGGAACCAAGCCCTCGAGCCCCTGCTGGGCCTGGTGGCCGCAGGGCAGCCCCCCCACCTTGCACCCCAGCTCCTGGAGAGTGAGCCCAAGTGTCAGGCCAAGTGTCCCTCCGCATCCAGGGCACTCGGGTGTGGGGGCTCCACGGGTGCCCCAGGCAAGGTACGTGACTGTCAGCCAGAGTATAGATGCTCAGTCCTTACCTGACGCCCGCAGAGCGGGGTCGGGGTGCGTCCTCACTCACCTCTCTGCATTGCCCAGCTTAAGGCTCATTCTGTTTTCTTTCTCTTCTCTGAGATTCTTCCATAATGAATGCTGTCGCCTCTTAGGAAGCGGTGCTCAGACTTCGTACTGTGGGTCCTGTCGTTGACGGGTCTCTGCATGCTTCCTGAGAGCTGCGTGTCCCTGGTGTTGGGGGTTTAGGGTGAGCGTTAGCACAGGCAGAGGGGAGTTACACGACCCTCCTTGCAGCTCAGGAGGCCCCGAGAGCCCAAGGAGGATGGTTTAATCTAGCAGTTTCCCTTCAGGACGTGGCAATCCCATAAATCCATAGAAATTAGCCAGCAGAGAGGCTTCTGGGCCGGAAAGTGGAGGGGGGTGGGGCGGGACTGTTCCCAAGCATTCTTGCCCCCGGCACATACCTCTAGGGATGGTTTTTAGTGTCCTAAAGCTCTTCAGGTTGTGCCCGGAAGGGAGAAAAGTTCTCAAAGGCTCTTTCCGCAGAGCGCCCCTCTCCCCACCTCCTCCCAGCTCCCGAGGAGGCCACTTTCCTCCTTGGAAGTGGTTGCTTTTGTGTTTGTGTTTGTCTCTGACTGTCTCAGCGGCTGTCTCTGGAGTTTTCAGGTGTAATGACTTTCTGCAGCAGAAAGACCTGCCTTCTTACCCTCCACAGCCCCCAGCTCTTTGGGACCCTCCTCCTGGGGGGCGTGAGCCAGACCCTGACACACACACACACACACACACACACACACACACGCACACATGACCCTTGGGGACCCCCCACCCCGGGGGCCTCAGCCAGACCACACAGTCACACACACGACCCCTCGGGGCCTCACTCGGGACCCAGTTTGGCTGTGAGCCTGGGGCGGGGCGGCCACCACGGTCTCTGGAGGCTGTGTGCGCTCCCTGGGACTTGAAACAAATTGGGCTCCAGGAAGTGAAATATCAAATGTTTAGGTGAGTCTGTGGAAAGTAACGTCCTGTGCCCTTCAGTAAGTGTTCAGCCGCGTAGTCTCGCTCACACATCTGAGACCTGAGCGGAGACTGTGGGTTAGATCCGTCGTTCCACGGCGGGCCCCAGGCGCACACAGGACTTCTTGGAGACCACGGCCAGTTTTCACTGGAGCGGGCCACTTACAGCTAAATGATTTCTAAGCAAGATTATAAAACTCCTTCCGTGTTTTTATTTAAAAACTGTTTCATGTGGATGATGGCTGCATTTTAGTATGCTTATGAGGGGTGGGGCTCCTGAACAGTCCTTGGGACAGGTCCTTGGATAGCTGTCCCAGGGCCCCCCAGCCTGCGTGCCAGACGCCGGGGGCCAGCTGCCTGCAGTCCGGGTTTCGAGGCTCACTGAAGGACACCTCTGAAATCAACGACAGGACACAAAGCTGAGTCCTGTCCTGTCCGTGATCTCTCGCTGACGGGGCAGCGGCTCAGGCCGACCGCCCAGTACAAGCACCCCGTGCCCCGTCATACACCCCGGGCGCCTTCCCTGGGTTGTCGAGCCAACCCAGGAGCCTGTGCTGTGCTCCCTCCTCCCCATCCTCAAAGGAAGAATCTCTCGCCTAGTGGAAGGTCTCCTCTCAGCCCCACGTCTCAGCCCCTTCCCTCTGGGCCTGGCATGTGGCCTGTGCCCACCCAGCCGGGCCGTCCCAGCCTGAGCCGCTCTCAGGGGGGCCTCCCCGCAGGTGAGCTGGAGGGCAGCCGACACCGTGGGCTTTGCCAGTGACTCGCCCTGCTCGTTTCTGCCTGTGAATTAGTCTTGCCATTAAAGAAAAAATTACACCCACCATTCAAATCATTAATTGAAAGGCCCTTATTATCTCATTAATGGTGTTTGATATCTGAGCCAGATAAACTGGGAGAAGCTCGTCTGTTCAGTCCCTGAAGAAATGAAATCACATCACGGGCCTTATTGAAATGTCTCCCTCTCAGCCGTCAGGAAGTCCGTGCCACAGCGGTCTGTTCGTGGACCCCCGTTCGAGTCTGGCACAGAAGTACCGTTGTGCGGCCGGGGCGCCCGCGTGACGTGCGTTTGGCCAGTGGTGTTCAGGAAGGCGTGCCCGGCTGCGGTGCTGGCTGTGAACGGCCCCTCTGAGTTCCCCAACCGCGTAGACGCCTTCCTCCTCTGGGTGGTCTCCTAGGATCAGTGGGGTTTCAGAGAGAGGCCGAAAAGAGGGAAGGGGGCGGCCCCAAGGCTGACGTCACCTGCACGGTGCGTGAGGCTTCTGCATTGACCTGGGATGGACAGGAAATCAAATGGGAACCACGGCCCCTGAGAGCCGTGTCCCCGAGGCTGTGTCCTCTTGCTGAACCCGGGGTTCGCTGGGTTGATTGCCAAGCTCCTGGACCTTCTTTGTGTAAAGAACCCCTTATGCCCCGTGGCGGTTCCGTCCCCTCCCCCGCATCTTCTCTGCCCGTCTAGCCGTGTCCTGCGTCCTGGGTGCCCCAGGCCCTCACACGGGGGAGCCGTGGTCTGTTCGTCGCTGACCCGGTGCTCTGGCAGCGCTGGCTCAGCCTGAAGAGACTGGACAGGAAGACCCATGTGCGGGCTTCCCCGGCAGCTGGGACTAGGCCGTGGAAAAGGAAGGAGTGGGTGGTTTTGAGGTTCTAAGATCCTCACCTGCAGCGGAGGTGACGCCCAGCGAAGTGAAGGGACCAGGAGGAGTGCGTGGCAGCCGGGGTCCAGCAGGGCTGGCGCTCCTTCCTGGCTCCCGCGGTCCCCCACTGCCCACCTGCCCCCTCCAGCCCCACTCCGTGGGCCCCGGCCCCAGTCCCCAAGGTCATGTTTGGGGTCCTTCCTGGGAGAGGTCCATTTCAGTTGGCAGGGGGCCTCTTGGGTTCAAGCTGTAATGTGCCTTCCTGAACCCAGAGCCTTGGGCCACTCGGGAGTCCTGGGCTGGACCCTCACGGCCACCACCCCCCGTGAGACCCTGAGTGGTCATTTAGCTTCTCCCAACGTAACCGACACTAGTGAGCTGCTCAGATAGTGATGATGAACGGGCTTCTGTGGGAATCCTTCCCTCAGGCCTCGAGGTGGGAGCTGTCATTGTCCAGCTGAAGCGATGACAGAGGGCACACCGGCCCCTTTCCGCCAGAGCCCCGTCACGGAGCCCCAGGGGCCTTCTGTCGCTACAAGTCACCTCTCAAAGCGGCCTGTGCCCCTCAAGGGTCCACCATGAAATAAACACGCTTGGCCGCGGGGTCCTGGCCGAGGCCTCGCCCCGTGTGCAGGCATGAAAGGTCCAGGAAAGCGAGACAGGGCCACATGGGCCGGACGAGCTGGGGGATTGCCTTCCAGTCCAGAAAGCCCTCCGTCTGCACAGGAGGTTCATTTGGTTACCTTCATTAGTTTGAGGATTTTCAGGGCAAACATGATAGGATTTCTCGATTCAATTCTGGGGTGTTTGTTTTTTTGCGATAAAGCACACGGAGGAACTTGCATTGATATTTAATTCGTCTTGCAAAGAGGAAATATTTGCTCCTCTCTTACTCAGTGCGTCTGATTCTCAGCTGGGCCGGTGAGGCTGGCGGCATCCAGCCAGGACTTGGAACGCTGTGGACGCCCAGCCTGGGCCTGTTGCTGCTGAGTCGCGGCGCCCGTGGTCCCCACGCTGCCCCTCACAGCCCCAGGCGGGATGCTTGCCGGCCTTCATCAGCGAGCTGAGACCCCCACCACGCCCCCATCTTCCCTTCCCTTTCCTGGGGCTCCGTGTGACTTTGGGGGAACTGCCCCTGCCCCGAGCCCCGCACCGCGCCCTCAGCCAGCCTCACAACTGAGACCAGGTTGCTTCTTCTCTGCGGCTCAGTGCGACCACCCGTCGGAGGATGCCAGCCCCCTCTCGGTCGTTGTTAATGCAGACGACGCGGGCGCTCTGCCGAGTGCGGTCGTCAATGTCACAGCCACCTAATTGGATTCCGGATCCACTGAAACTCGGAGGCTCAGGGTCCCCAGAGACACGGCAGGGAAGGAACTGTGTCAGCAGAGCCTGTCGGGGTCACTCCCCGCCCCTCACTTACTGAGAAAGGATGGCCCAGAGTTACAGCTTATGAAAGTGACTGTGAATGTATCTGACCTGGCCCAGTGCTCGCTGTAAGCCTTGTGCGTCTGGTAAGGCTCAGGTTCCTGGCCCCGGGCACGCTTCCTTCAGGGACGGGTCAGGCAACGGACGGGGTTACCTGTAGCTGGGCGCCCCGTGTCTGCCTCTATCCCTTTGGGGGACTCCTGAGTGCCTTCTCCCACTGACCTGGCCGGTATGTCCTTGGAAAGCCTCCCTGGGGGAGGGTTTTAGGGGACAGCTCTGTCTTTCCAGCTGCCTTGTTTGGCAGAAGCCCGGGACACACACACAGCTGGCTCAGTCTGCCTGTCCCCCCTGGCAGCCCCATCTGGATTTGGGCCCTTTGACTTAGCCCAGCCTGGGTAGGCCCTGGGTTCACAGGGCTCAGGGGTTGTGAGTTGCCCCGTAAGGGTCCGGCTCCAGCGTTTCCTGATAGTGGGGTCACTGCCCTCTTGCCCTAGGCGGGCAGCATCGGGCCCTGTACTCACACCGTGTTCCCACGGGAGACTTTGCAGAGGGCGAGCGCTGTGACAGGAGTGAAACCGCCTCTCCCAGGGGTCTCAGGGTGACGAGCCAGCCCCGCGGCTGCAGGACTCCCTCACCTGCCCCCTTGCCGCTTCGGAGGAGGCCGGCTTCCTGGCACAAGGGCCCGCGGCTGGGGGGCCTTCGCAGGCGGTACGTTTGCATCCAGGCGTTGCTGTGGGAGGAGCTCCACTGTCGGTGGCGTGTTTTATGTCTCCAGATAATCCCGTTGTGATAAGCCTAATTCCTGCCCGAACACGCATACCAGCCTGTGAACCCGTCACAAAGTCAAATAATGTGACATCTCCTATTACGTTATCACTCTCGATTAGGATCTCTCTTAAATGCCAGCCTGCGATTCTGTCTGCGCTCCCTGCCACATTAGCATCTTTTTATAATCATCATCAGATGACACCTCTCACTCTGGAGATGGGTCGCCCCAAACGAAGCCCAGCAATTTTTAACACGACTTGTCCTCATTGGGAGCGGTGGGTGTAATTTTGAGCAGAAACCGAGCTGTGTGTATTTAGAAACCAATTGGGAACATCAGATTGCTCGGGCTGCGAGTGGTGTGTCGGAATCGCCTCTTCTGTCCTAGGGCTGCTTCCCACTTGGCCCTGCTCGTTGTGAGACGGATCTCCTCGGGCGTGGGAAGTGCCACCGGGTGGGGCCACTCCAGGAAGTGGGCTTGGGGGCCGGGCCTGGGGGAGGGTGCTCCTGTCCGCCTTTCCCCCACCCTCAGCCCCAGCAGGCGGGGGAGCCTCAGTCCTGGGGAGCGGTGAGGGGGTCTCCGGTGCGGCTCTGGTCCAAGCCCGGTGACGGGCCGCTTGCCACGTGCTGGGGTGTGTCGGCACCGACCTCCTACAATTGCCAGCCGGCAGGCACGCCAGGCAGGTGCTGGCCTGGGGGGGCCCAGGGTTCAGACTCCAGCGCTGTGGGCTGAGGGCCTTGATCACATTGTCTTGTTCTCACCGCCCCGGCCTCCAGAGTGAGACCTAGGGGCTGTCCCCTGCTTTGGGTGGCTTCTGTGGAGCTCACTGTGCTTTTTGCACGCACACGTTTAATCCTTGAAACAGCCCTACCAGAGGGCTCTTGTCCCAGATCTGGAGTCCGGAGAGACCCCTGCCTGGCCAGGGTCACACAGCAGACTCTGACTCCAGCGCAGTCCCGCTCCACGCCTGGGCCCTCCTGCCCTCGACCAGTACCTCCTGCAGCCGCTCCCGGCCTCCCCAGTCAGAGGTGGGCCTCAGGATTCTGCAGAAATAAATGGACACAGAGGAGATTTTATCAAACACCTGTTTTAAGGGGCACGACTTTTCCTTTGTTGCTCATGTTTAGTAGTGGGGGGGGTGGGTTCTTTGAAAAGTTGGATCTTTTGTGGTGTTTCCCCAGAGGAGGGAGGGAGGAAGGAAATGACTTGGCTAATGCCTTAGATTAAAGACCACACATAGGACTCAACTGGGTACGACTCTGTGAATGCGACTAAATTTTCTGTTTTACACAATGGTTGCTGGCACGTAATGTGTTCATTTTTATGTATCAGTTTTATCAGTAACGCTAATTGAACATAAGCAACATAACCTTCCTGTGCGCTAGGCCCTCTGCTGGGCGCTGGGAATGTATCCCTGAGTCTGCCACAGCTGTGGCCCCATGGGCCTCATACTAAGGTTGGCTGCTCGTGGAAGCAGCTAGCCTCCAGATATAGGCGGGCAGGGGGGTGGGAAATTGAGCCATGGAGCCTACTTTTAGTCCTTGCCAGAAGTTTTGTGTATGTCTCTATCTGTCCACCTACCTGCCACCCACCCATCTACCCATCTACCTATCTATCCACCCACCCATCCATCCACTCATCTACACATCTACCTGTCCATCTACCCATCCATCCCTCCATCTACTCATCCATTCATCCATTTGTCAGTCCATCCCTCCACTCATCCACCCATCCATTCATCCCTCCATTCCTCTGTCTATTCACCCATCCATCCACCCACCCATCTCTCCACCTACTCATCTACTTATCCACCCATCCCTCCATTCCTCCATTACTCCATCCATTCACCCATCCATCCATCTCTCCATCCATCCACCCATCTCTCCATCCACTCATCCACTTATCCATCCGTCCGTCCATCCATCCATCCATCCATCCATCCATCCATCCATCTCTCCATTCACCCATCCATCCACCCATCTCTCCATCCACTCATCCACTTACCATCCATTCATAATCCTTCCATTTTTCCATCCTTCCATTTCTCTATCCATCCACCCTTCCATCAATTCACCCATACACCCATCCATACACCCATCCATCCATCTATCCATCCACTCATCCACTTATCCATCCGTCCATCTGTCCATCCCTCCATCCATTCACCCATCCATCCATCCACCCATCTCTCCATCCACTCATCCATTCCTCCATTCCTCCATCCATCCACCTGTCCATCTACTCCTTTATCCACCCATCCATGCACAAGTCAACATTAAATTGGACACATGCCCTGCTCTTCTCAGTTGGGCACTGTGAAGTTTGAGCCCTTTGGGGCCTAGGCTGTCTAAGCCTTTGCCCTCAAGGATCTCACGTGATAAGGGCCATGGTTGAATCCTGCGTAGATCCTGAGGGTGGCTGCCTTTTGGAGATGTTGTAAGGAACCATACATACAGCTCCCCAGAAGAAGGCGCTGGAGGAGGAGAGTGCTCTGACCCAAGCCTTGGCCTCCAGAAGGACCTCTTTTCCTGGAAACCCTGGCTCTGTCTCCCCAGGGAGGGGAACTGGGCAGGTGGTCACAACCAGGAGCCACCTACGTCCATGCCCCCACCCTACCCCAGCCAGCTAACTTGAGCTGGGCAGTGTCTCCTCTGTCACTGAGGACCTCAGTGGAGCAGATTGGGAGGCGGGGAGAATCTACTCCGTAAACACCTCCGTGGATTGATGAAGATCCCCTGTAAGTCTGTAAATCGCAGGTCTGGAGTACTTGGCAGTGATCCTTTAACATTCTTGAAGAGGCTAGTGTCCTATTAGCAGACTGTGTGCGGCCAGGGTGTTCCTGGAATCAGGGTGTCAGAGCCCTGCTGTGCAGGCTACTTAGTTTTGAACTGCTTCTGGGAATGTGCTTGCCTTTTGAATGTGGCCATCAGTGTGCCTCAGTGGAACAGTCCAGAGCCCGGGACAGTGGTGATGCTGTGCCTACTGTATGGAAAGTAAGGGATCTGAGTAACAGTTGGGCCCCTGGGAGCACAGAGTCCCCTCCCACTCCACTGCCTGCCGTGTCCCCTGGGGACCCTGTGCTTCATACAGATGCTCATAGGCCTGTACGTGCACCATGGGGCCAGCCCAGCTACTGAAGCACGAAACCCTGGTTCCTGCCCAGGCGTAGGTCCTGGAGACCTGGCGGGACCAGGGTAGGGGGCGAGGGGGAAGCTTAGGGGGCCTGCAGCGTGCTGGAAACATGAGGGGGACCTCCTGTCACTCAGTGCCCTGCACCACACTCCCCTCCGGGCCTCACGCAAGTCAGGCCTTCGGTCAGAGACTTCCCAAAGGCCCCTGGCCTGCCCCACACTCCTGGTAAGGCCGGATGCCCCTGGACGGTGGTGTCCTGGCACTGTGTGCTTACAGACAGGAAGCACAGAACCTTCTCACACATCCAGCTTGAGGATGCTAGGAAATATCAGTGCCTTTGGCTCTTCTGTAGAAAGAGAGCCTGGCCCCCATACCGCCACACCCCTGCACCCCCCACTCTGACCTTCCTGAGCTGGGCCCTTTCTCTCTGGCCTTTGGAAGCTGTCGGCGTGTTGCACCGGGGTGTCAGAGGCTTGCAGTGGAGCACGTGGTTACCTGGGCCGGAACGGGGCGTTTGCATTCCCAAAGCTCCTGGCTCAGAACATGTCTGTTCATCCTAGGAGGGTCTCTGTGTTTAGGGGCCCTGCGGGCCCTTCTCCATTGGCAAGAGGGCCCTTTTCTGACACGGGCGCAGCATAAGAAGGGTGAGAGGGCTTCTCTGCATCCGGAACCCACCGGCCCCGCCTCCTGGGCCCTGCCGAAGGCCTCAGGAAACGATGCCAGCCAGGAGGGGCCCCGGGAAGACAGCCACAGGCTGACAGGACCTGCCTTTGCCTGTCCCGTGGGCGGTGCGCAGACCCACCCGCCGGCCCCAACACACACACCCTGCCCGGTGTGCTCACACTCGCTTTCAGGGCGAGGGTCGGCGCCTGTGGCCCTGGGCCGCGCGGGTGCTGTTGTCGCCCAGGTCCCTGCAGGGGACGGGGTGCAGGCCTGGGGGGTCCTGTCCTCGTCAGACCACGTGAGTCGGGGGGAGACCGAGTGGCTTGGTGCAGCTGAACCCCGGCCGCGTGGGTGGTGGCTGTAAGCGGAACTGCCGTGAGGAGGGCTGCAGATGGTGGGAAGTGGATTCGGCCTGGTTCCGCAGCAGCGCCCTCAGGCTGGCGCTGTCGCCATGCCCTCTGACAGCCGGGGCTGGCGAGGCACCGAGGCCACTGGTGCGAGTGAGGGGTAGAGCTGGCCCGGGGCCCCCGCCCGCGTCCCCTGCTGAAGGGCTCCCGGGCAGACTGGGGGGCACCATCCTTCGCGTCCCCGGTGACGGCGGGGGGCTCGTGCTGGGGCTGACCCAGGGAGGTCAGGGAGGAGGAGGGCGGCCGCTCTCCGCTCAGAGGCCTCTCGGCCGGCAGTCCCGCTCATCGCAGGCGTCGTGACAACCAGAAAGGCCCAGCTTGTTTCCGGAACCCCCGAGAGTGGGTACCCCAGGTGCAGGCCGCTGCTGTGAGAGCCGGCGTGATACCTTCTGTCTCCCCCCAAAGCGTGCCGTTCCGGGAGCGTTGCTGCGGGAAGAGGCAACGAAGAAGACGCAGCGGAAGCCTAGGGAGAGTCTGATGCAGGTGTGTTAGGCAGCTGACAAGAATCTTACTTTGCTGGCAGCTGTCGCTGTCTGTGCTCTCGCCGGCCCTAAACACGCTGTGAACGGTTCCGATTTCTGTGTCCTTTCTGAGTCACCACGTACTCACACTCCTGATTTTGTACTCACATTTGACCTGCATTTTCTTCTTTAAGAAGCGTGCTCCTTCACAGCCTAACGTGGGTCCACGTCAGCCGTGGGGTGTTCTCTGTGGCACAGAGAAGCTTCTAGTGGAGGCAGGCGGAAGCTCTTGGGTCGCCGACCGTGTGGGCCCCTTTCACCTGAGAGCCCAGGTGCTTCTGCGCCGAATCCGCGTGATGGAGCCGTGGATCCTGTGTCTCCAGCTCAGACCCCGCGATCAAGCTGTAGCCTCTTGCTTACGGTTGCCGGATGAAGCACCTGCGGGCGCGTTAGGGGACTCCATGAGCTCCGTTCCCGGCAGCAGAGAGCCCAGGCCTCGGCATCTTTGGGTGTGGCTGCCACAGGGACGCGCCGCTCAGTGTCCATCCGCCTGGATGGGGCAGTGCCCACCCACGCCTCCCTGTAAGCACTCTGAGATCATCGGTCCCACGGTGTTCCGGATGGGGCTGCGAGCCCACGTTCTAGGACAGGAGCCAGAGGTCTCTTCCTGCTGCGCCTGGAGGGGGGCGGGAGGGGCCTCCCCACAGCCTTCCCGGGGGGCGCACCCCTGCTCACGCACTCCTTCATCCTCAAATACCACCAGCCAGCAGCCCCCCCGAGAGCGTGGTGCCTACTGAGTATCTCCAGACTGTCCTGCAGCCAGACAGACGGGAATTGGTCAAAAGTGAGGCTCAGGGTGGCGGGAAAAGCGAACCAGTTGTCACAGGATGGAAGAAGTAAAAGCAGGTGATGTCAGATGCAGAGGCGCCGTGACCGTGGCCAGTGTGGGCGCCGGGCGTGGCCCACCGTGAAGACAGCTCAGAAGAAGGCTGAGAAGTAATGGTAAGACCAGCCCAGTGGCCCCCGCATTCACCAGAACCGGAAGCTGCCAGTTATAAACAGCAAAACATCTCTGCCCCTGAAAATTATTTTGTTCTTTTGAAAACTTTCTGTGGCCATCCTTACGTGTCACCAGCGTTTGTGAGAGCTTCACGTGAGCACAGTTCACTGTTCTGAGAGGATCCTGCGTGCGAGCTGGCTCACCGCCCCTGGAGGTCTCGTCAGAGGACTTGCACGTGCACCGTCCGCCTGTGTCTCACGCACGCCTGTGCCCCGGCATCGTGACGACCCAGGGGCCCGTGCGCGGTGTGCTCCGAGAGGTGGGGGACACACCTTCACCTTGTGTCACAGTCAGGCTGCACCTGGCATCTTGTGTCTCTGTCTTCCACAGACGCTCTCTAGGAGTCTTCTGTTTTCAGCAATTGTGATGTGGTGGGACAGGGCTGGCCCTGCCAGAAGTGCATCCCCCTGAGGTCATGTGCCATCTGTCCATAACCAGGGGGCCCTTCCTGGGTGCCCAGGCCTGGCTGGTTCCTGAGACCTTCTGCAGGGGGCAGGGCTGCAGTGGAACTTGGGTTGGGGGTTGCTCTGCCATGTGGATGGGAAGGTTGCGTTGGCTGGTTTGTAGGGGCTCATTCATTCAGCAGTGGGCTGGGCAGGGGAGTGGTGTAGAGGTGAGGCCGGGTAACCCTGTACTCCCCCCCCCCCCGCCCAGGGGGCTCACAGGCCGGGAGCGGGGGCAGAGCTGGCACGGGTGTCACGGGAGCCCCCAGCAGACGAGTGCTGGTGCGTGTGGAGTCTGGGGGATGCTGAGGTCTGCCGGCTCCAGGCACCTGGGCTTTTAGACGTTTATTGTTTTGAGGATGTGATGGCTTCCCCGGGGGTTTCCAAGAGGGTGGTGAGGCTCATGATGTGGACCCTGGGTGATCACAACCTCCAAGTTCGAGGCTGTTGTGAGCCCTTTGGCCCGGCCCCTTCCCTGTCCGCTCCATAGTGTGGATCTTCTCACCCGCCTCAGATGAGCCCCTTCAGGGTGGGGGCCCACCCCCCTGGGCTGGGCCCAGCAGACACCCTGTGTTTGTTTCACGCCTGTTTCCACCTCCTCCTCAGAGGCAGTGAGGGCAGGTCTGCACTCAAGAGCAACAGCAGGGCTGCGGGCCTGGCCTGCTTGGACCGCCTCCTGCACCTGTCACAGCACCGATCGTGCCCTCAGCACAGCGTGGACACGGCCACGTGGGCCCAGCCCGCTGCCAACCCTTCACTCTGGACCTGAGTGAACACCGGGACCCCTCGTCTGTCCTAAGAGAGTGCGGCCTGGGTCCTGCTGACTTTGTGGGGGGCTTAGCCTGCTGGCTTGGTCATCTGCCTCTCGCATGGCTGTGAAAAGCCATTTTGCAAGTCTGTTCTTTGGCTTCTCATCTGTAAAACGGATATAGTACGTTTCCCTGAGCTTGCTGGATGAAGTGAGAAAAATGTGGGGGGCACCCCAAGATCAGCGTCAGCAGGGGTGTCCTCACTAGTGCATCTCCCGGTCCAGAGCAGGACACCACAGGCCCGGAGCCGGGTGTCCAGGCCCCTCCTGGTTATCCTCACTTGTTCCTGCAACCCAGGGCTGGGGGTGGGGCCCACCACTGAAGTCAGGGCGTCAGAAGACCAGTGGTCAGAGCCCTTGGGAGCTCGGCCCCCGGGGCCCTGTGAGCTCCCCTCTTCATAATCCCAAGTCGATCGGCGCCCCGGGATGTCAGCAGACTGATTCCAAAGTTCACATGGAGACACAGGACCCAGAGCAGCCCCCACGTTACAGAGAGGAAGACCGTCGGAGGACAGGCGTTGCCTTCTGGGCATCAAGACTCCCCACAAGGCGGCGTGGTGTCCCCAAAGGCAGAACGGACAGACAGATCAACGGAATGGGATCCAGAGTGTGGAAGTGGACCCGTGTAGATACAGTCACCGATCCCTGACAAAGGAGCAAAGACGTTCAGGAGGTGGCACTGAGCAACCAGACATCACATGCAAAACAACGTAGACACAGACCTTACGGTCTTCACAAAAATTAAAAACTAGATCATAGACCTACGTGTAAACCGTAAAGTTTTATCGAAAACTCCCCGAAGATCGTGGAGGAGGAAACCTAGATGACCTTGGGTTTGGTGATGACATTTTAGATGCAACTCCATGGGCACGATCCGTGAAGGAAATAATTGATGAGCCGGACAGCATTACAATGAGAAACTTCTGCTCCGTGAAAGACGCTGTCAAGAAAATGAGAAGACGAGCCGCAGACCGGGGAGAAAATCATTGCAAAATAGATCTCATAAAGGGCCGCTGTCCTGAGTATGCAGAGAACTCTTCAAACTCAAGAAGAAAACAACCCAATTAAAAAATGGGCAGAAGATCTTGTGCGGACACCTTACCAAAGAAGACGTACGGATGGGAAGTCCGCGCACGAGCAGGTGCTCCATGTGGCACACCGTCAGGGAAGTGCAGGCGACAACCCCGAGAGTCGCGTCCGTCAGCATGGCTGGCGTCTGCCTCCCCGACAGCACGCGGCGCTGGCGAGGACGCGGAGCACCGGGGACGCTCGTCCGCGGCCGCTGGGAACGCGGGATGGCGTGGCCACCGTGGAGGACGGCGTGGTGGCTCCTTACAAAGGTGAACGTACTCCTAACATACGACCCAGCAGTTTGCCCAAAGGAGTGGAACACTTACGTCCACACAGAAACCTACCGATGGGTGTTCATTCGTAATAATCACCGGAACTTGGAACCCACCAAGACGTCCTTCAGCAGGTGAATGGACACGTAAGCTGTGGTCCATCCACATGATGGGTGTATTCTTCAGGGCTAAAGCGAAGGGAGCCACCAGGCCAGAACAGACAGGGATGAACCTTAAATACACATCAGTGAGTGAAAGAAGCCCACGAAAAGGCCACATGCCGATTCCTGCTCCACGTCACGTTCCGGAAAAGGCACGACCGTGGAGACAGTGAAAGAACCAGTGGTCGACGGGGGTTTGGAGGAGGGAAGGGTGAACGGGGAGCGCAGAGGATGCTCAGGGCAGCGAGACTTCTCTGTGTGACATTACAGCGGTGTCACTGTTTGTTCGTCCAAACCCATGGGACGTACAACACCCAGCGCGAACCCTCGTGTGGGACTGCGGACTCTGGGTGGCCGTGATGTGTGGCTGTGGGGCCGTCGGTTACGACAGACGCAGCATCTGGTGGGAGATCCTGATAACGGGGGAGGGTGTCGGGGGGGCAGGGGTAGGTGGGGAGTCTGTACTTTCTGCTCAGTTTTGCTGTGAATCCAAAAGTGGTCTGAAAGTATTTTTTGAAGTCGATCGCCGTGGCCCAGGATTCACCCTGCACTCTGACCCCTGGGCCTCGCCCGGTGTGTCCAGTGGGCCCCGGAGCCTTCTCCGTCCAGCTCAGTTGCAGGGGGTCTGCCAGGGCTCCCTGTGCCTTGGCCCGTCTGCACCTGCGTTATTGGTGCCTCCATGGCTAGTCCTTCGCCTCTTGGCCTGCCCACTGTGGGCACCGTGCGTATTCAGCAGGCACGCAGCCAGCCCCGTGCTGACCACTGGGCACGCGTGAGGGACCTCCAGTGACCTCCAGGTCCCCGGGCCGGTGCCCCAGCCTCCACCAGCCTCGCAGCCTCCTTGGCTCCCTCTCCTGAGTGGGCCCTTCCCCCTTGGGTCTCACCCCCCAACCAGCTAAGGGTGCTGCGTGCCCTCTGCACGGTCCCTGCGTCCACATGGGACCAGGACACGGGAGACCCCCTCGTGGAGAGTGGTGGACACGCGGCACGTGCCAGGGGTTACACGGTCACCACAGAGCCCCTTCTCGCGTCCTCTCGTATCGGACCCTGCTGTGCCCGGTGAGGCGGATGACCTTGTTCTCCCCAGTTTCGTGCTGCGGGAGACGGGGCCCAGGGTCCCGTGGCGTGTGGTCCCCAAGGGCGGACCCTGGGTGGGCTTGCGGGGCTCACACCGTGGGGGTCAGTCACTCCCCACAGCCTCCGAGGGCCCGGGAGCAGCTTCTGGAGCAGCGCGGTCAGGGAGAAAATGGCGGCTTCCTTCACCGGGAGCCCGCGACGCAGACCTGCCACCTCAGGGTGCCGTCACTCTGCACCCGCTCCAGGTGCCCTGAGGCGCTTCCCGACGTGTGCCCCGCCCTCCGCTCTTGTGGCTCTGGGCGCACCCCCCACGGCCCCCCGGCCTGAGCCAGGCCGGCGGCTCCCGGTAGGCGCGGGTGCAAACGCTGGCCTTGGCGGAGCTGAGCCACACCGTGCGTCTGTCCTCCCGGCCTCCCCGGCGGCGGGCAAGTCGGTGTGAGACACACACCTGAAACAGATTTACGGTGTCCAGCACAAGGAAAATGCCATTTTGCCAGCGAGTCCGAAGTCAGCTGTGCACATCAGTGTCACCACCTGTTTAGATGCAGCCGTTGGAGGTGGGATGTGTTGCCGTGGAATGTGCTCGTGCCCGGGCTGCAGCCGCGGCCCCGCCTGACGGCCCTTCTCCCTGGCGGAGAGGAAGCCTCGGTGTCTCAGCCGCCACCCGGGGCTGAGGAGGGTAGCGTGGGCCCCTTTGTGTTGGTCCCAGTTGAGCTCAGCGGGGTGGGGAGGGCTGGCGGGGGGCAGGGCCAGGGCAGGGGAGCCATGCCCAGTTTGAGACCCTTTTAGACGCCAAGTAGACGCCAGGGCGTGCAGGTGTGCAGCCATCAGATATGTGAGTTCAGGGCGTGGTCATGGTGGGGGCAGAGATGGGGGGTGACCTTGGCCCTGGGGGACATCCCCTGGGGAGGGCTGCAGGGGCAGAGAGGGCCTGGCACTGAGGAGGGTTACCGAGGACACTGGAAGGTGGCCAGGCAGTAGGAGGGGGCTTCAGGCACGGGGATGCTGGCGGGGCGGGGGGGGGGGGGGTGCTTCAGGAAGAGGGGAGGATCAGGGAGGACCGACACTGGGGGACCCCTGGAGGTGGTGAGCAGGCCTCCTCCTGGACGTGCGCGTCCTTCCCTAGTGGGCCCTCCGCGAGGACGCCTCCGCAATGACATCTTGCCGTGCCCTGTCTGTGACTAGCCGCCTGGCCCCACGTCCCTCAAGGCGGAAAGGTGCCCACGGGAGGAGGCGACTCTGATCGCCACGCCGGGACTTCGGGTACTCCCTGTGTGCGGACAGGACGCCCCTTGGTGAGTGTGGACACGTGAAGCGGAAAGGCTGCCCGGATTGGGGCACTCGCGCCAAGCTCGTGTTTTCAGGACCCAAATTCTGTTTAGAATTCCTTTTTTGGAAAAGAAATACCAAATTAACTATAAGGACAGCGTGCCTCCCTGAGCCATCGGGGCCTCAGATCGCTCTACGACGGTGTCACCTTCGATTCCGCACCTCGTGGAAGGCTGTCACCAGCGGGTTGGCCAGCCTGGCAGCTGGCCGTCCGTCCCAGCCGGCTGTCACCAGCTTCTATTTTTAGCCCTGGTTTGGTCCAGAACTTGACAGGATTGTCAAACTAATAACTGGATTGTCAAAGAAATCAGCTGTCGTAGGTCAGGGGGTGGGGGTGGAAGCGGCCCCAGGGGTAGCCGGGCGCCGGGGGGCCACGTCGGGCAAGTGGGTGCTACCCAGCCACTTCTCCGTCCTGCAGGTGAGGTGAGGACGTGACCGTGAGGACATCACAGCGTAGCCACCACCCTGGAGAGGGCAGGGAGGCTCCCTTCTCGGGCTGGGTCAGTCGCTGGTGGGGACGCAGGAGAGGACTTGGCGGGTCCTCCCGCACGGGCGGGAGCTTGGCCAGAGGACTGGCCCTCCCGAGCGGTGACTTGCGTGTCCACCGCATGTCAGGTCGTGTCCTGTGTTCTTTCATCTGTTGGCGTAAAGGGCACCACGTGGGATGGAGAGAGAAGGGCTAAGACAAAGAAGGGAGGGCCCCTTCCGCAGCCGTGGCCGGTGCCCAGACACCGAGGATCGGGGGGCGGGACAGAGACGTGGTTTACCAGGTCTGGCCCCCCGCCTCCTTGAGGGACTTTCTGGCTCCCCCAGCGTCACCCCACCCACCATCTTCGCCTCCGCCGTCTGACCAGCCCGGGGCTGCAGGGCTCCGGTGAGATGCCCTTCTAGGTTTGGGAGGAGAGTGGGGACACAGGACGGGGCGGTGCCTCCGAGCACCCAGCCCCGCAGGCAGCGAGCGCCGTGTGGTGGTCAGGTGTCAGGTCTGGGGTGGGCAGCCCCCACGCCCAGCCTGCTTGACTCTGCTTTCTGCAGCCTCAGTCTCCCCTGGCATTGGGGGTGGGGGTCCCCCGGGATCCTTGTAGACATGGGGGTGGGTGCCCCCAGGGTTGGTCGTCACGGTCGCCGTGCAGCGCGGTGCTTGGCACAAAGTGAGCAACGCACAGAGGGCAGCTTTGTGGTTGACCGACCGCGGATGCACACGACGGCCCCGGGTGGCCGTGACAGGCTGAATAGCAGTCCAGTCCACGCCAGCCACTACCACGCCTGCTCCCACAGACCCGTAGGGACACTTGGAGCAGGGCAGGCGCTGTCCCCGTGGGAAGCGATCCTGGCCCCCAGGTGGGCCGCCAGGAGCAGACGCGAGAGGACCGCGGCGGGAGAGGAGCCACGCCGTTCCAGGGAAGATGGCCCAATGGGTCCCGGCTCCCGTGCTCGCCCTGCGTGCCCGCCCCCGGGGGTGCCCAGCGAGGCCCAGCCCGGAGCTCCCGGCGTCCGTTAGCATTCTCCCCGTGCCGCCGGCACTGCGGCAGACGCCTCAACCCCTTCTGGTATAATTTAATCCGGGCCGCTTTTTTATGTGCTGTTTTACACGTGTACTTACCAAGAACAGAGATTTTATGTTGAATATGGATCAGACCCTAGCAGCTCCTGCACCGGCAGGAATACAAATGACCTGTCCCTCTGCCGGCTGTCAGGGGCCATGGCTTCGGGGGACCATGACCCCCGACCCCTGCAGTGTGTGGTCCGAGGCGCTGCCCGGGAGCAGGGCGGGCGGGAGGCCGGCTGCAGTGGCCCGACCGGCCCTGTGCTCACAGAGGGCGCACATCAGCGCCCGGGGGACACGGGTACCGATCCGCCTTCAGCTGTGAGTGGGCGTGGCCGTGGTGGCCTGGTGGTGGCAGCGGTGACAGCATGGCAACGGGCTCCCGCGTGCCAGGCATCGTGCCACCCGGGTGTGCTGACTCCATTCTCAGCACAGCCCTGCGAGGGACTGCTCCTGTGTCCTCCGAGGGGCCGTGAGTAGTGCCCGGGACCTCGGGTGTGGACAGGATGACGGTGACGCGGCCGACGCCTTCCTGGAGCACCTGTTCTGCAGCCGGCTCAGCTCTGACACGTAGGCCCTCGAGCCTGGAGGCGGTCCCGGTCACAGTCCCCACCTCCTAGATGAGGGGCTCAACTCCCGGGGTTGCCGGCCGCCTGGGCTGTGGCCTCGCCTTGCACTATGGGTTCCAAGCCACCCAGGGCCTGGCTCCAGGCGTCCGGCCTGCCTGTGCCTTGGTCTCCTCCCCCAGAAGACTGGCTGGGAGGTGCCCAAGGTCCACCCGCCAGCAGCCCCATGCTGCTGCCCTGCGCCCCCAGGCCCCCCCGGGTGACACCAGGGCCTGCCTTGCAGATGGCCGGAGTGCCCACGCCGTGAGGTTTTCTAGCCAAGCCGCACAAATCGAACGTCGGAATGTGGATGGAAAAGGGAGTTAAACCAATTAGCCCTGCTACCTGACTCGTGTGTCAGCGAGGGACTCCTGTTTCTTCCTTCCCAGTTAAGGGGAGAGATAATAAGGGTCGGCAAACGGGCCCTTTTAGCCCCGTCGTGGTTAATTTATTCATCTCTGCGAGTTGGCAGTTTGTGAACCCCTGACTCGAACAGCTTTTAAGCTGACCTCTGTGTGCTCTGTGCCACACACAGGAGCAGGCGCCGATGTGTTCCGCCCTTCCCGCTGTCTGCGGGGGCCTTCCGGTGTGTTCTCTCTGCCAGGGGGTCCCACGGAGAAAGGCGCTGGTCCACGCCATCTGCAGGCCAGGCTGCTCGCCGCGGGTGGGGGTAGGGGGCAGCAGGCACAGCTGGAAAGTGGTGTTCTTCGTGTTCCTCAGAGCAGGGCCGTCCCGTGGAGCGTCATCCCTGCCATGAGGGAAATCTTAAATTTTCTGGTGGCCCCACAGAAGTGGAGAAAACCAGGTGAAATTAGCTGATGTTTTATTTGACCCAGAAATCGGAAATAACCATCTTTCAACCTGTAATCAACAGATTTCGTGCAGACTTCCTACTAGAAGCCCGGAATTTGCTCTCTGTGATGGGTACCTGAGGGGCTCTGTGGTGGCCGGGCTGACGGGAGGCCCTCTTCCTAGAAGTCTGGGGTGCGCTCTCCGTGACGCACACCCATGGGGGCTCAGCAGTGGCTGGCGGACAGGAGGGCCGGTCATGACTGCGCAGGACCGAACGTCATGCATTTCGTAGTCACGTACCTGTGTGTCGCCCGGTCCCCACCTCTGCACATGCTGGCTCAGGTGCCCCTTCAGTCTGGGCCCCTGGGGGCAGAGCTGCTGGCTTTTGCTGCGTTGTGCTGGGCACACAGGCCACGCTCGGTGCGCAGTCACGAGCAAAGGGACGGACGGACGGACGGATGAGGTCAGGAGCGTCTGCCCTTCCTGGGTCCTTTCCTGTCCTTTCTCGCCCGGTGGCTCCTGACTTGCCATTCCAGCGGGAGACACCTGCTTACGCCTCCACCGGGTGCTGGCCACACCACTTCCTCTCTTCCGCAGACAGACCCAACTTCCTGTCGCCCAGGGAGGGCCAGACACCTTCACTGGCCAAGGGGTGTGTTCTTGGGGCCTGGAGCCTAGAGCCCTGTGGCCAAGCGGCCGGGCAGCGTCCCTCCGAGCAGCCCCGGATCTGTCAGCTGCAGGGGGAGGCCGAGGGGCTTGCAGAGAGAGCCCCGTCCAGGTGTGATCCAGGCACAGAGCAGAGCGATGGCTCGGCCCCTGTGTCTGGTGCACCTAACAGCTTATGCTCGGTCGCTCCTTGGGAAGATTTTAAGGTAAATATAACTCATTTTGTATCTGACGTTAGAACTTGAAAATCTGGGCCAAAGAGGCCGAGAAGCAGTGTCCTCTCCTGTTCGCTGGCGGCCTCAGGATGACCAGCCTCAGTGCCACCGCGCAGGCTCAGGGCCTCCCCGGGTCCACGGCTGCGGGTCAGCACCTGGGATGCATTTCCTCCCTCGGACATTTGTCCCCCGAACCCGCTGCGTGCCTGCGCTGCCCCTCTGGGCGGACCATCCAGCGAGAATTGCATTTCTTGTTAAACTTACCTGCTAAACTATCTGTGTTTCCCACGGATGATCACTTATTTATCAAAACTGCTGCTCCCGCCACGACCACTCTTACTTTGACCACGAGCCGTGACTGTGGCGATGACGACCGAGTGCTAACAGGGACTGAATCCTAGGAACCACCCCGTAGTGGTGGGTCCTCGCAGCCGCGGGAGACACTTAGTTTGTGCTTTGTACCTTCGGACACTGTCACGGGCACTCTGCACGCGTTCACGACCCAGGGAGGGAGGACGTTCTTGTCCCCGTTGACACACGAGGGTTGAGGTACAGAGTCGGGAGGCTCGCCCAGCGTCGTGTGACCAACCGAGGCAGGACTGGGATCTGAGCCCCGTTGGCGGGCAGGCTCACTGGGCCGCCAAGCACTGACACCGAGCGCCACCTCGGCCCGGACGTTTTGTTTCAGGGGTACAGGGATGCCTGCACTTAGACGTCACAGAGGAGGCCGGTCACCCCGTGGCAGAGGGCCGTGAGGTCATGACGGCAGCAGAGTGGGGCTTGGACCCAGGTCCTCTGACGGCTGAGCCGTAGCCTGCCGCCCACTCGCCCTGCCACTTCAGCCCACGCCCCGGGGAGCCTCCGCAAGGGGCCAGCCAAACAGGGAGCTCTGGGGGCTTGGGAGGGGCCCCGGCCCACTCTCCTGGAGCCCAGGTGTGCTGGCGTGTCACTGTTGCGTCCTTCCCGGGACACACACGTAATCCTGGTTTGCAAATGGCGGTGTGATTCATCAGGCTGGAAAAATAAAGCCCTTTTGGTGAGAAGCACCTGAAGTGAAAACGTTTGCTGTCTCACGTTAGCAGGTTCCTCTTGGAACCCACCCATTTCCAGGTGGAAGGTGTCCTGTGCCGTGCTGTTTGTGGTGGTGAGCTGCTGGGAACGGCCAGCTCGGGGCTTCTGACCCGCTTCCCCGGGGGCTTGCAACAACACCCCTGCCTGTGCCAGAGCTGTGTGCCCCTGGCCCGCTGGTACCTGGGAGGGGGGCACTGGTGGCCTCCGCGGGGGATGGCCTGTGACAGGGAAGTCTGGCTGCCATCCACAGGCTCACGATGGAACGTCAGGGTGTCCAGAGTGCGGGCCAAGCCGCTCATCATCCCGAGAGGTGGCCGTTATGTCCAGGCCCACCCCTGGGATTCCGGGCTGGCTGTCCCATGGCTCGACCTGGGTGTTAGTGGGGTTCCGGAGCTCCCCGGCTGATTCTGAGGTGTGGACAGGGCTCAGAAGTGCAGACCTCCAGGTGTGCGGGTGGGGCCCTCCCTGCGGACAGCACAGGTCAGGTGCCCACGGAGCACGTGGTAACGGGCTAACAGTGAACGGCAGGTGCCCCGGGGCGCACTCTTGCTGCGGCTATGTTGACAAGCGGCATCTCGCGGAGCACCGGGGAGAGACTTACAGGGACCCGACTCGTCTGATTTCTTAGGACGGCAGCGTCGTGAGCCAACCTTCCTCTGCTTGTCACTTGTCATGTCTGCTCACAGGGCAGGGCGCTGTTGATGGAGCTCCATTTCGTCTTTCTGCGGTTTGTGGGACGCAGCCCTTCCTGTCCACCGTTGCTTCAAAGGCAGGACCCCCCCCCCCACCAGGGAGGGCCGGACCCCTGCCGACAGCTTCACGAGCGATGGCCCTTTACCTGAATGATGCGGGTAATGCAAAACAGCTCATGGCCAATAACCGTCCGTGCCTCCCGGATCGGAGCCATCTCTGCCCGATGCATAAATAAGACAGGCCTTTTTAAAGAAGAAATCTGTATTTAAGGACGCGTGTGGCTGTGTTCTTTGCCTCCCGTAAAGGTCACCCGGATAGATTTTTCCTTCTTTAGCATTGCAGGCTGCGAGGCGCTGGGCTTTTCTATTCTCCCTCCATCCAGTGAACCTGGGGGACTAAATTAGATTCTGAAATTGAGTGTGCAGCGGGGTTGGTGAGTTACCGTAATGGGAGGGTATTGCTTCTCACCTCGCAAGTAGCGAGGTCATGATAATATGAAGCGAGGTGGATTAAAAATAAAACCAAAGGTATTTATTTACGACCTGCTCAGAATTGGATTGGCGTCCGTGTAAGTTGCACCTAATGGTGAAAGACAGCAGATTGATGTTGATGTGTCCCTGGGGACATTCTGCCACTGAAATTTGCTCCGTGAATTCAATTTCAAGGCCCCCACAAAGTATCCCAAATGCAACAGGAAATGGGGTTGAAGAAGGGGTAAAGCGGCAGCGGAGAGGCGCCGGCGCAGGGGGGTCCTGGGGGCGGCTCGCGGGCGGGGGAGTGCCCTGCACGGCACAGCAGACACGAGGCGCCGCGTGGCTCCGCGCCTGGCCCCTGGCGGGAGCTGAGACCCCACTCTGCGGATGAGGAGCCTGAGGCCCCCCACGCCCCCGAGGCGGGCAGTGGCGGGTGTGAGTCCAGACGTGCTGCAGAGCCTGAGGCCTGAGCGCTCCCAGCTCTGGCCTACAGATGAAGGGGTGGGGCTCAGAGAGGAGGGTCCACCCAGGGCTGGGCCAGGATGTGAATGGAGCACCTGCCTCTGTCTCTCTCTCTCTCTCTCTCTCTCTCTCTCTCTCCCTCCCTCTCCCTCTCCCTCCCAGCCCCTCCTCATGCCTCCCGCCCTCTGGTTGCAGCCTTGCGGGGACAGGAGGCTCGGTGGGTGGGGCCTGTGTGAGTCTCCCCTTCGGCAGGCAGGGAGGGGCAGCCCCAGTCTGGGGCCCTCCCTGTGCCCTGTTCCCTGCTGGGACTTTGGAGGAGTGGCACCAACCCCTTGGAACCCCAGCCACCCTTTGGGCTCACTCGGGTCTGGTCTGATGGGCTGGGCGGTTGGGAGGGACCAGAGCCGGCAGGTATCTGCATGGTGCCAGCCTGCCCCCTGAGAGGGAGTCTGGCCTCCGGCCTTGCCCTGACCCCATGACCCAGGCCCCCATTCCTCCTCCCTGGAGACCCCCCCCAACCCGGGAAGCCATCCTGGCCACACAGCCCTCCCCAGTCCTGCTAAACCCCCCCTGGGTGCTGGGGCCTGTGCCCCCCAAGACTCACCCCGCCCTTGGTGGTGTCGCTGGTTGCTCTGGCCGAGGACTGTGGTCCGTCAGAGGAGCTGATCAGTGTGCAGGGAGGGCTGCGTGCATCGCTGAGGCCCTGGGCCGTGTTTTTCCTGTCCAGCACCTTCCTCCGTATCTCTGACTCTGGTTTCCAAACCGTGGGCTCTTGAGATAGTTCCTGTGTCCTATGGGGGTGGGCTGGGGGCAGCCGAGGGTCTGCAGCCTGGTCTTTCCTGGAAACAGAGTATCAAGTGAAGACAGTGACAGGGGCTCCGTGGTGTGTCCCCCCCCGCCCACCCAGCAGGGGCACACACCTGTCCATGATGGCCCTAGTGTCCCTGCTGAAGGAATGTCACCGGAGGCACAGAAATCTGGGCCCGAAGTCCACCCAGGCCAGGGGGTAGGGGGCCCTACTTCTGGATTCTGCAGGGTCTTGGGCTGGGGTGGCCCACCTGCAGCCAGCACCCCCACCCCCAGCCACCCAGACCAGCACCCGCACCGTGGAGCGCGAGGGGTCCATTCAGAGAGGTCACAGCTGTGAGGCGTGGGTAGCACTGCCCTCCTCGTCCCAGCAGCATCGCCAAATAGGGATGGGGGGGGCATATGAGGGGCTTCCTCCTGGCCACGGGGCTTGGGGCCTTTCAGGGTACAGAGGGGAGGGGATGCGATTCACGGCGTCTAGGAAGCTGTGAGCCCCCTCTGGCTCATCGCCACTGCTGGCCAGTCCCCACCGAGGGGAGCCCCCGCCCCGCTACTGGTCACCTCCTCTGACCCGGGCTTGTCTGTCTCCCCCCAGGAGCTGCTGCTTTTCCTTCAGAACCTGCCCACGGCCCACTGGGGCGATGAAGACATCAGCCTGCTGCTGGCGGAGGCCTACCGCCTGAAGTTTGCTTTCGCGGACGCCCCCAATCACTACAAGAAGTGAGCCAGGGCCAGCACAGCCGTGGCTGCGGGCCGGTGGCCAAGGAGAGGCCTTGTTGGAGCGGCCTGCCCTCCAGGGGGCTGGCCAGGCCCGGGCGCAGGGGAGGGCCGGGGCCTGGCCGGGGGCGCCTCTGTTGCCTGAGATACCAAAGAGAGCCAGGGGAGGGTCCTGGCCGCTCAGGGGGCCAGAGGTGGGCGGGCATCTCCCTCCCTGTCCCCGGAGCGTCCTTGCCAAATGACCACCTCCTGGAGCCCCCAGGACGCGGCAGCCCGAGAGCCAGACCCTCTGGGAGAGGCCTGCTGTCTGGTGCCAGGGGCAGAAGGAGGTGGTGGCCATCTCATACCTGCTTTGAAATGCAAAAATTCTATTCTGTTGAGTGAAAGAGAATAAAATATAGACAAAATAAGAAGTGAACCGCCCTAACCTGTGAAGTCTCCGTCCCCACAGGGCTTCTGGGCGTTGGCCTTGTTCCTGTAACTGCCATCACTTTCGCTGTGGCTGTCCCTTCTCTCTTGGTGAGGCTCTGGCTCGGGAGCAGGGGGGAGGAGCGGAGTAAAGGCCCTGCTTTGCATCCCGTCCTCTTCAAAAGGAGCGCTCAGCCCTCAGGAGCCCCTGTGCTGTTCCGCCGGGAGGTGAGGGGCTCAGGGCCCTGTGGCCCCGGGGACGAGCCACACAGGCTGAGGCCGGGGACCCCGCGCCCTGCGCTGGGCCCGCAGGATGGGCAGGGTTCGGCCTCAATAATCGGAGCTCGTACCACTCGCCTCAGCCTGGCCGCACCTCCCATGTCTCCGGCGGGTTACAGACATGCTTGCTCCCCGCCGTTCGTTGGTCACCAAGCAGAGAGCCCAAGTGTGAAGGTTCTGGACTGGCCTGCCTGGGGCTCTGCGGGGTCCAGGCACACTTCCACCCGCCCCTGCCTGTGCAGGCCTGTGGCTGGCAGGGACGTGGACGCTCCGAGGCTCTGGGGACAACTCCGACCCCTGAGCCGGGACAGACCCTTGTCCTTGGCACCTGCTTCTGGTCCTGGAACAGCCAGGCCAGTGCCCCGTGTTTGCACAGCTCAGCGTGAGGACGCTGCGGGGAGGCTGCAAACGGGACTTGAGTACATACACACGTGTGACATGTGTGTCCTTTTTCTCATTAAAAACATTCCTGGGTCATTACATGTGGTGTGGAAATCAGCACAAAATGCTTTGTGAATGGGAGGTGCTCCCAGGTCAGCAGAGGGGTCGCCTCAGAGCCCCAGCCCCTGGGGTCGGGGGCTCCTCTCCGGCACCCAGCGGCCCTCCGGCCTGCACCCCTTCTTAGCCGGGGCACCCGGTTCCAGGAAGAGCCACCCGTGGCCGTGTGCAGGCAGCCCCTCCCCCACCCGGCCCCCAGGAACCGCTGTCTTAGCTCAGAGTGCTCCGTGCGGCCAAGGTGTTGGGCCCCCCAAACATCTGCCTCTCGAGGCCGTTTGTTCTTCAAACAGGAGGATCTGCGACTTTAAATGAGGTTCCGCCTGGATTTTCCTGCGCGTGTGTGTCTGACCCTGAAGTTGAACGCAGGCTTGTTGATGCGTGAGTGCCTGTGAGTCTGAGTAGGTCGATTTGGAACGATTAAAGGGTGTTCTGTCTGGAATATGATGTGTTCAAATGGGAATAAAGATGCAGTGAACCCCCAGCCTCTGCCTGATTCAAGGACTCTCCTAGGAGAGCGGGGGAGCCCAGGGACAGCTGAGGGTGGGGCATGTGTGCCAGACCTGACCTGGGCGTGGCACCCACAGTCTTGTCGAATCCCGGGGGGACCTCTCAGGGAGATAGAGTTCCAAGGCAGAGCAGGGGTCAGTCGTACTCGGGTTGGGCCCCAAACCCCAGCCCTGCACCGCTGGGGGTCACCTCCAGGCCGGCCTCGGACAGGAGGGGCCTCCCCACCCTGCCACAGCAGTCGAGTGCCTTCCGGGACCCGGGATGTAGCCATCCCTGCTTCCTGGCTCCCACCCTCTTGGCCCCGTGAGCCCCAGCTTCTCAGCTGCTGTTACGGTGCCCTGTGCCCCTCGGCACCCCACGTCCCCTCCCTCCGTGGTGGGGACTCCCCAGGCAGTGCTCTGCTCTCTGCCATCTTATGCTGTCCACTGGCGGGGTGGGGTCAGGTGCCGTCCCTGGGTGGGGGGCAGGAGACCCTGCCGGGTGACAACGCTCACCCTCCCCCTGTGGCTGAGCGCCGCGCTGAGCTGGGGCTGACGCCCAGACCTTGTCAGTGTGCTCGCGGGAGGGAGACGCAGCGGCCCTCCCCGGTTGGAAGGTGGAAGGCTCCGGTGTGGGTCACAGCTCAGAGCTGGCCACCGCTGCTGTTCGTAGTCATAATTTGTTGGCGTTCGTGGCCTGGCTCTTCGGGCCCACTTCGGGGTCTCAGCCCCCACAGGTGGCTCGAGCCCCGGGGTCCTGAGGTACGCCTCTGACCCCCGTCCCCGTGAGCTTCCCCAGGCCACCTGGGGAGGCCCTGCCTGTCGTCACTGCTGCCACATGGAAAGTGCCAGAGACGAGCTCCTGGGGCAGCCGGGGTCCCAGCAAGGTCAGACGCGCCAGGGAGGGGTGAGGTCCCGGGAGGCAGGGAAAGGTCGGGGTGGAGGCCTGTGCGCCCCAAAGGACGAGCCGGTGGGCAGGGCTTCTGTGCCAGTGCCGAACCTGGCTCTGAGGTGGGAGGAGCCCCCTCTGTGTGTGAACAGGCTGGTCCCGTCTCTGACGTGCCTGGGCCTCCGGGCGCCGTCTGCCTTGAGCTGGACATTTCCTGCTGGGGCATGACCTGTGGGTGTGCGATCAGAGCCACCGTCCTATGAAGCTTACTCAGGACATGGGCCACCACTGCTCCGTGTCAGGCAGTGGGGGCCCTCCTGCAGCCTCCCCCATCCTGCCCCACCCCAGTGGACCTTCTTTTCTTCCCTCCCCACCCCCCCGCCTGCTGCTTGTTGGCACCATGGGTCATGGCTGCCCAGGGGTCTGCCCCGCTCGTCCTCCAGGCCTGCCTCCCTCGTCCAGTAGCCCCTGATTCAGCAGCCGCCGTGTGACCACACGCAAAGGATCTAACTCCCAGCCCGTCCCCTTGCCAATTGGAAGCTGATTGTGCATCTAGGGAAAAAAACATACATATCCAAATGCATTCCAGACAGATGGGTTTAAACATACAAATTAAAATTCCCTAAAGTGCCCACAAAACAAATAGATATTTTTATAACAGGGAGTGGCCAACGGCTTTCCTAGCGTGACGCCAGTGACCACACAACCCAGGCCGATGCAGCGCGGAGCAGCCGTGAGGACGGCCAGCGCCCAGGCGAGGATCAGTGATAGCAAGCTGAGCAGACACGTGAGACGCTTACGTTCCTGAATACGTACAGGGTTCTCGGAAGTAACCCTGGAAATAAGAATGCGCACAGCACAGAAAGCGGGCAGTTCTCCAGGCGGAGGGGCACAAGAGGTCAGTGAGACGCGCCCGTCAGTAACAGTCGAGTGGGGGGAGCGGGCACGAGACGCGGGGCTCCGTCAGCAGTTGCAGGGCGGCCCTGGGCCGAGCTGGTGGCAGCTTGTTTCGCGACCATGAAAGACCAGTCTGCTCTCTCTGTCTTTATGTTTTTCTCAGTGGCTTTCGTTGTCGCTTCTACTTTTAGACCGAAGCGTAATGCTCGCAGAAGGGGGCACCTCACAAATCTAGTGCCCCGTGAGTGATCCCCAAGCAGGCACCGGGCTCCACAGCTGTGGTCAAGGAGAGCCCCTGGCCCGCACCCCGCACCTCCCGGGGGGCCCCTGTTCCCAACGTTCACGCCACCCCGGCTCTGTTGTCTGAAGGAGTTGCACAGGATCCCTCTTGGTGAGCGACTCGCCTTTCCCCGCTTTCTGCTTGTGGACGCCGCGTCTGGGGTAGCTGTGGTTTGTTCCTTTCTGTCGCTTTCCCCTTGTATGAATGGGCCACAACAGATTTGGGTTGTTTCCAGTTTGGGGCTGTTACAAATCCTGCTGCTGTGAACACCGCGCGCGTGTCCCTTGGCACAGCGTCCTGCCGGGTGCTCGTCAGGAAGTAGGATTGCAGGGCCGGGTGGTGTGTTTCAGCCACTCTCGTAGATGATGGCAGACTCTTTGCCAAAGTGGTTTTCCAGTTTACATTTCCACCGCAGGGCACGAAGGTCCTCGTTGCCCCACGTCCTCACCCACACTTGGGATGGCCTTAGCCGTTCTTGGGGAGGGGGTGCGTCGTTTCACTCCCCTCGACCCCAGCCTCCCTCACGTCCCCCGGCTCTGGGCAGCGTCTGTTTCCTTCCTGCCGAAAGAAAGAAAGAGCCCTCCAGAGGACACCTCGCAGCGCTAATATCCTAAGTGCTTTCTCCTATCATTAAAATTCGTCAGACATGATTTTAATGACTGCATAATATTGTGTTGCATGGATTAACATAATTCATTTATTCCCTTACTGTACATCAAGCGGCTTCCAGTTTTCTCCCATTGCCAATGATGCTGCGATGAACATCTATGTTTCTGAGTGCTTTTCCAGCATGGATTTCTAGTAGAGGTGTCCCCTGCTTTTCAAAAGTTTGCATTACCCCACGTCACTTTTACGAAAAACCCACATTGGTACCTGTTTTCTCTAACCAGAAGACATCCAGAGAGGACTGTCGCTTTTATGAAAAAAGGCAAAAGGGGAAAATGGCATTCAGCGTTGGTTCCACAACGGGCTGTTTTAGATGCAGCGAGAATGATGTCGCCCGGCTCCTTCCCCACCACCACACTCAGCGTCTCAGCATCCGGCTGCCACAGCTCTGAACCATGTCTGTCGGCATCAGTCCCTTATCTCAAGCTACTTTGTGCATCCGTTAGCAAGATGTGCTTACCCTAAGGCGTCAGAAAAGCCTAAGAGGTGATTTTTTTGGGTCTGGGAATACTGAGACATCTTTTCATATAAGTTAATGTTAATTGTCTCTTTCCTTTATGCCACTTTGGCTTGGGGAAGATTTTAGGAATGGTCCACTTTCGGATAGCAGGGGAACCTTGTGATGGGATTCTCCCATCATTGGCGGGGAATGGGTGAGTTGGCAGAGAACCCACGGCCCCCCCCATCTTCAGGGGCCTGCGGCAGGCGGCTGTGGACCTGCTCAGCCGGGTTACTCGGGAATGTCTTAGAAAATGCAAGTTTAAGAAACCATTTAAAATTTAAGGGTAGAAGGGGTGTGCCTGGGTGGTTCAGTTTGTTAAGGGTCCGACTTCGGCTCAGGTCATGATCTCGTGGTTCATGAGTTTGAACCCCGCGTCAGGCCCTGTGCTGACAGCTCGGAGCCTGGATCCTGCTTTGGATTCTGTGTCTCCCTCTCTCTCTGCCCCTCCTCCATTGACATTCTGTCTCTGTCTCTCAAAAATAAATAAACCTTAAAAAATTTTTTTTTTAATTTAAGTGTAGAAACAGAGTGTATAACTTCCAGGAGAGGGGAAAAGAAAGCAAATGAACAAAACTGATCAAGTCCAGAGAAGCTGGGAAAGAGGATCTGGAAAAAGCAAAGGGACAATGTGGTAAATAGCATGGGCCATGTAAGTCCACGTAAGCAAGGGGTCATGGTAACTTAAACTCACCTGTGCAAAGAGATTCGCATCATACTTTTTAAAATCCCATAAAATCCAGTAGCATACTGTTTACAAGAGATACACCTAGGCACAAAGTTTGAAATAAAAGGATGAAAAAAATTAGTGTGAGAAATATTAACCAAAAGAAAGCATGGCCAAGAATATCTGTGTTCTCCTAAAACGTATTTGAAGAGCATTCACAGGACAAAGGGGCATGTATGTCCTACGATCACAGAGCATGCCAGTCTCTGGTCTGTGTAAATAAAAAAACGTAACCCCATCTGAAAGCAAAGAGCGATACAACTGTGGACAAAGATCGGCCTTTCCACGGCGCATGGGATGTGCTAACGCACCTCTTGCAGAAAATGTGGACTGAGCAGGGGAAAGTTTAAAAAGGAGAGATTTAAAGAAAAATCATTTTTTGATCTAATAGAATTTTGCTTTCCACAAACAATGTGCATTTACTTCTAGCACATGAGAAACACTTACAAACGTTTGACCTGTCACAAAGGAAATTTTAAGAACCCAAAGCCTCAATAGTATACAGGCCCATAAGTTCTGTCCAGAATGCAATAATGTTAAAAATCAAAACCAATGAGAGAAAACTTAAATGCCAAAACTCCCATCTACATATAAATAACCTCCTAAAGTATAAGTGGAGTCATACTGGAAATTACAAAACGACAGTAAGAAACTAAAGTAGCGGACTTGGGGGATGCAGCTAACACGGTAATTAGAGGAAAATTTATAGCCTTAAAAATATATTATTAGAAGACAATAGATAACTTAAAAGAATTTAGCTCCACATTCAATTTAAGCTGGAAATAGAATATGGGAGCAAAAGTGCAAAAAAAGAAAAACCATGAAGATTAGCATGATACAGAAGCAGAAGTTGCTGGAAGAGAAAACAGCACAAATAATGGAAATGAGTAACAAATGGAAAGAACAGAGGAACAGCACAGCTGCACCAGGGTGGGGTCTTGGTCTGCTTTGTAGTTGGTGCATCTCCTGCTTTCAGAAATAGCACTTGTACATTGTAAAGGCTGAATAAATGTTTGTTGAATGAAGAAGAGACACATTTCTAAAGGATATAATCCATATTAGAAGAAAAAAGGCCACTACAGCTGAAGAGACTTTAAAAATAAGCATCAAAAGAATGAGAAGATGGGCGCCTGGGTGGCTCAGTCAGTTAAGCATCCGATTTCAGCTTAGGTCATGATCTCACAGTTAGTGGGTCCGAACCCCGCATTGGGCTCTGTGCCGACAGCTCGGAGCCTGGAGCCTGTCTTCAGATGCTGTGTCTCCCTCTCTCTCTGCCCCTCCCCTGCTCGTGCTGTCTCTCTCTCTCTCTCTTTCTCTCAAAAATAAATAAAACAAAATTTAAAAAAAAACATGAAAAAAAGAATGAGAAGACAAGCCACATACGGGCAGAAAATCATTGCAAAAATCTTTGGCTACATGACAGTTATCCAAAATATACAAGAACCCTTAAAACTCAACAATAGAGGGGCGCCTGGGTGGCTCAGTCGGTTAAGCGGCCGACTTCGGCTCAGGTCATGATCTCGCGGTTCGTGAGTTCAAGCCCTGCGTCGGGCTCTGTGCTGACAGCTCAGAGCCTGGAGCCCGTTTCAGATTCTGTGTCTCCCTCTCTCTCTGACCCTCCCCTGCTCATGCTCTGTCTCTCTCTGTCTCAAAAATAAATAAACGTTAAAAAAAAAAAAAAAAAACAGCTCAGCAATAGAATGAATAGCCTGATGAAAGCATGGGCTACAGACCTTAGCAGACACCTCACCAAAGAAAATACACAGATGGCAAATAAGTATCTTAAAAGAGGCTCAACATGGTATGTCCTTGGGAAATGCAAATTCAAACAAGACTCCGCCACACGGAGCAATGGGAATGCTCGTCCACGGCTGCTGGGAACGCAGGATGGTTCAGCACCGTGGACAGCTCAGCGGTGTCTTCGGAAACCAAACCTACCCCGCCTGTATGACCCAGCAGCCGCTGTCCTTGGTAGTCACCCAGAGGTGTAAAATTATGTCCACACAGAAAGCTACAGATGAATGTTGATTCATAATCGCCAAAACCTGGAAGCAGCCGAGATGTCCTTCAGTAGGTGAGTGGATTCACACAGTGGTCCGTGCAGACAGTGGAATGTTATTTGACGCCAAAGAGAATGAACTGTGAAGCCATGAGAAGACACTTTGAGGAGGAAGCTTAGATGTTATAAAGTGAAAGAGGCCAGTCTGAAAAGGCCGCGTGTTGTGTGATTGCGTCTATAAGACATTCTGGAAAAGGCAAAACTGTGGGGACACTAAAAAGAGCAGTGGTTGCCAGGGGTCAAGGGAGGGATGAGCAGGCAGAATACGGCGGGTCTGCAGGGTGGGGAGACGCCTGTGTATGGTGCTGTGATGATGGAGCCAGGTCCTGCACTTGTCCGAACCCACAGACCGGGCACCGGTGGGAACTAGGGATGATGGTGCTGATGACCTATCAGTGTGGGTTCACGGGGGGTGTCGAGTGCCCCGCCTGGTGGGGGATGTTGACGGACGCCGTGCATGGTGGGGGCGGGATATATGGGAAGTCTCTTAACTTCCACTTAAAAACTGCAGTAAAAATATGGTCTGTTAATTATTTTAAATCCTAAGCGCATCCTACGACGAGCTTTATACTTGAGAATTTGAAAACCTGGATGAAATGAGCAATTTTCTAGAAAAATACAAAACCTGACTCAAGAAGGAAATAAAACCCTAAGTAGATGAATGCTCACTGAAAACTTGGACCGGGGGTTGGGGTGGGGTCACAGACCTGTCCCTTCACA
This sequence comes from Panthera pardus, assembly GCF_024362965.1. Classification (NCBI taxonomy): domain Eukaryota; kingdom Metazoa; phylum Chordata; class Mammalia; order Carnivora; family Felidae; genus Panthera; species Panthera pardus. The sequence goes on from NW_026526991.1 coordinate 7,819,197, forward strand.
AAGGCCTCCAGCCCAGACTATAGTACCGTAGCAGAAAGCTGCTTTCACAGGAAGGGTGGACCAAATTAGGTAAGCAGATGCTTAGGACTGTAGACCGCTGCACTGTGGGTGAAGCTGCCCAGAGCAGAGCTGATTAACAAAACAAAGGTGCCTTGTTAGCCCTGAGTTACGTGCTCTGTCTGTCTCATCCCCTAGGCTGGCTAAGATAAACAGACACGGCGCCTCCTGTCTTCCCATCCGCCCAGTGCCAGGATTTTGTTTTGCATTAACCCAAACCCCTAAGCCCCTAAACCCCCTTTCCCTCGCTTCCATGAGTTAACATTCACAGTTTCATTTTCTCTTTGTGCACGTCCATCACCACGTTTGTGAGCCTTCTGATCCTAATAAAAATGGAGCAAGGACCCTTAATTGGGGCTCTTGTCTTCTCCCGGACATTCGCCTTCTCTCGAATGGCGGACATCTCTTGAGCGGACATCCGCTCTCTTGCTGGACAAGAAAGAACTTTAGACTTAGAGCCAACGACAGCCTGCTGGGCCCTACACTGGACCACGAAGCTGCGTTATTGTCTCTTAACTTCTGTGGCCTGGGCAGGGGTCCTGGGTCCTTATGCACCAGAAAAGGCTGGCTGGGGGGTTTTCACTGGGGATTTTCACTGGGGGGTTTTCACCCGGGGTCTGCCGAAAGTGGAGTGTGGGCCTGGGGAGCCGCTGCTGGCTGCACCTTGACCTTGGCCCACACCCAGCAGGCTGGGGGCAGCCATACAGGGGGCTGTTCGACCGCTGCCTTTGTAGATGTATGCACTCTTCCTAGAAGGTCTGCAGACTGAGAGTTCACAGCACACAGACCCCCTTCTGTGCTTTGGGGATAATCAGCTTTTAGTTCTGCCCGATGCTCCTGCTCCTGTGATTCTGAACTGGACTCAGAGCCCGTGGAAGAGAATGTGGAGGGACGGACATCAGTTTCAGATTGTTCTGGTGAATGGATTGCTCAGTGACCCAAACTGGGGGTAGAAAACAAAACGGGTGACCGTTAAGAAGATACGGAGCCTCCTTGGGTGGGGGTGGAGACATACCCAGAGCTGCCGCCAGCCCAGAGGTCAGGGGAGTGCACGTCTGCAGGCTCGGGAAGGCAGGGAGCTGGGCCTGGCGAGGGGGAGGGAAGCAAGCGACATGAAGGGAGGGGGCCGGCTGAGCGGAGAAGAGAAGTTTCCACAGAGTCCCAGTTCTGTTGGAAATGCAGTGGCGTCTGGAAGGGGAGGTGCACACCTACGGCACATCCGAGAAAGGGCGTCAGGTCGGGTCCAGAGGGTGAGCAGGCCGGGGAGCGGAGGGCCTGTCTCGCTCTGCGGGGCACAGGGGCAGCCACGCCCTCGGGGCCACTGCCAAGTCCACGTGGGAGCACGTCTGGGAGAATCGTGGCCGTCCCAGCAGCCATGGGACCCGACGACACACGTCCATCTGTCTCTGACTCAGGACATGAGCTGGAGGCAGCCACTGTGGAGGGCAGCTGGGGTCAGCCTGGAAAAGCATAGAAGCCGGCTTGGAAGGGCATCATGTGGTTCTTGGGCCGTGCACCCTCGTGCCCTGACACCCTCGCTCGGGTGCCCCCTTCTCCCCCACCCCATTTGTGTTCTCCAGAGCCCAGACCGTGACCTCCATGATCACCTTTTATGAGCTCAGGGTCGCCTCCTGCTGGGCCTCCGACTAGTCCTTGCTCATTTTTAAGGCTCCAGTGGGTCCTGGACTGGCCTGGACCCCAAGTCCAGCACATGGTGACCCTGGAAGAAGGGTTTCACCCAGCAAGAGGCATGATAAGGCCGGCCTGGCTGTCAGGGTTCAGTGGCTGGTCCTTCTACTCAGTAAGCAGTTATGGGGCGCCTACTGTGTCCGGGCACTGTGGTCTGTGGAGACACTGATGGCCTCACGGGCAGGTGTTAGGAATTCACTCTAGGGGTCAAGATCCTGAGGGGCACAGAGCAGAAGAGACATTCGGGGACATCCCAGTAAGTGACATCAGTGGTGTCAGGCCTGGGGGAGCCAGGAGCCTGCGGCTCCCCTGCGGGCCCTCGGTCAGCCCAGTGGAGTTGAGGGAGAGGGTGCAGGATGCAGGCTGACCCTGGCCTCCTGGGTGACAAGTCCCTGCTCCCACCCCAGGCTGTAGTGTCTTAATAAACTCTCAGCGGCCATCGTCCTCTCAAGGCTGCTGCCTGGGGAAGCTAATGGGGGGACAGGACCCGGGGACAGCCTCCCTGACCTGGCTATTAAAAATAATTGGCCACCACAACGTGAGGAAAAGTGTATTCTCTCTGTTTGACTGGGAAATGTGAATTATTCTCATGTCGCCATAGAAACCAAGATGAGTTCCCAGCCTCTTTTAGATATTTAATTTTGTGAGCCCGGTGATGACCTGTGATCTCTGCAGAGAAGCAGGAGACGGAGGGAGGGAGAGACAGCGCGTGTGTGCGCACGTGCATGTGTGTGTGTGTGTGTGTGTGTGTGTGTGTGTGTGTGTGTGTGCAGTTCTGGTGGATCTCAGCCCCTGCCACTGGAGTGGCCGCAGCGTGGTGGCCACAGTGGGGCTTGAGCTCTGGGGTTGGAGGCTGGGCCCCTGGGGTGACCTGCAGTCCTGGACCGTCAGGGGCTCTGGGCCAGGCTCGTGGGGACACTGACTCTGGCCTGGCTCCGCCCACTTTGGAGCAGCTGCCCGCCAGGTGTCAGCCCTGCTGTCTCCACGCTCTCCCACCTGACCCCGGTCACCGGCACCCCTGTTCTCTTCCCCTCTGCCCGGAGTGTCCTTCTCTAGCTGGGCAGTCCCCGCCGGTCTCGGCCACCGCCCACTGTAAAGGCCTTCACGTGGTGGCTCCGTCGTGGACCTGGACAGCCATGACCTGTCCTGCGGTGCCCCGCCCAGCCCTGGCCCTCACACTTGCCGGAGGTGACAGGAAAGGGCTGGCAGCCTCCGTCCTCTCGTCCTGGCAGGGACCGGCCTCGGCCTTGGCCACCCCCAGGCCAGGGCAGCCTCCTAGGGAGGAGCTGGGAGTGAGCTGAAGGAAACGCGCAGGTGCACGCCTTCATCCCGCACAGGAGACCCTTTGTCCACCGTCCCGGACCAAGTGGTCAGGCTTTCCTGCAGGCCACGGGCCACGGGTCGCCTGGGGGTTGCCTGGTTGGAGCCAGAGAAGGGAGGCGTTCTCTGGTCATCCCTGAGGGGACCCTCGGAGAGTGTGGAGGGAGGGAGGGACGTCTTGAGAGGGCTGGGTCCAGAATGGGGGGTGTGGTGGGTGGGGCTGTGGACGTGGCGGGCGAGGGTGTGGACGTGGGTATGGTGGGTGTGGGTGTGGCGGATGAGGACTTGGGTGCAGTGAGTGTGAGTGTGGACATGCTGGGTGTGGATATAGTGGGTGTGGGGGGCAAGGGCCTGGTGGGTGTGGCAGGCGTGGGCGTGGTCGGCATGGGCATGGGTGTGGGTGTGGGTATAGTGGGTGTGGGTATGGCGGACGAGGACTTGGGTGCAGTGGGTGTGAGTGTGGACGTGCTGGATGTGGGTATAGTGGGTGTGAGGAGGGACGTGGTGGGTGGGGGGGCATGGGCCTGGTGGTTGTGGCAGGCGTGGGTGTGGACAGCACGGGCGTGGGGTGGATGTGGTGGGAGTGGGCATGGGGGCCGTGGGGTTGTGGGGAGCGTGGGCAAAGATGTGGTGGGTGTGGTGGGCGTGGCAGGCATGGGTGTGGACGTGGGCTTGGTAGGCGTGGCAGGCGAGGACGTGGTCGGCATGGGTATGGGTGTGGTGGGTGTGGTGGGTGTGGTGAGAGTGGGCGTGGGGGCCCTGGGGAGCGTGAGCACAGATGTGGGTGTGGCAGGTGTGGGTGTGGACATGGGCCTGGTAGGCGTGGCCGGCGAGGGGGTGATGGGCACACCCACCCCTCCCCCGGCTTCCCTCGCTCACACCTGTTGTCCGTGAAGGCCATTTGCTGCTTTATTCCAGTTTCAGAGGTTTGGTTGGGAATGCCTCTGGGCTTCTGCTAACTGGCCGTCGAAGAAAGGGGAACATGATCCGACTCAAAAGTCACAACTGTAAGTCTAGATGTTTGAAACGGCGTTGCTAAGTGGCAGGAATGAGGAAGTGCAGTCATGAATTTTTGAGGGGGGAGGGAGGCGGGGGGAGGGAGGCCGGGGGCGGGCCTGCCCTGTGGCGCAGAGGCCTGTGTCCCCGGGGGCCTGCGGGCCGGGATGCTCCCGACTCCGGGTCTGGTCCGTGTCTCTGTGTCCACAGGCGTTTTCCCACAACGAGCACGTCCACACCATGCAGGAACTGGACAACAGGGGAGGAGAGGGAGGTGGCGAGGCCCCCCAGCTGCAGGTGGGGCGTCCCCCCATGGGGTCTCCCCTGGGCTTCACCCTCTCTGGGCCTTTCGAAACCCTCTGGCCGCCTGAACCACCCTGTCAGCCCCACCCGCCCGTCCCCTGCGTGCTGGTCCGTCCTGTCTGTTCGCCCTGCAGGGGTCCCCTCCCTTCCTCATCCTTGCGGGGACCCGGGCGGTGTGGGAGAGCAGCAGCACAGCCCCTGTGGCACCACGTCCCCTGCTCTGCACGGCACCCCCTTTATAGATGAGGAAACCGAGGCACGGGAGGTCCGGCAGCTCACCTGAGCTCACAACGGGTTGCTTCCTCACCCCGTCCCCGTAACAGCCTTCACTGTCCCTGACGTGAACGAGGTCGGGAGGGCTGTCGGGTGGGTGGGTGCCTCATTCAAGGTCACGCATCCAGCACTGGCCGAAAGGCCACCCAGGGCAGGGGTGGGGTGAGTGCCGGGACCTGGCCAGCACCGAGTGGCCCTGCCGGGCCACATCCACACCCCTGCTCGCTGATTCCATGCCCAGGCCACAGCCTCTGCCCTGCGTGTCACCAGGGCCTCGGGGGCAGGGCCAGGAAACTGTGCTCCTCGCTTTGCGAAATTAATGATTCAGCGCTCCATGTCGCGGGAGCTGTGATAAAGTATCAGCAGCAGTGAGGGTGCCAAACGAAAGAATAAATGTCCTTGATGGTGTCATTGGACTTTTATAGGAAGACTCACTCGTCAGCGGAAAGCGCAGTCTTGTGATGACTGATGTGGCCGTCTGAGGAAGACGCGCGTTCAAGCTTCCAGGGGTAGTAATTGCCCTGCAAGGTCGCGGCGCCCTCTCCTCCTCACCCTTGCGTCCCCCAGCCGCCCCCAGCCCTGCGGAAGGGCAGTGGGCAGGGTCGCTGCCACCGACTGAAGGGGTCAGTGAGTTGGATGCAGCTGGGAGTGCGGGTCCGGGGGGCAAAGCTCCCTCTGGCCTCCCTCGTGCACGCCCTGTGCCCAGCCCTGACCTAGGGCCTGAGGAGGCCACAGGCATGCGTCACGGCTCTGCTCTGGCCGGCTCGCGGCCCCGAGTGCGAATGATGCCAATAGGGCCAGGCACAGGCGCCCCGGGGGCTCATCCGACCTGGGAGCGTCAGGGACATCTTCAGAGAATGGGACGTTTCAGCTGGGCCTTGAGGGATGAGTAGGAGTTTGTTGGACGGACGAGGGCATTCTGGGAAGAGAGAGCGCAAGCAAGGGTGAGGGAGGGACCGACTGAGCCAAGCACGGGGGACAGTGTGGATGTGGGTCGGAGGAACAGCAGGAAAGGCTGGAAACTAGGTTGGGACCAGCCCTTGGGGGTCTCGCGCACGGTGCTCAGGGGTTGATCCCGCAGTGACCCGCGCAAACCTGGCAAGTTCAGAGGGTCTGCCTTCTGAGGGGAGGGGCTGCCCTTGCCGTGACCTGAGGTGGGGACGCCTTGGGAGGAACTCTGTCAGGTGGGGCGGGGTCAGTATTAGGGCCTGGCGGTCGGGACCTTGGCGACGCTTTCCAGGCAGGTAGGCGTTGGGAGCCCACCCCTCGGGGCCCGGCGGGGACAGCACCTGGTTCCCGTGGTAGGAGCGCGATTTGGTTCCGGGACCTCCCCTGTGGAGAGGGCCGGTGGGCTGTGATTGGGTCAGGAGACACAGAGCAGCACCCCGCATCAGGCGCCCCCGCAGGGTCTACACCGCCCAGACCTTTGGAATGCTCGAGCTGCAAGGGGCCTTAGGGGTGGTCTTTGGCGTTGTGGCGATTATTTGGACAAGACGAACTAGTTAGGGAAAACTGACCTCGGGGTTGGCGAGGGAGACGTGTGCCCCGCTGGGCTTCCCGTCCGGGCTCCTCCAGGAAGCCCCCATCGTCCCCCTTGGCACCTGTGGCCGGCCTGGCCCTCCCCACGGCCCCCCGCGCCGGGAGCAGGAGGCTCTGGTCCGCGCTCCACTGGCTGCGGCTGACCTCCGGGGCTCTGGACGCACAGACTGTTCACCCTGGTCAGACAGCCGTGACTCTAGAGACAGCTTCTGGAGAAACAGCCCCAGCCGGGACGGGGTGCTCCCACCGATCCGCCAAGAGTCACCCCAGAGGAGGACCTGTGCTCGCAGAGGAGCCGTGACCGTCCCGAGGCCGCAGAGCTGGGCCCAGATTTCGGGACTTGGGCTGAACACCAAGCGGGTGGTCTCTCTCCACACCTGCTGCCCACGTGGTCAGACCCCCTGGCTTCAGAGACAAGGCAAGACCAGGGAGGAGAAGTAATCTGTCATCCTGGGGTTCCTGGCTCCTGACCTCCAGGCAAGCAGACGTTCTGGGCTTGGACGGCTGGAGCTGGTGGGTGTTATGGATGTCAGAGACCCCTGCCCTCCTTGCACACACGGGGAGACATGGGGAGATTGGGGCTCGGGCCGTGCGCCTGACCCGAGGTCACACGGTGATAGTGTCCGAGGCAGGATGACAGGGCTCTGCCTCTGGGCCCTTAGGCCGTGCTCAGCCGAGCCCTACTGGACCAGGACACCGGAGTCTGGCGGGTGGGAAGGCCTCAGGTGCCCAGCCCTGTCACCCACTTTCCCGTGAACCCCCATGGAAGAGTGGGGTACCCCACCCTCTCCTCCTGGGGCCCTCTGCTGCAAGCCCTCCTTCAATGGGACCATCTTGGGCACCCGGGCAGAGGTGGCTCTGGCTTGGCTCTTGGGGACCCTACTGTCCGATGGCCTCACTCAGCCGGGACAGGCTGGGCCCTCGGCAGCTCTCCCAGCAACTGGGTGGAAGGAAGGAAGGCGCTGTCCCAGGGTCATGGGCCGGGTCGGGTCCTGCATGTGACCGCCGGCCCTCCTCAGTTCCTTCTCCTTCCACCCCCTCCCCCCCCACCGATGACGCACCCTCCTTCCCCTTACCTGCACCCGGGAATCCTGGGAAGGGGAAGGTCCTCCACCTCCTCATGTACAGGGACACCTGTTTACATCCAAGCAGAGAAAGGACTCCTGAGCGCTGGGACATGTGGCTGGGCCTGGGGAGGCAGGACAGAGCCCGGGGCCACGTGGCCTGCCTGCTCGGTCCAGGCCCTGTCCTGCTCACAGCAGCTCAGAACCAGGGCTGGCCACCTACCTGGGGCAAAATTTACCTCCAGTTTCATCTAGCCCCAGATCGGGGTTGGGGAACGGGGGAGCATCGGCAGAGGCCGGGGGCCCAGAGGTGGCTCCAGCCCCCGCTCCCACCCTCACCCCCTTGCCCTCAGGCTCATTCTCTGCAGCCGGGCTCCCCTGAGGGGGCAGGGCCGTCAGAGGTTCCTGTCGAGGCCGCCCCCCTGCCCCCCCCCAGAAAAGTCGTTTCTGCAGCCTGGGGTCCACAAGGCTTGTGGGGTTCCCGGCAGAGATGGGGCAATGCTGCCCTGATCCCACGTGAGGTCACTAATTTGTGCAACCCTGTGGCCTCATCAGGGAGGACCTGCCATCGAGGCCATCATCATCACCATCCCGTTTCGGCGCGTGGGGGGCCACGTCCTCCAGCTCCCTGAAGCTTTGGGTCCACCCACGGTCGCCTGGGAAAGCCAGGCTGGCTCACGGTGGGTGGCAGGCTGGGGACCGAGTGAGCCCCCCACGGCCCGGCTCCCTGTGTGTGCATGGACACCAGGTGCTCCTGGTGGGTTCCCGGGCCCCTCTCCCAGGGCCCTCCTCGCTGCTCCCAGTTAGTGGGTCTGATCCTGGCAGGTGGGAGCATGGAGCCCGGCCCCCTGTCCTGGTGCCCGCTCTGCCGGCCCAGGATGGCTCTGGGTTCTGGGGGGGTCCAATCAGACCCCCTCCCCTGTGACCTCACTGCTGAGGGCTCCCTGGCCCCCAGCGGAGGGGCCTGTGGGAAAGAGAGGAGACGGAAGCTTCCTGAACTCTTAGTTGTCAAGACTCTGGGGCCACCTGCACCCTTTCCGGACGTGGGAACCAACGGCCATCGTGGTGCCTGAGCTGCTGGTCTGAGCTGGGTTTCTGCCCCGGGAACCCGGCTCTGTCCGGTGTACCCGCTGCCGTCCTACCCTCCCTCCTCCTGCACTGACTCAGTTCCTTCCTTCCGTCGATGCTCCCAAGACCCAGAGGCCTATCCTGGGTTGCAGCCTGACCTGGAGACACCCTTGTCCCCGCTGTCCTGATTCAGTGCAATAAAGTCACCACGAGTCACAACTGCCTGCATCTGTGCCTCAGGACGGGATCCCCCTCCCCTCGGCCCGCCCCTAGCGGGGTCCCCAGAGCCCTGCGCTTCCCAGGCAGCCTCTGCAAGGTTGGGCTGCTGTCGGGGTGCTGCACAGTGGCATGGCTTTGGGGAACCGGTCCACAGCGGCACGTGGTTTAGACTACGTGCCTCGGGCACCACCGTCCCTCGGGCGGATGCGCCTTGTGGGGCCCGAGGGAAAGACGGTGCCAGCCAGGTGGCCTCTGGGACGTGAGGAAGAGGACAGCGCCCCTCCTGGGATACGTGCAGGGGGCACACCTCTGGGGGGGCCATGGGCGCACATCCGATGCCTCCCTGCGCCCTCATTTGTCACCAGCACACCCCCGCCAATCCAGGACTCTCTCTCTCGGCTGGGCCGCGGCCAGGTCTCCTGGGGCTGGAGTCCTGTCACTGCGTGACCTTGGGCAATGTGCCCCAATTTCCCCATCTGTGGAACGCATGTCATGGGGTGGCCCTGAGGAGCAGCGGGGTGCCGCGTGGACCGTGCTCCCAGAGCCTACGCTTGCTTGTCCGTCACGACACATGTTTCACAGAGTGGCTGGGGACCTCTTTCAAATGCCAGTCAGAACTGTTCCCTTACACCCAGAAGGTCCTGTATGTGGCCTGGAAGCTTCTGGAAGGCCAGGCCCCTGTGGGCTCTCTGCCTCATCCCAGCCACACCCCCACTCCCACCCTCCCTGCCTGTGGCCGCGTCAGCCTCCACCAGGGAGCCTCCGGTGCTCTCCGGCCTCAGGGCCATCGTTGGGAATGTTCTGTGTGGATTTCAGATGCGGGGGGCGGAGGGGGTGGTCCTTGGCTCAGACCTCCCGGGCCACCCGCCCTGCACGGTCCTCTCCCTCCCGAGAGTCCTTGTCAGTCACAGAAAGTGCTTTATCCGTCGTCCATCGCTGGTTCCTGTGCCGGTGGTCTGTCCCCCCCTCTCCGCGGCTGACCCCACGGTCTCGGGGCCTCTGTGTCTCCTGATCCCACCAACTTGGCAAAGGGCCCTGCTCCTCCCTGATGAGTGTCGTACCCTGACCCCGAGGGACTACGCCCCCACGTACACCTCTGACCCCAGGGTCCCGGTGAAGACGCCACCCCGTCTTGGAGAAACTGTAGAAGCAGTTACTAATTACCTGCAGCTCGCCGGGCCACGCTGAGATTTACCGCGTCATCTTGGGGCTCCTGACGGCTCTGGCTGTCTGTCCACAGACACGCACGGGGTCGGGCTCACCTGCCCCCACCCACTGTGGCCGTCTCGTGCCCGACCCTGTGCTCAGCTTTCTTCTCCAGATCTGACGTGCCCGGCACCGAGCAGGGGAGCTTAGTCTGGACCGTCCCAGCTTGAGGTGAACAGAGTGTCCCCCCCCGGACAAGGACACAGGGGGGCAAGCACAGTCACCCCCACGTGTGCTCTGGCCTCTGCCCCGTGTCACAGAACTCCATCCCCTGCTGCCTCCTGACGAGGACGCCCCCCCTTAACCAGGTGGCGGTGGCCCCTGACCCTTCTTCTCAATGAGGGTTGGCCCTGCCGAGCCCAGCATCAGCAGAGAATCCGGCCAGGCCGGTGTCCAGAGAACTCCGCCCTTGACACCTGACCGAGCTCCCCATCCTTCACCCGGGCGCCCAGGTCCTTGCCTGCCTGTGTCGCAGGTGCCGTGGGGCCAGTTTGGCAAGAACGCATGCTGCCCTCTGGCTGTGGGTCCCCAGTGCCCTCAGGCTCTCTGGCCGCAGCTCTGTGCGGTTCTGTGCGGAAGCCTCCTCTCCTGCAGGAGCTCGTGTAAGGTCCGTCTGCTGTGCCGTTTCTGGTGAAGAATGCCTTTCACGTTATTCGTGGGCTCCTTCTCAGCCTGCCCTGTGTCACCGATACCTTCCTCCAGTCTGGGCCCTTCCAGCCGTGCTAGGAAGCCTTCCCTGGCCTCAGCAGTTTCTAGCCTTCTCTGCCCCCTGCCCCCTTTAGAACAGAAGCCCCCCCCCCCCCCCCCCACCTAGCCATCCTGCTGTTCCTGAGACACACCGGACACCCTGCCCCAGGGCCTTTGCTCTTCCCTCTTGCTGGAATGCGCCTCCCCAGACACCTGCAAGGACTGCTCTTTCCTCTCCTGAAGTTCCTGGCTGAGTTCTGTGAGGGGGGCTCCTTAGTGAGCCCCCGTCCTGTCCCTGTCCCCTCTGCCCTCTCCTCCACGTATCTGCTGTCATCTGACCTCTGTGTTTGCTCCTGCGTCTCCCCCACCAGAGCGCTGGCCTCACTGTACTCTGGCACACAGTAGGCACACGCTACGTGTTTTCTGACTGGATCGGGTTCTCTCACTTGGGAATTTCAACGGGACATGTGAACCGGAGTCGTTGGTAGCAGGGCTAGGCATGGAATGATCTAGAGAGGAGAGGTGGGGAGAGGTGTCGTCGGCCGGCACCGTGGTCGAGGGAATGAGAAGGCGTCCTTGGTCGAAGGCCGTCCCGGAGTGTCCCCCGGGGCTGTCCAGGTCCTGAGACGCTCTGAATAGTTCCACGTCCAGCCACGGTGACTCCGGGAGCCGAGGAGTCCCGACAGGGCCTCCAGTCCTGGCAGCCTGGCTTCTGTCCCCGGCCCGGCACTCCTGACCCCTTCCGCGAACCAGCTGTCCCTGACATCTGCCTGATTTCCACCCTTGACCCAGCTCCGCAGCTGGAGGCCAGAGAGCCCGGGCTGTTCCTCTGTCCCACGTGACTGCAGGCTGCGACCCCCAACCCCCTGACTCTCCTTTCTGGGCTTGTCCGGCTCCACCCCCATGACCTGACTCAGGTCCCCAAGAACCAGCCACCTTGGTCACCACCTGTTTTCTTCTTCCGGGCCTCCCACCTCCTGTCTGGTGCCTGACCTGGACCGCGTGCGGGGAGACCCCTTCTACGTGCACGTCGCTAGTGGTTATTTGGTCAGGACCCCCCTCACCCCGGGCCTGCCAGGGTCACTGTGGCCGCTGGAGGGCCCGACTTCAGCATCCCCTTAGTGACGCGTATACTTAGGGGTTTGCTCAGTCAGGACCGCGTGGGGGGCGGAGAAGGACTTGTCTCCCCCCTGGTTATTTTATAGTCCGCCATTCAGCTGGAGTCTTTGCTGTAGAACTCATTAGGCATCCGTCAATTACTTGGGGACTTGTGTTCAGGGAGAACAGTTCCTCGTTCATCACTGCTTGGTCTCCATTCTGCCCCATGAGTCCTCCCACGGGGGGGACACGGTGCCGACCCACGGACGGTGGCCCCTGAGGGCGGGGACACACAGAACGATGAGGCTTTGAGCCTCTGGGGTTTGTGGCTTTACTCGTATGAAGAATCTTACTAACAGCCGAGAGAGAAACCACGTTGTGCCGTATGTGCGAAGGGTCGTCTTTCCTAGAGGGGGAGCTCATGGAATCTGGGCTGACTTGTAAACTTGGGGACAGCTGCGGGGTCAGAAACTGGCGAAGGGCGTAGGTGTCGGAGCCAGACAGGTGAAGCTTAAGTGTGTGTCTGACCACCTGCACGGCCTCACGGTGGTGAGGCTGCGGCTTGTCAAACGGGGACGTCGCAGGGCCCCGCCTCTGTCACAGAAGTTGGGGACGTGGTTTGGCACCAGGATTCAGCCTGAAGGGAGTAGAATTGGGTGGTTCTGTGTGTGTGCACGGTGTGTGTGTGGGGGGTGCGTGTGTGTAATTGTGTGTGTGCACCTGAGTGTGATTGTGGGTGGTGGGTGGGTATGCGCGTGCCTGGGGAGCTGGCTGCTTTCACGTTGTGTTTTTATTTCTGTACGTTACTCAGTGCTCATCCGGGAACCGTGCCCTTAGCCCCCGTCACCTACTTCTCCAGCCCCGCCCCCTCCCTTCTGGAAACCACCTGTTCGTTTTCTGTAATGTGTTTAAGAATCTGTTTTGTTTGTTGGGGTGGCTGGTTGGTTTGCTTTGGTTTTGGTTTTTTGCTTTGTCTTTCTTTTTCTTTGTTCATTTGTTCTGTTTCTTAAATTCCGCATAGGAGTGAAATCATATGGTATTTGTCTTTTTCTGACCGACTGATTTCACTTAGCATAATACTCTCTGCTCCATCCACGTCCGGGGAAATGGCAGGATTTCACTCTTTCTATGGCTGCATAATATTCCCTTGTGCATAAACCGCATCTTCTTTATCCATTCGTCGGTCGACGGACCCCTGGGCTGCTGCCCCCGTTTGGCTACCGTTGATGGTGCTGCTGTGAACATGGGGTGCGTGTGCTTTTCTACTCAGTGTTTTCATATTCTTTGGTAAACACCGTTAGTAATGCGGTCATTCTGTTTTTGAGAAACCCCCTACCATTCTCCACCCGCGCCTGCCCCAGTCTGCATTCCCACCAACCGGGCACGAGGGTTCCCCTTTCTCCACATCCTCGCCAGCACCTGCTGTTTCTTGCGTGGTTGATTTTAGCTATCGTGACAGGGGTGAGGTTGTGTTTCCCTGATGGTCGGTGATGGTGAGCATCTTTTCACGGGTCTGTTGGCCTTCTGGGGGTTTTCTTTGGAAAACTGTTCATGTCTTCTCATTTTTTAATCGGCTTATTTGTTTTTTGGATGTTGAGGTTGATAAGTTCTTATACGTTTTAGATACTGACCCTTCATCGTTTAAGTCATTTGCAAATATCTTCTCCCGTTCCAAGGTTGCATTTTCATTTTGTTGGTTGTTTCCTTCGCTGTGCAGAAGCTTTTTATTTTGATGAGGTCCCAGTAGTTCATTTTTGCTTTTGTTTCCCTTGCCTCCGGAGACGTGTCTAGAAGTTGCTACGGCCAGTGTCAAAGACGTCACTGCCTGTGTTCTCTTCTAGGAGTTTTATGGCTTCAGCTCTCACATTTAGGTCTGTGGTCCGTTTTGGAGGTATTTGTGTGTCTGGTGAAAGCAAGCGGTCCAGGTTCATTCTAAGCACGTTGCTGTCCGGTTCTCCCAGCCCCACTTGCTGAAGGGACCGTCCTCCCGGTGCATAGCCTTGCCTCCTTTGTTGCAGGCTAGCTGACCATGTGAGCTTGGGCGTGTTGCGGGGCTCTCTCTTCTGTTCCACTGCTGCTTTTTGCTTAAAAATCAAGAACTGCTCCAGCAAGACCCACGGTGCCCTGGGAACGATGTGGCCAGAGCGTTTCCCCGGGTCCCGGCCTGAGGGGGTTTGTGAGGCATCTTACCTCATCTCGTTCTCAGAGGATGCCCGTTGCTGTCCCAGCTCACGGATGAGAGGCCCACAGGGGCAGAGGCCACCCAGCGATTGTGTGAGGCAGCCAGGACTGGAGTCGGGTCACACGACGCCAGGGCACGGGTGCCCCCACGCTGGCGGCTCCCACAGTCTAGAACAGGGCCACCCTTCCAGCGAAAACTAAGTTTGGGTCCATAGGCCGATACGAGTATGTTTATTCACTTACAAGAGGCACACACGTAAGCGTGTGATGAAATATTATAATGGGATGAGACGCGTTTGAGACGCGCTGGAATAAGGAGGAAGTCACATGTTGCGAAAGCACCTTTGCAATTTCCATCTCCACCCAGTGGGGACGCCCTTCTGCTTCCGCTGAAACATTTCACTGGAACGTGTCCTGTTAACGAGCAATGTGGGGGTCTGTGCTTCGCTGTTTGGGGGGATCTTGGCTGAGGATTTTGCGCTACTGCGATTCGAAGGTCCGGTTCCAAGTTTTGTCATTTCTGTGCTCGGTTTCATGATCATCGATGATGAAAAGATCCTCACAAGGATCTGGGGGCCAGGGGCGCTGGGGCTCCGCTGGCTGGGCTGGCACATCTGAGTCACGTTCCCGTCCTCTTCCTGTGCTGGAGATCCGCGCATCCCTAGGACACGCGGCCAGGGGGCCCTCGGGGCCTGGGCAGGGGGCGTCTCTGGCCCCGGAGCCTGGTGCCCCGCTGCGACCCCTCCTGGGCCAGGCCAGGCCTCTCCGGGGTGTAGTCAAGGTGGAGGGCAGTGGCGGCCGGCAGGGAGAGACCACGGGCCAAGGCCCCAGCTGCACTTCCCTCTGGGGACAGCCATGCAGGGGCTGCCTGGCCGGTGGGCTTCCTCATTCGGAGGCTGCATTCCTACTTTGGAGATTTATCTGGTCATAAGACTGGACACGCGCGGTGTGGAAGCCCAGGAGGGCAGCGCGGTGGGGTCAGCACGGGGGCCGAGGACTTGACTCCGAGTCCTGCGGCTCTGGACAATTTGCTGACCGGTTTTGCCCTGTTTCTCACCTGTGAGACGGGTGAATGCACCTGCCTCCCAGGCTGGTGTCATAGTGACGGCGACGCCCCTCATGCCATCTGACCTCTGACCTCTGTGAGTCTGAGTTTCTGCTCCTGGCATTCGGGGGCTCCTGGGCTCCTTCCACCCGGACGCCCTGTGACCTCTGGAGCACAGATTTTGGCCTGAATGCCAGTGCCACTGGGGCCGTGGAGCAAGGGCTCGTAGGCAGGGTGGAAGATGCTGGAAGGCTTGGGGAGGGTGCAGGGCAGCGCCTGGCAGGGTTCTGGACTCATCTGAGACCTAGACACTGATTTAGCTGGGGAGGATTTTGTCCCTGGAAAAGGTTTGGGGTGACAGGATGGCAAAGCCACACCCAGGGCAGCGGGGGGTAAAAGCCATGCTCTTGGCGGGGAAGGCAAAGAATATTCCAGGTTGCTCTTGGTTACTTTCTGGCTCCTTTGTGGGCCTTTCTGGACCCTTTCCTTGCCTCCCTCCCTTAGGATCTGGCCTTATTCTTCCAGCAACAGTACAGTGCATGTAGGGCACGCCCACTAGATTCTGGGCTGCTTGTGTCTTCAAAAGCTGGGGACCCTCCTCCCACCCGAGTGTGGCTGAGCTTGGTGGCTTCTAACGGGTGGAATATGGCAGGAGGGACCACGTGTGGCTACGAGGCCTGGCCATAAAAGGCTGTGGTTCCCCTCCGCCCTCTCTCTGGGAGCCCGGGCTCTGGGGAGGTCAGCTGCCCTGTCGTGAGGACACCCGGCAGTCCCGGGGGGAGGCCCACGTGGTCAGGGGTGGGGTGGCCTCCTGCCAGCGGCCTCGGAAGCAGATCCCCACCCCCAGCGGGGCCTCCCGGTGACAGCAGCATCCGAGAGACCCCGAGCCAGAGCCACACGGCCACGCGGCCCCAAATTCCTGACCCTCAGACACAGTGAGATGATCAGTTTGTGGTAGTTTTTAGCTAAGTTTGGGGATAATTGTTACACAGCAGGAGATGACTAATCCCCATAATAAGGAAGAGCTGAGAACGCTTATTAAGCGTTTTCCCTGAGGCAGGGACTGAGCGAAACGGCAGGGTCTCTTTTCATCGTCCCCACGGCCCCAAAAGGGAGCAGATGCTTTCTTTCATCATCATCTTTTCCAGATGAAGCGATTGGGGCACAGAAGGACTGAGAAACCTCTCCAGGCCACACAGCCAGTGAGAGGTGGGGCTGGCGTTTGAACTCGGGTCCAACCAGTGCCGGAGCCCTTGTTCGAAACCAGCACGTTATCAGGGCCCGACTCTGCCCAGCACCCCCACCCCACCCCCAGCACTCCCTCCCCGCCCGGGAGGCGTCAGCGATGGGTGCGGACTGTGGCGCTCCCGCCCACCCAGGGCTGCGTGACTCCTAAGGACAGCAGTTCCCGAGTCTGGAGCCACGAGATGTGGCCTCGAGTGAACTGACAGCCTGAGTTCCATCAGTCAGTGGGTACCTCGCCCGCCCGTGCCGGGCCTCAGTTTCCCCTCTCTAAGGGGTGGGTCTTCCCCGCAGGGCGGCTCTGGAGACGGAAGGGGCCAGTGAGGGCTGATGGATGACGGGGTGCCAGGCGCCCAGACCCCCAGCCTCGGTCCCTGAAGCTCTACCTCATGACGGACTCCTTCCCCGGGGATGTTAGCGCGGCAGGCGGACAACATATGACCGCTCCTTACACAGCTGTCAGATCGCCCCGAAACAGAGGGCAGTGAGGTCTCCCCGGAGGAGTGGTCCTAACTGTGGGGAGCGCGGCTCGGGGATGACAGGGCAGGCCTGTGACCGGTTGGTTCGGGCTGGCCCGCTTCCCCTTGGGGTTTCGGAGCCAGAGTTCGTCAGCACAGCAGCTGCTTATGTTTGTTCTGCGAGATGTAAGGTGTTCACCTCTGCGCTTTCACAAGGCCCCCTGGCTCGCTCTCTGAGGTATCTGCCACGGACACCCCGGGAGCTTGTCAGAGGCCGGTCCCCATCCTGTGCCCGGCCGCCTGGCCGACGTTCAGGGATTCGGTTTCGCACATCCTTCCTGCCGGACGGGAACGTGTGTCTGAGGGGCCTGCGGTCCACGGGTGGCCCCTGCGGGCTCTCCCGGCGCCACGTGCCTTGGGGTGGACGGGCAGGGACCTTCTCTGTCACCAGGCGGGACAGATTCTCTATGCGTCGTCCGGCCTCTGGACGTGGCCTCCACTCCACGCCTTGGGTTCAGGAGGGAGAGGGCCAGGGCCGTTCTTGGCAGCTGGAGGACAGAGGGCGCAGGCAGAGTGGGACCAAGGTGGACGTGGGAACTGTGGGGGACCCTGGGACAGGGAGGCTGGGGCGTCTGGGGGCTGTGCATGACGTCTCTGGTTTGGGGGTAGGGGGCACGCTCTTCCTGCCCCACCCCCTTCGATGCCTGCTGGCCCAAATGGTGGCCTCAAGCCCTTTCCTGGAGGTGGTGCCTTTAGTGACTGAGACCACGTGTCCACGCCGGGCCCCTGGGGTTCATGGTGTAGGACAAGTGTGCACTTCCATTGAGGGCCAGGGGCTGAGCCCCAGGGAGGCCCACAGGGGATGCCCAGGCCGTGCCTCCAATCCCGTCCAGGAAGCGGGCGCTTGGGGCTGGCATCTTGCTCGTGTCGGGAGGATCATGTGACCTTGATCCTGTCTCCACCCGGGTGTTATCGCTTGGCCCCCGCCTGGATCTGAGCCAGGACCCCGAGCAGGGCCCTCTGCAGGAGCCACGTCCCCAGGAGTCTATCGGCATGCCTGTCGATGGAGCTGGGTTGGGGCCAGGGCCAGGGCCCCGAGCTGTCAGTCCATGGGGACGCGGAAATGCCGTGGGGTCCAGGTTGCCCCTCGGGAGAGCCAGCAGAGACGAGATTCCCCCGGGAGATCAGCCCAGGCCTCCTCGGGGCAGATGGAGACAGGACTCCTGAGCAGGGGGTGGGGTGGGGGTCTCTCCTGTGTCCCCCACACCCGCCCCGCCCCCGCCCCCCTCTCTAGAACGCCTCCCACTTAGCACGCAGCAGGATGGCGGGGCTCTGCTCCGCAGAGGAGGAGGGTGAGGGGCCAGCGCTTTGGGAATTCAGTGCTCTGTGCCTGTCCCGCAGACCTGCGTCACTCACGGCCGCGGCTCTGTGGCGTGCCTGTATCTCCCCACACCGCGACTCGCTTGCTTATGCCCATCTCACAGATGAGCAGAGTGGGGTCGCTGGTTGCCTCCCCGGCCTCCCTCCGCCTGGCTCCGCATCTGAAGCGTGGCCCGTGGGTGCCCTCAGAGGTGGCCAAAGCCACCTCTGGTGGCAGAAGCCCGAGGTGAGAGGTCCTCGGCCCGTCACTGTGCCGCACCCGTGGAGGGCGGAGAGGCTTGGGTGATGCCACTGTGTCTCCTGCTCGCCCCACCTGGCCCTCCAGCCCCGTAGCTGTCAGGACGCGAGGAGCTGTATGCAGCCAGGAGGGCGGGCTCCCTCACCTCCCGGGCCCGCTTCCTCTTGGCTCCGTCCCTCCCGTGCAGCCCACACCTTCCTCGGAGCACGGCAGGCGGGTGTAACGGTGCTGTGCGGGGACAGGTCACGCGCGTCCAGTCCCGGGGACCACATGGCCCAAGAGAACAGGACGCTCTTCTGGCTGCAGCTGAGTGGGCGATTCGTAGGGCAATTTCTTTAATGTGAGGAGCTGGCCAAGCCTTGGGAATCTCAACCCAGGCTCCTCCTGGTGGTGTTTTCTAGAGCGAGGATTCGTCGCCCAGCACACGCCTTGTCTGAGCCAAGCCTGGGGAGGCTGTAGGTGTTACCGGCTCCGTCAGTGGGCTGGTGGCCCCGGGGGGGAGGCAGACATCCGATGTGTTGCATGGGTGTGTACAGTAAAAGCACAGAGTGAGTGTCGGGGAGAAGAGCATCAGGGAAACCTCCAGGGAAGGGGCCATCTGGGCTGGGTATCACATTAGGGGTTGGCACGGCGTGTGTGAGGCCAGGAGACAGGCCGTCATACGTGGCCGGGGGTGGGGGGACAGGGGGCAGCCGAACCCTTTCTCTGTTTTATGTGTGTCGTGAGCACTGAGTCAGGTGGGGAGAGAGCACAGGCTGCCAGGGGCCGGGGGCCAGCCCTGTGTCTCCGGGGCTGTGTCCCCACCGCGCTGAAATGCCTCGTGCACCCACTCACAGGCCACGCAGCCCGGATGGATCGGAAGGGGATCTGAACACACTCTTCTTGCTCGCCTATTTGTTTTACCCGTCTGGGGGTGGGGGGTGGGGGGCCCTCCCTGCCAGCAGTGCCCCGGGGTGGGGGGCAGACGCATTCACCCAACCAGAGGCTAGTGTGAGGAGGTCATGCCTCGTGGGGGACAGTTCTGTCAGCAGACTGTGGGGACCGGGTGAAAAATGCTGGCTGAGGGAGAGACACACAGAGGGGTTGGTTCACAGCCCAGAGGAGGGCTCAGCCCGTCCTTGGGGTCCGGGAAGGCAGCGGGTCTCTGATGATGGCTCCCGGGGCCCCACCGCCAGCCTTCACCTGCAGAGCTGACCCCTGGCTGGGCCCGTGGCTTCCTCTCCCCACAAGAAGGCCCCTCGCTTTGCCCGTTCCAGGCTGCCTTGCTGGGGTGGACCCCCGGAGAGGCGTGTGGCTGCACAGAGAGGGACACGGGGCCCAGCTGAGCACCTGCGTTTGCAGCCACAGGAGGGGCCCCACGCTCGACCCGCAGGACCCCCTTCAGCAGCAGTGAACCGAACACTAAGAATCACAGAGGGCACGCTCAGGAGGGGGCATCCCGAGCCCAGGTGCAGACGTGCGGGGCACGCATAGGAGTGACGGGAACCGTTAACACAGCCTGGTTCTGCTCCCACGCTTTAGGGACATCCCCAAGTAGCCTTCCATTAAGGCGAGGATAAGACCCCGCTCCACACAGGACACACGGGGTAAGTGGCTGCAGAAACGCGAGACTCTCAAACACGCGTGTGTCCACAGTGACGCTGCCTGAGGGTCCAGGACGTTCACTTGAACCCACGATTCCTAAGGATGGCTTTGCTGTCTCCCTGTCCCGCTGGACCTGGAGGCACAGGGGCGTCTGTATTGCCCCCTGGCCTCCCACCGGCCTCTAGCCTGGGGCCCCTGGTGCTCCTCTGGGCTCTGGTCCAAGGTGCTGGCCACTAGATGACCCTCAAGGTCGCCCCCAGTGCCTGCCCCTTCCTACCGCTGCCCGGACACTTGAGTGCGCCCGTTCCTGGGCCTGATTTCGGGCCATCACCCTACTGGGCAGAGCCTTCGGGGGGTGAAAAGGTTGGACTGTGTGTAGGAAAGAATCATATGTGCGGGTGGGTGTGAGGGAGCTCGTCGGAGGGCGGCAGCCCGGGGTTGGACCGGACCGTCCAGAGCCCAGCTTCTAGAACCCCACTGCCCCCATCGACCGCACTGTGCATCTGTACCGGCCGTGACAACAACGTGGCCCCAGCAGACTGATTCTGCGGTGGGCACTCGACCCAAGTTCTGCCAATTGGAGCCTTTCCGAGGGGTTTGAGGCAGGGTCTCCGTGTTCCGCCGAGCGTCCGTGCCGAGCGGCTGTGTTTTGCCCCAGTGGCTCTCAGAAGCCACGGGGCCAGTCTACTGGAGAGAAGGACGCACGGGGCGGAGGTGAGAAGATGGGGCAGGGGGGACGCAGAGGGCGTTCGCCCCCCACCCTCTCTCCTCTGCCCTTGGGTCCCACGAGACGCCCCGGGGTCCTCGCAAAACACACTTTTTCAGCTGGGTTGAGCTGTGTTTCCGTTCCGCGTGCCCTAAACATTCCCAGGCGATAAAATACTAAAACATGTATTTCTATCAACTGTAAGAATTAATCAGCATCCATAAATTACCACCCGAATATGACAAGACATTTGGCGTAGTTTTATCGCAATCATTCAGAATTTCAGCTCCAGAATGCTATAAATTTTCTGTCACGTTATGTCAATTACTTTAGGAACATTCTGTCCTGTCTGTTTGGGGGATCGTTTTCCAACAACTGCATGAAACCTCATTTTCTCAGTAATTGTTTGGACATAACTGTAAATTTTAATTATCTATCTGCTCACGGCCGTTTCTCAGGGCCGATGTCGTCCTTCCTCCTGTTCCTTGCATTCTGCTGGCTCGCACCCCACAATTATTTTCCCCCGGAAAGGATGGCTTGTGGTACGCCCCCCAAGTCCTTGGGAGATGGGTTTTTTTTTTTTTTTTAATTTCAAAGACCTCTTTTTTGGTCCTTTAATCCCCCATTTAAAAAACTGGCTAGTTCTTATTTCACGGATGCAGTATCCTTTTGAGTGTCTCCGTGGATGCTAATTAGAAATTTAAAATTCCCTTCTGTTTCCTGCATTAATCCTGTTTCATTGTGGATTAGTGGGGCACCAGGTCATTTTGGAGATGTGATTTAGAGGATTTGACTGTCCCGAGGAACCACTTTTGGTGTAGATAAGTATATTTTTACCCGTGTCTGATGAAGTGGCCCTGTTAGGTGCCACTGCACCTTTCTTTCTAACCCAGGGGCCGACAACTTTTCTGTGAACGTTTTCAGCGGAGCGGGCCACACGGCCCCTGCCAGACGCCGTAGCGGGAGAGCCCCACGGGGGGTAAGCAGGTGTGGGGTGCGGCCGGGTGCCCGCAGAGCAGTATCCACCCGTGGAGGGAGCCCCTGTGGCCCCCACCTCTGTTTCACTGGAGCAGTCATTTGCACCTGCTGTGCACGGCCAGACTAGGGGCCACCCCGGTGGACGCAGGGACCCCCAGCTCTCTGTGTCCCCAGCAGCTTTCTCTCTCACCAAGTTCTTGGGGCTTGGGGGTTGTGGATTGCTGTATTTTTATTTTATTTTATTTTTTAAATGTTTGTTTATTTTTGAGAGACAGAGCAGGAGCAGGGGAGGGGCAGAGAGAGAGGAGACACAGAATCCAAAGCAGGCTCCGGGCTCTGAGCTGTCGGCACAGAGCCCAGTGCAGGGCTTGAGCTCCCGAACTGTGAGATCGTGACCTCAGCCGAAGTCGGACGCTTAACCGACTGAGCCCCCCGGGCGCCCCTGGACGGAGTACGATCAATTTCAGGTGCACATACAGTGAGTCAACGCTTCGTACGTCACCCGGTGCTCATCCCGGTAAGAAAGTTCTTCTGTCCTCTGTTTCCAGTCAGGACTGCAGTTGGGATCAGACCCAATCCTGTTTCTGAGACGTTTTGGGAGAAATGACATATTTACAGTGCTCACATCTCCATCAGTTAGCACCTCCTTCCACATCCTTAAATATTTTCTCCTTTTCACTCATGTACTGAATACTGTTTATTGTGGTTGTATCTGGGTGTTACATTTGTAAAAATCTGTTGCTATTTTGAGCGGAATCCCTTCTTGGCCCCCTTTGTAGGTACTAACGGGTCATTGCTACTCTGTAGGAAAACTATAGGTTTTAAAATATTCATTGAGAATCTGTCATCAACCGCAGGTTGTTTTTTTCTCTTTTGTTGATGGTGTTTCTCTTGGGTTTGCTGGCTGTGTATCTGTGCATCCTTGGTAACGTGAAGTGTCGTTCCCTCCTTTCTGGTCCTTATTAGGTCTGGTTGTTTTTTTTTTGTTGTTGTTGTTGTTAAGATTTTTAAATGTTTATTTATTTTTGAGAGAGAGAGAGAGAGAGAGAGAGAGAGAGAGAGAGAGTGAGTGCAAGCAGGGTAGGGGCAGAGAGAGGGGGGGACACAGAATCCGAAGCGGGCTCCAGGCTCTGAGCTGACAGCACAGAGCCTGACCCAGGGCTTGAACCCACGAACTGCCAGATCATGACCTGAACCAAAGTCCGATGCTCAACCCACTGAGCCATCCAGGCGCCCCACTATTAGGTCTGTTTTACTGCTTTGAAGCATTTGCCAAGCTTCAGGAAAGGGCAAAATAATAGTGGTGAAAGTATCTTTCTTGGTCTCACCCGTGGCTTGTGGGGCCGCCTCTGGTGCGTCGTGGTGAAGGGGAGGCAGGTGGCACTTCGGTCTCCCGGAGCGTCCTGGTTCCGAAGAGGCCCGGGAGGCTGCAGTGACTGCCCCCCGGGCATCAGTGTGGGGGACGGGCAGGCAAAGGGTTTCCTTGTTGGCCCGTGGGCGTGACTGGGGTGTGCATCCTGGCCGGCTTCCTGTTCTGATAGCCTCCTGAGCCCCCTCGGTCGTGGACACGTCTGTGTGGTGGTGGCTGTGTTCAGGCGGCTGAGATTTCTTCCCTTGCACTGGGAGGGTCCCATCCATTTCACCCTCCCGGGGACTTGGATCGGTTATTCTCCCTCCTGAGTCTTCGACCTCTACGTCCTCGGGTCTCCAAAGCCCGTGGGCGCCCTCAGCCCCCGTCTGGTTCGGGACGTCTCATGGGGCTCGGCCAGATAGCTGGACCCCTCCCACACTCTTGAGACCCCTCTCTCTTTGTCCTGCCCTTGTGTGTCCCGGCCAGTCCCTTGGCGGCCCATACGAGGCCTTTGGGCTGAGTCACTTCCGTCTACCTGGACCTTCGTGCGGAGGCTCTCCGGGCCCCCCGCCCCCGGCTTCCCTCGTTGTCCGTCCCTCTGCTCCCACCCACCAATGCCGTGGTGTCAGGACCCCCTGGTGTCCCGCCTCCGCACCACTCATGCTGCCTCCACCCACCCGCTCTCCCAGACAGACGCCACCCCAGCCCTTCAGCCCCATGGAGGTCATGGCCGTCGGAGCTGTCACCCTCCCACCCATGCGTGCACACATGCACACAAACGCCTGCGGAGGCACACGCGTGTGTGCACTCATAAACACGCAGGTACGCAGACTCCTTCCGGGGACTTCTGTCCACAGGCTCCGTGGGCTCTCTTCCCCCGGGCGCCCCTGTTCTGGGTGGATGGTGTCCTAACCCTGCCTCCGGCGAACGCGACCTCGCGTGGAAACGGTCTCTGCAGACGCGGTCAGATGAAGGTGAGGTCGCTCCTGCCGGCTCTAATCCAGACACCGGTGTCCCTGTAAGTACAGGGAGGTTTGGACACTGAGACTCACAGAGAAGGCCATGCGACATGGAGGCGGAGACTGCATGATACTGTCCCCGCCAGGGAACACGGAGGGTCTCATAGGAGACAGCACGGCCCTGCCTCCACCTTGATTCTGGGCTGCACTGTGAGTGAGCGAGTGGGTGTCCGTTGTTTTAAGCCCCCGGGTTTGTAGTGCTCTGTTACGGTGGCCCCAGGACATTGCCACATGCCTACAGCCTATAGCACTTTCCATCGCTGCCTGCAACACTCGTGCCCCACACCCGCCTGCCTCCACCTCTCCACATCCTCCCGCTGTCTCAGGTCAGGTGCACAGACCACAGGCCTCAGAGCCCGCTGTCCCGGTAGTGCTTTCCTCGGTTGTCTTTACAAGCGCCAGAGTCTGCTCACTGCTGTGCCTGGGACAGAGCCCAGCCCGCCGCACCCGGGGCCTGGCCCCCTCTCCAATGACGAAGGGACTTTGTGCGTCTTGTAGTGAGACCGGCCTGGGGTTTCTTCCACTGTGCTGCTGTGAGGGCTTTGCCCCAAGTGAGATGTCGTCCGACACAAGAGCGGGGGCTGGGCGGGGGTGGGGGCACGTATTTAATGGCCTGGGCCGTCTATCTCACACCGGACGGATCTGGTATTTGAAACCATCCTAGAACGATTCAGAGGTTTTTATGCCACGTTTTTACATTTCCTTGCATTGTTATTCTTCATGGAGACACTCTAGAATTTTTATAATTTATATTTTCCTAGGAAAATGTCCCATTTTGTGGTGCGTTCAGAATATATTGACATAAAAGTATATGCAGTGTTCTTATAATTTATGCATTTTTGTTTGTTTTCTTTCTTATTTTCTGAATCACATTTTCCAGACATTTATCAGTTTTCTCATACAGAACAGAAACAATGAAAGTCGTCATGTTAATTTATTGGTACTTTTTCCGGCTTTCCCAATTCAGTAATCTCTTTTCTCCCTTGGTTCTTCCTGGGTCGGTCTTGTTTTGTCTCTAATTCCCATCACATGGGTGTCTGGGTAATTTGCTCGCCAGTCCTGAGTGAGGACCTTTAGGCTTTGAACAAGGCTGCACTGAGTGTGTTTTCTGTGCACGCCCCACACGCAGGCGTGTCTGTGGTTGAAACACTGCTCAGATGCTGTCTGCGTTTCTAATTTTTTTTCAGTTTACTTATTTATGTTGAGAGAGAGAGAGAGAGTGAGCATGAGTGGGAGAGGGGCAGAGAGAGAGAGAGGGAGAGAGAGAATCCCAAGCAGGCTCAGCACAGAGCCCGACGCGGGGCTCAAATGAACCATGAGATCATGACCTGAGCCGAAGTCGGACACTTAACCAGCTGAGCCCCCCAGGCACCCCTGCATTTCTCATTTTAATAGGTTATTTCTTTCTCAGTAGAATTTGTGCCAATTATATCTCCATCAGCAATAGATTTATTTCATTTTAGTTAGCACTGCATTAGCACATGCTCTGTTCCAGGCACATGACAAAGTGTGACTCATGGAATTCTCAGAACAGCCCATTTCACGGTGGAGAAGATTGAGGCTTAGACAGAGTAAGTTCTCAAGTTTGTGAGGCCATGAAACTGAAAGCCAGGCCTTGGACATTCTGGCCCCTGAGCTCACGCTCTGAACCAGCACTCGAGCCGCCTGCTTTCTCACACCCTTATCGTCACGTAGTCCACAAGTGTTTTCATCTTTGCAAATCTGGTAGGTGAAAAACAAAACAAAACTCATGTTAGTTTTCATTTGCACTGTTGTTACTATGAGTAAGGCCGAATGTTAAGGGACATGTGTTTTTCCCTTTTTGTGAACTGTTGGTTCATTTTGGCTGTTGACCTTCTTATTGATTTATAGAAGCTCTTTACATATTAAAGTAACACATTCCTTTTGTGATATGAAATGCACTTATCTTCCTACTCTTTCACCTTTCAACTTTCTTTGCATGTTTTTTATAGTACATAATTTAAAAACATGTAAGTCATTACCATTTTCAAGTTGTGTGTGTGTGTGCTTGTTTTAACATACTCAGAAGGCATTTAAATAATCCTCATATTTTCTTTTAGTACTTTTATGGTGCCAGTTATCACATTATATCTTTGATATGTCTGGATATCATTTTTCTGTAAGATGTAAGGTTGGGATTAAACTTTTTTTTTTTTTCCAGACACAGTTTGCTGTGTACTTCATCTTGTTTTTAAGTAGAATTTTCCACCTTTATCATATAGTAAATTTCCACTGTGTTTAACGTTTTCTTTTTTGATCCCTTATTGATCTTTTATGAATGCACCCGTGCCACAATTTTAAAATTATTATAATTTTAACTTATTTTACTATCTGGTAAGGCTAATGACTCATTCCTCTTTTCCATGATAACTTTTACATCAGCTTATCTGTTTTTTCAAAACATTCATTGATATTCTTCATGGGGATAATTGATATCTTGATGTTGTCTGGCTTTCCTGCCCCAAAATATGGTACATGTATACAAATATTTGTCATCTTTTGTGTATGGATTTATTTTAAAATTTCCTTTTTTTTTTCTTAAATAGCATTTGTATGTTTCTTAGGTTTATTTGTAGGTATTTTAATCTTCCATTGTAGCTTCCAGTGAACTTTGTTTTAATACCTAAAAGCTACTGATTTCCATATACCAGTTTCGTGTTCACACCGTAGACAAATTCTTTCTTTATTTTTAGTAGTTTTTCAGGTGATTTTCTTAGAATTTCCAGATATATAATCCTATCATCTGCAGACAAATATAATAATAATATATCTTATTTCTCTGTCTTGTTTAAATTGTGTCACCAAGTATCTCTAGGACAATATTCAGTAAGAGGGGCCATAAGTAGATATCTTTGTCTTGTGTTTGACGGGAGGATGTTTATAAGTATTTTCCTATTAAACTAATGTTGACCTTTGTAATGAGATAAATATGTTTTTATCACGTTTAAGTATCAATCCGGTCATTGTTGAAAGGTTTTAAAAATAAAATGTGGGGGTGCCTGGGTGGCTCAGTCGGTTGAGCGTCCGACTTTGGCTCAGGTCACGATCTCGCGGTCCGTGAGTTCGAGCCCCGCGTCGGGCTCTGTGCTGACAGCTCAGAGCCTGGAGCCTGTTTCGGATTCTGTGTCTCCCTCTCTCTCTGACCCTCCCCCGTTCATGCTCTGTCTCTCTCTGTCTCAAAAATAAATAAATGTTAAAAAAAATAATAAAATGTGGATGTTGTGTTTTATTAATGCTGATCAGCATAAATAGTGATGATCATATGATTTGTTTTCTGATCTAGTAATATGTTGAATTATATGAAGAAATGTCCAAATATCGAAACACCCATGCATTTCTGGAGAGAGGTGAATTGTGTTCCTTTCTATTTTCCTTGAATTTCCTCAAGATTTTGCTTTATGAATGTTACTTTTCTGTTTGGTGCAAAGGTACGTGTAGATGTTAGGTATACATTGTGGATAGCATCCTTTATCATTATAATGGGCTCTGTTTTTCTCCCTTTAATGCTTCTTCTCCTGAAATCAGTCTCATCTGGTATTAAGATTTTAAGATTGAGACCTCTGTTTTACTTTTTTGTTATTTTAATATTTACCCCCAACATTTCTGAATCACCTTAAGTGTGTGTGTTTGGGTTTTTTTGTTTGTTTGATTTGTTTATGTTTTAGAAAGAGAGCACAATTTGGGGAGAGGGGCAGAGGGAGAGAGAGAATCCCAAGCAGGCTCGACACCCAGCACAGAGCCTGACGTGGGGTTCGATCCCATGACCGTGAGATCATGCCCTGAGCAGAAATCAAGAGTCGGACACTTAACCGACTGAGCCCCCCAGGTGCCCCAGCGGTGGTTGTAATTTGTAACTGTGCATTTATCAGTTATTTGTAATCATTCTCCGTTTGGTTTAGATAAGCAGTCCTCAAGTTTCAGGGTCCCTTTTCACTGTTTAAAACCATTGAGGACCCCAAAGGGCTTTTATTTCTGTGGGCAACATCTACCACATTAGAAACAAAAACTGAGAACTTTTGAAAATATGAATTATTTCATTTAAAGTCACAATGATAAACCCATTACACGTGAACATAAATAACATTTTAATGAAATTTAGCTGTATTTCTAAAACAAAAATTTAGCAGGAAGCATGGCATTCATTGCTTTATGCTTTTGCAAATCTCTTTAGTATTTGACTTAAGAAGACAGATGGGTTCTCATATCTGTTTCTGCACTCAATCTGTTGTAATGTGTTGTTTGTTTTGAATTTTGAAGAAAACCTGGCTTACCACAGATATGTAATTAGACAAAGGGAGAGTAATTTAATACTCTTTTCAGATAATTATGTGTATTCTTCTTTCGCAAGTGGTGTTTTTTAAAGGTTGTCTGCTTTGTGGAATCTGAAACCATATCAATGATTTTTTCGTACTCTGTTATGTTAAGATCTATTTATTTTGTTTTGATTGGGTCATTTTCCTCTCTGTGATTTTGTGACATCATGCATTGGTCATTTGGAAAATGGCCCTTAATTATGCAGACATTCCAGATGTTGGCTCATTACGTTTTACATTATCAAAAATCACATGTTTTAAGCCTAACCAAGGAGATGAAAAGCATGCACACTGAAAACTATCAAACGTTTGCTGAAAGAAGTTAAAGAAGACACAAATAAATGGAAAGACATCCCATGTTCATGGATGGGAACAGTACTACCCAAAGCAATCCAGAGGTTCAACACAACCCCTGTCAAAATCCCAATGGCATTTGTTTTTTTGCAGAAATAGAAAAATTCATCTTAGAGTTCATATGGAACCTAAAGGGACCCCCAGATAGCTGAGAATAATTTTGAAAAATAAGAACAAATTTGGACCACTGATTTCAAAATGTATTACAAAGCTGCAGTAATCAAAGCAGTGTGGCCCTAGATTGAAGACAGGCAAATAGACCAATGTCATAGACCAGAGAGCCCAGAAATAAACTCTTGTGTGTATGGTCAAGCGGTCTTCAACAAGGGAGCCAAGACCACTCAACGGGGAAAAGAAAATCTCGTCAACAAATAGTGTTGGGAAAACTGGAGGTCCACACGCAAAAGAATGAAGTTAGACCCGAATGTCACCCCACATACAAAAATTAACCAGAGAAGAATTAAAGACCTAAATCTACAAAAATCCTAGAAGAAAGCATAGAGAGGAAAAGCCGTATGACGTTGGTGCTGGTGACGATTTCTTGGATGTGACATCAAACTTAAATACTTCTGTGCATCAAAGGACATGATCAACCGAGGAAAAATGCAGCCTATGGAGTGAGAGGAAGTATTTGCAAATCTTGTACCTGAAAAGGGGTTAATATCCAGAATATATAAACAGCACCTCAACCCAACAACAACAAAAGTCAAATAACCCAATTAAATAAATGTGCAAAGGACCTGAGTAGACACGTCTCCAAAGATGATTCACAAATGCCAACAGGTATGTGAAAAACTACCATTTACCATCGGAGAAATGCGAAGCAAAACCACAGTGAGGTATGGACCCACTCCCATTAGGATGGCTGGTATTAAAACAAAAACAAACAAAAAAAACAAGAACAACAACAGAAGACACACACACACAAGTGATGGCGAGGATGTCGAGAAATTAGAGCCCTTGGGTACTTTTGACAGGATTGTAAACTGGTGCCACCTCTACAGAACACAGGGTGGCAGCTCCTTGTAAACTGAAAAAGAGAACTATCATAGGATCCAGCCGTCCCACTTCTGGGTGTATATCCACAAAAACAGAGGGTGGGGTCTCGAAGTGAGATTGGCACCCCCATGTGGATTGCAGCGGAATTCACAATGGCCAAGAGCTGAAAGCTGGATGTCCACCGGTGGAATGAACACACAGGGGAGTATTTTCTGTGTTAAAAAGGAAGGAAATCCCGTCACACACAAGTGAACCTGGAGGAGGACACCGTGGGGTGTAAACCGGTCACAAAAGACGAAGACTGTATCTGTCTTTCTTCCGCTCGTAGGAGGCGTCTAACGTAGTCAAATTTATAGAAACAGAAAAACAGAGTGGCGGTCACCAGGGGCTGGGGGAGAGGGGAAATGGTATTTAAAGGGCACAGATGTTTCAGATTTGCAAGGTGGAAACCTTCCGGAATCTGTTTCACAATAACGCGAATGTGCCTACTGCCACGGGGTCGTGCACTTAAAATTGGTTAAGGTGGTGAATTTTATGCTATGTGGTTTTTACCTCAATAAAAATAATCACATTTGTTAATATCACCACCGATCCCTTCGTAAAAATCGTTTTTGAGAAGCTGTGAATTCACAGTGCTAGTTGTGAGTTTTCTAAAATTCAAATTTGCACGCAAAACTCAAATTTTATTATTAGGAGCAGCTAACTGTCTGTTGTTTCTTTGAGTGATGGGCTTACCTCATGCATTTAGAACAAACAAAAAAACCTGACAAACACCTGTATCGGGATAACCGAATTTTGTCAGTTGTTCTTTAAAATTTTTTTTAATGTTTATTTTTGCACATGCGCGAGAGAGACAGAGCGTGAGTGGGGGAGGGGCAAAGAGAGAGGGAGACACAGAACCCGAAGCAGGTTCCAGGCTCCAAGCTGTCAGCACAGAGCCCGACGCGGGGCTTGAACTCACGAGCCTTGAGATCATGACCTGAGCTAAAGTTGGACACTCAACCGACTGAGCCACCCAGGTGCCCCTGTCAGTTCTTTTAAATAAAAATTGCATTCCACAAAAAAGGAGCTAGTTTGGCTCGTAACTCAAATATTTGTGCAAGGGCTTTCCCGAAAGACAAGGAGATTGCTCGACACGGCGCAGACGTGATCCCAGTGCTTTCCACCTGTCGTCTAGAGTCTCAGCCGCCTCGGGCTGGCCTCCCAACATACCCCAGACAGGGGGCTTACAAACAGCAGGGTTTTTTCACGCTTCTGGAGGTTAGAAGTCTGAGAACAGGATGCCAGCTGGGTTCCGTTCTCTGGGAAAGATTTGTTCCTGGTCCGTGGCTGGCGTCTTCTCGCCGAGTCCTGGGGGCTCCCTCTCATAAGGGCACCAACCCCATTCTTGAGGGCTCCACCCCCATGGCCTCAGCACCCCCAGGTGCCCAGCTCCTAACACCATCCCTTTTGGGGGTCACGGTTTCCACATTTGAACTTCGGAAGAACATAAACATTCAGATGACAGCACATAGAACGTGAAGGAGATGCACTGTCACTGGAACTCGATACAGTTAACGATTTGCACTGCCCACCAAGGACATGCTTTTCTCTCTTGTGGCCTGCGAGCACGTGGTGACTGACAGCGTGGTGACGGCTGTACAGATCCGTGGCACCAGTGTCCCCAGAGTAAACGTCAGGACTCAACGGGAGTTGTGCCGTCTGAATATTTCCATCCACGTGCGTTTGCTGTCGAGAGGTGGTGCAAGGGGTGACCTTCGATGCTGAGTCTGTGGTCCCAGGGGACCTCCGCAAGCCAGCCACTAGTTCAGCCTTGCCTGTCTGTCGGCTCCTCTAGATGCAAGGACAATTCTGCCCACGATCCGTTAACTCCAGTCTCATGTTTGTGGTTGGAAAGTTATTTATATGACAAGCTGCCGATCGCCGGATGGCGACTTTCTCTCCGGCGGCCGGTCAGCACCGCCCACCGTTCTGGCTTCGTGAGTCTCAGAGCCCTGGTCCGGTGGCACCAGCCGCGTGGTCAGGAGGGCAGCTCTGTAAGACGCCTCAGGACTTCGTCATTTCTGCTTTGAAAAGCCGTGCCGAGCAGATTTCGGCTTCTAAAGCCCTCATCGCGTCCGTGTTTGAAACACGGCATCCGCTGTTCTTTAAACTGAATGATGGGTCTCGAGAGCCTGTAAGCAGGCCGCCCTACGCTACGGGACCGTTTGAAAACATTCTGTGACACGAGACGCGGTGAAGGAAACCAACGTTTATGAAGCCAAGAAAATAGCTCACACGTCTTTGCTTCCTTTGCACTTTCGCCCTGTTACCTCGGAGTGGATTCCTCTCGCTCCGTCACCATTTTCAGTGGTTTTAGGCATCGACCGAGATGATGGGGGCTGCGAACATGAATCTGATCTTCCTTATCAAGCCAACAACCCATTGTTAAATATAAGAAAAATATTCTGCAAATAAGTTTTGATTCTGAAACAGAATATTATTAATCCTAAAAGAACATGTTTTTGATAAAATTTGGAAAACGCTTTCAAAGAAACTAAAATATTATTGCAAAGCAAGACAACCAAAGAAACAGATTTGACTCAAAGGAAAAGGAAAATCCTTCTAGGAACTGATTAGAGTTGTCCGACAAGAGGCAAGGAGGAGTGAGCTGCCCATCATCAGAAGTAATCAAGCATTAACTGGACAACCATAGGCTGCATACTGCGGAGGAGACTCACGTTCCAGTGGGATCTGGGCTCTGACCTGGGAGGTTCCCAAGCCCTGGGAGTCTCCTTTCTGGGGCCACCAGTACTCTCTAGGTCTCCTCTCCCCACCAGGCTGTCGGCCTTCGTCAAGCCTTCTCCTCCTTCCCGGACTTGCCTCCGAGATTTTGGTTTCCCTCTGACGGGAGCTTCCCGAGTGGCTGCAGGGAACCGGGACGTCAGGTCTTCATCTTCACAGGCTGAAATCCAGCCAGGAATGGAAGCCGCCTGCCAGGGGTGGGGAGGCCCTGGTGGGGACCACTTTGTGCCACAGGGGACAGGCCTGAGTCGCTGTGCAGAGCCCTTTGCACGCCTTACGTCATCAACCATCTCGGCAGCCCCGGGAGGTCAGTGCTCTGTATCTTTGCAGCGCTGAGGACCGGGGATTCCTGGGATGAGGGAATTTGCTCCTGATTCCCAGCCGGAGGGGCCAAAGCTGGGACTTCACGCTGAGTGGTCTCTCTCCGGGGCCTGTGTGTTGACTCTGAACCCTCCGTGCATCTAGGCTCAGGAGGAGGTGGAATATTCCAGGAGGGAGCACTGAAGGACAGAGCATGCCTGGGAAGGTCCCTTTGGCACAGGGGTGAGGCACAGGGGCCTGCGGGGGCAGAGCGGAGCAGACGGCCAGTGACCCCCGGGGAAGGCCTCATGGCAAGGGGACAGCGGGCTGAAGGGACACTGAGGGGCAAGCTTGGAGCCTGGGAAGGAGCAGGGGAGCAGGGAGTCACGTCGTGGGGGTGGGAGTCCCATCCTGCTGGTTAGCGGCTGCTGGTTCAGGGTGAGTTATGCCTCGTCTCCTGTCCCTCACCTGTGACATGGGGCCCCAGAGGGTTATAGTGGGCATGAAATGTCACCAAAAGGTGAAGGAGGCAGCCCGGGGGTCGGGAGGGCAGGCCCACGGACCAGGGCTGTCCCCCTCCCACCTTGGAATCTTTTTTCTCTCAGAACACGGTCTTCCGTGGCAGGATCCAAGCGCCCTGCGTATAAGTGACAGCAACACGGGACTCCTCTTGCTTTAGCGACAAGAAAAACAGCCTTCCTACTCCGAGTACATTTCCATTCAAAATGTGTCGTTGCTATAGCAAAGTTCAGCGACCCAGAACGCGGGCACATGTGCTGGATGTCCGCCTCTCCTGGGACACGAGGAAGCCTGCTGTTGATGGCCCCGCTGGGGGCTGCTTGGCGCCCGGGCTGGAGCTGACCCCAGAGGCACCACGGGCAGGCACAGTGGCTGAATGAGGGAGCAGGGCCCAAGCTTCAGAACCACTGCATTCCCTCACGTCAGCTGCCTCCTGGGGAGTGGACCCTGGACGTTTAGTCTTCCCTGACATTCCCATTGGCCTCGACAGCGGGGGGCCCTGAAAACAGTGCATTTGGTACTTTTTCCCTAAAGGAAGGAGTCAAAAGACAAAGATTCATTCTTGTCTTTGACCTACAGAGACTTGGAGAGTAGAGAGTACTATTAGCAACGTAAAGGCGAACTCTTACAGAATTAAAAACAGGATTGATATTTTCAGAATCACTTGTTGAGAATGAAAGCCTAAGATCGCTATGTTAATACATGCAAAGCATTTTTACGAAAAGAAAGAGCATAAGAAATAAACACAAAACCTCAAGCATAAACAAAATAAACATACTCGTTTAGGTCATAAATAGATAAGCTTAATGTCTTTACTCAAGAAAAGCACTCTCCCGACCCACCCACCTCCTGATGCCATTCATCAACCTGTCTATCCAGGAATCTGTCCATCTATTCGTCCATCCATCCATCCATCCACCCACCACTCATCCATCCCTTTATCCATCCATCCACCCACTCACCATCCACCCACCCCCCATATGTCCATCCCTCCATCCACCCATCCATCCATCCATCTATCCACCCTCCCACCCATCCATCCCTCCATCCATCCATCCACCACCACCCCCCCCCAACCATCCATCCCTCCATCCATCCACTCACTCATCACCCATCCACCCATGAGTCCCAAAGCAGGTCCTGAAGCAGTTCTGTGACCCAACTCCGGTCCCACTTTACTGTGGTCCAAGGCAGTCATGACTCACCTGTCCATGCTCCCAGTGACATGAATTCATCCATCCATGAATGGATCTATCAATCCACTTATGAATCTATTTATCATCATTCATCCATCCATCCGACACTTCCTGAACATCCCACTGTGCCAGGCCCCAGGATTCAGAGATGGTTCTTCTGTGCTTTCTACCCTGAGCCTTTCAGAGTGTACTCAGTGAAGACCAATCTGTAAGAAGACATATTAACGAGATACAGCTGGTGTAGTGGGGGGCCAACAAAAGGCATGTCTGCAGGGGAATCAGGAGAGCTTCTCAGAAGAGATGAATTGTGTAAGCTGGAACTTAAGAAATGATTGATTGCTGATTTGTGAGCAGAGGGGGTGGGGAAGAAATCCTCTCCATCAGAGGGAAGAGAATGCTTACATCCTGTGGGCAGAGAGTGTGGAAGGAGCCTGATATGGGCTGGGAATAACAGAAGACAAGGCTGAAAAAGGTTGAGGTTGAGGGACAGATCCTAGGGGTCACTGGGCTTTGGGCTGAGTCTTTTGGACTTTACCTTGTGGGCAGTGGGGAGCTCTGAAGTCTTTAAACATGGAGTGGCCCAATCACGTTTGCCTTTTGTAAATATTGATGGGACAGTGGTGGTGTGGAGGATGGGCTGGCAGAGGCAAGTCTGGAACCTAGGAGGTTGAGAGGAGGTGATTGCAATGGCCCAGGTGAGAGGTGGTGGGGCCTGAGTCATGGCATGGCACTGA
Source organism: Panthera pardus (assembly GCF_024362965.1). Lineage (NCBI taxonomy): Eukaryota > Metazoa > Chordata > Mammalia > Carnivora > Felidae > Panthera > Panthera pardus. The sequence goes on from NW_026526991.1 coordinate 7,854,118, forward strand.
GGACCCCAAATCCTCAGCATGTTAGGAAGACACACACATCTGGCAAGACCTGTGAATATAGGTGGTTGCTATGGAAACATCAGATGTTTCCCTTCCTGTCTGAATAGGGTGGGCTTAGAGCAGGCCAACAACTACGTTGGGTTTTACAGGCATGAAGGTAGAGTAGAGCTGGGCTGCCCTAAATGAATATTGTCGATGAGATGTGTGTCACCACTCCCCTCTGAGTGACATTTCGCCCAGAGAAGGCTATTGTGTCAGGGATGAGCAGAAATGGAGCAGCCCCTTCCATCCTGAGGGTGGGATGGGAAGGCATAGAGTTCATTAAGGCTGTTTAGGTCAATTACCCCAGTGGGATGAATGACCTCATGTAAGTCTGCAATGCAGCAGTCACCTGGCAGCAGAAACGTGTGACTGAGAGGGAGAGCGGAAGAGACTCTCAATTCCAGTGTAGAAGCAGCCCTTTCAGAGCACTTAAGGCAGTCTCGTCTGATGGGTGGGGGAAATAGTACCAACAGCAAAGTAATAGTAACCATGATGGTGATGGTGGTGATGGTGTTGATGCTGATGATGATGATGGTGATGGTGGTGATGGTGTTGATATTGATCGTGATGGTGACGATGATGATGGTGGTGATGGTGGTGGTGATCAAGATGTGGAAGGTGATGGTGGTTGATGATGATAATGGTGATGATGATGATGGTGATGGTGGTGATGGTCATGGTGATGAACATGGTGGTGATGTTGAAGGGGGTGATGGGGATGATGGGGGTGATGATGGTGGTGATGGTCTTGATGGTAGTGATGATGGTGATGGTGGTGATGGTGTTGATGCTGATGATTATGATGGTGATGGTGGTGATATTGATCGTGATGGTGGTGATGATGATGATGGTGGTGATGGTCATGGTGATGAACATGGTGGTGATGTTGATAGGGATGATGGGGATGATGATGATGGTGGTGATGGTGGTGGTGATCAAGATGTTGTAGGTGATGATGGTTGATGATGATGACGATGGTGATGGTGGTGATGGTCATGGTGATGAACATGGTGGTGATGTTGAAGGGGATGATGGGGATGATGGGGATGATGAAGATGGTGATGATGGTGTTGAGTGATGGTGGTGATGGTCTTGATGGTAGTGATGACTATGGTGACGATGGTGATGGTGGTGGCGATTTTGATGGTGGTGATGATGATAGCGGTGATGACGGTGGAGGTGATGATGATGGTGGTGAAGATGGTGATGATGCTGATCATTTTGATGGTGATGACGACAGTGCTGGTGATGGTATTGATGCTGATGATCGTGATGGTGGCGATAGGGGTGGTGACTGTGGCATGATGCTGATGACAGCAGAAGCGATGGCGATGGTTATGGTGAGGTCTACTAACATTATGTTGTGCCTGCTCTTTGCTAGTCACTATCGTAAACACTGTACCTAAATTCGCTCCTTTAAGCCTCATAAAAGCCCTAGGAGGAGGTATTCTCATTCCCACTTTACCTGCGGGGAACCTGTGGCACAGAGAGGGTGATGTGACTTGGCCAATGTTATGCAGCACACTGGGGGTAGAGCAAGGGCTGGACACCATCCAGCATTCCCATTACCCAGGAGTTTATGCAGAAAGCAGAAGACATGTTGGAAGAAAGTGTTAGCCCTCAGGAGAGGACAAGAAGTGGGCTTTACTCTCAGTGACCGTTGCCTCTGCAGGGAAGGCTTGCGCTTGCCGTGTGCTTAGGCTGGGCATCCCAGGCACTGTGTGGAAGAGGGAGGGAGAGGCAGCGAGGATGCGAAGGCTCAGGGAGAGCTGCCCCAAGCCACATACGTTCTGTGTGTTTCCAGGGGAAGAACAGTGGCTTTTGGCTTAACATAGGGGAAAACTCTTTTCCCTGCAGACCTGGGGTGAGGACCTCGGGACAAGTGAGTTTCCCACCTCAAGAGGTGTGCAGGCAGAGACTAATGGTCATGAGAGCCTCTGCCAGAATCTCAGGGACCAACTGGCTCATCAGTGAGGACATCAAGGCGGGTCATGGGGTAGAAAGGGTCAGATGCTATGTGGCCTCGGGTAGACCAGTTACCACCCCGAGCACAGGTTCCTTACCTGGAAAGCAGTGCCATCATGAGGATGAGGTAGGGGATGTGGGGGCTCACAAGTATCTGTCAGATGACTAAGTGAGTCCATTCTGCAGAGCCCTGGCCGGGGAATGTCCCCAAGGATGCTCTGCTTCTCTAAGGCCCCCCAAAGGCACCCCAGGCTGAGGGGCTGGAGGGTCCCTCTGTGCTCCCTTCTCAGGGCGTCTGAGCACCGGGGTCCCGGCCCGAGGGTCTCTGCCCGCCCGCTGCACCCCCTGCTGGCCCTGTGCAGTTTTCACATCTCCTGGTTTCTCTGTTCCTCCCGACAGCTGGTGCTGTTTGTTCTGGGTGATTTCCCTTATTTATTGCCACATTTTCGGGAGGCATAGAACTCTGTCTTCCAACCATTTTACTGCAGCCTCTTTAAATGGAAACAATTGATCAGGTCCTTGCTTTTCTCCCTTTGGTTCCAGCCCCTCCTCCCCAGCTGCCCCACCCCACCCCCTCTCTTTCAAGCAGCAATTAAATTTAAATCCCTTTTCTCCAAAGAAAAAAAATTAATCTCAGTTTCAGGCCCAGGACCGCCCCAGAGTCAGGGGGACCTTGCTGGATACATGGGGCCGGACAGGAGAGCAGCCAGCTCTGCTCTTCTGCGGGGTGGCACGAGACCCCAGCCCCACTCAGGGCCGGGGCCACGTCTAACCAGGATGAGCCGAGACCCCGTAGGTCACAGGGAGTGTGACCAGCATCTGGCTGGAGTCACAATCGTGGAATGCACTTGAAGTGGGACTGGGGGTCGGGGCAGGATGTGCAGGTAGTGCACTGGTCTTTAGAGATGAGGTCGAAATCATTGCCTTGGCAAGTATCGGGCATTCTCCTGATGTGTGAACATTCTCCTGGGTCTCTGAGTTCCAGGCAAGGCACTGACAAGGGGGACGGACATGTCTTTGGCACCAGGACAAGGAGAGTCTTGTCCCTGCTCATCTTTCCCTCTGTGAGCCACGAGGAAGCTAAGGGCCATGTTTACAGTTGAGATTCAAGAATGCTGTGCCCCCAAGCCGTGGCCGACCCCATGGTTAGGGCCACGTTGCCTGCTCTGCACTCGGCCACAGCTCCCTTCACAGGCATGGACACTGGTTGTTTGCATAATATCCCGAAGTCATAGCGCCCCCTCTCGTCTGCCTGGAGCCGTGGTGAGCTAGTGAACCTCTGCCGGGAGGTGCATTTACAAAGGAAACAGAGATGTGGGTGGGGAGTGTTAGTCCTGTCTGGGGGCCCTACCAGTTGGGGATGGCCAAGGAGACCGGCCCTGGGAGGGGAGAGACTGGCCAGGCTCCCGAGGCCCAGCAGGTGGGGGCCCCAGCCAGGGGTGTGCCCGCCTCCTGAGCATGAGGCCTAGGAGGGTGCCCCTCCCCCCCCACTCATGGTGAGGCAGGTGCTGGCTTCCAGGCTCTACTAAAGAACTCCTCTCCAGATGGCCTCCCAGGGGTGAGGGGCGTCACTGGCTCCTGTTCACAGGCATGAAGGTCAGCGTCTGACAAGGCCCGTGATGCTTTGAGCTTCGCAGAACAGAGGACGGGAGGAAACCCTTAGTGGGAACTTGTGAGCAGAGCTCACCTTGGCACATAGAGAGGTCCTCCCTGCACTGCCTCTAACTGCCCACTGCCCGCTGCCTGTAAGTGTCCCAGCGCCAGCCCCTTCCTTTGCTGGGGATGGACAGCTGCCCCGGAGCCGCCACAGCCCTGGTCGGCAGGAGGGAGAGGCTGGCAACATAAGGCAGGTTCTGGGAGGGGAGCACAGAGCACAGGAGTCAGCTGACTGGCCTCATTTTATTTTATTATTATTTTTTTAATGTTTATTTATTTTCGAGGGAGAGACAGAGTGTAAGCAGGGGAGGGGCAGAGAGAGGGAGACACAGAATCCAAAGCAGGCTCCAGGCTCCGAGCTGTCTACACAGAGCCCGATGTGGGGCTCGAACCACGAGATCACGACCTGAGCCCAAGTCAGTCGCTTAACAGGCTGAGCCACCCAGGCGCCCCACAACACAAGCCTTTAAATGATCACCATCCAGCTTGCATCAATATTATACCACCTCGAACACAGTATAAGAACATCACAACTCTGTAATTCCCTTCAACTCCTTATACCCTTTGTGATATTATTGTCATATATTTTATTTCTGCATGTTATAAACCCCATAACGTCACACTATTTTTGCTTTAAACAGTCAATACTCTCTGTTCATTCATTCTGATCATATCTTCCTTTAGATTAGTTCACACAATTGTAATGAACACTTAAGGTTGCTGTTGTCTGCCAATTCCAACATGTAGGTCATCTGTGTGTCCACCTGTGTTAACTATTGTTTCTCTTGATAATTGGTCACATTTTCCACCAAAAGTCCACCCGAGCTGGGGCTGGCCTCACCACCGGTTAGTTTTAGCTCATCTCTGATTTCAGACGTATTGATATGGGGTCAGGCCCTTTCCTCTGCAAGGCCCAGGAGACTACGTTGATCTCTCTTAGCCCTCAAGCCTAAACTCCAGTCTCTCTTGAAGCTTCATGGAGGGACTGATTTCTGTGGTCTTATCAAGATCATGGGGGCCCCTGGGGGCTCAGTCACCGATGGCTAAGGTCATGATCTCGCCGTCTGAGAGTTCGAGCCCCACGCTGGGTGCTGTGCTGACGGCTGTGCTGATGGAGTCTGCTCCGGACCCTGTGTCTCCCTCTCTCTCTGCCCCTCCTCTGCTCACACTCTGTCTCTCTCTGTCTCCCAAAAATGAATAAATGCTACAAAAAAAAAAAAGAGTTGATCTTGTTGGGAATTCAGCTCCAGCTTTGATTAATCTCAGCTCACCTGGGGATTCGACTGTTTTGACAATAAAGACAGACACCATCTCATCCCCAGCAGGACCCTGGCCCCTAAACGTGATGAAACTCCAAGGTCTCTCTCTGCTTTCCAACCTCACCCCCTTAGCAGGGTCAGGTGATAAGGATTATTTATGACCGCCGGGATCTTTCAAACTTCAGTGTGTCAGTTAAGCCCACAGTGCTTAGAAAGTCTGGCTGGTTTCTCCTTGAGCTTGAAGTCTCTTTGCCTGTGGCTGGTAGAGAGGCATGAGGGTCCAGACTGGGTGGCCGCCCCAGACGGGATGGCAAACCTCGGTCCTGGCTCACCTGTGAGGCCTTGTCTTTCCCTGGAATTTGGTTCATTTAGACGTCCTGTTTGGTTTTTTGCTTTGCTTTGTTTGTTTTGTTTTGCCTTTCATTTGTAGCTCTTTGAAGACTTACGAATCACGATCTTGTGGTGTGTGTGGTGGTTTCTGGCTATTGTGATGGAGTAGTGATCATCTTCACCTTCTGACTCAGATGTACTTTGCTGCGCTGTAGTTTTTGGCGCACGGCTGGAAAGTGGGAAGCGTCACGGAGGGGGAGAAGTAGAGGCAACATGACTCGTAAGCAGTAATGGGGTGTGAGGGCGAAGCAGGCAGGAAGCAGTTGCCCCAGGGGCTGCCTCTGTGGGGTCCGTGCTCTGGAAAGCCCTCGAGCCCCCAGCAAGGTAGGGGAGCCGCACCTGACCCTTCCTCGGCAAACCAGGGGCCCCCTGAGGGGCTGTCGTGGTCCCAGGTCCGAATCAACCCCAGGCTTCTGAACCAAGAAAAGAAACCCCTTGGGGCGCCTGGGTGGCGCAGTCGGTTAAGCGTCCGACTTCAGCCAGGTCACGATCTCGCGGTCCGTGAGTTCGAGCCCCGCGTCGGGCTCTGGGCTGATGGCTCGGAGCCTGGAGCCTGTTTCCGATTCTGTGTCTCCCTCTCTCTCTGCCCCTCCCCCGTTCATGCTCTGTCTCTCTCTGTCCCAAAAATAAATAAAAAACGTTGAAAAAAAAAATTTAAAAAAAAAAAAAAAAAAGAAATCCCTTTTGGGGCTGCGACCCCCACTGAAGCCTTCGGGGCCCCCAGATGTGACCATCGATAGAATGTGAGCTCCCGATGAAGGCTTTACCAACACACCAGGAGACAAGCTTCCGTGAACAAGAGGCAGCAAAAATAACCGGGAACGGACATGGCGCCCAAGGATTTTATGCACTGGGATTCTCGTGCAGAGCGTTTAATGGATACGTACAAAACGTTTGAAGGAATGAAAGCTGGGATCTGTCGGTGAGAGAATCTGTCACTGATGACCGGGAAGCCAGCCTGGCGGCACCAAGGAGACCCCAGGAGTAAGTTTGTTGTCTCTGGAGCTCAGGGACCAAACCCTCCTGGGGTGCCCCGTGGGGCTGGATACGTGTCAAGGGGCGTGGCCTGCCCGCGCTGCCCTCATAGACAAGCCAAGGGCTGAGGAGGCCCACGGGACTCTGCCTCAGAGCTGTCTGAGCCAGCACACCCCTGCCTGCTACCTGGAGGGGACTCTGGGGACACAGCTGTGCTTACGGGGCCCCCACTTCCAAGGCTGGTTCCTTTTACACTGAACTCTTACCGCTGGAGATTCATCTCTCATGAGCGTCTGGAGACCGCTCTCAAGAGGTCTTAGCCCCGAGTATGTCTGGGTGGAGCTGAGTGGCCACGAGGAGAGAGGGACAGTGCTCTCAGCTCCATGAAGGGTCAGCAGGGACAGTCCTCCAGGCGAGGTCCCTGATGGCCAGCCAAGATCAGGATCCTGGCTGTGAGTCGCGTGGGCATGGTCAGGCAGGCAGGGGTCAGCATGGCCTAAAGCAGGTTACGGCAGGGGCCCGCTGGTAGGTCCGGGCTTTCTAGGCTCCCGTGTCCTGGGGAGCAGGGTGTCCTTCCTTGTGCATTTCAGCAGGCCTGGGACTAGGGTGAGGTGAGCCAGGCGCGGAGGGTGCCGGGTTCAAGGTCATTCACTGTCTGTGCTTTTTTGACCCCGAGAGGGAGCTCTCCTTTCCACTTTGTGCCCTGGTTACCTCCCTCTCCCGACCCTGGACCCAGCCCTGCACTGGAGTCTCAGCCCAGATGTCCTCACTGTGTGGCCGGAGGGTAGAAGGAAGTGCTGGGGTGTGTGGGGCAGGGCCCCACTTCTTCGTGTGTGGCCCTTGGGGGTCCTGAGCCCTCCTGCGTCCGCCGTCCCACCCTCCACGTGCGGTCGATACCCCCATTTGCCAGGCGTGGGGCGTGTGCCCAGCCAGCACCAGGAAGGCACAGCAGGTGCGAACAGGTTCCTCAGATGGGGTGACCAGAGCCGGAAGCAGGGCCTGCCGTGTGGGGAAGGGGGCTCCCACCCCGCTCCCCAGGTGAGGAAGCGGAGGTCCAGAGAGGTCGGCTGTCGGGGGGAGGGTTGGTGACCCTCTCAGCAGACCGTGACTGCCGGTGAGGACGAGGGGGAGTCAGATCCAACCAGAATCTCTTGAAATCAGTGGAGACGCGGGCCAGGCCTTCCGAGGACACTGAGGATGTGGCCTTGGGCCGGTTTTCATGTTCTCTGAGACTGACTTTCTTGGGGAGCCGTGAAGAGCCCACCCTAGCCCTGGGGACACCCTGTTCCCAGACTAAGCCTCTTGCCTCGCCTGTGGCTGCCTGAGACGGGAGGCGGGGGCTCGGCAGGTCACGACCTTCGCTGCACTCCGGCGGGAGAGCCCGGATTCTGGGGACCGTGCCGTCCTCCGCGGGACCGTGGTGACCACGTTCACTCAGCTCCTCCGGCAGCCCCACAAAGCGAGGGCTTAATCTCAGGACGCAGTCCCGGGAAAGTCTGCAAACTGGCCCCTGCCTCCTCGAGGGGGGAGCCGGGCCTCGAACCCAGGTCTCCCTGGCTCCAGAGCTGTCCTGAGGTCTGTGGCCTGGCAGTGAGCAGGACCGTCCAGGGCCTAATAGGAGGGCAGCGTTCCAGAACAAGGGGGCTCATAAGTGCCACCTGCTGCCTCAGCATCAGGGACAGAGTCTTAGAGATGTGTCTCTTCGGTGCCCCCTGTGCTCAGCAGCACCCCGGGCTGTGTCCCGAGGCCCCGGCCCCATTTCTGTGGAGACCCCCCCCCCCCAGCTGGCCCGGCACCGGGCAGTTCGCTTTGTGCGAGGTTGCCAGACGGGTTTGGGGCTCAGGTGTGAGCAGGTGTGATGTTGGCCAAGCCAGGGATTCAGCAAACCCAATGCAATGCTTGTCTCGAAGGTTTGAAGAACACAGAGGGAGCGAAAAGCGTCCCCAAGCCCCAGAGAACTGGGGACACTTCCCAGCGGAAGGCGAGGCAATACGGCACAGAGTGTGGGAAATCGGGCTCTGCCGTTTTATCCGTGTCATCTTGGGTGAGCCACGTAACCAGGTGCGCTCTGTTCTGAGCCGTCACATGAAAATCCTACCTCTGCGCTGGTCTGAATTAGAAGTAAGGTCTCAAGGAGCTCACACGGACTGGCCCCGATACTGATATTTCCATAATAACAACGATAACACTAGATTACTTTATTATTTTATTCAGTGCTCACAGCTCCTTGTGAGGAGCTTGACCGCGCCCACTTTGCAGACGAGAACACCGAGGCACAGAGGAGAGAGCGTAGACGGAGCTGGCTTCTGGCAGGGGCTGCATGGGCCCCTGGAGTCCCCGGGTCCTGGTGCCGCCTCTCTCCTCCAGGGAGCATTGTGCCTAACCTGTCCTGGGACAGCCCCATCGTGGGGCCCTGAGCTCTTGTAGGCAGAGAAGAGAAGAAGAGAAGAGAGAAGAAGAGAGACCGGAGAGAAGGCCGGTCCAAGGACCCAGGAGACGGCGTCGTGGTCTCAGCCATGCACCCAGGAAGAGTCCCAAAGGGGGACCGGGAAGTGTTTTGTCTCCGCTGCCCGATTCGGTCTGGTTCTGTTCGGACCTGTTGGTTGGTTCGGGGCAGGTGCGGGGGCTCCTGGGGAAACAGCCAGATGCGGCAGCTGGCTTGACACGAGCCAAGGCAGGGCCGGCAGGAGAAACATCTCTTCCTGGGCGGTCAGATATGCACGTGGGGCTGAGTCCGTCCTTAAGAGGGAAGCTCCGGGCCGGGCTGATCGACTTCCCGCCAGTTGCTGTCACATAGAGGGGGGAAGCGAGCTGTGGCCGGGCTGGTGGGGAGGCAGGAACCTGGCCGCCGGGGAGAGTTTGGAGGGGCAGGCGTACTCTCTCCCCTCGGCACCAGCCCGCGAGTCTGATTTATTTCTGCAGAAACGCATTCCAGGGACGAGATGTACCAAATGAGCAGCAGCGAGAAGGCGAAGACTCCGGGCCACCCCGGACTCGCAAACGGCCTGTGCTCTGAATAGACCTTCTGTTCGGCGCGGCCAGAACCGAGGAAGGGAATGGGCGATAGACCCCCACTGAGGGCTGCACGTCCCTTCTAAGTGCAGCACTTGAATCAAAAATCCATGTAACTTACTTGAATAAAAACGCGTGTTCGTTCACAACTCTCCCCAGCCTTCCATGTTAATAGGTCATCAATACTCCACGAATGGGTGATCATCTTCGTGGAAAACAGATGTCAAGGGCACGAAAGGAAAATTGTGGTTGTTTAAACTTAAAAAAAAGAAAAGGTCGTTGGGAAGGGAGGGCTGTGCTCACACAAACAGCCTTCCCTGGTGGTCCCCAGCTCTGGGACCGGGGAGGTTGGCAGGACCACGTGGGGGCGGCTCCTGGGGGGCCCCCAGAGCCCGCCTGAGACCCCGACGGCCCCCTCGCTAGGCCTGACCAGCAGAGGGCGCTCCGGAGCCCAGGGCGCGGGGTCGCCCCCGGGGGCTGGGGCTGCTGAGCGGCAGCCACCCCCACAGGGCGTGGCGGCGTGGGTCCAGGCGGGCAGGCTCCCCAGGAGGGGGTGGGGCAGGCTCACGTCCGCCTTCTCGGTTTCCTGTGTTTCGCTGCCCCTGCGTCGTGCTCCGTGCGCCGTCGGTCAGGTGACCAGAGACTCGCTGGATCCCAACTCGCGTGAAAAATTCCCTGTAAGTCTGTACCTGCCACGTCCGGGCCTCCGTTTCCTGGTCTGTGGACGAAGCTGGTGGGACTGGATGATGCATGCATGCATCTGTCCATTCACTCATTCATGGTCCCTCAGTCAAACGAGCCCCAAGCTAGGCAGCAGGGTGGCTCTCGTGTGACGTCTCAGCCCCCGTGACATGGCGAGTGGACACAACTGTGCGAGGCAAGAAGGATGGGTTTCTTTTTTTTTGTTTTTTAATTTTTTTTTTTTATTTTTGAGACAGAGAGAGACAGAGCATGAGCAGGGGAGGGGCAGAGAGAGGGGGAGACACAGGATCCGAAGCAGGCTCCAGGCTCTGAGCTGTCAGCACGGAGCCCGACGCCGGGCTCGAACCCACGAACCGCGAGATCGTGACCTGAGCCGAAGTCGGACGCTCAACCGACTGAGCCACCCAGGCGCCCCAAGAAGGACAAGTTTCAAAGTCACTTGCTGGTTTCTCATTAGCCTAGTGTCGGTCAGCCTGGCTACTCACTTTGAACCAAGATGCACCTGCTCATCCGTGCAGTCCTTTGACGGCTCCTCGGAGCGCCAGGTGCTGGCCGTTCCACGAGCGTCCTTCAGCTCTGCAGGTGGAGCCGGGAGAGGGTTTCTTGGGCCTTCGTTCCCACCGCCTCACAGCTCTGAGCCTTGGCTGTGCGGTGCAGGGAGCATCCAGCGGTTTGGCATGAGGACGCTTTGCCTGCTGCGCCGGGTTCGTTTCCCCGAGCGTTCCTGGGCCATCTGCGTGGGCTGGGGGGTCGGGGGCAGAACCGAAGCTCCAGGCTCCAGGGCCGGGGTCTGTGTGCTAAGCTCCTGGGACAGTGCCTGGTGCCCAGTGGTTGCTTAGTAAACACTGTGAGTGTTTCATTCATCAATGAATGAATGAATGAATGAAAAGACCTGTCCCTGCCTTCCAGACCTTCCAGCACAGAGGAGGGGCCTTGGGACAGTATGATGCAGAGGCTGGGGCTCAGAGCCCATGTGGAACACCATGTGGTGCTCCCATGCCACACGCTGGGGCTGATAGCAGCATTTCAGGCCCCGCGAGCCTTTCTCGGGGTTGAGTGCAGGATGGTTCTGAGCCAGCTGCCGTCCCCCGACATATTTGGATTTATTGGTGGTGAATATTTATGTAGTCTGGATACACAAATTAATTAGGTTCTGGTCCCTGCTGCTAAGGCATCGATTATGGACTGGCCCCTTCTTGTTTGAAACAGCGTTTCAACAGCGTTTTCTCCATCCGTGCCGATCTCCGCGGTGAAGGCTGCACAGGTGGGTCCGGGCCGGCCGAGGCCTCGGCACCCTGCTTCCCATCCGGGCCCCGTGTTAGCCCCCTGTGGGCAGCAGAGTCGGTGTCTGCAGGAGAGAAACCGAGGCACAGGGAGGCACATCGGTGGCCGGGGGGAGCAGGGCCAGGGGTCACCACCGAGCTGCCCAGATGAAGGCTCAGCCACCTGCCGGGTGGACGGTCCCCGGTGACTCAGTGTCTCATCTATACGATGGAGAGACAGCGCTTCCTTTAGGGTTGTTGTGAGGGTCCAGCTTGCTTAAAATAAGTCTGGCAGGTCAGTGATCCGTGGGGGCCGACCTCCACCAGCGACCCTCTGCGGACCGAGGGGTAAGCGGTGATGATGGGCTGAGGGCAGTCGCGGGGCGCCGGGCTCCAGGCCATTTGTGTTACACTGTCTTTAGTTGAAAACACCCCAGCCCTCCTGTGAAGTGTTAACCCCATTTTGCAGGGGGGGAAACTGAGGCTCAGGGCTAGCTGGGAAGCGGTAAAAACGAAGATTTAAGAGAATGTCTTGTTTTAAGACATTATCTGGGTGGCTCAGTCGGTTGAGTGTCTGACTCTCGATCTCGGCTCAGGTCGTGATCTCGGCTCAGGTCGTGATCTCACCGTTCGTGATTTCGAGTCCTGTGTTGTGCTCTGTGCTGGCAGTGTGGAACCTGCTTGGCATCCTCTCTCCCTGTCTCTCTGCCTCTCTCCTGCTCTCTCTCTTTCTCTCATTAAAGAAATAAACTTAAAAAGTTATAATCTGCTGTCTCTCAGCAGAAATACGGCTGCTGTGTCCTCAGCTATAAAGGCTCCCGTCATCTAGTCTGGGAGCCAATACATAATATTTCAGAGCAGAAACGAATTTCAAGCCAAGTTTTGGAGGGAGTGATCAGTTTTCCGGGGCAACGTCTGGGTTACGTCCCCAAGGAGGGCTGTGACGATGCGCCCTCGTGCCTGTCCCCCCTCACTTCTACATGCTGGGACCCCATCTTCTGGAAGCTTCCCCGGGGGCAGGGCCCTTCTCCCCCGTCACCCGCCACGCCCTCTCAGCAGTAAGGTTCTTCTTTCTTTTCTGATCCGAGGGGGGGCCGTCTCAGGGTGACACTTTGGAGCCTCCTTCTGAGGGGAGGAGACGTCGAATGAGTGGTTTCTGGGAGGACTCCTTCGCCCGGAGCATCTGGGGGAGGCTGGTCCTGTGGCCCCTGTGGCAGGGCGGAGCCTGGCTAGCCTCAGCCAGAGGCGGCTCTGACCTGGTGCCGTTCACTCGACTCTGTGACCTCTGCCGGCTGTTTATTTATTTTTGAGAGAGACAGAGCGTGAGCGGGGAAGGGACAGAGGGAGAGGGAGACACAGAATCTGAAGCAGCTCCAGGCTCCGAGCTGTCCGCACAGAGCCCGACGTGGGACTCAAACCCCCACACTGTGAGATCGTGACCTGAGCCCAAGTTGGGCACTTAACCGACAGAGCCCCCCAGACTTTCCATCTTTCAAATGAAGAATTCCCATCCCAAGCTGCATTACAGCATGGGTCTGGTAGACACTGTGTGGGCTCCTAGATGACAGGCCTCTAGACCCCACCAGCTTGGTCACCCACATGGGCTCCCCAGCGGGGCAGCACGTGGGGCCCCGTCTGTGCTCCTCAGCGGCCACACTCCCTGCAGCAGGTGGCACGTCTTTCCTCGAAGGGACCGTCAACGTGTCAGCTCCACTGGCAGAATTTGGAATCGACCAAATTATTCCATTTTTTTATGTCATTTTTACCAGATGCTTCAAAGAGAAAATCAGTTAATTTCAATGATAGTTTGATCATTTTCATCTAATTTATGGCCTCGAAGTAAAGCTTTTGAAGTTCCTTCTGTTGCCAGTAAAGCGACGTGATTTGGGGGAAGCTAATGTCCTGGTAAAGACGATGTTCTTTGTATGTCAAGTGCAGAAACGTACTGTCCCCAATGAAGCCGAATCGTCTACCGATGGAGAAAAGCCGTAGCTCTTGAGATTTGCGAGGGTTGAGTGTGGACCCGGCATAACTTGAAATAAACACTTTGTGTGATGAGGTCAACATCAAATAGGAAAGAATCTACAGCTTAATTATTTTTGGCACAGTAGTGCTGATTTTCCGTCTCGTTTTTGTCATCGATCAGATTTAAGAAATGTTGGAGCCTCTGCTCAATTACTTGGTAAATGAACTCAAGGGTCCCATAACGGTGCTAAACTTTGTATGAATAAATCCTCTAAATTTGGAGCGTGGTTGTATAATATCAGCTGGAAATGTACAGTTGTGGCATTTAGTGGATGGAAGCCGCAGAATGTCTGTTATTGACATTTTTTTCCCCCTGCAAATTGTGATCATTGGGTCCAAAGTTTGCAAGCAGGAAGAAGGACCTCGAAATCTATCCCTACAAACACAAGGGGGAAGAAGCATGTTGTCTGGTGAAGTGCAGGATTCCAGGTCGTAAAGTGAAATTCTTACTTAAACTTGGGCACCTCTGGACACATGGGAAGAATCTTTAAATGAAGCGTCTTTGCTTAACTGGGTGAATTCCTGATGTGGGCGGAAATGGAACCCGGCGGGGAGGGGTGGCAGGGTTCACAGTATCTAATTTGGTAAAACATGCAAAAGAGTCACAAATAGGGGCGCCCGGGTGGCTCAGTCGGTTAAGCCTCCGACTTCGGCTCAGGTCACGATCTTGCAGTCCGTGGGTTTGAGCCCCGCGTCAGGCTCTGTCGGGCTCTGTGCTGACAGCTCAGAGCCTGGAGCTGGCTTCGGATTCTGTGTCTCCCTGTCTCTCTCTGCCCCTCCCCTGCTCGCACTGTCTCTGTCTCTCAAAAATAAACAAACATTTAATAAAATAAAATAAAATAAAATAAAATAAAATAAAATAAAATGAAAATGAAAAAGAATCAAGAGTAGAGATGATGTATTTGACATATTTTATCATGAAGGACTGTGTCGAAAAGTGCCCTGAATGGAGGCAAAAGACGGTGTCTATGATGATGTTTCTGAAATCTTTACACATTTCAATGCAAAAATATTAGGGTTGGAAATACTCTCTATTTAACAGAATTTATTCTGAGATTACCAGTATTTCTATTCCTGTGGAGGTAATATTTTTTAAATTAAAAATATCATGGCCTATTGAGAATGGCCAGTTGGCATGTTAACAATTTAGAAATGCAATTTGAAGACGGTTACATGCAATTTTAGGAAAAACGTAAAATAATGTAATCCTGTTGAAACACATTCTCCTGACAAATTCCACTGACGCAGAATGAAGACGTACATACAGAAGAACTGACTGTAGCTTGTAAACATGTATGAAGAACTTTATTTTCCTGTTTTAATGTTTAGATAATAATATAATTATAGAGTGTTGCTTTAATGTACATGGGAATGTCCTATTTTCATTCTTCCTTAAAATTTATTTTTAATAACAGCTTTTGAATAAAACTACGTTAGGCTCCCCAACATAATGTAGCTAATTTGCTGGTCAGTGAACCTGTTATTTAAATCATACACGCAAAGAGGTATGCGTATAACATTGAATATATACGCGTCCGTAACTTAAAAAGCAGTAGCCCCATGAAGCCGCCTCGGCTGCCACGTTGTAAGAAAAATCGAGGCTGCGGAAGAGAGCCCGCTTACCTAAGACCACGTGGCCGCTAAGAGGAGCAACGCTTTGTTGTGTATTTTTTCCTGTGTTACTGTCAACTCTTTTAAAGTGTATATTAATAAAATTTTACCAATCCAACCTTATACCTGTGAAAGAAGAACTGCCCGAGTTTGCTTCGCTACAGCATGGCACCCACGGCTGGCAATACGGCATCTTGCATAAACATGTGTTAAGAGAGTGGGCGTTAAGTCGGTTGAGTGTCTGGCTCTTGATTTCAGCTCAGGTCATGATTTCAAGGTTCATGGGATCGAGCCTGGAGTTGGGCTCTGTGTTGACAGTGTGGGTGGAGCCTGCTTGGGATTCTCTCTCTCCCTCTCTCTCTGCCCCTCCCCTGCTCGTGTTCATGCTCTCTCTCTCTCTCTCTTTCTCTCTCTTAAAAAAGAGACAGAGTAAATCTCATAAATGTTCTTACCAAAAGCAAAAGCAAAACAAACCCAAAACAAAACATACGGCAAACAAAAGTCCCATAAGGCCACAGAGGAGCTGAGGGATGTGTTGCATTTTCCCAGGACCCTGACGGTGGTGACGGCCTCACAGGTGTGTGCACGTCCATGTTCTTCCCATTGTAAACACGGGCCGTTTTTATACTAATGTAGCTAAAGACCCCCATTCTTTTCTCTATCCTCCCCGCATTTCTGTTATTTTATCCTTACTTCTTTTTTCTTTGTTGTCGTCTTTTAATTAAATATTGAGTAAAATCAAGATAGATGGCACCCTGGCCTCAACTATGACCTCAGTGAATTACGACCCTTTGCTGCCTTGGGTGCCCCTCGCACCTGTCGCCTGCCTCTGCCTGAAAGTAACCTCTGCCCTGAGTTCTGTGGCCATCTTCTGCTTTGCTCTTTAGCTGTGCCACAAGGCCGTATCTGTCTACAGTGGTTCGCTTGGTTTTGTGCAGTTTGGACTATACGTAGGTGGAGCAAAAGGCCCGTAGTGGTATCTGAAGCCGCCTGGCCCCTGAGGGCCACCTGTCCTGTTGTGCTGTCTACGTGGTTCCTTCGTTCTCCCTCACAAGTGGGTCCTGCTTGATGACTGTGATGTCTAACGTGTCCTTTCGCCACTGATGGGCCCTCTGACCGACTCTAGCTTTGGTTTTTGGTTTTGTATTGGGAACCAGGTGTTCTTGGTCACTCTTGGAGAGTCCCCATGGGATATACCGCTGAGTGTCCTTGTGGCCTAGGTGTCTTTGCCATCACCAGATAAAGGCCAGTGAAAGCTGGGTGACACCTGACGCTTGGTGTCATCGGACCCTTATTTGGAATGAGATGACATATGGTTGCTTTACTTATAGTCTCATTGTTTTTAGTGAAGCCAATTTCTCTTCAAATGGCCACTGGCCATTCTTTCGAGTATAGCTCTGCTCATGTCGGCTCCTCCCTGGTCCTCCCCCAGAGGCTCCTCCCCGGCCTCCCCCAGAGGCCTCAGCAGCTCCCCAGCTGCTTAAACAATTCATATCCAGGAGTGCCTGGGTGGCTCAGTCGGTTAAGCGTCTGACTTCGGCTCAGGTCATGATCTCATGGTTTGTGGGTTCGAGCCCCACGTCGGGCTCTGTGCTGACAGCTTGGAGCCTGGAGCCTGCTTTGGATTCTGTGTCTCCCTCTGTCTCTCTGCCCCTCCCTGCTCACACTCTGTCTCTCTCTCTCAAAAATAAATAAAGATTAAAAAAATTAAAAAGTCACAGGGGCGCCTGGGTGGCTCAGTCGGTTAAGCAACTGACTTCAGCTCAGGTCATGATCTCATGGTTCGTGGGTTCGAGCCCCACGTCGGGCTCTGTGCTGACAGATTCTGCTTCAGATTCTGTGTCTCCCTCTCTCTGCCCCTTCCCCGCTCATGTTGTGACTTTCTCGCTCAAAAAATAAATGTTAAAAAAATTTGAAAATTCATATCCAGCATTAGGGGACACCTTGTGTTCAGACTGGTCTCTCACTCCCCTCTTTAACTCACGCGCCAGGAAATGGCCATTCCCCGTGTTCCTCGTTCTCTCTTCCTGCTCCAGCCCTTTGCCTGTGTTGTCTGCTCTTCCAGAAACCCCCTTCCTGAGTGCGTCCCTCAAGTCTCGGTTCGGGGTCCACTCCCTCCAGGAAGCCTCCCTCGAGTCCTCCCTTGGTTCTCCTCTCTGGCTGCCGTTCCCTTTGTCTGCTCAGGCCACGGGAGATTGCAGTCTGGGGGCTTCAAACAGCAGACACTTCTTTCTCGCGGTTCTGGACGTGGAAGTCCCAGACCAAGTCCCGCCGACTGTGTTTCTGCTGGGAGCTCTCCTCCTGGCTTCCTGCTGCCTCTTCACAGGGCGAGGAGGGAGGGAGAAAGCTCCGGGTCTCCTCTTACAGGGACAGGGATCCCATCAGGGGCCTCACCCTCTCAACCTCACTTAACCCGAATCACCCCCCGAGAGACAGACCCCTTCTCCACAGGCAGCCACACCGGGGTGAGGGCGTCACCCTATGGACTTGAGGGGACAGGAGGATGTATCCCCACGGCCGGCTGTGCGTGTTGCAGGTGGCGCTGGCCCACGCCCCGCCCCTCTGGACTCCGCTTACCGGGGGGCAGGGCCTGTCTGAAGCATCCTGGATCCTGGCCCCCAGTGCTTCTCCGCAGGTGTGCTGGAGCCGTTTTTCCCATCTCGAGGCCACTCTGCGGTTTGGTCAAGGTTGGCTCTGAGGCTCTCACTCCCACTGGCCCTTATCTCATCCATGTGGCAGACAGGATGGCACCTTGGGCCAGTGACCTCCAGCGGCAGGTGTATCAGCCAGGGCGGTGGGCCCGCTGAGCTCCTGGATATCTCATCTCCCTGATTCCCGGGTTCCCGACAGGCTTTGGCGGCTGTGTCCACCTTTCCTCTGTGCATCACCAACGCTTCCAGACGCCCCCATCTTCCCAGCTTGGGCCGTCCATGCTGGGCTCCCACGAGGACAGAAGGCATGTTAGTCTTGTTCACGGTTGTCTGCGGATGCCCACCCAGCACCAGGGGCACAGGGGCTCAAGTCGCCCCTGCTGGGAGCTTCACAGGAGCCCCCTTGGCCTTGGCGATTGAGAGCCCAGTTGCAGGCACTTGCCCCGCCCACCTTCACTGGAGCCAGTGACCTCACACCCAGCTGGCCCTGGCAGAGGGGCTGACCTTGACAGACCTTGAGGGAAGCCCTGGGAGCGGAGCCGCGTTGCAGCGCCCTCTGGCGGAGGAGCAGCGCACGCAGGATGCCGGGTCCTCCAGCCCCTCCTCGGCCGCTGGGAGGTTTGCCTGCACTGGACAACAGGCGCCTCCGCAGGCAGGGCGGGAGTTGGGGGGCGCCCAGGCTCACCTCCTCCTCACCCCCAGAGCTGGAGCCCCGCCCGCAGGCAGTCCACCGGAGAGGGCACGAGACTCGCACAACCCCGGAGCTGGGGAGAAGAGACGTTTCATCAGGCCCCTTCCTTCCCTGCAGGCTCACATCCTGTTGGAAAATCCTAGTCCCCTCAGAAGGCTCATTGCCATTCGTGGTGCAAATGGAGCCTGTCCTCCAGGGGATGGACGGGCGGACAGAGGCACAGACAAGATGTTTCACAGGCCGGTGACAGAAGGGCACGGGCGTCTGGCCTTGATGTGGCGCGGGGCCTCCTGGCGGGAGCATGAGCTTTGAGTCCGGCCAAGCGGCCCCCCAGGGCTGCACCGGCGAGTGACAAGGACGGAGCCCTGAGGCGGCTGGCGAGCAGAGGGTGCATCCCGGCCGCCGGCTCAGGCGATGGACACGCGGCCCTGCCGCGTAGGGAGAGGAGCTGGCAGGCACCCCCCCCCCCCCCCCCGCCCTGCCCCGGTGGCTCAGCCAGAAGTGTGGCCAGTCGTCCAGCCTGCGGGAGCCTCGGCCTGGCCGAGCATCACAGTCACCGGAGCGCCTGACCAGGATGCGGCTTCCCGGGGCCCCGGGTCTGAGTCTGATCCCCGGGCTGGGGCAGGGCCAGCGTCCTGGCTCCTCTCGCCTCCCTGAGCCGGGAGCCCTTCAGGGCCAGCCCACGCGTCCTCTCCACTGCCGGGCTCTCCTCACCCCCAGGAAGGAGCTGTCCCTCTCCTGGGTCCCCCCCCGCCCCCGCCCCCACCCCGTGGAGCCCTTGTTGTAGGGGTGCGTGCGTGCGCATGCACCTCTCAAGGGCACGGGCGTGTCTAAGTGTTCCTGCTTGGTCCCTCCGAGGCTAGCAGGGGTCCGTGGCTTTATTGTGCGTGACGTGTGTGTGTGTGTGTGTATGTGTGTGTACCTGCGTGTGGTGTATGAATATGTGTGGGTACGTGCATGTGTGTGTGTGTGCGTGTCCTGGGTTGTGATACAAGACTGTGAAGGTGACTGTGTTAGTCTCCTGCGGCCGCTGTGACGGGAGCACAACTGGCGACCCAACGCAGTGCACATCCGTTGTCCCAGAGCCCCTGTAGGCCAGAAGTCGGAAACGCGTCTCGGAGGACTGAAGCCACGGTGGGGCCGGGGTGACCCTAGGCACCTGCGGCTCAGCCCCGGCCCAGCCCCGCTGCGGATGCCGGGAACCTGTGCCCACTGTTCTCGGCCTGCTGGGTGTGGGGGGGCGTGTTCCCTGAGGCCCCAGCTACACATCCCCTGGCCTGTTTGTGTCCGTTTCCTCCCACGGAGAAGATACTCTATCCTACGATATTTCAGAGCCGCTGTGAAAGCCCCTTCCCGCCACTGCTGACAGCTCGCGGCTCGCCGTCCGTGTCGCTGCCGGGTTAGGTTGGGGACCCTGGTGGCTGGGCTCCCCCGTCTCCACGCCCTGGGCATGCCGTGCGGATCGCTAAGTGGCTGCTCGAGGCAGTGAGCCGCGGGCCCGAGCAACTCATTTTCACCTCTAATTTAATTATCGATCAACTCTGCCTTGATGGCAAAAGGGTCTTGTGAAGAGTGATTACCTCCTTGTACCCAAGCATTTGGAGTGTCTAATGACCGCCTCCAACGTGGGCAAACATCCATCTTGCTTTTAATTAACCTAACCTGTTAGAGATGAGCCAGCCTGCTCCCGGCCCGGGAGAGGCACTGATGGGGGAGATGGGCTGCGGGGACCACGACCCTGCGAGGCACCGATGAGCCCTGATAACACCCTGGAGCCGAGATCCCAAGCTGGCCGGACAGCTTGATGGCCCTGCCCCCGTCCCTGTGAAAATCGAGCACATTTGTTGCCTTTACAAATGTGCAGTGCTCACAGAGCTCTTGAGGCTCTCGAGACAGGGGACCCATCGTGTGGCATTAAGAGTCGGGGCCGAGGGCACGAAGCTGCCCCGGGTGGAGAGCGCAGGCTTGGGCTCAGAGGCGAATGTCTTGCTTTGTGGTTCAGCAACCCTGGCCCCCGTGTCTTCATCTGTAACGCGGGTGACAACGCGGGCCTCAGGTTCCCCCGCCCAAGCTCTCCGGCCAGGTAGGGTTCACAGTTCAGATTCTTTCCTCTGGAGTTTGGAAAGGTGGGACAGCACGTGTTACAAATTACTAACCTCGCAAGCAGGGTTCAGGGCAAATACCCTCCCAAATCAGATTTTTTTGTTTTGGTAGCAAAATGTGACCCACTCAAACGAAGGTGGCCAAGAAAGGTGATGATGCTACCAAACGATTTATGAAAAGTCGGTCATATTTTTGGGCTCTTTGGATGTTGAAATTTGGGGGTTCCCCTTGGCCCCTCGATCACCCCCGATTACCCCGGATTATCCAGGTGGGTCTAACGTAATCACACGGACCCTCGTTAGAAGGAGGCAGGAGGGTCAGAAGCCTAGGGAGGTGTCGCTATGGAGCAGAGGTCAGAATTATGTGGGGTCTCGAGCCGAGGGATGGGGTGACC
Organism: Panthera pardus; assembly: GCF_024362965.1. Classification (NCBI taxonomy): domain Eukaryota; kingdom Metazoa; phylum Chordata; class Mammalia; order Carnivora; family Felidae; genus Panthera; species Panthera pardus. The sequence continues at coordinate 7,874,856 of NW_026526991.1, forward strand.
CCAGGAGCTTGAAAAGGCAAGGGCACGGTCTCCCCTGAGCTTCTGGAAGGAAACGACTGGCCCACTTTGGACTTGGGGCCCCAGAGCCGTAGGACAGTGGATCCACGTTTGTGGGCACGGCCACGGGAGCCCGGTGAAGGAAGGTCCAGCCGGAGCCAGTCCAGGCGAGGCGGGTGGGCTGGATCCTAGCAGAACAGGGGCCGGGCCGGACAGTCTGGGGCTGTGGGCAAATCACCTGCCCTCCCAGCCTGCGTTCTCACCTGTGATGGGAGGCGGCTCTGTCCACCCACCGCTCTCGGCTGCTACAAGGCTGCCAGGGCTCATGAATGTTACAGTAGCTTTCCAAGGACGGGGCCCTGTCACCTCCTGGTGCTGGCTGGGACGAGGGCCAGGTCCAGCGTGGCTGGGGCCAGAAGGGCCAGGCTGTTCCAGCACCTTCTGCGGCTGCCGGGCCTCAGCCCTGCTTACCGGAAGGAGACTCAATACCTCCTCCCAGCTGGAGCTCTGTTCTGTCCAGTCCCGGTCAGTCCGCGGGAGGATTGGGTTTCGTGGCTCCCTCCCCATGTAACTCCCCGCTAGGCTCAGTCAGGCCTCTGTGGGGTGGGCGAGGCCTGTCGCCCAAGGGTCCTGCCTGCCGTCACCCCTCTTAAACCAGAGGATGTGCCGTCCAGCATGCTGTGCTGTCGGCCTGTCCCGTCAGGGTTTTGCCTGGAGCCAGAGTCCCTAGACCCTTCCTCGTTCATCATCATGGTTGTCAACTAGGGTGTCTCATCCTGTGGGCGTCTGTCTTCCTAGGCCATCAGGACCTCCGTGACCTGGCTCAGACACCTTAGGTCACGCTCACAAAGCAGGTGCTCCAGGAGTATCTGTGGGGCGAACGAAGGAGCACTTTCCTGGACTCCCCTTTCCCACTTTTTAAAATCCCCTCGAGTGCCCGAGGGCTGCAGGAGAGGCTCCCCTGGCCCCCCCCCCCCCGCACCCACACCCCCCTTGGCATAGAGGACTTGCCTGGAGGGTTTTCACTGCTTTGTTCGATGTCGGTGTGTCCCCAGGGCGAGGGCGGGGCCAGCACGTAGTAGGCGCGATGGGTGCATGTGTCGGCTAAGTGATTGCTCATTTGAGACGTGCTTGGCAGGCGCTTGCTTGGGCCCGCGACCGTTGTACACACCTGGGACACAGCCGTGACCCAAACAAAGACACTGTCCAATCGGTGGACAGAGCGCGGCCGCCTGCCTGGGAACAGTGAGGCCCCCGCGGGCGTGCGGCATCGGCAGATGCTGCCCAAATACAGATATAACTTCTGTTTTATCACTTTGTCTGGTTGTAAAAAGCTACATTTTGATATATTTCCACTGGCTAAAGATTTAAGATAAAATTAATCTGCCAGCTCCGAGTTCTGAGTGACTGTCGGGTTTAAATAATGCCATTTAACAGACAGCAGCAAGTGGCTGTGTCTGCTTTTGCGGGGGGCGGACGGGCTCTCCTGCGCTCCGTCATCCGGAAGCCCTGCCCCCAGGGCCACCATCACAGCCCCCTGTGTCTCCAGGACACGAACCCAGCTTTCCCCACAGGCCATAGCCTGCCTGCCCCCCTCCGTCCGCACTGGACCAGCCCCGCAGGGCCCACGGTGGCCTGCAAGAGCCCGGCCTATCGTCCCATCCACTTTTCTCCCCCGACCATTTCTTTCTGTTTTTAAACTTAGCACAGTTTTGAATTAGACTTTGAGACGCTGCCACGGAATGGGCGAAACAGGCGAATTTCAGCATCCCCGTTTACCGTTTTTCAGACGAACCCCTTCCAGGGGATGCTAACTTTGGTTACCCTCACCGGAAGGGGTCACCTTCGGGAGGATCGGGATCTTGCGGGAACTTTGGACGAAAGGGAGGAAAAGGGCTTGGAGGTGGGCCCGGGGGGAGCAGGATCCGCTCTCAGGAAGTGAGCCTGGGGTTGGAAGGCCTGAGCCACCGGGCCCCGGTTTCCCTGTCTGCCGAAGGTGGTGTCGGAGGGCCAGAAAATACGGAAGGCCCTTCCTTCCGCACCTTCTACGGTCTGTGGCTGCAGGGAAGGCGTGGCCGGGCCGAGCTGAGTTTGCATGTGATGTGTCTGGGCTGCAGGGCTGTCCAGGAACCGTCCTGCCCTCGAGGGGGAGGAAGCGAGTGGAGCACTGGCTCTTCCTGCTGCCCGGAGTTCCTTCTGCTCTGACCCAGTGCGCCTGCAGGGAGGGACCTTGGAAGGCCCAGGCGGGCTGGAGCCCGGTGGGCCCGGGAGTGCCCTTTGTGCTTTGCCTCCAAACCGACCTGAGGCACAGGGCGTGGTACCCACCCCTCCTTGCTGGCCGTGGACATGTAAGTGGGGCTCAGGGCTCCCGTGCCCGTCCGGGCAGGTGGCAATGGGATGGGGAACCAGGCGGGAGCCTCCCAGAGGCCCATCTTTCTGTGCCGGGGGCGTCGTTGGAGAGAGATGCGTCTACGTGTGTGGGCCCGAGGGGTCCTGTCCCCACCCAGCATCAGGATCATCAGGGACTTCTAGAAAAACCGGTGCCTAAGCTTTATAAGTGCACATGTTCTGGATGAAAACGCCTGCATTTGGGCCCGGAGGTCCGAGCCTTTCACGTCCTCTGTGCGGAGCTCGGAGCCATGGCGTCCTGGCCCAGCTTGTCTCCTTGTCCATCGCTGGGGCCCCGGCGTGCCCTCTGTGACGCCCTGTCCCGGCACCAGGGACATAGAGAGGGAAGCCCCGTGCTTGGGCATCTGACAGTGTTCCAGGGGTGACAGGTAAGCCCTGAAACAGCTGTGATGCAGGCTGATGTGGCCCCGACAGAGGAGGACAATGGCAAGACGGACATCTGGGGGTCAGCAGATACTCTTGTCCACCAAACTCGGGCTCCTCGGCGCCCTGCTCTTGACGAGGCCTGGACGTCGGCCTGCAAGGACAGCAGACTCTCAGCATAAATGAGTCTGTCTCCCTGGAGAGACGTGAAAGCCGGCCGCCGCCAGGAGGATCCACGGCTTGTTCCGGCCAACAGCCGAGGTGGCGGCCCGTCTCCCAGACTGTGCGGGCAGGTAGGAGCCCGACTCGGATAAGAGCGAGTTAGCAAACCCCGATGGGCTCCACATGGGCCACCCTTCCTGCTTTTTGTACGCGTCTGCTCATCTGCCTCTGCTGGAGCCTGGCTCGTTCCGCCTCCTTCCGCCTCCCCTCCCTCCATCCCCCTTTGAAACGCCAGGCACCTCTGTACAGACGGAGGGCGGGCTCGGTCCATGCTGAGCTCTCCTTCCTGCTGTGGCAGATGGAATGAAGCCTGCTTTCATTGCCTTCGACTGGTGCCTGGTGCCCTTTGCCCGTGACGGGGCCCAGGCGCCTCTTAGAGGAGGGGTCCGAGGTTGTGGGTCCGGGCGGTGCACACACGTCCTCACGGTGGAAGCTCCGTCCACGGCTTCCTCGTGGAGCCTTGGTTTTCCGAGGCGGTGAAGTCATGATTCCCGGTTCTTACAGCTCAGGCACGGCCGGCCCCGGGCCACCTCCTCTGTCAGGATGGGCAAGAGACCCTACGCCAGCCAACCAGAGTCCACGGGGATTGGCTCAGAGAAGGGCACACGGCTTCAGGTAGGCCAATCAGAGTCTGCCCTTGGACCGTTTTCTGGAATAGTTAGAAAAGATGCGCATAACAAAAATTTTAGTGTTAAGTCACCATTTATTGAGCACCTCCTGTGCGCTGGGCTGCCTGCATTGTTTGTAAGTCTTACGAGTACTGCGGCCCCTTGGCTCAATTCTGTCTTCGTTATAGATGAGAAACTGAGGCTCAGGGAGGTCGTGACCGTCCTGAGACCCTCCGACATTGTTCGGCAAAGCTGGGATGCGATTCAAGCCTGTCTGCCTCCACGTGGCTTTTAGACCCACTTAGTCACTAATGCCACACCCCGGGGTGCCAGCCGGTCACCAAAGGAGAAAGGTCAGCGACACGTGTACCCAAAATAAATGTCTTCAATAGCCATATCCGGAATCTTAAGAACTCCCAAGGCCATTTCTAGGCATTGATCCTGAGAAGAGAACTGAACTGCACAGAGACACACAGGGGAGTCTGCGTGAGTGAGGAATTAGAATCTCCCTACGTGTCCTATAATGAGGACGTGATTACGCAATTCATGCAGCCAAAGGTGCTTACAATGAGTTTGTAATAACACGGGGAAGCTGCCGGCATATGAAATGAGAAGAACAATAAGGTAAAAGAGGAAATTTGAGGCCGATCTCAACCATACGAAATTACAGATCGAAAGATAGACGTTTTTTTTCCTAAACACTGAAATATGCCAATGTTTCTGCAGTGGTTTTGTCTCGGGGTTTTGTCCCTGCTTTTTGTTCTCAGATTCCACATTCTCTAAAACGGGCAGGTCTCGGGTCTAGAGTCCGTACAGAGGAGAGCGTGTTATTAAAAATTCTGGTAAGGAAAATGTCAACAGGATTTTCATTCTCAACTGAGCCGACAGCGTTCAGCCCCCCGGGCCAGAGCCAGATAAACAATAAAGACAGTTTGCACTCAAGCAAGGCTTTCGATTTACAACGTTCCCTCCTATATATGACCTTGTCTGGTGAACAGATGACCTCTGTGTGCTAAACAGGCCAAGCTCTTTTTCCCTACTTCATTTTCATTTTATTTGTTACTGCCATTTATGTCACACATTAAAGAGAATGCATAAAATATAAATACGGTTTACAAAAACCTAATACGATCAACACCCACACATCCATCCCTTGGATGAGACCTAGAATATTCCGGTACGTTGGAGCCTCTGTGTGCCCCTTCCCAATGCTGTCTTCCCCCTTCCCTGTCTCACCATGGCCCACCCTGAACATTTGTGGAGCTCAGAGCAATGATAAAAACACAGCCCCGCGTACCATATGTCAAAATATTTATAAATTATAAATCAAGTTAACGAACTGTTAAATAAAAAATGTTCCAGCCTCCTGCTTTGACAAATATACCTTCATAATAACAAAATTGAAAAAAAATGTATAAAATTATGGGTTATTTTTTGCTAACTGAAATCTGGCAAAATGTCAAAGAGAAGTGAATTTAATTATTATTGCATATGCCTGGGCGTTCTGTTGATGGGCCAATAATGCTTGGATGAGTAATAAAACAAAAACATGCATAATTTATAAATTATCGTATGTTTATTCTATACAATTTATTTTCCTGCATTCATTTCAGCAATATCACTAATTACGTTGTTATAATTAAGACTTTCACGTAATTTGCATTTTATTGACGGTAATGACAAATTGGACGCTCTTTCTTGGGTTCCTGTAGTTCTTAGATAGTTTCTAAAAATTAATTTCAGTTGGAAGAAACTTTGATCCGCCAAGGCGCCACCAGCAGCTGGGGTTGTCGATAGAATTCTTAAAGGAATATATTGATTTGGAAATTCACCAGATTTCTGTGAAATTTTGCTTATAGCGTTTTGCCGTTGTTATCGGGGGTGCGTATATTACACGTTACCGTGCACACAGTGTTTCATTTCACTGGGGACAGTCCCTACTGGGGAGATCAGTGGGTGAGATCTGTCTGGGGAGCCCAGGGCTCCCCACGTTCCCGGCATCCGGAACTGCTGCGGGGCGGCCCCGTGTTGTGCCATGGTTCAGAACCCTGCGGCGGAGTGTGATGAGCGTTGAGGGGAAGCAGGGTTCTTCCGAAGGCGGCCAAGCCCACCTTGGATCACCACGGGGCCGGTGTCGCCAGGACTCCTGTCCTCAGATCAGGGGATGCTGTGATGGCGAGCACCTTGGTGCTGTCATCCCAGTGCGTCTGTCTCTTGGGTCACACGTACCATTCCAGCCTGGACTGTCCCCCCCAGGCCCCCCTCCCCCCTCCCTTGACGCCCCTCCTGGGGGGGGGGTTCTCTGTGTGGATCCCCTGTTTCCCCTTCTTCCCTCCTTTTATGCTTTTGTTTTGGCTTCATCTCCTGGGAGCTGCTTGAGGAACAGTGAGAGGAAGTTAAACTGTTGACACCCTGGGTATCTAAAAATGTCGTATTTTACCCTCATGCTTGACTGATAGCTCTCCTGGGTAAGGGATTCCAGCTGGGAGTGATTTCTCCGGAGGATCTGGAAGCTCGGCTTTGCTATATTCTGGATTTCAGACTTCTACGGGGCGGGCGGGTTCGGGGTGGCGGGTCTGGACCCATGTTGCTTTCTGGTTCTTTGTATGTGACCCGTTCCTTCCCCTTCCTGGAAGGGGGGCTGAAGGCATCTCAGGTACTGCCCTTACCCGGGGGACACACGTTGCCGTGGACCCGTTTTCTGCCGTCGCGTGGGGCACTAGGTGGCTTTTGCAATTTGTCAGTGATTTTCCTTCCTGGGAAATTTTCATGCCTTTCCAATGATATCCTCGCCTCCGTTTTCTTTGGAACTCCCCATCATGTTTCACGGATGTCACGTTTTCTTTCTCTGAGGGTATTAAGGGCAAAGTTCGGAAACCCCTCTCCCTCTGCCGTCCTCCCTTGCTCCCAGCGGATCTTTTCTGTGTTTGGTTCGGTGTCTGTATTCTGTACAGGAGACAGATGTCTGCTAATCCACGACCCTCGGCTCAGAGTTAGGAGTGGGGGCCTAAGGAGCTTCAGGCAGCTGGTACAGGTGGGGCTGGTCAGTGCTGAGCCTCCAGAAGTGCCTGGTTCTCTCGGCGTCTAGCTGTAAGCGTCGAGGTTCTGGACTTCGAGCTGCAGGTTGGGCATTTGCCTTTTTCTCGGGGCAACTCAGCCGCTTACCAGCTGTGGTCTCTTCAGCTTCCGGTTGCTGTGCTGCCCCCTTTCCTGTTCTCTGGACCTCAGCGCTTCTCTGGGGGGCGCCTGGGGGGCTCAGTCGATTGAGCGTCTGACTCTCGATTTTGACTCAGGTCATGATCCCAGGGCTGTGGGATCGAGTCCCATGTACGGCTCTACACTGAGTATGGAGCCTGCTTGGGATTCTCTCTCTCTCTCTCTCTCTCTCTCTCTCTCTCCTTTGCCCCTTCCCTGCTCTCTCTCTCTAAGTAAAAACTTAAAAAATTATCCCCCCCACCACTTCTTTTATTGACATTTCGGGAGAGTGGGGGAGGGAGAGAAATGTTTCCTTGGACTTCTAACTTCCGTTGGTTGCCAGGAGTCGACTTGTTCTCGCTGAAAATACTGGTGAGGATGAGGCAGGTCAGGGCTTTGGTGGCCGACATCGCTGGGACGCAAAGACAGTCTGATGGACAATGCAGAGTGGAGCCAACAGCTAGAGAAAGGAGACAGAGTTCTAACAAGCTGCTGGGTCCAGCCACTCCTGAAGCCATACCACCCTGTCAGTGTCCCAGAGAAGCGAGCCCGTGAATCCTGGGTTTGTGGTGGTGGTGGTTTGTTTAATCTCGTTTGGCCTGAAATTCTGCCACGTCCAACGGAAAGAGCTTGGACCAATACTTGAAGTCTTCTCTTAAATTTCATCTGCCCGCTATGCCCTTTCACTCCCCCTTCCTACCCAGCCACTTCAAACAGCACCTTCTCAGAGAGGCCTATGTACTTAGGTAGCACCCTGGTTGTGCCTCCTGGCCCTCTCCTGACCCCGCTTTATTTTTCAACTCCCCCCTCCCCCACCACTACTAAGCCAGAACCCCTGCAGAGAGGCCACGCACCTTCAGAGACCTGCAAATGGTGTGATGAAAGGGTAGGTCAGGGGCTGACCATTGACCGCCCACGGTCTACTTTTGTTCATCAAGTTTTCTTGGAACGCACCCACGTTCATTCGGTTGGATACTGTCTCTGCCACTTTTACCCTATAAGGGCAGAGCTGCAGCTGAAATAATGTGTCCCGAAAAGTGCGAAATATTTACTACTTGGCCTTTAGGGAACAAGTTGGCCGGTCCCTGCAGTATATTGTCTAGGTGCACGGCCGTCAAACAGGCCTGAGTTCACATCTCTGCACGACCACCTATGCTGTGTGGCCTTGGGAAGGAATTTAACCTCTCTGTGCTGTGGTCTCATTGGCTTGCTCATTTATAAGCAGGTGCCTTAATTGTGTGAGCCGAGGCGACCCAGTCTTCTGCTAACAGGTGGGGGACCTGGACGTCCGGAGGCCCTCAGCCCGAGGCGCCAACCTCTCCTTTTGTGCCTGAGTGCAGCGTCCCAGGACACTTGCCCCTGGCGGGTGACATCTCTGCCTCGTTCACGTTGGTGTCCTCAGTGTCTGTGACTTGTTTTCCGAGTTAATCGATGGACATGACCGGCTGGCCAGGACTCCCGTGTCCCTTGCTGCGGGTTCTAGGCCCCCAGTGGGGACGAGATCCCGTCCTCCCCTGTGGCACGCAGGCCCAGGCACATGTTTCCCTCTAGCCACTCACACCATCAGCACCTCGGGGTGAGACCCGCCCAGGGACAGACCTGGATGGGGCTGTTTGTGGCCTGTGGAGGGGCGGGAGCGGGGCTCTGCGGACTGGGGACCGCCGGCCAGCGTCACATTCACGACTGGCTCTGAGCGCACTCGCTCCAGACGGCCCTCCCCAGACAGGGGGAGCGAAGACCGCACCTGCCTGGATCCCCACCTCTCTCCGTTTTCCAGAGCACCCTGAGCTCTGAGCATCCCTCCCACCTTGACTGCTGGGAGAACATGCCCGTGTGGCTCTGCCTTGGTGACAGTGGCCCTTCCGGGAGACCAGATGGTGGCTAACGGGAGCTTAGGGTTCCCACCGCCTTCCCACCAGCCATGGAAGGTTCTAGCTAGATGCCTGATGCCGTGACTCAGGGGCTCGGCCTCTGGGCGTCCGGCCTGCACAGGGTCCTCGGTGGCGTCCCTGTTCCAGCCCTGACCGCCCCCCTTTATCAGCGCCAGCCTCCTGGGGCCCGTAGTGTGTGTTCCTGTTTATTAGCGTTGCTCCCAGGCAGATGCTGTTCTTTCTGGCTGCAGCCCTCCCCAGCCTTTCCAGAGTGCAGAACGGGTCCCTGATTGCATATGTAAATACGCTTTAGTTATTCTTTGCTGTGTTATCTTCTGCAGCTTTAATTTTCTTATTCTTTTCCCCCAAATAAGACTGAAACCAGTTTAAGTGAAGAAATTATTCATTAAGGGAACGGTGTCAGTGTTTGGTATTGGAACCACCTGAAGTCAATTAGGGACCAACAGAATTAATTATTCTCTCTGGGCTGAAATCAGGAAGTGCGAACGGAAAGAAACAGGTCTCCTTAAGTCACAGCAGGGAAGAGACAGGATTTTAATAGACCCCAGTGGCCCCAGCCTGGGGAACAGTGTGTTACCAGCTCATGCTAAGTGGCTGCGGTAAATTTGAAGCCAATCTGCTGGCCGGTTGGGGCTGCTGGAGGCTGGTGGTCTTTACCACCAGCCCCGCAGGGAATCGAGTCCCAGCTAGGCGTGTGCTCGGAAGGGGAAACAGCATCCGCGCAGCCTGGGGTTTCTGCGCCCCACCGGGAGCCCAGGACTCACACATCACGCGGCCGGATGGGTCATGAGCTGCTCCAGGACCCTGGGCTGGGATGCGAGAGAAGGGGGGCATGCACCTTAGGCACAAACTATAAGAGGGTTGCAAAACCCAGTCGTCAAGGTGACTAGTATTCCAGTGCCTGATTTTCATAGGTGTTGGTGAGGCTGTGGAGACACAGGAACCCTTGTTCGAACCTTTGCGCTGCGTTGGTGGGAAGGCAAAATAGCGCGGCCACTGGGGAAAAGTTTGGAGCTTCCTTAAAAAATTAAACGCAGAACCACCCTATGACCCAGCAGGCTCATTATAGGTATTTCTCCATAAGCATCAAAATCAGGACCCCCAAGAGACGTCTGCCCGGCCGCGTTCACCGCAGCGTTGTTCACAACGCCCACGAGGTAGACACACCCGACGTCCAGCGACGGACGGAGGCGTGAGGAGGGCGTGGTCGGCCCCTGCGGAGGAACATCAGCCCCAGAGAAGAGAGAGGCGAGGCCGCTTGCGAGGACGCGGAGGGAGGGGGGACGCCGTGCGGGGCTGGCTCCGCGCAGATACTGCGTGATTCCAGCTGCGCCACGTGTCCAAGTGAGTCGCACCTGCAGAAGCGGGAAATAGAACGATGGTCGCCCGGGGCTGGGGAGGGAAGGAGCGGGGGTGTCGTTCGGGGGGTGCACACTTGCAGCTTCGCGAAGTGGGTGATCCCAGGGCGCGGCCGCACGCCACGTGACCGTGAGCTTCAACAGGCGTCAGACGGCAGATCTCATGTTAAGTGTTCTTACCACAAATGAACCCCGAACAGGGGCGCCTGGGGGGGCTCAGGGGGTTAAGCGTCCGACTGGCTCAGGTCATGATCTCGCGGTTCGTGGGTTCGAGCCCCGCGTCGGGCTCTGTGCTGACAGCTCGGAGCCTGGAACCTGCAACCTGCTGCGGATTCCGTGTCTCCCTCTCTCTCTCTGCCCCTCCCCCGCTCGAGCGCGCTCTCTCTCTCTCTCTCTCTCTCTCTCTCTCTCTCTCTGTCTCTCAAAAACAAATAAATATTAAAACGAAACAAAACCAAAAACCTCCGAAGAAACAAAAATCAAAGAAGCAAAGGGACATGAGGGCGACGCTCCCGGCAGTGAGGACGTACCTCGGTGGCGGTGGCCGTGTCACGGGTGTGTGCCCAGGTCCACACTGTATCCGGTAGATCTGTGCAGTTTTGTGTGTCCCGCCCGCCTCAATAAAGCCGAAAAAAACATGCTAAGAACCAAAACTAACGCAAAATAATCCACCATGAACAAAACACCAACACGTTAAATAAAGAGCCTAGATTGTTAGTTTCGCGGCCCCCGTGTGGGGCAACAGGACACCGGTTTCCACGCAGCCTGGTGGCCGTTGTGTCCAGTGTCACCTGGTTTATCAGGGTGGACGATGGCATATGTGAAGAGGTTGGACAAGGTAGGGCTCTTCCTATGGTCACGTTCTTTGATTGGGGGCCTTGTGTTTCCCTTTCCCACTTGGTCCCAAATAGGAGAGGGTATTTTGGTAAGTGCACGCATTTCCTTTTGCCTCGGGCTGGGGTGCAGCAGGCCTGGCACTGGGGGGGGGGGGGGGGGTGAGGGACGTGGGGGGGGGGGAGGGGCTCCCGCATCAGTGTCACCCCTGGGCTGGCCCCGGGGCGGGCGGGGGGCGGTCTCTGCCTTGCTGGCGGAGCAATCTCAGGCCTGCTCACGTGGGCGTGGTCAGGGGTCCTGGGACCAAGTGTCACTGACGTCGGGGATGAAATGACACGGCAGTGGGGGCTCAGCGCAGGACAGTGGCCCTTCCGGCTCCTCTGCTCTCACCGGGCAGGCGAGGATTATATCGCTAGACCTCGGGACCGAGGCGCCCGGTCCTGGCTCGGACGAGGGGCGGATCCTGGCACGGGGGATGCTCGGGAGGGCCTGCAGCCTGAGCCTGGGGGTGTTGCTGGCTTCTCCTGGCCGTCCTGTCACCTCTCACAGAGGTAGGCATTTGGCCAAACCCCTGCGGCCTGGGCGGCTGGGATTGACGTGACCTCCGTGAAGCCCTCTGGGGTTGAGTACAGAGGTGCCCGATCCCTGCACCGGCTCCAAGTTCGAGTTCGCTCTAGGAGGCTGCGGGTTCTTGGAGAAGTCGCCACGGGAGACGGAGGCTGTGGGAGGGGCTGAGGAGTTCATCCCTCCCTGCCCCCTCCCTCCTTGCCTCCCTCTCCCTCCCCTCAGTCCTCCTTCTCTCCTCCTTCCTTCCTCCTGCCTCCTTCACTCCCTCTCTCCCTCCCCCAAGCCTCTCTCCCTCCCCCAAACCTCTCTCCCTCCCTCCCTCCTTCCTTTGGTGGCTTCTGCCTCGTGTTAGGTCCCACCAATCTCCCAGCCCCGGTCTGTCCGGGATGTGTCCGGGGGAGGCCACGGGGAGAGCTCATTTGCACACCCTGGATTGTCCTGGAGGGCACGCTCTACTGGCCACAGAAATGGACCCTCCTGGAATAATGGGCAGCCTCAGGGAAGGTCTGACCACCCCCCTCCCTGACCCCAGGGCTCCCAGGCCTTTGGGGCAGGCGTAGCCTGGGGGCGCATCTGCACTGTGATGTGGAAACCACATTCCCCTCTGAGCAAGGCTTCGGAGGACTTAGCTTTTCAGGACTTTCTTTTGTGTCTTATTTGGGGCTCGGGGAATTCTCGCTTGCGGAGGATCTTGTCTGTTTGACTCTTATCAAGAAATATTGGAAGGGGCGCCTGGGGGCTCAGTCGGTTAAGCGTTCGATTCTTGGTCTCGGCTCAGGTCACCGTCTCATGGTTTGTGAGTTCGAGCCCCACGTCGGGCTCTGTGCTGACAGTGAGGAGCCTGCTCGGGATTCTCTCTCTCCCCTTCTCTCTGCCTCTCCCCTGCTCATGCTCTCTCTTCCTTTCTCTCTCAAAGTAAATAAATCAGCTGAAAAAAATACTGGATGACAGGAAGGATTCTGAGTGACCGTCACTGTCTTTCTGCAATTGCCTGGGTTTCTGTAGCCACTGTCACTTGAAGGCTTTCTCTAAAGGACAAATGTCCATGTCCTCTAAAGGGACAGATGTCTGGAACACAGACACCCACTGGAAGCTGTTAGAACATGTTTGTTCCATGAACAGACCAGGCTCCGGATAAGAAATAGGATTTGAACGAGCTAGTGGAATTTGCACGCTTGGGGTCTGGACTCCAAACCCGATCAAAACTGACTTGGGCCACGTTCGCCTGCTCTCCGGGCGGGTGGGGGCGGCCTCTCTGAACCTTTGTCCCCAGCAGCCGATTATGGAGAGCACGCTGTCTGCCCAACACTGTGCCCAGTACTTTGCACAAAATACCGAGCCTTTGTCATCGTTCTAGGGGTGGGGACCGAGGCTCAGAGGTGGGACGTGACTTGTCCGAGACACGGAGAAGGTAGGTTCACATCCAGGTCTCGAACCCATTTCTGTCTGACCACAAAGCTCAAGTTCACAGACAACTGTTTTCTTTAGGACGCTGAAGATACTTAGGGCCTTTAGGTGTTCGAAGGAGGTGTCTTGGGAACAAATGAAACCCCAAAGGTGTTCATATCTGTTGAAGTCACGGCCATTCATGCATCCATTTAAAAATGTTCAAGGATGTTCTGGAACATTCTAGGCGGTCGTGGTCCGGGTCTGCCACCTCCGGATGATAGGTCAGCTCCGTGACCTCTACGTGCCTCAGTTTCTCCTCTGCCGGCAGGGCCGGGATGGGCAGGTTCTATCTCAGAGGAGGCTGTGACGGTTAGCCCACTTAGGACAGCCCGTGGTTACTCCTGGGCGGGCGAGTGCTTGGCAAGGGTGACACTATGAACGTTGCTCACCAAGGGTGTGCCTTGCACGCAGACTCACGAGATAAATCCCTCTCACGGATCAGAACCGGGAGGCCCGCTGATCCTGAAATAACAGCCAGCTTCCTTGTAACTCCAAATACAAATTAAATACAACAAGTATTTTCCTTTTTGCCCTGGCTGCCAGTAAGCTCGGCTCTAGATCTCGGCAACCTCCAGGTGAGCTGAAGTTTTTCCAGTTTTCATCTCTTTACTCATCTAAGGATTCTGAAGGTTCCAAAAGGCCTCAGTGACGATGGTTCCCTATGAGACTCAGCCTCGAGGCCTTGTCAGAAATCCTTGATTGTGCAGATCCTTCTGACATAGGACCGAGTAAACAACGTGCAGTTATTCAAATTCGGGTGGTTTGCGGACACGGCGGGATGTGCTGACGGCCCGTGTCCAGAACCACTGGAGCCTGCTGGAAACGGAGGGTTACGGCCCAGCTCACAGCCCCAGACTCGCCTCCGGTTTATTTGCCTCTAAATCAACTTTAGAAGTATGTGAACTACCAGGAGGAAAGAAAAGACTTAAAAAGACAAAGTATATTACAGGAAAGCAATGATTTCTCGGGCTATTTGTCACTTCAAGTGCAATGCATTAACAAAGTGCTGTAATAAGGGGAGCTGCTAAAAAATGATTTATTGATACTTTAGACCTGTTAAAACAGGTTAATGTCAATACAATTAGCTCCTGGATCAAGGCAATCCCCTGCAGAGGGAAGGTTGATAAAACAGCATTAAAGGCCACTCCATCAAAGGCGGGGGAGGGGCCGGGAGGGCTCTAACCGCAGGGAAGGGAAGAGACACGGTCCCTTCCGCCCTCTGACCCCGACCCCTCCGTGGTCCCCACCGGCCTGCGCCCCACGGGACCCCACGGGCTGGAGCGGAGACCTTGGGGCGGCTCTGAGAAGTGGTCGGTTTATCTGGAAGGCACGCCGGCTCGGCTATTTCATGGGTGGATAACTCCCGAGCAACTTGGGAGAACACTGAGCAGTCGCTGTGCCGGGAAGTGGGCAGGAGAGACAGGCAAGTCGCCAGGAGCCTTCTCAGCAACGAGCAGAGCCCAGGTAGCTGCGCTGGGCACGCGGGTCAGGGCCTGGCTTCTCCTCGGGCTGGCTGTGTGGCCGCAAGGGCTAGGCAGGCGGCCGCCTGCATGGGGTGGGCCCTCGGGACCTGCTGAGCCCTTCAGCGTGCGCCTTGGGTCCCCGGGGCCGCTGACTCGGGAGCCTGACCGAGTCTGAGCGGCCTTCGGTGTCCTCTGGCTGGTCACCGGGGCCTCCCCACCACTGTGTGAGCTGGGACAACCTCCCTGTCACCGTCCCCTGTCCTCAGAGGGGTGTTTAAGATGGTGGCTTGTCGTCACGAGATAGGAACGCAGATGGCGGTTTGGGGAAGTGTGCAGAAATTTCCATGTGCCTCCCCGGCCTGCCCCGGGCCCTGCTCCTGCCGCAGAGGCTGTCGCTGTTACCAGCTGGGGGTCATGCGTGTGGTTCTGCACATTGTGCCCCTGGCTTTGTTCACTGGACGCACCGGCCCGCCAATGCCCGGATCACGGTGGCTTTCCAGATCGAAGGCTGGGTTCCTGCTTGCTGGGATCTGGTCCCACCCAGGTGCACCTGTCTCCTGGTGGGGGCGGGGCTACGTGGCGGCCCTTGGAGCCGCTGCTCAGATGTGACCCAGGGCGCCCCTGCTCACTCGTCATCGGCCACAGGGTCACATGGCCAGGTCTGATGTCACCGGGTGGGGGGGTGTGTGCTGTCTCCTGGGAGAAGACAGACAACAGGCGGGGCTGGTAATTCTCTCAGGGAAGGGAAGCAAATAATTAGAAAGGGTAGAGCATTCCAGGCAACTGTGAACCAGGAGATCTTTCAGACCCGGAGTTGTGATGTGTTTGTCCCGGGACTGCGTGGTGTCCCTCACACAGCTGTGAAAGGGTTTCTTCGGGCTTTTGATCATTTAAGGCACTTTGGATTCTCAGCAGCCAGATCCCAGAGCCCAGAGCTCTGAGCACCAGGCCACCGGCCTCCTAGAGTCCCCGTTACATTCCAGAGGGAGACTTTTGCTCTTGCTACACCCACCGGCTCTGGAGTCGGTCCTGGCCGGGCTCTCTGAGTCGGGGTCTCCCAGCCTCTCGGAGCCTCTGTTCTGAATTTTATGAGCCTGCATCACGAGGTGTCGATTCTGAGCGCACCGCCAGGGTCCTGAGCCTGAGGGGCCCTGACGCTGACAATCGCAAAGAAGGCACGCCAGCGGGCCTGCGCGGGGCGGGGGCGCCCGTGGGGCAGGCAGAGGGCAGCTCGCTCCTGCTTCCCCTGCCCGATGTGCCCGCCGTAGAGGTGGGTGGGTCTCTGGGGTCTGGTGCTGTCCTCTGTGAGGAACGGGCTCATAGGAGGGGCTCCAGGTTGTCACAGCCAGAATTCAGGTCTGGATGTGCAGTGACAGGTGATGGGTTTGGCCCAGCCCTGCCGTCATCCCGGGACATATGCAGTGGGCACAATAATGGTCCCTAAAGATGTTGATGCCTTAATTCCTGGACTCTAGGAATATGTCACCTTACAGGACTTCCCAGATATGGTTAAGGGTCTCGAGATGAAGAGATAACACAGGAGCATCTGGCTGGGCCCAGTGTCATCACAAGAATCCGTATACGTGAAAGAGGGAGGCAGGGGTATCAGGGTCCGGGAGACGTGATGTGTGTACAACTGGTCACTGCTGGTTTGAAGACCGAGAAAGGGGCCAGGAGCCCAGGAATTCAAGATCTTCTTCAGTGCCGACATTTTGAGTGACCATGGTTCTCTGTCCCTCTCTGTATGTGTGTGTGTGTGTGTGTCAGGAGAGCGGGCATACAAGAAAGGGAACGTTTCCTCAGTGACCTCCTAGTGCCACCCTTAGTGAGAAGCCCTGCTCCATTACGTCTTTACTTGAGCTACATAATCAGGGTGTCAGATCCATACCTGGCATCTGGGCTGAGTCCATCCAGGGGCCCAGCACCTTCATTTACTCACCCAGCCACTCTCCCATCCATGCATCCATTCATCCAGCTGACCAGCTTTCTGTCCGTCTATCCATTTATCTGTTCCTTCAAGCATCTCGTCGTCCATCCATCCACCCATCTGCCCATCCACCTGTCCATCTACCCACCCATTCATCTACTCACCCACCCACCCATCCATCCATCCATCCATCCACCCATCCGTCCACCCATCCATCCATCCATCCATCTATCCATCATCCATCCATCTGTCCGTCCACCTGTCTGTCCACCTGTCCATTCATCCATCCGTCCATCCAACCACCCATCCATCTACTCACCCACCCACCAATCCATCCATCCATCCATCCATCCATCCACCCACCCATCTGTCCATCCATCCATCCATCCATCCATCATCCATCCATCTGTCTGTCCACTTGTCTGCCCACCAATCCATCCATCCATCCATCCATCCATCCACCCACCACCCATCCATCCCTCTATCCATCCATCCACCCATCTACCTGTCCATCCATCCATCTACCCATCACCCATCCATCCACCTGTCCATCCATCCATCCACCCACCCACCCACTCATCCATCTGCCACAGTACATGCATGAAAAGAACACGATTCTAGGGTTCAGAACAATAGGACTTAGAATTCCATTAATTGTGATGATTGTTGTTTTTGTCTGTAAGATCGTCTTCCTGGCAAACCCTTGCCCTTGCAGGATGCACTTTCCTGACCAAAGGGGTGGCAAGTCCAGTGAGCCCGACTCTCTCTTCTGTGAGTCTTGGGTGAGGGAGGGGTGGTGTGGGGCTGTCTGGAGGCAGTGGGGTGGGATGGGGGTGGAGTTCCTGAGTCCTTGCTGCCCTGACCCCAGAGTTGCCCTGGGATTCTGGGACTCCCCTCCTCCAGTGTCCTCGAATAAGCTCCCCTCTCTGCCCAATTCTGCGCTGGTTTCTGTTGCTTATGTCCTCACTGACCAAGTCATTGCAGGGGACTGCCCCATGGAGCCCCCCTCTACTCGAGGGATGGAGACAACACACCAGAGGGGGGGGGTGCCCAGGAACACCCCACAGGGGTCAAGGGCCGCGCAGGTGGTGGGGGCGGTGTCTCAGATCAGGTGGAGGGGAGGTTGGTGTTGCAGAGGAATTTGTAGGAGTGGCTCAGAAGCTAGTTGGGAGAACGCGATTCGGAGGCACAGACTGATCCCGATGTTGACTTACCCTCAGGGAACTTGTAGGTGAATGTTCACGAAGGCAGCTGCCAGGGTGGGCTCGTTATCCAGCTGCCCCTGACAGCGCTGTGAGGGACGCAGGGTGTGTGGAGGGGCGGGCAGGGGACTCCCGGCCCACAGGTGTCCGGGCCTTGCCTCACTGTAAGCAGAGACGGGTCTGAGGCCACGAGAGCCGCTCTGCACGTGCTTGCTGGTGGCACTGACACTCTCCCTGGGCCTGGGGGGTGGCTCAGGACTGGGAGGGACAGGGCCTTCAGCCCCATAGGAGCCTCGGGGGTGGCTCAGGACTGGGAGGGACAAGGGTTCAGCCCCATAGGAGCCTGGGGGTGGCTCAGGACTGGGAGGGACAGGGCCTTCAGCCACATAGGAGCCTTTTGTCGGCTCAGGACTGGGAGGGACAGGGGTTCAGCCCCATAGGAGCCTGGGGGTGGCTCAGGACTGGGAGGGACAGGGCCTTCAGCCACATAGGAGCCTTTTGTTGGCTCAGGACTTGGAGGGACAGGGGTTCAGCCCCATAGGAGCCTGGGGGTGGCTCAGGACTGGGAGGGACAGGGCCTTCAGCCCCATGGGAGCCTCGGGGGTGGCTCAGGACTGGGAGGGACAGGGGTTCAGCCCCATAGGAGCCTGGGGGGTGGCTCAGGACTGGGAGGGACAGGGCCTTCAGCCACATAGGAGCCTTTTGTTGGCTCAGGACTTGGAGGGACAGGGGTTCAGCTCCATAGGAGCCTGGGGGTGGCTCAGGACTGGGAGGGACAGGGCCTTCAGCCCCATGGGAGCCTCGGGGGTGGCTCAGGACTGGGAGGGACAGGGGTTCAGCCCCATAGGAGCCTGGGGGGTGGCTCAGGACTGGGAGGGACAGGGCCTTCAGCCACATAGGAGCCTTTTGTTGGCTCAGGACTTGGAGGGACAGGGGTTCAGCCCCATAGGAGCCTGGGGGAGCAGCTACCGTGGCCCCCACTCTTCTGTTCCCTTGTCCCCAGCTTCCGGGGTGGGAATGGCAGCAGGGATGTGGCTGAGTGGCCCTGACGCCCCCAGGCTGCAGGGTATTTCCTCTTATTCCTAATGAATAACAGCTGATGTGTACCCTTGTTCTGTCCAGACTCCACCAGAAAGCTTTCTTCCTTGAATACTTATGACCTTAAGATGCGCTCCTCATAGAAAAGTTTGTGTGGTGGGAAGGACAACAGTGTTGGCTCACAAACCACGGGGTGTCTGTGTCAAACCTCATCACGCTAAGTGCCGCGTGGGCCTCAAACTGCTTTTCATAAACACCGCAAGGAGCGTATCACTGTTGTCGCCCCAGTTTTCAGATGAGAAAAATAAGGCTCAGAGGAAATAAACCACCTGCCCGAGGTGGCAGATCCAGTCCCAGGCGGGGCCAGCTTGCAGAATGAGGCATCGCCACGAAAAGTCCCCACTGTTGTGTGCACCGGGAGGGAAATCTGTCACCTGCCACACCGACTTGGGAGAACGCACGCGGAAGCCAGCAGATTCCTGCTCGCCCAGAGCCTGAGCGGGGGACCTGTTATCATCTCAGCTCCGGGCCGTGATGACCTCGTGTCCGTGTGGCCAAGTGCTGGGCCGGCCTGCGGGGTTCCTCATGGATCACGCTAGAATAAGCATGAACGCACAGCCTGGAGCCCGGCCCGGAGCCACGCTCCACACGCGTTAGCTTTCATTGTGACCCTGCGTGTCTCTTTTCCTCTAGATTTGAGATCACGCTGAGTGAACAGTTTTTAGCATGCTCTTTCTTTTTTTCCTGAAACGGAAGTTGGAGGCTGCCTGCTCCTGTCCCTGCCGCCTCCCCTGTGGCTCTGGGACGGGGTGCGCCTTGCCCAGGATGCTTCCAGGCAGGCAGAGGGGCCGGGCACAGCCCCCTGCTGGGAGCACGATCTGGGTCCTGACTTCGGGGCTAGGAAGGGAAGGCACAAGGGGGGATCAGGGCCCCTGTGGGAGGAATTCGGGAGGCTGGGTCCTCTCCTCCCGGCACAGGGACCGCGTACCATGCTTGGTGGGCACTTGGAGAACCAGGTGACCAGGAAAACTTCCTGGAGACAATAGCATCTGTGCTGGGGGGCAGGAACCTGGGGCGACTTCAGCAGGGACCCAGGGTGCTGTAGAGAAGGTCCCCTCAGAGGGGTTCTGGACGCATCCAAGGCACAGAGCGCTGTTTGGCCTGCGTCTGACGACTGAAGGTGACAGGTGGGGGCCTAGGGAAAGGTGGCTGTGTTCCCACCTCGGAGGGCCTTGAATGGCATGGATGGGGGATTCCTTTCAAATCCCTTTGGCCAGTTGCCATTCTGGCTCCGATTGGACAACCTGGAGTGACCGAGAGGTTTGGTCGGAAGACCAGCTCTTCAGATGGACGACTTGGCCACAGGTGAGGACAGAGAGCCAGGAGAACCTGGGGCACCAGAACCCATTGGGAGACCCCGTCGGCAGCGCCTGGGGGAGGGGAGGCTGGGGCGGGGTGGAGGGCAGAAGCCTGGGATCTCTCCTAGTAAGGGGACCCAGAGGCGGGGGCATGGCCACACCCGCAGGTGTGCCCTTGTCTGTGGAGTGGAGCCATTTCAGCTTTAAGTGCCCTCCACCACTTGGAATGTGGGTTTAGCTCTGGAGAACTCATCTGAAATAGATATTTCTCTCCACTGCTGGAGG
Source organism: Panthera pardus (assembly GCF_024362965.1). NCBI lineage: Eukaryota > Metazoa > Chordata > Mammalia > Carnivora > Felidae > Panthera > Panthera pardus. Next base: position 7,895,023 of record NW_026526991.1, read on the forward strand.
GATTTATTGGCAAAACTAGCCATCTATTAACATTATCTGGGGACTCTGCACTGGTGAGAATAGATACTATAAATCTCAGTTGTATAAAAACCCAGGAGCTAGAAGGCTTTAGTGGACGGCAAATGGAAAACTCCAATGAGTTCAGACCTGTTTATTCTACTTAGAGGGAAAGAACATTCTGTACCCAGCCAGGCAGGAAATGGGTTTTGGGGACGGCCACTTAGCCCAGCTGTTGGCCCTGAAACTGTGGGAGTAATCGTTGTCTGCAATTAGAGCAGGCAGCTCAAAGGACCGCATTTTGTAGCCAGTGGTGGAGGCTTCTGGAAAAGGCTCGAAGGCTTGAAACTCTGGGCAGGTGGCCGTGGGGGCTGTCGGGAAGGAAGATCCCAGCGGCAGGCCGTTTGTTGAGGCTCTAGGCCCCAGGGGTGGGTCTGATTAGGGCGACCCTTTGGTCCCAGTCTCCCCGGCCTGCGTCTGGGGTGAGCGGGAGCCCACAGCTCGGCCCGTCGGGTCCTCTCTGCCGGCTCGCTGCATCTTGAGTGTTTGTGAGCAAACGTGGAAGAATGAGTGAGCTTTGTCCTTGAGTTCGTTACCTGCCGCGCCCCCCCATGCCCAGCACCAGGCAGGGACACCGAATAAAGTAATGGTTCATCTCGGGGTCCTGGGGAGGCGGTCGAGCGGCCCCAGCTGCCGGTGTCCTCGTCCCCGGGGGCCGTTCTGCCCCAGCCCTGCCCCTCCCGCCTTGTTCCGTGCTGCGATGCCCACGTCGCCCCGTGAGTGCCCTCTTCTCCCAATTCAGCATCAGTTTCTGGGCTCTGTGACCAGCCCCTCAGCGGATCTGCAGGGGCGAGGCCCCACGCGCCCAGCGGCTGGACACGGGGTGCTCGAGCAGCGTGGTACAGACGTGGAGGCGTGAAGGGCCCACACAAGGGGAGGAGTCTGCACCCCCTCATCGGGCACCAAGCCCGTGGCGCCAGGACCGGCGCTGGCCGAGCCTGGAGGTGTGCTAACGTGGGTGCCTTGTGACCACCTGCCCGCCTTCCGGTCACTGCTGGGGACAGTGTGTTTGCGTGCTGGGCAGCAGCAGGGAACGCTGATTCTGCTTATAAGCTCGTGGTGCCCGCCCCGGGCCGGAGGGTCCTGGCAGTGCTCCCGCTGATGAGTCCTGGCAGGTCGCGGCTCAGATCCCGAGACCCCTGCCCAGACCTGGCCTCAGGACTTGTGGTCATTTCAGTGTCCTCCCCCGAAAGAGCAATGTGCCAGGCCAGGCCAGGCGCCCTCCGTGGTGACTGAGTTACTGTCCTTCAGAAACGGCAAGAAGGGATCCTTCTGAACTCCTCTGCCTCCCTCCTCCGCCGGGCCTCCACCGTTTCTATGGGCTCCTTTCCCCATCAAATGCAGGCGTGAGCACGGCCACTTGGAGGCTGCGAGACCCTGGTCAGGCACTGCCTCTGTGGGCCTCAGTCTCCCCGGGGCCGGTAGCCAGGGCCGGACTTGCAGACACAGAATCTCCGAGATCGGTCTCAGCCACAGCGCTCCGCCGATCTGTCCCCCTGTCTTTGAGGGATGGGCCTGCCCTTTCCTGGGAGAGAGGGTTCTCGGAGAGAGGCAGCGATGATTAATATTGATGTGGCTTCAAATGTGAAAAGTTAGACTTAAATAGGAAACAAAAGGGGGGGGGTCACATGCAACCAATTAGACAGAGACTTCTCCTCGGCCTCTCGCCCACTTTGGGGGCAGAACGGACCTCGTCTGGCTCCACCAATTAATCTCCCCTCACCTCCCTTCGCCGGCGAGCCAGGGCCTCCTGCAAATTGAAGGGAGAGGCGAGATCAGCAGTCACAGACACACAGACCGTCTCCCGTGGTGCAAATGCCAGGGCGGAAGAGGCCCGATCCATCTGTGAGCCGGGGCGGCGGCGGCCCTGGGCGGGAGGCGGATGGCGCCCCGGCTCGGGTGCGGGAACACCTCCGAGTTGAAAGAGCAGGGGCATTTGAAATGAAGGCCAGCAGGCTTCCAGAGTTCAGCGTGAATTTCAAAGGCAGGGACGGCAGGGTCGTGGACTAATTACCTTGCAAGGAGGGAGGTCGAGGGTGCATCGCGGCTCCAAAACGTTCAGGTGCAAAGTGAGGCAGGCAGCCCACCGGGGCGGGTCGCGGGGGCAGAGCGGGTGGTGGCCCAGGCCCTCTCATCTTCCCAAATCCAGTCCTTTGGTGGAAGGCCAGCCTCGGACGCTCCTTCCCTTGGGTCCCAAGTGTAGACCGTGGGTTTGCGAGGGGCCCCGAAGCCGAGTAAGACTGGCCCAGAGGGCGAGCGGGGGTGAGGCTCCATCAGGCAGGCGCGCTGTCCTTCAAATGCACAGCCGACCTCACGTGACAACACGACGGGGGAGGTTCCCAAATCATGTCCATGCTAGAGATGGGGAAACTGAGGTACAGAGAGGCTCAGCGAGGGCCCTGAGGTCACCAGGCCAGTCAGCGGCAGAGGCACTGTTCTGCCAGAGCGGGCTGACCTGCACCCAGACCACCGAGCAGCACCGCCGTGCCCTGGGGACAGAGTGGGGGCTGACTGTGGCCGAGGGCCATCGGGCGAGGTGGTTCCTGAGGCTGGCGCAGGTGTGTGTCGGGAGCTGGGGGTCGGCAGGAGAATGTTCCGGGCGGAGGGAAGAGTGTGAGGGTGAGCTCCGGTGCACGTGGGGTCGGGTGGTGTGGATGGGTCAGGGCCGATCAGAAAAGGCCCAACGTCCCGCATGACAGGCGGGACCTCATCTGGGGCCTGAGGTGCCCGGGGCTCACGGAAGGCTTGTGTGGGGTCCCGGCCGGCCGTGTGCTTGGGGAAGCTCCCCTGTGTCCTCTCAGGAGCGGGGTGAGGCCAGCCTGGGCTGGAGACAGCTCACTAAAAGCTGTGGCCCCGGGATGGACTTGGGAGGGTTTCAGTGACTGACGCACGAACCCTCGACTGTCCGGGGCCGGGGTGGGCATCCGTATCTGCATTTCACGGCTGAGGAAGCAGGCTTTCGGCTTCCGCATCGGTGAGCTCTCAGCGGGGAGCAAGCTACCTTCGCTTTTAATCACTGGAAACGACGATCGCTTCTTGGTGCCTACAGGTCTTCAGGGCTGCCTGGGCTCATTCACGTGCTGGGGGTCCGAGGGAAGGCTGCCTGGGGTCGGGTCCCCCAGGGCATCTGGCTTCTGGGCCGTCCGATCCCTCGTCCCCCGGCGGGCTGTCCGCACACCGCTGGTCGGGGGCGGAGACCTGCAAGGGTCCCCGAGGCCGGACTGAGGGTATGGTGCTGTCACTTTTGCGGGATTTTGTTGGCCAAAGCACAGCGCCCGCCCGTCTCGGAGGGGAAGGCCGGAGTCCACGTCTGCCGGGAGACGCTGCTAGGTCAAGGGTGGGGGCCCAGGGAGGGCGGGACACTGGGTCGGGCATGTAAGCAGTAGGTTCTCTCGACGCCCAGAGAAGGGACACGCGGACGGGCTTGATCAGGGAAGACTTCCTGGAGGAGGCGGGACTCTCCTGTCTCTGAGCAATAGTGTGTTTTATAAAGTTCATTCCTTTGCTGAAACCCAAGGCTCATTAGGAAGAAACGTGGTGCGGCAGGAGGCAAGCCTCCTCATATCTCAGGCAGATTGCAGGTTCATAATTAAAGGAACTTGATGAGAATCAAGGAAGACTGGTTTCCACTGGGGGCTTAGGGAGTCAATCGCTGGTTTGTGCGCGGCCGTGATGGCTCAGGTGGGGAGGGCTGGGATCGGCTGCGAAGAGGCAGTGAGAATGCGTGTGCCAATACTGATTTTGTCAGCGGAGGGCCACCCGCCAGACATCCGAGAGAGAGAGATCGGAGAGGGCCACCCGCCAGACATCCGGCCTCGCGCAGGGCTTGTCGTGTGCTCGGAAGCCTTACTTTCCCCGAGACCTTGTAGCGTTGCCGTGGAGACTGGGGCTCAAAGAGTGACCCCCAGCCCCTCAGGCCCCACAGCCGCCCCTCTGGGACAGAGCAGGGTGCTGACGGTGCTTTGGGTCAGCTAAACATGGCTCCGGGCCCTGGATTCACCCACAGAGGTCTTTCCACGGGGCCCCGCTTCTCCGTTCCAGTACGATGACTTCCCTGGTCTTGAGGGAGAGGCCAAGTGCTAGGACATGGCATCGGGGTGGGGGGTCTGCTTCCTCCTGACCTCTTGGGGCCCCTCTCTCACACTCTAGAATTCACCCATTTCTGTGTTTTCTACTCTTGCTCGTTCTGCTGCCTGGAGCAATCTGGAACATTCTTTCTAGTCCCTCCCCCTTCTCTCACCCCAGGGACGGCGGGCCAGCAGACCTGACATGTATCCCTGTGCGTGTGCGTGCTCTGGGCTTGCGGCCCCATAGCCGGGCACCCGGAGGAACGGTCCTCGACCCCGCCTGCGTCGTGGAGCCCAGCCGACCGCATAAGGGCCCCCCACCGCGGCCCAGCCTGGTCAGCCATCTGCAGGTGACCTGTGGATCCAGGAGCATGAGACTTAGAGCCTCTGGTGAGAAGCGGCGGAGTTTTGGGGCCATTTGTTGCACAGCAAAAGCTGACTGATACACCTGGCTGCATCCATTTTTTGTTTCTTTAAAACTTTTTAAAAATGAGTTTATTTTTTGAGAGGGAGAGAGAGGGAGAGGGAGAGAGGAAGCAGGGAAGAGGCAGAGAGAGAGAATCCTGAGCGGGCTCTATGCCGTCAGTGCAGAGTCCAACGCGGGGCTTGAACTCATGAGCCGTGAGACCATGAGCTGAGCTGAAATCAAGAGTCAGATGCTTAACTGACTGAGCCACGCAGGCGCCCCTGCTTTCGTCTACCTGACATGACGTTCACTTCCTCCAGGAAGCCTTCCCTCATGCCCCCGGGTCTGGGTTGGGTGTCTCCTGGTGTGCTCCCCAGTCTGGCCCTCGTCATGCCGTGTTGCCGTCATTTTCCTCCGTGTCCCTGTCCAGCTAACGTGTAGGCTCAGTGACGGCTGGGACAGCCTCCCTCCCCTCGTGCTTGTGTGTGGTGCTGCCTCCTTGTGCCTCTACCTGCTCGCGGGGCCTGGGCAAGTCCGCCCCCCTCTGTGACCCGTGGGTTTCCCACATGGAAATGAGCACAGCCATGCCAGGTGACGAGGTGATGTGCCGGCACGAAGGCCGAGACCCTTGACCACGACACTCCCCCCTCCCTGCACCCCCCCCAAGTATGCGTAAGCCCATCTGCGCTGTGGGCCCATGCCTGTCTGATGCCGCTCTGAGCCTCAGTTTCCCCATCTGCAAGGTGTGGGGTGACTCCCCGTGGTGGGGAGGGTGCTGTGGGGTCTCTCTCCTCCCAGGGACCCCACCTGGACGTCCTGGCCTCTGCCGTCCCCCCTCTGGCCGACCTCCATGTCCCAGCTGCTTCTCGCTGTCGCAGACTGGGCTGTCTGCCCCGGCCCCCTCTGGCCCGGGCGTCTCCCCCTCCTGCCCGGCGTGGCCACCCCTGGGCTCTCCTGACTCCCACCTGTGCGAGGCTGAGGGTCACCCCGTGTGCTGGCAGGCCCTGCCTGGCTTCCCGTCTTCAGAGGCTGTAGGTGCGCGTGAGGCTGAGAACACGGTCTGTGCAGGAATGTTCTAAGCCATGAGCACCATGTGGCAGGGGGGTGGCCCCTTCTCACCAGGCAGGGCCTCACGTCCGTTGCCTGTGGACCTGCCACATGCCCCAGCCTGGCCCGTTGTGTGTGAGTCAGTCACCCCGGTCCCTTCCCTGCAGGGTCCTCTGTGTTCTCTGCCCGGCCCCGAACCCTGAGGAAATTGGGGGGGGGCGGGGGACGAAGGTCACTGTTGCCACTGGGGCCAGCGCCTCCACATGGCCTGGGGTACTTCTTATCGGGACCATGAGGAAAGGGGGCCCGGCAGCTTGCATCACGACTCACTCACCTGTCTGTGCCTCAGGCCACACTCTGCAAAATGGGAGCATGAAGGCCCCTCCTCCAGGCGGTGCCGGGAGAAGTGAAGTCCCGCGTTCACAGCGCTGAGAACCGCGTAGATCAGAGGGGCGTGGCCTGTGCTGTTACCTATGCTGTTGAGTGTGTGTGTGTGTGTGTGTGTGTGTGTGTGTGTTTGTGCACACGGAGGCGTGCGCGCCCCCTGCACTGAGGGCCTGCCGGTCCTGCGCACCTGAGGATAAGTTGTGCTGGGGGGCACGCACCAGATCCTGCTGGCCGTGAGTCAGGAGACCTGATGGAGAGGCCGCTGCTGCCCGTGGTCCCCTCCCCCTGAGCAGCTGGGCCCCGCTGTATCTCAAGAACCCCCGGGAGCCACGGGGTTGCTGGCCCGATGCCACCCAGAGACCCTTGCTGTGCTGGGGGCTCCCAGATGAGAGGGACCCTTCCCTCAGGGGAGGCCACCACAGGGGAGGCCAGTGGGCCCCGAGTGTCCCCAGAGCAGAGCAGCGTGTAGAGGGTGAGCGAGCCTCCTGGTGGTGGACGGGGGGCTGGACCTGGGGTCTCGGCCGGCTCTGCCCGGGGCTCCGCCGAGGGCCCAGTCACCCAAGGTGCTCTCCCGCTAGCGGCCTGGGTCTGCCTTTGGGGCCTGCTGGCCCTCCTTCTGCAAAGTGGTTTCAGACAGACTGAATGGTCATTTTGGGTCAGGACTTTCCTGTTTACTGTTGATGAAACCCTCTTGGGCTATTTGTCCCACGTCACAGATGAGGAAACTGAAGCTCGGGGGCGGCCAGGCGCTTGTGGTCCAGGCGCTGTGGCCGGAGTGTGGTTCACGCCCAGGCCCCGTGTGTCTGCAGCCCACCTTTCTGACCCCAGGCCCGTGACAGAGGATTCTGAGCCCCAGTCCTCTCCCGGCAGACACAGAAGACGTGTCTGCACGCCACATTGGGGCAGACCGCCAGGGACTCGGGGGTCAACGTGAAGGTGGGTGAAAACGTCCGTATGTTTTCGTATCATATAATTTTCAGAAAAAAAAAAAACACAGTAGCAGGAAAGATACTGACGGTTGAGTTTATGTAAAACTTCGAAACAAAATGCTTTCAAAAATTAAAAATCAGAGACTGAGCTTGCCCCACGACCGTCTTACTGTCAGGTTCGTCTCTGAATCGGGCTCACGCAGCTCCTGGGCTGACGTCCTCGGCCGCTGAGAGCTGGCGTCCCGGTGACAGGACCCTAGGCAGCAGCGGCTGCGCACGTGGCCCAAGGTCACCCCTCCCCCGCCAGCGGGGGCGCCCCTGCCTCCCCAGCCTGAACCCAAGAAGCGCTGATTCCTTCCACCCAACTACGCGCCTTCTCCGTGGCAAGCACAACATTGGAATCATTTTGTGATCATGCAAATGGGTTTCGAATTCAGTTGAACTTTTTCTATCAAATATTTCAAAATCACGACGCCGCTTTCCTCGGCATCCACAGAGGGATGGCCTCCATCGTCCTTCTTTAGGATTCATATCCTCACCCCCACCGGTGAACATCGCGGGTGAGCCGTTTCTCACTTCCCTTCTCCAAAGCTGACGCTTTTGCTCTGAATCCATAAACGTTCTCGTTAGACGTTACCGGATTTTCCTGTGGTTCCCGCAGTGTTCAGATCAGTTCATTTCCGTGCTCAGGACGTCAGTGAAGTAAGCTGTGTTTGTAGCCCGTGACTTGGCTTCAGTAAGTCGGTGACGTGAGAACTCAGAGCGTCGGCGTCTATGCTCCAGACCGAGCCCCCCGTCCGCTGAGGAGGAGCGGTGCTGGGGTCTGAGCCCACTGCGTCCCAGGGAGCTGAAAACGGCCGGTAACCACCAGGTTCCCCGGTTTCATCCTGTCAGATCTACTTGCAGACTTCGCCTCTGGGACCTTGAATTCTGGGGTTTTCGAGAGCAGGCTCCTTCCAGTCCCCGCAGCCACGCTGCCTGAGGAGATGTGCTCAGCGTTTCCGTGGTGTTTTCTATGTGATCACTGTCCCCTTGGAGGAATTCATCAGCCTCGCTGGGTCCCTTTTCTCCCCCCAACACAGGTGACGCTGTTTGACGTGTGCCCGTTCAGGGAATGATCTCCGCAGTTTTGCGTGAGACTCTAGCTCCTGGCTTGGACTCGATGAGCAGCGTGGGTGTTAGGTATCTCGGTGTCCTACCGTTCCTCCGTGGGGACCCCTCCAGTTCCTGATCAGACGCTGAGCCATTAGGACCTCGGCAGATGGGGATCGGAGGACCCGCTTGACCTGCTCTCCGGAGAAGGAACCGGACAGGAAATCCTGTGTATCAGCCTCGTGTCCCGGACCCCCGTTCTGTTGGATGAGCTGCCCAGGCACCCGAGTCCACCCCTCCCTGTGCTCAGACTCCCAGCCCTCCTGTTCCCTCCAGGGTCTCCTCCAGCCCCCCCACCCCACCCCTCCTTCTCAGGCCCTGTCCTCCCCGAAGATAACCAGCGTCCTGACCTTCAATGCCTGTTCTTGCCTTGTCCTATCACTTCCCCGTCGTCAAATAGGGAAGCGGTTATCCTCAGATGATACGGTTTAGCTTTGCATTTCCTCCGTATTTATGCCAACAAATGTAGAGTACGTAGTTTCATGTGGACTTACATTGTCAAGATTATCCACAGTGCTGTGCGCAGCTGTGATACATGCATTCGCGTTGCTGGGTGCCAAGATCCACGCATCTGTTTTGCTCTTGAAGCACGTCTCGGTCTTGGTGCATCAGTGCACATTTTCCTGTTGTGTGCGTGCCTGGGAGTGAAGTCCCCGGTCATACAGAGGATGTGCATCTTTAAACTTCCTAGAAAATCCTGTCACTTGCCCGCTTGTTGAGGTCGAGTGGCGTCGTGTGAGATGCGGGGCATTTCTGCCTTCCTTGTGATCGTAGCTCATTGGTGGGTTTTTCGTGATTGCTCATTGGGGTTTTATTTTATTGTTTCAGTGTTTATGTTTGAGACAGAGAGACAGAGCACAAGCAGGGTAGAGGCAGAGAGAGGGAGACCCAGAATCCAAAGCAGGCTCCAGGTTCTGAGCTGTCAGCACAGAGCCAGATGCGGGGCCCGAACTCCCAAACCGTGAGATCATGACCTGAGTGACGTCGGACGCTCAACCGACCGAGCCACCCAGGCGCCCCCTGCTCATTGGGGTTTTAAATGTGCATTTCCCTGGTGACTCACGGGGTCCATTTTGTGCTCTGGCGATGTGCTTTTTCAGGTGTCCGGTCCGTTCTGTTTTCTGGATTAATGATCTTTTGCATTTGTGCTCTTTGTATATTTTGGATTCGAGACGTTGGTAGTGATGTGTGTTGCAAACATTTTCTGCCACTGCTTCTCTTGCCTTTTCATTCTCTTACTGGTAGTTTTGGGTGAGCAGAAATACTTAATCTTTATGTGGCCAAATCTATCCAACTTTTCCTTTATGGTTATTGCATTTTGAATCCTGTTCAAAAATCTCTCCCCATCCGAAGATCATGAAGATGTTCTCCAATCCTGTCTTTTAAAAGCTTTGACATTCACGTTGGGACCTCCCTCTGCCTGGAATTAACGTTTGTGTATCCTGGGCGGTGGAGGAGTCAAGCTTCTTCCCATCATGCTCTTCAGAACCACCTTTGCTCTAAACCGAGTGTCCACATACCCGTGGCCTGTTTCTGGCTCGATCACGGGGGCTTTAAAATTAAGTCTTGCTCTGGTAGAGCGAGTGTGCTCACATTTTGCTCGTCAACAAGGTCTTGGCTGTTCTTTTGCTCTTTGAATTTCCACATAAGCTTTAGAACCAGCGCAGCAAGGTCCCCAGAAGAATTTCTGGGGATCTGGGGACGTGGCTGGTATGACACGGGCTCTGTTTGTGGGCAGCATTAACGCGTGTCCTCTAATCAATGCCAATTCCAGCTTCTCCATTTTTAAGGGCTTCTTTAAAATGGCTCAGTGATGTTTCATAGTTTCCTAAATAAAGACCTTTTACATCTTTGTTAGGCTTACTCCTTCATATTTTTAGCTGCTATTGTACATTTTTTCTTTCCCTGAGCTTTTCTCGTTGCGGTATAATTTGTGTACAATAAATGACACGGGAGATAGAGTAGAGTTCAAGGAGTTTTGACATACGCGTACGCTCAAGGAACAAGATCTCAATCAGGAAAGTTCCCTCGTGCCTCTTTCCAGGCAATTGTCCTATCCCTCTTGCTTAAGCAACTACTATTTGGATTTCTGTCACCGTAGATTAGATCTGCTTGTTTTAGAGCCCTGGGTAAATGGAATTAGTCAGTATTTACCCTTTGGTGCCGCGTTTCTTTCATTCAGTATAAAGTTTGTGAGATTCAGACATGCTGTTTTGTGTATCAATTTGCGGCGTATCCGACTTCTACGAAAAGTGATCATTCCCTTATTGATGGGTATTCGGGTTGCTTTTAGTTTTTGGCCGTTGCCAGCAAGGCTGCTATCCACCTTCTGGAAAAAGTCTTCGTGTGGATGCGTACTTTCATTTTCTGCGTACGTAGCTAGCGGTGGGATACCCGGTTCGTTGGATGGAGGTATGTTTCACTTGGTGAGAAAACATAAAAGAGTGTTCTAAGCAGTTGTACCGTTTTATACCCTCACCAGCCAGAGTCTGAGAACCCCCCTCACTCCCCAGCCTCACAGTTTGTTACCAGCCATGCCCATTTTAGCTTTTGTGAGTGTCCAGTGCTATTCATTATCATTTTAATATGCCTTTCTCTGATGACTAAGGATGCTGAGCATCTGTTCATATGCTAATTGGCCACCATATACCTTCTGTAGTGATGAGTCTGGTGAAGTCTTTCATCCATCTTGAAAGCAACTTCGCTAAGTCGCACACACAATAAAATACAGTCACTGTAAGTGGAAAGCTTGATGAATTTTGGCAAATATACGCACGAGTGTAACCACCACCACAATCAAGATACAGAATATTTCCATCACCCCAGGCCCCTTCCTGCTTGTTTTCAGTCAACTCCCACCCTCGTCCCCAGCCCTACACGACCGCTGATCTGCTTTGTGTCACTGGAGATGACTGGAGTGTATATAGAGGGAGTCATACTGTAGGCACTCTTCCCTGGGCTCTTTCACCCCGCCTGACAATCTTAGATTCACCAGGTCATTGTGTGCGTGTTGTATGATCATTCAGTTTTGTGGGTTCTTTTTGTGGTTTTGTGGTGTGTGCTTCTATAGTATCTCGTTGTGTGTTTCAATCACAACTTGCTCACCTGTTCACCTGTTGATGGTCATTTAGGTTGTATTCAGTGTTTGGCTCTTATGAATGGAACTGTTTTGAATATTTATGTATCTTTTATGTATGTTTTTTATGTATTTATGTATGTTATCCTTTATCTTAGGTAAATAATAGGAGTAAAGTTTGTGATAGGGAAGGTATATGATTAAGATATTTCAGCATGATTTCATGCTACCCCCAGCATTGTGTGAGAGGCCGGTTGCATCATTCGGTATTATATTTTTGCCATTGGTATTTGATTGCGCTTTTAATTCGTGTTTACTTGGCGACTAGTAATGTTAAGCATCTGTTCGTGTTCTTATTGACTATTTTTTACTTCTTTTACGAAGGGTCTTTTCAAATCTTTCTCCCGTTTTTACTTCTCTTCTTACAATTGAGTTGTAGGAGTTCCTTACATGTTCTGGATGTCAGTTCTTTGTGAAGATATATGGTAACAAATATCATCTTATAGTCTGTGGCTTGTGTTTTCATTTTCTCTGTGATGTTTTTGAAGAATAGAAATTTTGAATTTTATGAAGTCCAGTTTATCAACATCTCCTGTGATGTGTGTGCACTTTATGTCATATCCAAGAAATCTTTGCTATCTCAAGGTTGCAAAGATATTTTTTCTCGAACTTCTTTTTTTTTTTTAATTTTTTTTTCAACGTTTTTTTTTTTTTTTTTTTTTTAATTTTTTTTTTTTCAACGTTTTTTATTTATTTTTGGGACAGAGAGAGACAGAGCATGAACGGGGGAGGGGCAGAGAGAGAGGGAGACACAGAATCGGAAACAGGCTCCAGGCTCCGAGCCATCAGCCCAGAGCCTGACGCGGGGCTCGAACTCACGGACCGCGAGATCGTGACCTGGCTGAAGTCGGACGCTTAACCGACTGCGCCACCCAGGCGCCCCTCAACGTTTTTTTATTTATTTTTGGGACAGAGAGAGACAGAGCATGAACGGGGGAGGGGCAGAGAGAGAAGGAGACACAGAATCGGAAAGAGGCTCCAGGCTCCGAGCTGTCAGCCCAGAGCCTGACGCGGGGCTCGAACTCACGGACCGCGAGATCGTGACCTGGCTGAAGTCGGACGCTTAACCGACTGCGCCACCCAGGTGCCCCGAAATTTGTCTTTTTTATCCAAGCTGTTGAATTTACTGACATAGAAATTTTTCATACTATCTTCATACTATCCTTTTAATGACTGTATGATCTATAGTGATGTCACTTCTTTCCTTCCCAATGGCGAATCTCTCTTCTAGCTTATAGTCTTCATCAACTATACTAGATGTTTATCAACTTAGTTGATTGTTGCTAAGAACCAGATTCTGGCTTTATTGATTTTCTCTATTTTTCTTTTCTCCCCATTTTATTTCTGCTATTAACTTGATATTTTCCTTCCTTCTAGTAACTTTGCATCTTAAACTCTTTCTCTAGCTTCTTAGAGTGAAAAATAGGATAAGTAATTTTAGACCTTTCTAATTTTCTAACATAAACATTTAAAGCTCTTTATTTCCCTCCATATACTGCATTAGCTGTACCCCACAAATTTTGATCATGTCCTTTTTATTTTTATTCATCATAAATTATTTCCCAGCTTCCCCTGGGATTTCTTCTTTGACCCAGAGATTATTTGGATGTGTATAATTTAATTTCAAATGCCTGGGGATTTTAAGATGCTTAAAACTACCTTTTGCTGTTATTGGTTTCTAATGTAATTGTTTTTATAAAATTTCTGTTTTGATATAATTTCCATTCTTTTAAGCATATTGAGACTTATTTTTTAGTCCAGTTTATGGTACACCTTGATGAGTGTGTTATGTGTATTTGAATAGAATGTATACCGTTTTCACTGGGTGGAGTGTTATCTAAGTGCCAACTGGGTCCAGTTGGTTGATAACATTGTTTATGTCTTTGACATCCTTGCTGATGTTGTGGATATTCTGTCTTCATGTTCTATTAATTACTGGGAGAAGGGTGTCTGAAGTTCCAATTATGATGCGGTTTGTCTGTTTCTCCTTTCAGCCCTCTCTGTTTTTGCTTTATGTCTTTTGAAGTTCTGTTATTAGGCGCATTCACATTTTGGGTCATTATGCCCTGTTAAGGAACTGGTTCACTCGTTATCATGAAATGTCTTTCTTTGTCACTGGTAATATCCACCTTACTTATGCTTAGTGTTTTGCATGGCATGTAGTTCCCTCCTTTTACCTTTAACCTTTTGCTGTGCCTTTATAGCTAAGTAGGTGGGTGCAGACAGAATATTGTTGAATTTTCCTTATGCATCCAGAGTGACAATTACATGAGATATATTGTCCATGTGGTTGGCTTCAAACTACCACCTTCCTGTTTGTTTTGACTCGCCCCACTGATCCTTTCTTCTTTTCTACTCTTTTCCTGCCTTCTTTTGGATCAATTAATATTTGTGACTGCATTGTATATGCATCATACGCCGTGTGAGGACCTCACACCAATGTACTTCCACTTGCTCCTTCTGTCATTTTTACAGTAGTTGCCCTGCAGATTTTACTTCTGTTTGTTTTAAGTCTCCAAATATGTGTCTTTCTTTGAAACTGTCCATTTTATTATTTTTTTTTAAATTAGTAAAAAAGTTTTTATTTTTACCACATGTTTACCATTTCCACCACTCTTTATTCCTCGGTGTGGGTGCACGTCTCCACCTGAAATCATTACTTCACCTAAAGAGGTTTATGTAAGCTTTTAACATTTTAAGTGCAGGTCTTCTGGGCACAGATGAAAAGCAGGTGTGGCGGACCGGCTGTGACGCCCAGTCGCTGGCCATTCCCCTGCCTTGTTTATTTTATTAGCCCCATGTAAACCAGAATTATCTTACTCACTGATCTCTTCCGGTTTTGTTTTCTGGCTTTCACGTCTGGACATTTGCTCCTAGGGAGCTCTTGTCTTCCCTGCTCACCCGGCCGCCCTAGGACAGTGTGAGCCTCAGAGTTGGTGTTCCACAACAACTTGTTGAATAAATAAGCAAAAGGTTTACTGGGAGCCTGGAGGGGATCGGGGCAAAGTGAAAAGAAAAAGTCTAAGTGACAGGCGGGGAGACAGGAGGTGTAGGCGGGACGGTGAAGGGCCAACCCCGGGCTGAGCTAAGGCGGCTCAGGGTGAAGCCGTGAGCCAGGGACTGGAGGCCCCTCATAATTGGGGACTGAGTGGATCTCTGAGGTCAGAGATGGGCCCAAAACTTGATGATCATTATAGAAAAGCTGAGCTATTTTCTTTGCTATCGAGTCAAAGTGCAGAATTCTTTTACTTCATCGCCATAGAGGAGAGGCAGAGACAAATCCGGTATGGGAAATTTCATTCAAAATGAGCACTGGGTGTTGTATGGAAACCAATTTGACAATAAATTTCATATTTTAAAAAAATAAGCTTCATATAAATATAAAAAAAAATTGTCATAATAATTAAAATCCCCTCTAGATGAAGGGCTCAGCCTCTGATGTCCACACAGGGAGCCAGATTGGAGCCAGAGGCCCCACGGAGAAGGGGATCTACAGACGTGTGACAATGCCTGGTTGGTGGGCGGGAGGCTTAAAAATGCACGTGGTCAAGGCGAAGTTCAGATGCTTTTGGTCCTGAGCTGTTGTGACTGGCACAGTAGAAAGGTACTTAGTCAATTTGAGGAAGCACTCGCTTCTGATTTATGGCTTCGAAGAGCCTTCTAGAAGCTATCCTTGATGGTAACATAAATACCTATTTCTGTACATTCTAGAAGTTGGTATTCGGCCTGCGTCACGAGGGACTCGGCACGTGCAGTGAGCATCAGCCATCAGCCTCGGGAGCTCTTTTCGTGGGAGGGGATCCTGACTCCCCCGCCCCAGCTCACCAAGGGGCAAAGCCAATCCACACGGCTTCGGCCATGTTTCACTAGCGACTCAAAGGGACGTTTTTGAATTTATTCTTCCTATTCACTCTAGTTAATCAAGTCAGGTTTTTTTTTTTTTTTAGAGCAGTTATAATGTCATGTGGAGAGATGATGGGGCCTTGGCTCAAATTCCAGCCCCTTCACTTTCAAGCTGTGTGACCTTGGGCAAGTCCCTCAGTTCTCCCATCTGTGAAATGGGACAGGAGATGAGCTCCCCCAGATACGCTGTGGGATTGAATGAGTTGTACAGGTAAGTCTTTTAGGACAGTGCCCAGTGTGCTGTAAACATTGCATTACATATCCGTATGTACATATCTGTATGTATTTTCTATCAGGCCCTGTGGCTCGGGCCACGGGATCAAGTTCTCTCTGACGGGATGTCAGAACAGTCGCTGGTTGGGGCTTTCAGGAGGCTTTTCTAGGAGAAGGCAGACTCAGGGAGCAGGCAGATGGCTTTCACCTTTGCTCTCCCCTTCTTCACGCCCCAGGAGCAGATGCCATGAGGGGGCGGGGAGGGGGGGAGCCGCCTTGTGACCAGTGGGCAAGCACCTGCTAGGTGTGGGGTTCCCTGGCCGCCCTGACGGAGCGCACGCACTGAGCACCGGGGGAGCACGCGCTGAGTGCTTAGAGGGCACACGCTGGCTCCAGCCATCCGGGGCTGCCATCCAAGGTCGAGGTGCTGGCAGGGCCGTGCTCCCTCTCTGTACCCGGGCTTCCCTCTGAGCCGGGGCACCTGCGGTCGGCGCGGACGGGCAGCTGCCAGCTTCCGGGGTCCCCCAGTCTAAGGAAGGAGCCCCACGGGACGCCCGTGTCCTCTGCTGTCATCCAGACAGGATTTGTCAACCCGAGGCCCAGGCCCCCTCCCGGGTCAGGAGCCCCAGCTGCGCGATGACTCTCGGTCCAGAGCCTTCTGTGATGTGTGTGTGTAGTGTGTGTGTGTGTGTGCACGTGCATGGTGTGGGTGTGTGTCTGTGATGTGTGTGTCTGTGTGGTTTCCGTGTATGTATATGACTGTGGTGTGTGTGATGTTTATGTGAATATCTGGTATGTGGTGTGTGTGCACGTGTGTGTATATGTGGGGTGTGCACACGTGTGTATATATGTGGTGCATGTGCACGTGTGTATATGTGGGATGTGCATATGTGTGTGTATGTGGGGTGTGTGCACATGTATGTATATGTGGGGTATGCGTGCACGTGTGTGTATATGTGGTGTGTGTGCGTGTTTGTGTAAGTGTGGTGTGTGCACACGTGTGTATATGTGGGGTGTGAGCATGTGTGTGTATGTGTGGTGTGTGCACGTGTATTATATGTGGGATGTGTGCACATGTGTGCATGTTTGGGGTGTGCACGTGTGTGTATATGTGGGGTGTGTGCACATGTGTGTATGTGGGATGCGCGCATGTGTATGTATATATGGGGTGTGCACACGTGTATGTATATCGGGTGTGTGCACATGTGTGCATGTTTGGGGTGTGCACGCGTGTGTGTATGTTTGGGGTGTGCACACATGTGTGTATATGTGGGATGTGAGCATGTGTGTGTATGTGGGGTGTGTGCACGTGTATGTATATGTGGGGTATGCGCGCATGTGTGTGTATATGTGGTGTGTGTGCATGTTTGTGTAAGTGGAGTGTGCACACGTGTGTATATGTGGGGTGTGAGCATGTGTGTGTATGTGTGGTGTGTGCACGTGTATTATATGTGGGATGTGTGCACATGTGTGCATGTTTGGGGTGTGCACGTGTGTGTATATGTGGGGTGTGTGCACATGTGTGTATGTGGGATGCGCGCATGTGTATGTATATATGGGGTGTGCACACGTGTATGTATATCGGGTGTGTGCACATGTGTGCATGTTTGGGGTGTGCACGCGTGTGTGTATGTTTGGGGTGTGCACACATGTGTGTATATATGGGATGTGAGCATGTGTGTGTATGTGGGGTGTGTGCACGTGTATGTATATGTGGGGTATGCGCGCATGTGTGTGTATATGTGGTGTGTGTGCATGTTTGTGTAAGTGGAGTGTGCACACGTGTGTATATGTGGGGTGTGAGCATGTGTGTGTATGTGTGGTATGTGCACGTGTGTATATGTGGGGTGTGCGCACGTGTGTATATGGGTGTGCGCACATGTGTGTGGTGTGTGCACATGTGTATATGTGGGTGTGTGTGCACGTGTGTCTATATGTGGTGTGTGTGCACGTTTGTGTAAGTGTGGTGTGTGCACACGTGTGTATATGTGGGGTGTGAGCATGTGTGTGTATGTGTAGTGTGTGCACGTGTATGTATATGTGGGGTGTGCACACGTGTGTGCATATTTGGGGTGTGCGCACGTGTGTGTATGTGGGATGTGCGCACGTGTATGTATATGTGGGGTGTGCACACGTGTATGTATATCGGGTGTGTGCACATGTGTGCATGTTTGGGGTGTGCACACGTGTGTGTATGTTTGGGATGTGCACACATGTGTGTATATGTGGGGTGTGAGCATGTGTGTGTATGTGTGCTATGTGCACGTGTATATGAATGGGGTGTGTGCACGTGTGTGTGGGGTGTGTGTGCACGTGTATGTATATGTGGGGTGTGTGCACGTGTGTGTATGTGTGGGGTGTGCACGTGTGTATATGTGGGTTGTGCACATGTGCGTGTATGTTTGGGGTGTGCACACGTGTGTATATGTGGGGTGTGCACACGTGTGTGCATGTTTGGGGTGTGCACATGTGTGTATATGTGGGTGTGCGTGCACGTGTGTGTATATGTGGGGTGTGCGCACATGTGTGTATATGTGGGGTGTGCGCACGTGTGTGTATGTGGGATGTGCGCACGTGTATGTATATATGGGGTGTGCACACGTGTATGTATATCAGGTGTGTGCACATGTGTGCATGTATGGGGTGTGCACGCGTGTGTGTATGTTTGGGGTGTGCACACATGTGTGTATGTGGGATGTGAGCATGTGTGTGTATGTGGGGTGTGTGCATGTGTGTATATGTGGGTTGTGCACACGTGCATGTATGTTTGGGGTGTGAGCATGTGTGTGTATATGTGGTGTGTGTGCATGTTTGTGTAAGTGTGGTGTGTGCACACGTGTGTATATGTGGGGTGTGAGCATGTGTGTGTATGTGTGGTATGTGCACGTGTATGTATATGTGGGGTGTGCGCACATGTGTGCGTGTTTGGGGTGTGCACATGTGTGTATATGTGGGTGTGCACGTGTGTATATGTGGGGTGTGAGCATGTGTGTGTATGTGTGGTAGGTGCACGTGTATATAAATGGGGTGTGTGCACGTGTGTGTGGGGTGTGTGTGCACGTGTCTGTATATGTGGGGTGTGTGCACGTGTGTATGTGTGGGGTGTGCACGTGTGTATATGTGGGGGGTGTGTGTGAGACGAGGTGTCGGCCCACCAGGGAGCACCGACAGAGCTGGAGGGAGGCCCCAGGGGCCCAGCTGACACACGGGCACACGCAGAGGGACCTTGCCCCACACACGGCGCTCCCGTCCTCCCATCCGGCACATCTGCCTTGGTTTCCCCTTCCTCCACCGGCCTCGCTCTCCCTCTCGCCCACACCAGGGGGCTGGGCAGGGACCGGTAAGGATAGACCCCCCTGGAGCGCGGCCGCCCCGACGTGGGTGAAGGCTGAGCCCCTGTGTGCGTGGGGAGGGGGCCCGGGGCCCGCGGGGACGGCCACAGCCGAGCGGGCGCGTGTGGAGCCCCCAGCCCCGCGCGGCTTGCAGACCCTGTACTTTCCCGAACTTCAGTGTCGAAAGTCTCCCCCCTCCGAGAAGCTAAATAAACCCTGACCTGACTGACTTAGCTGGTTAATCTATGTTAAAGCCATCAGAAGCGATTTATTGATTGGTTTAAAAGAGAAATCCCAGAAGGAAGATACTATCAATTTTTCCCAGCAAATCTCAAATGCTGTCTGATAATGAAAACTTCTTCAAGGTAGGACTTGAAAATCAGAATTTCAAACTGAGGTAAAACTGCTTTCCACTATCCTCGTGTTTGAGGAATAAAATTATTTGACGATTAAAAATCTCCAGCAGCAGCGGCGGCCACAGCCGCCAGCCCTGTACTTTTCTTCTGTGTCCCCGCCCGCGTCCCAGGGGCCCTGCGGGGACCGGCTCGGGTCCAGACGTGGCTTCGGCCGGTGGGGGGGGGGGGCAGGCGTGGTGACCGTGGGGGCCACTGAGGACAGAGCAGAGTCGTGGCCCGGGCGACGGGGCGGAAGGTGGTGCTGGCTCGGGGGGGCCCGGCTCCTGGGGTGCAGTGAATCCGGGGGCCTGCGTGTGAGCCACGGAGACCAGGGCGTGGTGGTCAGGGGGAGCTCGGGCTGAGGAGGGGGCTCAGCAGCTTGGCGTCCAGGCGGCTGTGACCGGCGATGGGCCCCCCGGGCCAGGGCGCTGCCGCTGAGAAGCTGCGTGGGTTCCGTCACCCTGTGCTCCTCCTCGTCCGAAACGGGGATACTTCTCTCTGTCCCTACAGCCGGCGCGGGCCCCACTCAGTCCTCAGGGCTGGTGTCCCCCCGGGTCATTAGGCCTGGTGTCCACGGCCCCTCACGAGTCTCCCTGGAGGAAGTGCCAGAGGGGAAACCTAAGGCCTGAGTGTGGGGCCCTGGGAGCCACGGTGCTGGGGTGTCCGAGGAGATGTTCGACACGTTCACACGGGCAGAGGACCCTGTCTGAGAGGTGGAGGACTACCATGAGGGAGGATCGTTCCACGGGAAGACTGCCAGAAGGGAGGACTGCCACGAGGGAGGGCCGCTCCACAGGAGGAGTGCCACGAGGGAGGACCGCTCCATGGGAGGACTTCCATGTGGGAGGATCGCTCCATGGGAGGACTGCCAAGAGGGAGGACTACTCCATAGGAGGATCAACAGGGGAGGACTGCTCCATGGGAGGACCTCTCTATGGGAGGACTGATCCACGGGAGGACTGCCACGAGGGAGGATCATTCCATGGGAAGACTGCCACGAGGGATGAACGCTCCATGGGAGGACCGACAGGGGAGGACTGCTCCACAGGAGGACCGCTCTATGCGAGGACTGCTACACAGGAGAACTGCCAAGAGGGAGGACTGCTCCATGGGAGGATCAACAGGGGAGGACTACTCCATGGGAGGACTGCTCCACGGAAGGACTGCCACGAGGGAGGACAGCTCCACAGGAGGATTGCCACGAGGGATGATTGCTCCACGGGAGGACTGCCATGAGGGAGGACTACTCCATGGGAGGACTGCCACGAGGGAGGATTGCTCCACGGGAGGACTGCCACGAGGGAGGACCGCTCCATGGGAGGACTGCCATGTGGGAGGACTGCTCCATGGGAGGACCAACAGGGGAGGACTGCTCCATGGGAGGACCGCTCTATGGGAGGACTGCCACAAGGGAGGATCATTCCACGGGAAGACTGCCACAAGGGAAGACTGCCACAAGGGAGGACTGCCACGAGGGATGACTGCTCCATGGGAGGACTGACAGGGGAGGACTGCTCCACAGGAGGACTGCTCTATGGGAGGATTGCTACACAGGAGGACTGCCAAGAGGGAGGACTGCTCCATGGGAGGATCAACAGGGGAGGACTGCTCCATGGGAGGACTGCCACGAGGGAGGACCACTCCACGGGAGGACTGCCACGAGGGAGGACCGCTCCATGGGAGGACTGCCAAGAGGGAGGACTACTCCATGGGAGGATCAACAGGGGAAGACTGCTCCATGGGAGGACCTCTCTATGGGAGGACTGATCCACGGGAGGACTGCCACGAGGGAGGACCGCTCCACGGGAGGACTGCCACGAGGGAGGACTGCTACACAGGAGGACCGCTCTATGGGAGGACTGCTATACAGGAGGACTGCCAAGAGGGAGGACTGCTCCATGGGAGGATCAACAGGGGAGGACTGCTCTATGGGAAGACTGCCCTATGGGAGGACTGCCACGAGGGAGGACCGCTCCACGGGAGGACTGCCACGAGGGAGGATTGCTCCATGGGAGGACTGCCACGAGGGAGGACTGCTCCACGGGAGGACTGTCACGAGGGAGGATTGCTCCATGGGAGGACTGCCATGAGGGAGGGGCTCCACGGGAGGACCACGTGGGCAGCAGGGGCTGTTTGGCACCAGATCCTGCAAAGTGAGCCCAGAGAACTGCCCAGGATGTGGCAACAGCAGCCTGCTGTGCCCTTGGAGTGCGTCCTGGGGAGGGGCTGATGGTAGGGTTGGGATGGTGCATCTATCGGGGTTCCCTAGGGCACCAGGACCAATGGGAGACATGTGTGCATATCTACACACACACAGATGCACACACACATATATGTACACATACAGACACACACACATTTACGTATACCTACACACATGCATATACCTGTACACACATGTGCATACCTACACACGCACATATATCTACACACGCACATATACCCACATACATATACCTACACACATATATAGTTCCACACATGCATAAATACCTGTACAGACACACACACACACATACACACACACACAGATCAAGGTTGATTTTCAGGAACTGGCTCAGGTGGCGGTGGGGGCTGGCCCGTCTGTAACCTGCAGGGCAGGCTGTGGGCGGACAGAGCCCCTTCCTCCTCGAGGGACCTCGTCTGTTTGCTCTTTAAGCTTTCAACTTGCTTTACTCAAAGTCAGCTAATTTCAAATGTCAATGACATCTACAAATACCTTCACAGACACACCTGGACAGGTGTTTGAGCAGACCTGGTGCCTTAGCCTGGCCAGACAGACACTCAAAATGAGCCATCCCGATGGTGAGTGGGAAGGCCGGCTGGGATGGTAAGGGCCATGCGAGTGCGTCTGTGGGTAAAGGGGACGGAGCTGAGGAGAGTGCGGAGGAGTGGGGGCTCTGGTGGAGAAGAGGGAAGCTGGGCAGGTCTGCAGAGACTAGGGAGGGGGCCATGGTGACAGGCACTGACGTCGTGCTCCAAGGACAACGGGGTGGGGAAGCACACAGGACGGTGCGTGCGCTCCGGGGCAGGGGCCAGGTGGTGAGGGAAGGGCAGGTGGAGGGTTCACGGGCTGGGGGAGCAGGTGGGAGGCCGAGGGATGGGACAGCAGACCCCACCCCCTCTGAGCGGCCCCACACCCATCCCTCGTCTGGGACCCTTCCCAGGCTCTGCCTCAGAGGCTCGGCCGCTCCTGGACTCAGCTCCCCAGCGGGAGCCTGGCGCACAAAGGGGGTTGGGACCCATGTGTAACAGGATGAGTGACAGTGCACGGGCTCCCCTGTCTGTGGATCGGGCCCCAGGGCTCGTGTGGCTGATGACCGAGCGCAGGGGTGGGTAACCTCCTGCAGGCGGCCGCTATCATCCTCGGATGCCCCTTGGTTTCCTAGCAACCGGCCCGTTTTCTTCTTCCACGGTGATAAGTCTGCAGGGAACCCCCTCCAATAATCATCTTGAGGCCCTTCCCCAATTATTCCCTTAAAATGGAATCCCAGACGCATGTGAACGGGACGGAATGTTTTCTAAGGACTTTGACAGTGTTTAGTGGCATCAGTGCTGGGGATCCAGGAGCGGTCACCTCCTGTCCCATCCGTCAGGCTCAGCTCTGAGGCTTGGCAGAGCCGGCCAGACGGGCGTGATGAGTGTGGGTGGCCACGGACACCCCGGGGCTGGGCTGTCTGCCGTGGCTGGCTGGAGCACAGAGTCTAGGCTCGCGCTTCGCAGGGATCCCCGTCTCCCCTCAGCCACGGGCTGAGTCTCGGGGTCTTCTAACCCACCATCTGGCCGCCGGGGGTAGGCGAGTGGGGGACAGCGGCCTGGTAGCTTGGGTGTGTGTTGGGGGCGTGGCCTTGGCTGTGCTGCCCCACCTGCCTGTCATGGAGACAAAGGGACCGTCCCTCGGCTCGCTCACCGCAGCCCTGGAGGGAAGGGGCGGAAGAGGCAGAGGAAGAGTGGGTGACGCTCTGGACCCCGCCCGTTAGCGAACCCACACGTTAGCTCACCGTAGCCCGGTGTTTCAGTCTGCGCCCCAACACTTAGCTCAGGGTTGCGTGGGCTGGCCCCGGGCGCCGGGCTCAGCTGGGAGGTTCTCCCGGCCTTGATGGGCCCCCTGGTGCGCTTGCGGTCAGCCTCAGGTCCGCTGGGTGGCCCTGCAGCCGGGGTCTGGCACGCCGTCGGCTGTGGTGCCATCACATCCTCCCCTGTGCCCGGTCCAGGCCCCCGTGAGTCCAGCCCAGATGAGGAAACGGGAGAGCGGCCGCACCACGTGGCGAAGGAGCGTGGGTGTCGGGAGGGAGCTACACGGCTGGTCTGGGAGACCGGCGGCCCCACAGCCCGGCCTGCAGCACGGAGTTTGACCCACCAGACCGGCCACTGGCTCTTTGCTGTGGGCCGAAGGAGAGGGACAGGGCGGGCGGTGGCTGTGGGACGCTTCCTCGTGCGATGTTCCGGCCGTCGTCTCCACGGCGGGCAGAACGCTGTGCCGTGCTCCTGGTGCTGGACGGCCAGTCCTCCAGTTCTGGAGGGCCCGGTCTCCACAGGCTCCACGAAAGCTTCTTTCCCGTCGTCAGTTCTGTTCTCAAATAAATCGCAATCACTCAGGAGCCAAGCTGGAGGCAGGGCCGACGCGCCGGGACCCAGCCCCCCGAGTAAGGCTCTTGAATCACTTTGGAAGCCGTTTCCGAGTAATACAAATGGACGTGGCAGGGGAACAGAAATCCCCGCCAAACCCCTGCCTGGAGCGGGATGAAAAGCGAGATTAATCTGAAGGAAGAGGTCAGCACACATCTGCTTGCCCTGTTTCCGATATCCAGAAGGACCAGGGCGAGGGGGGATTGTGCGTGGTGCGGGGCCGTGAGCAGGGCCGCGGCTCGGCCACTTAGGGTCCTGACGCTTCGGCTGGTGGCTTCAGTGGGCCGAGCCTCAGTTTCCTCAGGGCTGACGATGCCAACGCTCGCCTTGCTGGGCTGCTGGGGGCACCATCCCTAACATGCGGAGGGCAATTCATGTGGAGCAGGGACCGGTGAAAACAGCCACAGGCACCTTTTTCTTTTTTTCTTACTTGTTTATTTGGGCACCTTCTTTCTTCTTTCTTTCTTTCTTTTTAAGTATTTATCTGGAGAAAGAGAGAGAGAGAGAGAGCAGGGAGGGGCAGAGAGAGAGGGAGAGACAGAATCCCAAGCAGGTCTTCACTGTCTGCTCAGAGCCTGACGTGGTGCTCGAACTCACGAGCCGTGAGATCATGACCTGAGCCGAAACCAACAGTCAGATGCTTAACCACCTGAGCCACCCGGGCTGCCAGGCACCTTCTTTCTGGACAAGGTCTGATGTTTGAGGGACTGCCGGGGCCGTCGGCCAGATTTCGCAGAGGGCGTTGGCGTCTCCTTGGGTCTCACGTACCTCATTTTACTGCACAGATACGAGCACTTACTTCACTCAATACTGCAAGCGTTTTTCTTGTCGCTAACGCTTGCAAAGTTAAAACATGTAGCTGTGAACACTAAGACTCTACGCACCAGGTGACGTTTTTGATACTGAGTTGCTTTTCATTGTTTGTGGTGAGAGATGACGTTACCGGAAGCCTCCCCCTGCACCTTGCCTGGTTTGGACGGTGACGGCTCCTTGGCCAGTTCCCAGAAGGTACGAGGGCTTCCGCGATTCTCCGCGACTCTCCACTCTAAGCCCGCACCCGTTCGTGCTGTCACCAGTAACATATGACTGCATCGATGTTCTTGAGCCCTGGCCAGGATTAAGACTCATTTCTCAGTATTTTTAAGTGGATATAAAATGCCACCACGTTATTCTTTCTCAAAGTGTGCTGGTTTTGTGATGTGTCACCTTGGCCAGGTGACCTCCACTCCCTGGAAGTGCTTTCCCCGCAGTTTCCGGTCAGAGCTGCCCCCGGAGGGGTCTTACGTGAGCCCCAAGGAGACCTGAAGAGCAGACTTGGTGGCTCCCATGCATTGTCCCTCACTGGCTGGCCCGTCTCAGGCCCAGGATTGCACCTGTTCCCTCCCACCCCTGGGCTGTGTGCATTCACGTCCATGATGAAGGGCGCGGCTTCTGAGGACACCCACGCCGCCAAGGTCAGAGGCAAGCAGACGCGCGTGGGTTCTGTGCATCCTCCAGAGCTCCAGATCACCGCCCTCTCCCCCGGCCGCCTCCCTTCCGCCGAGCCTGCCCCGTGGCGTGAGCTCCCTCGGGGGCTGCCGACATGGGTCCCGCGGGTGTGTGAGCTCACATCCCTGCAGTGGATCTACCTTCGCTGTCCCGACGCCTCCGTGTCCCTGTTGCTGTCGCTCTCTGTGTCTCCTCCTCTGAGTTACAGTTTACTGTGTGTTGATGGCACGGGTGGAGCAGGGGGTTGCTCCTGGCCAGCCCTGTCCCCTGCCCCCTCTCCACATGTGACTGTACTGGCCGCTGCTTAGCGGTCTCGGAAAGTTGATGGCGCACAAGCAGGCTTGTTTACACGTGGTTGTTTCACATGTTTATGCGACGTTTTCACACAGGCGGTAGCACATTGGACGCCCCCCGTCCTGCTTCCTCCCCTCGCCAGTGCGTCTGGGAGGTGGAACCACACCGTTAGATGCAGACGCCTCGTTGTTCTAACGGCCTCGAGAATGCAACGTGACCGTTACCAGTGGGCTTGGCCGGTATTTCCTGTCTTGACCTGGCGACAGTGCTTCGGGGGGGTACGTGTCACTTTTACACATGTGCTCATTCTGGGTGGTGCGGTTACTGCTCGAAGGGTGAGTGTGACACTGCTCTTGGGGAGATTTTGCAAATTAGCACACCTTCCTGGACAATCTGCGGCTTTCTCGTCTGCGTCCCCTCCTGGGCTGCAGCGGTGGGGGCTGGAATCTACCTGCCCCAGACCCTCTGCCAGCAAGGCTGTTGTTCAGCTTCTGCCAACGAAGCCGCTGGCCTGGAAATCAGAGGCCCAGCAGGAGGGGTCGACGTTGCGAGGGTGTGAGATACGAGCGTCTGCAAAGGCAGGGGCAGGTTCCAGCAGACGCGGTATTCCTGGATTCCAGAACACTCCGGAAGCTTCCCTGACCTCCACGCTTCCTGCCGGTTCTGTAAGCCTGTAATTGCTGATATTGAATCCCCTCTCGACTCAAGTACGTGGAGTGCACCTGCACAGAAGCATGCCCACGGCTCTGGCTCCTCACCACGGCGCTTGCCACGGACGGTGTCACTGAACGTGGCCGTGTCCCGCTGGAGAGGGGATCTCACTGTACTTGTTCATTTCAGAAGTGTGTGTGTGAGTACGTGTGCGCATGTGTGTGTAAGGTTGAACCCTCTTTATATGCTTATTCCCGTCATATTTCCTTCTCTGTAAACTGGGTTCGTACCCTTGGATTATCTGTTGGTCTTTAAAAATTTTTTTTAATGTTTTTATTCATTTTTGAGGACAGAGAGAGACAGAGTGTGAGCCAGGGGAGGGGCAGAGGGTGGGGACACAGAATCCGAAGCGGCTCCAGGCTCTGAGCTGTCAGTGCGGAGCCTGACGTGGGGCTTGAACCCACGGACTATGACATCGTGACCCCAGCCGCAGTCGGACGCTTACCCGACTGAGACGCCCAGGCGCCCCTGTCCGTTGGTCTCCTTTTTGCTCAAAGGGACTCTTTTTCTTTGAAAAGAAATAGTACTTGGTCTGTGACACATGTTGCAAACCCTTTCGCCAGTTTGCAGCTTGCCTCTCGATTTAGTGTCTGTGTATTTCTTGCAGACGAAAGTAATGTTTTACGTACTCAGATTTGTTCTCTTTTATGGAGTCTGGGTTTTGCGCTGCACTCGCCGTGGCCACCACGGCGGTCGGCCGTCAACAGGGACTCTGTGCAACTCCCTACGTCTCCCCGCTCCCTGGAAGCCTGCAGGCTGCGCTGATTGGCTCGTTTTCCCACCGCGAGCTGTGAGGGACGGGGAGGTGTGCATGACGGTCCCCCAGCCTAGTGTAGCCCTGCTTCCGGGGGCCTCCTGCGAACTTCTGACCGCACGTTGGGAGGCACCGATATCCGCAGCCGAACCACACCCTCCTGTGCTGCGCCCTTTCGCACTGGGGAGTGCTGTTCTGTTCTGTGCAATACCTTTCACCCCCAAATAAATGCTGTCCGCTGTTGATTGCCGTCCCTGCCTGTTTTTAAAATGCCCTTGTCTTATACATTTCTATTTTTAACCTGTCTGTGTCACTTTGTTGTCGAAGAATCTTGGGATTCGGCAGCTAGCTGGGCATCCTTCGGGTTTCGCCCTGCGGTGACGTGCGGATACGTTGGAGGCTTCTCCTTGTTGTATTTTCCAGTTTTGATTGTGCCCTAAGGACATGTTTCCCTACAGGTTCTCCGTGTCCTTCCTCTGTTTGCTCTGTTTATTTTTATTATCTGGAAGGACAGGAAGTTTGTTGTGTGGCTGCCTTACACCTGTGGATTTCTATGTCCCACCCAATCCTTTATTGGCCGCACACGATGAACGAGTATAGAGCAAATACATGGCAACTTCCTCTGCTCCTAATTTTATTTGGTTTACTTTTTTTTTTTTAAATTTTTTTTTCAACGTTTTTTATTTATTGTTGGGACAGAGAGAGACAGAGCATGAACGGGGGAGGGGCAGAGAGAGAGGGAGACACAGAATCGGAAACAGGCTCCAGGCTCTGAGCTGTCAGCCCAGAGCCCGACGCGGGGCTCGAACCCACGGACTGCGAGATCGTGACCTGGCTGAAGTCGGACGCCCAACCGACTGAGCCCCCCAGGCGCCTCTGGTTTACTTTTTAAAGTCTCAGTGCTTATTTTCTTATCTTTATATTTTTACACATACAAGTAGCAAGCGACTTACCAGGTCTAGATATATTCGTCTCCGGCTGAGACAGAGGAGGTGCCACTCCTGCAATGCCCTTGTCCTTCCTGTCCCGGTCTCTGACCTGGTAAAACCCTTCTAAAGGGTTCCCGTAGTTAGCATTTCCATTTTCTTTGCTAACGAAAACACATATTTGTTTTCATCTTTCTTTTAGAGTTAAACGCGGTAACGTGCCTGCAGCCAGTTCATACGCCTCCTGCCTCGCCGTTGGCCAAAGTTGCGTTCCGGTGGTTTCTTCGGGATGGGCTCATTTTAGAGATGTTCCTCTAGATTTTGAATTTTCAAAACATATTTGTCTTTCGTCTTTGTGTTTGAAAGACAGATTGGCTGGCTGTGAAACTCTCGGGTTGCCGTTTCCTTTTTGAGGACTTCGTAGGCATTAATCTCTGGATCCCAGCACTGAGCGTCGTCATGGTAACTTCGGAGGCCGGCCTCAC
The DNA here is from genome assembly GCF_024362965.1 of Panthera pardus. Lineage (NCBI taxonomy): Eukaryota > Metazoa > Chordata > Mammalia > Carnivora > Felidae > Panthera > Panthera pardus. The sequence goes on from NW_026526991.1 coordinate 7,923,334, forward strand.
GGTTTCCCCTTCCCCACGACTTGATGTTTTTTTTTCCCTTTGGATGCCAAAAGAATTCTCTGTGTCTCTTTAACATCCAGCAGTTACACTACCACCTTTTGCCAGTGTTTTTTCTTTCCCTGAGACACGTACCTCTCGATTTCTAGACATAAGTCCCTTTTGCTGGTGACAATTACTCTTGGGCAATTTGAGGGTATTTCTTCTGTTTTCGTTACTCTGATTCTCGTCTGCAGAGACGCCGTGTCTGTGTATCCCGATTGTCTCTGGTCCGTTTCCCCTTTCCCCACCATTTAAAAACTGCCTTAATTGTTATTTAAATTTGCACTGTGCTGATTAGTAGTGAGACTGAACATTGAAAATGTATTCTAAGTCAGGAATTTTTGGAGCATCCAGTATAAGGCACAGTGTGGGGCGCCTGCGTGGCTCAGTCGGTTAAGTGTCCCAACTTCGGTTCACGATCTCACGGTTTATGGGTTCGAGCCCCGTGTCGGGCTCTGTGCTGACAGCTTGGAGCCTGGAGCCTGCTTCAGATTCTGTGTCTCCCTCTCTCTGTTTTTGGCACGTGCACTCTCTGTCTTCAAAATAAATAAACATTTAAAAAGGCACAGCATGGCTGCAGGAATTGGCCCCTACTTACCGGCCATTCTGCAGTTCCCGAAACTCTCAACTCCCTCGCCAGGAACCGGGGTTTGTGGTTCCTCTCAGACCGCGTGAGCACTTAGAGCAGTAAATAGGGTTCATTTGCTGCGGTCTTTATAAAGACAACCGTGAAAGGGTTTGCCATCGCGAAAGGGTTTGCCAAACCACACTTGAACAAATTAAATGTAGTTTTCGAGCAGCAAGTTGACATCATTGGACGCATGACAGCCTCCACAGCGTTCAAAGCGCTGCTCTCTCTCCTCGCCAAGGAGCATTTCCACATCTCGGTCCTCGTTCCCGCTCCCCACCTTGACTCTGAATCCCTTGCCGGGCCTCCCGTGCCGCCTGCTCTCGCGAGCTCGGGGACACACAGAGGATCTGCCGCGTCCTGCCTCTGGGTCGTTGCCCAGAGCCTTGATGCTGATTGTGGAAACTCCCAACTCCTCTGCAGGGGCCCAAGGTCACACGCTGGCCCCGAGATTTCAGCGGCCCCCCACATTTTGCCCCCGCCTGGTTCCTGTTCAGTGAAGGGCCTGCCCCTCTCCACTGCCTGCTCCATGGACGTCTGGGCAGACACCCGCTTCTTGGGCTCGCCTGTCCGGAGCTCACGTGTGCATCCCGGGCCCACGGCAGCCGCGGGAGGGTTCCGCCTGCTCGTGTGGCTTTGTCAGGTAAATCCGCGCCTTTCCCCACAGCTCCCAGTGAGCCGCCGTGTGGGGGGGACTGCCGTCTGAGGTGTTTCATGAGTCCCTGCGTCCCCACCGCCCCTGGTGGCAACCCAGGGTTTATCATCGATGGGTGAGACGTGAGCCCCCCACCCCCACCCTACTCACCGGCTGCTGCATCTGGTGTCAGCTGCCAGCTTCCAACGACTGCCCTCAAGACACTTGGCCAGAGTGAGGAGGTGCTGTCCTGCCCACCCTGCACGGAAGCGTCTAGAATCCCCATCCTTACAAGCCCCGGAGCGTGATGTTTTGGGATGCTGGATCCCGACTGTGCCCAGAGCGGGCTCATGCTGGGAGGCGGGACAGAGGGGCACGGGCCCCGTGTGCGACGGGTCCCCGCTTGGGGAGATCGCCGTCCGGCAGGCAGACAGGTCCCCGGCTTACACGACGCGGTGTGTGGCCTTACCAGGGCTCTGGGGTTTCAGGCCAAGGACGGCTGCTGGGGCCGCTCGTGCGGGGGTGACTGGCTCAGGCTGGCAGAAGGGTGGACCAGGGCCAGGAGTGGGTGAGGGATGCCCATTCCCCACAGTGTTTGCAGGAAGCCTGAGGAGGGTGGGGGCGGGCAGGGGTGGGGGTCCTCCTACTCGGCTGAACGGGGGGCACACACTCCCCGGGTTCCTTCTTTCCCCCCACGCCCGGCTGTGGGTGAGAGACACAAGTGGGGGCGGAGTCAGGCAGTGAGAGTCTCTGGATGTTTTCAACCAAGACCACGGGGACGGGGCGCTCGGAGAAATCCCGCTAACTTGGCACGGCCGGGTGGGATGAGCCCGCCGTGTGGCCTCCATCCGATGGAGCAGCCCCGAAAACCCCGAAGCGTCTCTGGCCTGTGCTGCAAGCATCACGGACACGTCTGTCCACAGATCTGCAGGAAACGGGTCGGGGGGAAAGCAGATACCCCCTCTGTGCTGACCCCTTGTCCGGACCCCTCCCCAGATACTGAGGTGCAGGAGAGACTCGAGAGAGGCCACCAAAGGGGGGTTAGGAGCACATCAGCTGGGCTCCTCGAGGGAGAGAACATTTCTTCTGCACCACGACAGACCTTTCACATTAACTTATTAGACGGAAGGCACTGAGTCTTGTACACGCGTGATTTCAGCCTTGGCAGAGGGGGGGCTGCTAAGCAGGAACTGGGGACTGAGGTAGCTGCCCCCCGACCCTGTCCGTGAGCCGCTGCCCCCGCTAGCCAACACCCCCCTGCTCTCTTTCCCTTCCCCCCACCCCTACCTCCTCCCCACAGCCCCCTCCTCCCAGCCCCTCTCTGTGATCGATCCCCTTCCTACTCCCCTACACCCTGCCCCCTCCCCACCACCCCGTCCCTACCCCAACTGCCCCCCATATACCTCCTCCCCACCATGCCCTGCCCCCTCCCCACCGCCCCCTCCTTATCCCCCCAACTGCCCCCCATATACCTCCTCCCCCCATGCCCTGCTCCCTCCCCATCGCCCCCTCCCTCTCCCCCCACTGCCCCCCATACACTTCCTCCCCTCGCCCTGTCCCCAAGGCCTCCTCCCTGCAGCCCCCTCCTCCCAGCCCCTCTCTATGATCGATCCCCTTCCCACTCCCCCACACCCTGCCCCCTCCCCACCACCCCGTCCCTACCCCCCAACTGCCCCCCATATACCTCCTCCCCCCATGCCCTGCCCCCTCCCCACCGTCCCCTCCCTATCCCCCCAACTGCTCCCCATATACCTCCTCCCCCCATGCCCTGCCCCCTCCCCACCGCCCCCTCTCTATCCCCCCAACTGCCCCCCATATACCTCCTCCCCCCATGCCCTGCCCCCTCTCCACCGCCCCCTCCCTATCCCCCCAACTGCCCCCCATATACCTCCTCCCCCCATGCCCTGCCCCCTCCCCACCGTCCCCTCCCTATCCCCCCAACTGCCCCCCATATACCTCCTCCCCCTATGCCCTGCTCCCTCCCCACCGCCCCCTCCCTATCCCCCCAAGTGCCCCCCATATACCTCCTCCCCCCCATGCCCTGCCCCCTCCCCACCACCCCCTCCCTATCCCCCCAAGTGCCCCCCATATACCTCCTCCCCCCCATGCCCTGCTCCCTCCCCACCGCCCCCTCCCTATCCCCCCAACTGCCCCCCATATACCTCCTCCCCCCATGCCCTGCTCCCTCCCCACCGCCCCCTCCCTATCCCCCCACAGCCCCCCATACACTTCCTCCCCTCGCCCTGTCCCCAAGGCCTCCTCCCTGCAGCCCCCTCCTTCCGCCCTGCTAGCTCATCCCTGCCAGTAGCCACACCTGCAGAGGCATCAGCCCTCCATCCTCGGGCCTGGCTCCAATCTCGCCACCTCAGGCCGGCAGGTCAGGACAGAGACAACTGGATTCTGGTCCTGGTGCTTCAGCTGAGCCCCTGTGGTTGTGCCCAGGGCACGCATCCTCCGGGCCTGGGTGTCCCTGTCAGTATGGCACGTCACCTGGACCAGATTTCCCCCCTTGCTTATTTGCCCCGGATGTCTGCACTACAGAAAAGACTTAGAAAAAAAGAACTTCCCTGTGGCCTGAACCCTGGTGCTGGCCGTGTGCCGGTGCCTTCCTAGGGAACAGGTGCCGTGACGTGATTATGGCCAAGGTTGAGCCACCTTCTTGTTACAGCCCTGTGCTCGGATTCCTGCTGTGAGCTCCTTTTGACGTGAGTGTGTCCCTTTGAGTCCCAAATGGTTTATCCTTGGGTTTCTCCACAGAGGGAGGCTGGGGCTGCGTATCTCCTCCCCCTGGTTCACTTGCTGATATGCAGCGAGGTGGAGCTCACCAGGCCTCAGGAAACCGTGTTGCTGCCTCCATCACCAGGGAGGAAAACCAATCTCAGGAATCTGAAATTCTGCCTTCAAGCAGACGAGTGTTCCGGGCCAAAGGCATAGTGTGTGCAAAGGCCCTGGGGCTGGAGGTGGGACAGGGGCATTGTGCAGTGAAATGTGGTTGGAATGGCCTGTTGCAAACAGAAAGGGGGAGCATGGGCAGGTAAGGCTGGAGGGGCTTGACCGTGTGGGGCTGGCTGCCAGGTAAAGGTTTACATGTTCGGGGTGCCTGGGTGCTTCAGTTGGTTGTGTCCTCCTTCGGCTCGGGTCATGATGTCACGGTTCATGGGTTCGAGCCCCACGTCAGGCTCTGTGCTGACAGCTTGGAGCCTGGGGCCTGCTTTGGATTCTGTGTTTCTCTCTATCTCTGTGCTTCCCCCACTCACGCTCTTCTCTGTCTCTCAAAAAACGAATAAACGTTACAAAAATTAAAAAAAAAAAAAACGTTTATGTGTTTACCCTGAGAGCCCCGGGAGGCTTCAGATGGGTGCTAGGGTAAGGTCCTACGATGGGATTTGCATGCCTCGGAAAGAACCATCTGGAGGGGTCCACGCCGGTCTGAGGAGGGGCTGTGGCCAGGAGAGGAGGAGGGGAGGCAGGGAGGCCCTACGGGGCAGGACTGGCCTCCGGGAGAGCGTGTCGTTCCATCGGGTGCCTGACAGGTAGGGGGCCTACAAGCGGAGCACGATGACGTCGTGTCGGGTAAGCTGGCTCTGCACTGGAAGACCCACAGGCCACCGTCCACCTTCAGAACCTAAGTGGCCCTTTGGGAGGAAATTCGTGAAATCGATGGCTATCTAGAGACTCACTTGTGACTTAAGGTCACAGGAGGCCAGAGGCTCGCCTGTACCCTCTGGGGAAACCGAGCCACGTGGCGGCAAGGGGTGTGCCCAGAGCCACGCAGTGAGATGTTGTGCAGCAGGTGTGAGCGGCGGTTCCCGGCACCCAGCCCCTTGCCGGTCCCGCCGTCCCAGCCTGCCGGGTGTGCGCCGGCACGGGGCAGGGGTGGGGGTGGCGCCCCTGTCCTAGGAGGGACCCATGTGGGGACGCAGAGGGGCTTTGCTGGAGGAAAGAGGTGACGTTCCCCTGGCCCTCAAGCAATCACCAAATCTTCCTAAGGGATGTTCCTGCTGGGCACCGAGCCCCGAGGGATGAGGGTCACGACCTTTGCCACCAGCGCCAGTGGGGGATTGGGGTGCTCGGGGCTGGTAGGGAGCCCCGGGGTCAGCTGGCCATGCCCGGGGCTGCAGGGACGTGGAGGGGGCTGAGCCGGGGCCACGGGGAGCCCCCCAGGGACAGCTCTCCTCTCCCTTAGCAGACGGCCAGGTCTGCAAACAGCTGGGAGACCCCCGCCTCCAGGGCTGCCTGCTGCAGGGCGGGCGTGCGCACTTTCCAAAGCGGCCGTGGCCGGGTCCGCAGGGGACTCAGACGAGCAGGTGGACTCTCTCCAGACCGGGAGCCAGGAGTCTGAAATCTCGCGTGGACAGGGCCCCGCCCCCTCTGAGCCTCGCGGGGAGGGTCCGTCCCGCCTCTTCCGGCTCCTGGTGGCTCCTGGGTTTGTGGCCGGGTCGTCCCTCCCCTCTTTGCTGCCCTCTTTCCCCGGCCTCTCCCTGGGTGAGGGTCCCTCCTGCGTCTCTCGTCAGGACACCAGTCTCTGAGTTAGGGCCCGTCCTAATCCAGGCGGCTCTTCTCTGGACACCCTTTATTACATCCGAAAAATCCCGTTCCCCAGTCAAATCACATTCTGAGCCTGTGGGGAGACACGAATTGGGGGCGCACATTCAATCCCCTCCAGGACCCTTCTACCTCCGAGCTTTGCAGCCACGCGTCCCCTCATGTGAACAACGGAAACGTTCCCGCTGTCCCTGGTCGGTCCGGGCCCTGGGCCCGTCACCCCTGCTGCGTGACCATAGCCAGCTCACTGATCTCCTGGCCTCCAGCCTCCTGCCCTCAAGTCAGCCTCCTCGCAGTGGCCACCTACTTTGGGAAATCACGGGGAGGGCCTGCTGTCCAGGTAGGCGGGCCCATGGTCTGGGTAGGGGGGCCCATGGTCTGGGTAGGGGGGCCCACTATCTGGGAAGGGGGAAGCACCACTATCCGGATAGGGGGGCCCACTGTCTGGGTAGGGGACCCACTGTCTGGGTAGGGGCCCCACTGTCTGGGTAGGGGGGGTCAACTCTCTGGGTAGGGAGCCCACTATCTGGGTAGGGGGCCCACTGTCTGGGTAGGGGGCCTACTGTCTGGGTAGGGGACCCACTGTCTGGGTAGGAGGGACCCCAGTGTCCGGGTATGGGGGCCCACTGTCTGGGTGGGGGGCCCACTGTCTGGGTAGGAGGAACCCCACTGTCCGGGTATGGGGGCCCACTGTCTGGGTAGGGGAAGGTCACTGTCCGGGTAAGGGGCCCCACTGTCTGGGTAGGGGGCTCACTGTCTGGGTAGGGGGGCCCACTGTCTAGGTGGGGGGGGTCACTGTCCAGATAGGGGGCCCCTCTGTCTAGGTAGGGGGTCCCCACTGTCCAGGTCAGGGAGGCCCCACTGTCCTGGTAGGGGGGCCCCCACTGTCTGGGTAGGGGGATCCACTGTCTGGGTAGGGGGCCCACTGTCTGGGTAGGGGGCCTACTGTCTGGGTAGGGGGCCTACTGTCTGGGTAGGGGGCCCACTGTCTGGGTAGGGGGATCCACTGTCTGGGTAGGGGGCCTACTATCTGGGTAGGGGACCCACTGTCTGGGTAGGGGGCCCACTGTCTGGGTAGGGGGCCCACTGTCTGGGTAGGGGGCCTACTGTCTGGGTAGGGGGATCCACTTTCTGGGTAAGAGGGACCCCACTGTCCAGGTATGGGGGCCCACTGTCTGGGTGGGGGCCCACTGTCTGGGTAGGGGGATCCACTGTCTGGGTAGGGGGCCCACTGTCTGGGTAGGGGGATCCACTGTCTGGGTAGGGGGCCCACTGTCTGGGTAGGGGGCCTACTGTCTGGGTAGGGGGATCCACTGTCTGGGTAGGAGGGACCCCACTGTCCAGGTATGGGGGCCCACTGTCTGGGTGGGGGGCCCACTGTCAGGGTAGGGGGATCTACTGTCTGGGTAGGGGGCCCACTGTCTGGGTAGGGGGATCCACTGTCTGGGTAGGGGGCCCACTGTCTGGGTAGGGGGATCCACTGTCTGGGTGGGGGGCCCACTGTCTGGGTAGGGGGATCCACTGTCTGGGTGGGGGGCCCACTGTCTGGGTAGGGGGCCTACTGTCTGGGTAGGGGACCCACTACCTGGGTAGGGGGATCCACTGTCTGGGTAGGGGCCTACTATCTGGGTAGGGGGCCCACTGTCTGGGTAGGGGGATCCACTGTCTGGGTAGGGGGCCCACTGTCTGGGTAGGGGGATCCACTGTCTGGGTAGGGGCCTACTGTCTGGGTAGGGGACCCACTGTCTGGGTAGGGGACCCACTACCTGGGTAGGGGGATCCACTGTCTGGGTCCCGGCCTACTATCTGGGTAGGGAGCCCACTGTCTGGGTAGGGGGCCCACTGTCTGGGTAGGGGGCCTACTGTCTGGGTAGGGGGATCCACTGTCTGGGTAGGGGGCCCACTGTCTGGGTAGGGGGATCCACTGTCTGGGTGGGGGGCCCACTGTCTGGGTAGGGGGATCCACTGTCTGGGTAGGGGGCCCACTGTCTGGGTAGGGGGATCCACTGTCTGGGTAGGGGGCCCACTGTCTGGGTAGGGGGATCCACTGTCTGGGTGGGGGGCCCACTGTCTGGGTAGGGGGCCTACTGTCTGGGTAGGGGACCCACTACCTGGGTAGGGGGATCCACTGTCTGGGTAGGGGGCCTACTATCTGGGTAGGGGGCCCACTGTCTGGGTAGGGGGCCCACTGTCTGGGTAGGGGGCCTACTGTCTGGGTAGGGGGATCCACTGTCTGGGTAGGGGGCCCACTGTCTGGGTAGGGGGATCCACTGTCTGGGTAGGGGCCTACTATCTGGGTAGGGGCCCACTGTCTGGGTAGGGGGATCCACTGTCTGGGTAGGGGCCTACTATCTGGGTAGGGGGCCCACTGTCTGGGTAGGGGGATCCACTGTCTGGGTAGGGGCCTACTATCTGGGTAGGGGGCCCACTGTCTGGGTAGGGGGATCCACTGTCTGGGTAGGGGGCCCACTGTCTGGGTAGGGGGATCCACTGTCTGGGTAGGGGGCCTACTATCTGGGTAGGGGACCCACTGTCTGGGTAGGGGGCCCACTGTCTGGGTAGGGGGCCTACTGTCTGGGTAGGGGGATCCACTTTCTGGGTAGGAGGGTCCCCACTGTCCAGGTATGGGGGCCCACTGTCTGGGTGGGGGGCCCACTGTCTGGGTAGGGGGCCTACTGTCTGGGTAGGGGACCCACTACCTGGGTAGGGGGATCCACTGTCTGGGTAGGGGCCTACTATCTGGGTAGGGGACCCACTGTCTGGGTAGGGGGCCCACTGTCTGGGTAGGGGGCCTACTGGTGGGTAGGGGGCCCACTGTCTGGGTAGGGGGCCCACTGTCTGGGTAGGGGGCCTACTGTCTGGGTAGGGGGCCCACTGTCTGGGTAGGGGGCCTACTGTCTGGGTAGGGGGCCCGCTGTCTGGGTAGGGGGCCTACTGTCTGGGTAGGGGACCCACTACCTGGGTAGGGGGATCCACTGTCTGGGTAGGAGCCGCCTGTCTGGGTAGGGGACCCACTGTCTGGGTAGGAGGAACCCCACTGTCCGGGTATGGGGGCCCACTGTCTGGGTAGGGGAAGGTCACTGTCCGGGTAAGGGGCCCCACTGTCTGGGTAGGGGGCTCACTGTCTGGGTAGGGGGGCCCACTGTCTAGGTGGGGGGGTCACTGTCCAGATAAGGGGCCCCTCTGTCTAGGTAGGGGGTCCCCACTGTCCAGGTCAGGGAGGCCCCACTGTCCTGGTAGGGGGGCCCCCACTGTCTGGGTAGGGGATCCACTGTCTGGGTAGGGGGCCCACTGTCTGGGTAGGGGCCTACTGTCTGGGTAGGGGACCCACTGTCTGGGTAGGAGGGACCCCACTGTCCAGGTATGGGGGCCCACTGTCTGGGTAGGAGGGACCCCACTGTCCGGGTATGGGGGCCCACTGTCTCAGTGGGGGAAGGTCACTGTCCGGGTAGGGGGTACCCCACTGTCCGGGTAGGCAGGACCAGAGCCCTTGCTCCTCACAGTGGTGCACCTGCCCCTCTGTGTTGGTCCCGTCGATGGCCCCCACAACGCCTGCCCTGTGTCCCTGTGTCCCTGCCGACACCAGGTGCATGAGCTTCTTGGAGGTGGCCCTTCCTCGGGCCTCAGGCTTTGGAAAAGTCTCTCCTGTGTCTGGGAGGCTTCTCCTTTGTGTGCTCACATGGTGCCCACACATCCTCCAGCCTCAGTTCAGGTCAGCTCTGCCAGGACCGCTTCCTGGCCCCAGGCTCACCGTCCCAGTAATTGGGGTCCGGCCCCGGCCTCTGTGTGCCCAGCGAGCACTGTGTGCACCTGTCCAGGGGCGGCGTCTCCTGGCCGAACCCCCGGGGAGGGCTTCCGGTCTCCCATCTGCAGCCCCTGCAGCAGGACCCCGGAACAGATGAGGGAATGAGTAAGCGAGCGCCCCCATGGGGCCTCGAACCCTCTCAGCACGTAAATCCCAGGCGCTCTGCCCCGCGGAGCCTGGCGGGGGCCCCCTCAATCACTCCCTTCCCTGACAGGGGCGCCCCGGGCAGCCTAGTCCCTCCACTGCACGGTAGTTAAATCCTCCCCAAATGTTACTTGCAAAATGATGAAGAACTCGAGAGGAGGGTCTCGGGGAACACGGACCGCAGCCTTGCCATTATCTTTGACGATAAGTCTTTCTTTCTGATGGCAAACAATGTCTGCAGTATTTCATAATTGGTGAAATGAAGAACCCCGTTTTGCCGAGATGTTCGGGAATAACTCAGTTTTAAAGACCACGTCCTAACAACTGGAATGGGCCGATTATTCCAGGGGAATCCGCTGAGAATCGTTGCCACGCGAGGTAGGAAAATGTGCCTGAATTATTGCTGAAACTCTGCTAAGAGATTCACGTCTTCCGTTGCCAGGAGAGACGTTAACGCCCATTTATTAAAAATGTTTTTGAGGTTTTACTTGCTATAGAAGGATTTGTTTTATTTAAGTATGTCCTCTGCAGCACTTTCTGAGACAGGACCATCCATCTGCCGTCCCCTGACTCAGCAGGGGCTGGGCGGCCACGTGCTGATGGAGGGCGGTGGGGAGGGAGGATCCTGGGGCACGTGGCAAGGGAGACGGGCACGGGGGGTGTCAGCAGCATATTTGGGTGAGAGGAGGCACCACCGTGCTCCTGTCACCCGTGGGGCGGAGTGTTCGGTGCGTCTGGGATGGGTCCGTAGGAGTCATGCCCCTCACAGAGGCCGAGATGAGTTGGCACCATAGGAATGTGAGACCCTCAAGGGGCCTCCAGAGCCATCGAGTGCTGTCCTGGGCTCTCGAGAGATGAGCAGTTCAGGAGGCTCCCCAAGAGGGCACAGCACACTGATGACGTGGCCAGCCTGTGCACCCGTGTCCTTCCCACCACGGGGACCCCTTGCTGAGTTGTTTGCGCCCCGGGCTTGGGGGTGTTGGCCAGAAAGGCCTGAACTGGGAGCTCTCCCCACTAAGCACCAGCGGGTCCCCTGCTGGCAAGCCCCTCCCCAGCCTAAGCCCCACGACACCCTGTGTCCAAGGATCTTCCACCCTGGGCAGACCAAGGTGACCCCCGCAGCACCCCAGGCTGGGACCCCCGCAGCGCCCTGGGCTGCTGTTTTATAACAGTTGTCTGTCCAGCAGGTAAAGGGGCTGCATTTTTCCTCTGGGGACCCCTGACCTCAGCACAGTCTGGGCCTCAGGCGCGCACCGGGTGTTGGGAAAGTCAGGGGTCATACCCCGTGTCTCCTTGTGACAGCGTCCAGCTCCTGGGCTGCTGCCTGCTCACTTCTCCCTGCACGGATTAGGAGATGACCCTGGGGTGCAGGGAGGACGCGGGAGCGTGCAGAAGCCTCCCAGGCAGTGGACCTGGTGGCCTGGCGGGCATGGCTCCTCCCAGAGGCAGCAGGAGGCCCAGAGCGAGAAGCCACCTCTCCAGGGACACCCAAGCTGAGTTGCTGGGCGGGAAGGTGCATATCACGTCATGGCAAGAGGGTGTGCTCGTGTCCTGTGCCAAATTCTGGGTAGCACAGACTGGGGAGACTTAAAACGACAGGCCTTGATTCCCTCCCGGCTCTGGAGGCCAGAAGTCTGACATCATAGTGTCAGCAGGGCCTTGCTTCCCGAGGTTCTCTGGGGCGGTGGCGGGGGAGCCCTTCCTGCCTGTGTGGTCACGTGCCTCTCCTCTGTGTCTCTGTCTTCTGTACCTCAGTGGCTCACCTGGACAGTCCAGGACCTGATTACGTTTGCAAACTCTTGTTTCCCAAATAAGGTCACGTTCCCGGGTTCCGGGGATGAGGGTGTGGACACAGCTTTCTGGGGGCCGCCATTGGGCCCGTTCCGGATGGGGTGCTCAGGAAGGGAGGTGCTCGGTGAGGCTGGAGTGCTCTTTGGCTCTGGACAGCAAGGCTCGTGGCTCTTGGAGGCACAGTCATGTCCCTTCTGAGTCTGACGGCCCTGGGTCATCAGACCTAGGAGCGGGGGCTCGGGATTCTGGGGCGAGGCTTTGTCCAGGAGCACAGGTGGGGGTGTAGGCCGAGTATTTCAGAGAACGGCATCTGCAGGGCAGGGCAGGGGAGGAGGGAAGTGCTTGGGAACGCACAGACCCGGTCCCACCCCGTCTCCACTGTTCACACATTTAGTGTCTCGAGCCTCCATCTTTGTCTCCGAGCTGGGGCCGGGTGGCGGTGTCACTTACGCCCTGCTGTTTGTGGGGAGGTGGTGAGGTCCAGGCTCTAAGATGGCCAGCCACCAATGCACAGCAGGTGCACACACAGGCTCACAGCAGGTGCACACAGGCTCACAGCAGGTGCACACAGATACACAGAAGGTACAGGGCACAGCAGGTTCACTCAGACTCACAGCAGGTGCACAAGGCTCACAGCAGGTGCACACGGACACATATGGGGCACACGTGTGTTCTCCCTTCTCCTTCATCAAGGCTCCACTGCCCTCCTCGCAGGTACGTCAGGACATTTTCCTCTCCGCTGCCGCATAGTTCCCTCCAGCAGGGTGGGACCCTCCTCTTTGCTGGTTTCCGTATCACCCATGGCCTCCAGCTGCTGGGGGGCAGGGGCGGGCACTGTGGTCTGCACACCGCTGAGTAAAGGGGTACAGGTGGGGTGACGGGGCATGGGCACGGTGGTGGCTGGGACACTGATGGGTGAGCTGTATGGGGAGGGTGTCATCAGGGAACGTGGGTAAAGGTGAGGTGTCACGGCTCTCGAGAGACACTGAGGTCTGGAGAGAGCCTTCCAGGGGGGCTCTGGGAGGGGAGGTGGGAGCTTTGGGGTGGTGTGCAGGATTGGGGCATCAGGTGACCCCGGATCCACACAGAACTCTCCACAGAAGCCCCGTGCGGCTGTTTTCCTGACTCCATCCTCACGGCCATGGTTCTGCAGGGTAGGGAGGGACGTGGCCCTTGTGCCGTTGGGGAACAGGGGCTCAGGGTGCAACTCAGCAGGGGGCATGGGCTGTCTCCCGCCAAGCGGGGGCCTGTCTGCCACTCCTTGTAGGGGCCACTGTGACCGGGGCAGGGGGCCCTGCTGGGCAGACGTCTTTCCCTTCTCCAGAGCACGCTTCAACCGGCAGTACAGCACCTAGGAACTTGCTAGAAATGCAGCCTCTCGGGCCACCCAGATGCCGAACCGGAGCTCTGTGATGGGTCTGGGGTCTATTCCCGCCGTCTGGGTGATGCCAACGTGGGCTGCAGCGTGAGAACCCCGACCCTAAGCTGCCTGTCTCTGCCAGTGTCCCAGGGCCTCCTGCCAAGCCTGCTGAGCGGAGGGGCTCCGCCAGCTCCACGGCCAGCTCGGCAGAGGCTCTGTGGCAATTAACAGCTTTATCTGGAAGAGCCATTCTCTCCCTGTCCGAACCGGGAGTGCTTCTAAGGTAGCCTTCGCCAGAAAACAAGAGCTTTGCGCTTCACGTTGAAAGTGATGCTGGAAAGGAGGTTGGAGGCCTGGGAAAAGATTTCCTAGAAAACATACAGGGGAGGGAAAGTCCAGGTGTGAGGGGTCACTCACTGGCCAACATTCACTGAGCCCCTGTGCTGCGAGGCTCACGTGTTCACAGCGCACAGTAGAGATTTCAGTGCATCCAAAGGCGTCCCTATACTTGAGAACACACGTTAGGGTCCACCTTACACACCGGCCTGCCTGGACACTGCCTGCCTCTCTGCCTTTCCTTGGTGAAGCACCCTTGAGAGCAATACACCTTCAGGTACGGCTTGCTCAGGCACGGCCACCATTCCATTCTACACATTGTTGGCCGACAGCCCCGTTCACAGTGGAGGCCACATGGGCTGCTCTCCACCTGCAAAGAGGCCTTATTCAGTGTTTTAACAAAATCTCAAACCAATATCTAAACCCTGAGAAGTTTCCTCCAAACTGTATTTCTGTTTTTTGTTTCTTTTTTTCTTTGAAAAAAACCAAAACTTTCGGCCATATTGGACCTGGACGTCCATGGGGCAACATGCCACTGGAAAATAAGTAGGCTGCGCTCTTGAAAGGGGCCCGTGGTGTCGGGGTCATCGTGGTCCTGTTATCTACGGAGCAGTATTGACGGGACTGAGCTGTGGCCAGGATTAGAAGGGGTGATGTGTTGAAGCCCCAAACTTGGTTCCTCAGACACTGTACGTGCTCAGAAAGACACTTCTCTGTCCTCTTCATCTCCTTCCCTTGGAATCGTCTCTGGGTCCGGCCAGTCCGCAGGGCAGACGTGGCCGTGGGTTGGCCCAGGAGCTTCCTGCCCTGGCCCCTGTGTCCCTGTGGTGCGATGTCACAGCTGTAAACCTCCAGGCAGTGCCCCACTTTCTCCTCAAAACAACCCCCACCCTCTCCATGCCACAGGGAGGTCCCCTGCCGGTCCAGCCGGGCCCTGGACACAAACCGTACACGTCCTTTCTGGGCTCCTGTTTGAACCAGCGTGTTGGAGGTATGGCCGCCCCGTGAGCCTGGGCTGGGTAGCATGTGCTCGTGACCCTGGACCTGAGGGGCCCGCCTCCCCCCTGCTCCCCACATACCAGGCCCCGGGCTGCCGTTTGCCCACGTGCGTGGCGCCATTCAGAGATGGACTGGACCCAAAGCCAGAGCACAGAGCAGGTAAATATTTGTTCCAGAAACTCTTGTGATGTCAAGTTTTATCGTAAGTACATTTGGTGACTGAGAGGCCGATAAATCTTGCCGGTGCTGGGCGTCCTCACCCTGGCCTGCTTGTCATTCCGCAGTTGTGTGGCTCTGTCTTCGAGACACAGCCTCCCTCCCCTGTCTCAGCTCCGAGCCCAGCAGGAATCCTCAGACCTGGGAGCTGCCTCCGCAGGGACCCCACCCTTCCTGCTCAGGAGTGAGGCTGCTGTGAATACAAGGGCACCAAGATCCGTTGCTTCTGGGCCCCTCCCTGTCTAAGGCGGAGCCAGGGGCCGGACACCCGCGTGCAGCTTTCACCATCCTCTGGGAAAGGCTGTGCCTCCCGCCTTCCCCTCTCCCGGGGTTCCTGGCCCCCCTGCAGCCAGCAGCACTGGGCTTCCTGCCAAACCCCGAAAGGTTGACTGGGCTGCAGCCCGTGCCTGGGATTCAGGACACAGCAGCTGCCCGTGACTCTTAGGTTTCTTCCTTCTCTGGGTCTCTCGTTCTCTGGCTTCAGGCTTGCATTTGCTCTGGAAACACTTTGCGGGAACCTATGGGATTCTAGGCCTGTGACACGTAAGCTTTCACGAGCACAGCTGACCCATCAGCACAGCGAAGGCTCACCGCGATCCTGCCGTGTGGATGGCAGGCCGCGTGATCAGGCCCAAGCCTGCTCTCCCGGACCCGACGGCTTTGCTGGGGGAGGGGAGGGCTCCTGGGGTCTGCTTGGGGCCGTCCGGATGCTGGGTGGGTGAGCGGGGTCTGGTGGCCAGTGGGCACCACGGGCGGTCCCTCTGGTGAGGAGCAAGCTGGGTCTACAGCCTGGGGATGAAACGGCGGCCCGGAAATTAGCGATTCTCTGTCTCTAAGATCTGGAGCTAACTTTCCAACCTTTGCATTGAGGACTCGGTGGGAGGAAAAAAAGAAAGCTCGATCATGTTCAGAGTGAAGATGTTTGAACACTGCAGGTCTGGGCCAGGCGTATGGGAGCGGAGAATGCCTGAGAGCCGAGCAGGCAGCGCTGGAGGAAGTGGGTCTGGCCGCTGATGGGGACGACAGCCACTGGAGCCACTGGTGTGTCGGCGGCCCCGTTCTCTGCTGTGTGTGTGTCCACAGTGCATGGTGTCCTGGGGTGGGTACCGGCCTCCTTCACCTAGGCCCGTCTGCATTGTGGTTTGCCTCGGAGCAAAGAACAGGCTGAAGGGAGTTTAAAAAACATTGAAAACTTCCAGGCATGTGGACCAGGGGTTGGCCAATCTGGCTGGTTGGCTGTTTTTGTGAGTGAAGTTTTATCAGAACACAGCCGCACCCACTAGCTCAGGCGTTTATAGGAAAAGCTGGCCAACCCCAATCGAGGCAGGTAGGGAAAATGTACTAAACAGCTACTATTCTTCCATAAGATTCAAAGCTTTTAACATTTTGCAGTACTGGCCTCGGGCTCTGTTTCTTTTTTTTTTTTTTAATTTTTTTTAAATGTTTATTTATTTTTAAGACAGGGAGAGACAGCATGAACGGGGGAGGGTCAGAGAGAGGGAGACACAGAATCCGAAACAGGCTACAGGCTCCGAGCTGTCAGCACAGAGCCCGACGCGGGGCCCGAACTCACTCGAGATCACTCGAGATCATGACCTGAGCCGAAGTCGGACGCCCAACCGACTGAGCCACCCAGGCGCCCCAGGGGCTCTGTTGTTGAAAGAATGCACACCGCAGTGACACTTGAAGCCCGCCGCTCGCTCCAGAAGCCCCTTCCCCTCCCCCTGTCTGCAGAGGCGTCTACTAACCTGAGCTTGGCAGGCGCTACTCTCATTCTCTTACCACTTGTGTAAGAGATTGTACCCACACAATATGCAGTATTGTCCGTTTGCTTGAAATTCCATGCGGACGGAATCTCCGTATCCTGTGATTTTTTCACACCCTGCCCGGCAGCCCGTTGATTTCCGCTGCTCCGTGGCACTGAGCGGGCCTTACTCCTCCGTTTCTGCTCTGCCGGGTTTTTGGCTGTTGCAGCCACGACCTCCTCTGCGTGAATTTCCGGGGCGGAGTGCGGTGGCGGGAAGCATCTAGAAATGCAGCGGCTGCGTCGTAAGGTATGTGCCCGCGTGCTGGCCACTGTTAAGCGGTCCACGCTCGCGGGAACCAGGGCCCCTCACGTGGATTACACGCGTCGGCCCACCAGTCTGCACAGCAGCCCTGCGTCGCACAGGCTGTGTTATCCCCGTGTTACAGGTGGGGCAGGCGAGGCCCACAGAAGCTAAGAGCCTCACCTGAGGCCCCACGGCCGAGAAGGGCCAGAGCCAAGATGCAAACCCTAGCGATTCTGCTCCAGGGCCAAAGGGGTAAACCACAGCGTCCCCCACTCTGGAGCTGTCCAAGGCCTCGGACCTATTTTCGAGGGTGCTGCCACCACGAACGCAAGGCCCGATCCCTCCACACCCTCAACAACGCGTGGTGTGGTCAGACCGGCCCTCTGCCACGCGGACAGGATGTCGTGCTGGGAATGATGTGCACTTACCTCCCTGATAGCCACTGCAGACGTCTCATCACGTTCAAGGGCTGTGATGGTTATTTTGCGGATATCAACTTGGCCAGGTTCTAGCATCCAGTTACCGAATCAAACCCCAGCCTCGGTGTTGCTCTGATGGTATTCGGGAGACGTGGTTGACGCCTGCAATCAGTGACTTTGAGTAAAGGCGACCGACCGCGACACCCACACCCAATCAGCTGAAGGATTTATAAGCGAACACTGAAGTTTCCCAGAAAAGAGGAAACTCTGTCCTAAGATTGCAACATCAGCCCCTGCCTCAGTTTCTAGTCTGCTGGCGTGGCCCAGTGGACTTCAGACCTTCCAGCCCCCATACGTGTGTGGGCTAATTCCTTAAAACAAATGCTATTTATATATCTCCCAGTAGCTCTGTTTCCCTGGAGAAGTCAGATTCGCGTTTTCTCCTCCGTGACGTGTCTGTGTATATCTTTGTCTATTCCAGGTTCTGACGGCCGGTCAGTTATTTTAGCTGAAATTGCCTCGCCACGCCCCAGGCTGTGACTTACCTTTATACCGTCCTTCTGATGAACAAAAGTCTCTTTTTTATAGTTTGTGGGCTAGTGTGCGTGCGTGTCGGTGTTAAGAAACCTCATCTGCTCCCATGTTTTCTTTTAAAGGTTTCAGCATTTTCTTTTTACCCCATAGGTCTTTTATCCGATAGAAGTAGGTTTGTGTGTGTTGGGCGAGGGAGGGGCTGCGATGGGTGCAGCCCCTCCCGGGTGTCGTCCACCATTCGCTACACGTGTCAGGGTGTCACTGAGTCCACACTGTGGGCCTTGGATTTCTGGTCCGTATTCTACAATATTGGGAGAATGCAGCCCAGGGCGGAGGGACCGGCGATACGGTAAAACACTGCCCAGAAGAGGATTTAGATTCGGGAATGTGGCTTCTTAAAGGAGATTTTCTTCGACCACATGAAGTATTTATGCTGCAGTTTCAATGTGACATGATTGGAGATCTTAGGGGCCTTTACAGAGACACCGACGCCAGGGCGGCTCTTACCTGGGGACACAGCAATGCAGTCTGCCACCATCACCGCTGGCCCCGGCAAGTCCCCAGTGCAGGAGCAGACGTCCCGAGAGTCATCCTCAGCACACAGTTTCCAGCTGTACTTCCAGCTGGATCCGCTGAGAATATGTAATTTGAACTTACAGAAACAGCCTATTACTCCTGTAAAATGTTTTAGCCAAGCCTCCGGCCTCGTAGTCTGTGGGACTACGTCAGGGTTCAGATTTTGTTTTCTGTACATGAACACTCGTTCCAGCGACATTTACAGAATAATTCATTTGTTCCCTACCGATTTCTGCTTTGCCTTGCTGTGTGCTTGTCTGATATTGATTGGAATGATGTTGGGGCGTTGTATATGGAAAATGGTAGAAGGAGTTTTAAGCCTAGGGTCTTGCTGTCTTCCTCTAGAGGAGGGTTCCAGAATCTCTGGCTAGAAGCAGGGGCACTCAGAAGCAGGGCACCTCACTCCCCACTCAGCGACTGAGCTTTGGAGCTGGACATTTGTCCCTGGGAGGGCTCAGCTCTTTCCCCACTCCCAGGTATGGGGATAAGAGAGGGGCCCCCACCTACTGATTTTAAGGACCCTTTGTTAATACCAGGTTTTTGCTGGTACCTGGGTAAGAGAGGGGCCCCCGCCTACTGATTTTAAGGACCCTCTATTAATACCAGGTTTTCGCTGGTACCTGGGTCTGTTTACATGGGTCCTGTTTATTTCACTGGCTCATTTTTATGTCCCTGTGCTAATATCTGCCCCCTTTAATGGCTCTGCTCTTTGATGGGACAAATCCCATCCCTTGTTTCGTACTTTCACGTTTTCTCAGCCAGTTCTGAGCTTCTGCTCTGCTAGATGAATTATAAGGTGAGCCTCTCAGGTTCCACAAAGCATGCTGTAGAGGTTTGATTGGGATTGTGATAAAAGTATGCATTGACTTTGCAGAAATGACACCTTCCTGATGACAACCCTTCCCTTGGAAGAGCAGAGCACACTCCCCAACTTAATTGCATTTTCTTGAATGTCCTGTGTATATTTTTGTTTTTTTTTTTAATTAATAGAGTTTAGATTATAGAACAGTTTTAGCCTTACAGGAAAGTTGAGCAGACAGCACAGAGTTTCCATATACCTCTCCTCCATTTTTTCCGTTTTTATTATCTTGCATTAGGGGATACATTTGTCACAATTGATGAACCATTTTCCACGTAGTATTGTTAACTGAAGCCCATGGTTTACACAAAGCTTCACTCTATACTGTCCATTCCATGGGTTTTGGCAGATGTATGATGTCATGTAGTCACTGCTACGGACTCATAGAGACTGGCTCCCCTGCCCTAAAAATCCTCTGTGCTTCTCCAGTTCCCAATCCCTGGCAACAACTGATTTGTTTTTTTTTTTGTTTTGTTTTTGTTTTTAAAGATTTTTTTTAACGTTTATTTATTTATTTAAAAAAATTTTTATTTAATGTTTATTTATTTTTGAGACAGAGAGAGACAGAGCATGAATGGGGGAGGGGCAGAGAGAGAGGGAGACACAGGATCGGAAGCAGGCTCCGGGCTCTGAGCCATCAGCCCAGAGCCCGACACGGGGCTCGAACTCATGAACTGTGAGATCGTGACCTGAGCTGAAGTCGGACGCTTAACTGACTGAGCCACCCAGGCGCCCCTGTTTTTGTTTTTTAACTGTCGGTATGGTTTGCCTTTTACAGACTGTCCTATCGTTGGAATTATGCAGTATGCAGCCTTGTCAGATTGGTTTATTTCTTGTCTTATTGCATTAGCTACTACTTCTAGTACAGTGTGTTAATAGGAATGTGGTGAGAGGCAACACACTCAGCCCCTAATCATAGGGCGAGCATCCAGTCTCTCAACATTAAGTATAAATCAGATGTAAGTTTTCTGCAGACGTTGTTGATCGAGTTGACAAAATGCCTTTCTATGCTGAGTCTGTCAAGCGTTTTTATTGTCAGTGATATTTTGAATTTTGTCAGAAGCATCTTCTGTACCTATTGGTGTGACCATGTGATCTTTCTTCTTTAGCCACTTGATGTGATGGTGTGCATTAATTGCATGTGTATCTGGAATGAGTCCTACTTGATGGATGGAGGCTTAGAGTTCTTTTTACACATGGTTGGACTCCATTTGCTAATATTTTGATGAGGATTTTTGCGTCTTTGTTCATGATGAATATTGGTGTATAGCTTTCCTTTTTTTTGCAGTGCCTTTATCTGGTTTTAGCATTAGCGCAAAGGTAGCCTCAAGGAGTGATTTAGGAAATTGTCCTTCTGCTCCTATTTTCTGGAAAAAGTTGGAGGGGGATGGTATTATTCCTTGGTAATATGTTTGGTAGAACTCACCAATGAAACCATGTGTGTCTGGTGCTTTCTTTTTGGAATGTTTTAAATTATTGGTTCAACTTATTTAATAGATTTAGATTCAGATGGTATGTTTTCCTTTGTGTCAGTTTAGGTTGTTGTTTTCCTTCAAGGAATTGGTCCATTTCACCTGTGTTATTACCTTGGTGGGTGTAGAGTTATTCATAATATTACTTTACTATCCTGGCATGTCCATGGATCAGTAGTTATGACTCCTCTTTCGTTATTGATGTTAGTAATTTATATCTTGTCTTTTTCACTTTGTTAGTCGGCCAAAGGTTTATCAACTTTAATGATCTTGTCAGAGAACCAGCTTTTGATTTCATTGACTTTTTCGATTGATTTCCTATTTCCAATGTCAGCAATACTTGCTCTAAATTTTATTTTTTATTTTCTTTTTCTTGCTGTAGGTTTATGTTGCCCTTCATTCTTTAGCTGCCTTAGGTGGAAGTGTCATTCTTGAGTTTAGATTTTTCTACTTTTTTTAAATACACACATCCAAAAATTCCCCTCAAAGTAAGCACCGCTGTCATTGTCTCCCACACATTTTGATAAGTTGTATTGTTATTTTCATTTGGTTCAAAGTATTTTTAAATTTCTCTTGAGACTTCTTCTATGAAGATGACCCAGGCATGCATGACATAAAAGTTACTTAATCTCGATGTAAAAAAAAAAAAAAAAAAAAAAGGAGCGCCTGGGTGGCTCAATTGGTTGAGCTACCGACTTTGGCTCAGGTCATGATCTCACGGTTTGTGAGTTCGAGCCCCGCGTCGGGCTCTGTGCTGACAGCTCGGAGCCTGGATCCTGTTTCAGATCCTGTGTCTCCCTCTCTCTCTGCCCCTCCCCCACTTGTGCTCTGTCTCTCTGTCTCTCAAAAATAAATAGATGTAAAAAAAAATAAAAATAAAAAGTTACTTAATCTCCAAATATTTTGAGATTTTTCAGGTCTCTTTCTGTTGTTGGCTTCTTATTTGATTCTATTACACTTGCAAGCATAATTTATACGATTTCTGTTCTTTTAAATGTCTTCAGGTGCGTTTTATGGCCCAGCATGGGCTCTGTCTTGGTGAGTGCTTCACGTGAGGTTGAACAGAATGTGCATTCTGCTGTTATCGGATGACCTATTCTATAAATGTCAGTTAGATCCAGTTGATTGAGGGAGCTGGTCAGTTCAGCTGTATCGTTACTGACTTCCTGCCTGCTGGATCTTTCCATTACTTGACAGAGGGGTGTTGAAGGGCCCAACTATAACAATTGATTTGTCTTTTCTTGTATCAGTTCTGTTTTTGCTTCACATATTTTGAAGCTTTGTTGTTAGATGCCTACATGTTAATTGTTATGTCTTTTGGGGATGACCCTTTGTCACTATGTAGTTCCCGTTTTTAATCCCTGATATTTTCCTTGCTCTGAAGTCTGCTTTGTCTGAAATTAATATAGTGTCTCTAGTTTTCTTTTGATTAGTGTACATACTGGATCTCTTTTTCCTTCTCTTTACTTATTATTTACCTGTGTCTTTATATTTAAAGTCACTTTCTTATGGATAGCATACAGTTAGCTGGTCTTTTAAAATAGATACCCTGAAAGTCTCTTTTTTAAAATGCTTATTTGTTTATTTTGAGAGAGAGAGAGAGAGACAGAGAGAGAGAGCAGGGGAGGGGAAGAGAGAGAATCCCAAGCAAGTTTCACACTGTCAGTGTAGAGCCCAACGTGGGGCTCGAAGCCACGAACCTTGAGCTGAAAACAAGAGTTGGACGCTTAACCAGTTGAGCCACCCAGGCGCCCCTGAAAGTTTCTCTTTTAAATTTTTTTTTAAATGCTTATTTATTTTTGAGAGAGGCAGAGCATGATTGGGGGAGGGGCAGAGAGAGAGGAAGACACAGAGTCCGAAGCAGGCTCCAGGCTCCGAGCTGTCAGCACAGAGCCCGACGCGGGGCTCGAACTCACAAGTGGTGAGATCATGACCTGAGCCAAAGTCAGAAGCTCAACCAACTGAGCCACCCGGGCGCCCCTGAAAGTGTCTCTTCTAATTGGTGTATTTGGATCACTTACAGTTTAAGTGATTTGTGATATAGTTGGATTAATATCAACCATGTTAGTAACTGTGACGATTAGTCACACTTGTACGTTGCCACCTGTCCCCTCTCTCTTTCACTGCTTTCTATGGTTCTAATTGAGCATTTTGTACGATTCCATTTTCTCTCCTCTCTTGGTGTGGCAATTATGCTTCTTTTTCACGCTTTGATGTGGTTGCCCTAGAGTTTGTGATATACATTTACAACTAGTCTCAGTCTATTTCTAATAACACCAAACCGCTTCATGGCCAATTCGGGTGACTTTCAACAGAATATTCCCAGCTGTTCCCTCCCATCCTTCATCAAATCATTGTCCTTATTTTACTCATCCTTGTGCAGTGACCACCCAGTATGTTGTTATGATTATTGCTTTGAACAAGTAGCTATTTCCTACTTATTATTTCAGAGCTTTTTCTCCTTATTTTGATCAAATGATAACAGCCTGCATCATTTTATTTCTCTGCAAGGAGCTCCTTTCAGTACTTCGTGCAGGGCAGGTCCACTGTCAGCCAGTTCTCTGGGTTTTCTGTTTGCCTTTGATCTTCCTCATGGTTGAAGGATAATCTCTCTGTGTACAGGATTCCAGGCTCATGTCTCTTCTCTCCACAGTTTAAATATTTCACCCCACTCTCTTCTTGTTTGCGTGGTTTTGTTTTCCCCGAAGAAGACCTCCAGATGGCCAACGGGCACATGAAAAGATGCCCCACATCACTCCCTAGCAGGGGAACGCAAATCAAGTGGAAATCCACTTCTCGGCATTTATCTGTCGAAAATGAAAACACTAATTCAAGAAGACACGAGCACTGTAGCTGTTGCAGCATTCTAGACAATTGCCAAGAGCTGGAAACCGCTTGAATGGCCATCTCTACATACATGGGCAAGGAAGATGTCGTACGTGTACCCAGGGGAATATCAGTCAGCCCCAAAAAAGGAATGAAATCTTGCCGTGTGCCATGCCATGGATGGATCTAGAGGCTATTGTGCTAAGTGAATAAGTCACACAGAGAAAGACAAATACCATGCGACTTCACTTATATGTGTCATCTAAAACACAAACCAAATGAACAGAAAACAGAAGCAGATTCATAGATACAGAGAACAAACTGCTAGTTGCCAGACGGGGGTGGGGGATGGACAACACAGGCGAAGGGGATTGAGAAGCACAGTCTTCCAGTTATAAAACAGAGAAGACGTGGGATGTAACGTACAACACAGGGAATAAGCCAATAACCCTGTGACAACTTTCCTGGTGACGGGTGGTGACTACGCTAACTGTGATGCCTAGTTCACAGGGTCTGTAAGCATTGCCTCACCGTGTCGTACAGCTGCAGTGAAGGTAATGCTGTATGTCGATCATTCTTCAATTAAACAAGAAAATAAAAAAGGAAGGTAAGTACTGGCCAGGGCTCCATGGTGAGCCTTGAAAACATGATGCAAAGTGAAAGAAGCCAGGCACAAAAGACGGCACATTTTTGTGATTCTTTTGCGACGTAATGTCCAGGTTGGGCTGGTCTATGGAGACAGCGAGTAGGTTAGTGTGTTTGCCAGGGACAAGGGCGGGGCGAAGGAGGGGTGGAGCTGACTGCCAGCAGGTACTGGGTTTCTTCTCGTCACGATGGAAATGTCCTAAAAGGGACTGTGGCAAGGTTGTCCAGTCCCAAATATGCCCCCAATCACAGAATCGTTCCCTTTACCGAGTGAATCGTGTCCCGACAAAGCTGTTCTATGAACAAGAAACAATATGTTTTCCAAATGATGAAGATTTTTGTCCGTTCCTTCCTAATCTGTCGTTTACATTTTGTGCGTTTTCCTTGGCATTTCTTGTTTGTTTGTTTGTTTTGTTTTGTTTTGTTTTGTTTTCTTGCTTTTCAAGACTTCTAGAACAAGATAAAACAGAAACAGTGGAAAACGGTATCCGTGTCTGGTTACTAACTATAACGAGATGGCTCCTCAAGTGGGCTCTCGGTTCCGGAATGTCTTGACTCCCTTCAGGAAATTGCAGCCTTCTCTTCTTTGCTAAGCACTTTCATCCTGCATGGGAATGAATTTTATCACATGCTATTTTTGTATTTATTTAGGTGATCGTATGTATGCTTTTTTATTCTGTTATCCTTGTGGATCATAATAATAGGTTTCCTTATGTTGAGATGTTTTAGAAGTCCTGTGAAAACCCTGACTCAGTAATCATGTATTATAGAGCACTACATGTGAATTATTGGCACTTTTTTTTTTTTTTTGGTATTTGTCTCCATTTTTATGTAAGAATGCTTTATAATTTTCTCCCTTTATACTGTCTTGTCCAGCTTGGGTGTCTGAGTTGAAAAAATATTTCTTTTTTTTTTTCAAATAAAGAAAATTACCTATGCTAAGATGAACTTCTTTTTGCACATAACGGTGAGTTTTGGCAAATCCATCATCATTTAAACCTTGCAGTGAGGACAGAGAAAAGTTGTGATATCCCCCAAGCTCCTTTGTTCTGCTCTGTTGTGATCAGCCCCTCTCCCTCCTTGCACGCCCTGACCACAGCTGACCTGTTCTCTACCCTTGGTCATTTGCTTTTTTTGGAATGTTGTAGAAATGGGATGATGTGTGTCTTGAGTCGGGCATTGGTCAGTTAACAGAATGTACCTGAGAGTCACCCATTTGTTGGTGTGAAACAAGAACTCATTGTTTTTTTTTTTCTTTAAAAAATTTTTTTTAATGTTTATTTATTTTTGACAGAGAGAGAGAGAGAGACAGAGAGAGAGAGAGAGAGGCAGAGAGAGAAGGAGACACAGAATCTGAAATAGGCTCCAGGCTCTGAGCTGTCAGCACAGAGCCCAACGCGGGGCTCGAGCTCAGGAACCGTGAGATCATGACCTGAGCCAAAGTCGGACGCTTAGCCAACTGGCCCCCTCAGGCGCCCCTATTATTTTTATTTCTGAGTAGTATTCCATCGTGCAGGTAGTGGCTGACTCCAGGAAAGTGGCTTCTCGAATTTGCTGCGAGCTTCCCAGACTCCGGATCTGGTTGGAGAAGCCGCCTTATGTGTTTCTTGATCTGTTCGCTCCTGGGAGGACATTGGGTTGTTTCCATGTTGGGGCTGCCCTAAATACTTACATCCGGATTTCTGTATGACTGTACATTGTCGTTTCTCGTTACACCAACAGATGAGACTGCTGGGTCATTTGGTAACTGTTATTGAACTCTATAAGAAATTGCCTTTTTTTATAGGAAGCCGCCTCTTTTCCACATTGGTTGTAATGCCCACCAGCAGTGAGGGAGGAATCTACTTGCTTGGTCTACGTCCTGACCGCCACTTGGTGCTGTTGTGCTGTTGTTGTTTTAGCTTTAGCGACTCTGGTGGGTGTGATGTGGCGTCTGGTGAGGCTCCCATTCACGTTTTCCTGCCGACGATGATGCTGAATGCTTTCCGCGTGCCCAGGGCCATCGAGCTCTCTTCTTTGGTGAAATGTCCGCTCAGTGTTCTGCCTGTTTGTCAGTTGGGGTTTTCTTCTTTCTGAGTCTTCAGGCTCTTGCTGGCGTACGGCAGACGCAAGTCTTCTGCGGGACGTGTGCTTTGCAAAGACTGGCTCCACATCTGCGGCCTTGCCTTGTCATTTAAAATATTTTTAAAGTTTATTTATCTTATTTTGAGAGAGAGAAGGAGGGAGTGAGCAGGGGAAGGGCAGAGAGAGAGAGAAGGGGAGAGAGCATCTCAAGCAGATTCTGCACTGTCAGCACACGGCCCGACGCGGGGCTCAAACTCACCAACAGTGAGATCGTGACCTGAGTTGAAGCCAAGAGTCGGACACTTAACCGACTGAGCCGCCCCGGTGCCCTTTGCCTTTTCATTCGAACCGTCTCTTGCCCAGAGCAAAAGTTCTTCGTTTTTGCGAAGTCTGATTTACGTATTTTTTTTCTGTCGTGGGTCATGCACTTGGAATCGTATCTGAAAATTCTTCGCCCAACCCAAGGTCGCAAAGATTTCCTTCTCTACCTTCCTCGGGAGGTTGTATAGTTCACGTTTTACATTTAACTCGATCATCCATTTTTAGTTAAATTTTGTGAAAGATGCAACGTGAAATCCAGCGCCCCCCACCCTGGCTGTCTGCCTGTCTGCCTTCTGGCCTGTCTGTCTCTCCTCTGGCATAGGGATGTACAGTGGTTGGAAAGCTTACCCTTCACCCATTGAGCCGCCGTTGCCTGCCTTCTGGACACCAGTCCGCCGTGTTCCTGTGGGTCTGTTACTGGACTCCGTTGCAGCCTAGCAATCAGTGAGAATCTCTCGACTTTGTCCTTTCCGCCCCCGTCCCCCCCACAACCGCTTTGGTTATCTGGTTCTTATGCTATTTCAGGTGAATTTCAAATTCTTAGTAGCTTTTATTCGTCTGATACATTCATTTCTTACAAATAACAAAAAAACTCCTAATAATTGTGGGTTTGGACAATTCTACAAGTTCACGGTTTTGATTATTTTTGGTTTCTTCTGTTTTTCTATGGGATATTCCTTTTTAGTCCCTAGTAAAGCTTTTGCCTTAAATTGTATTCCCTCTGTCTTGCTACCTACCCTCCTTTTATTTAATATTTTATTTGTTAATATTTTTCCATTCCTTTATTTTCCACTTCTCTGTGTGATTTGCATTTAGTTACATTTCTTGAAATCAGGAATTAGCTGCATTTAAAAATCCAATGTAATGTTTTGGGACTTCTTTTCCATGATTTTACTCCTTCTGCATTTACTATGACCACTAACACATTTAGACTTGTGTCCAGATTATTCCATGGTTGTTGTTTTTCATCATTTTCCTTTCTTTCTTTCTTTCTTTCTTTCTTTCTTTCTTTCTTTCTTTCTTTCTTTCTTTCTTTCTTTCTTTCTTTCTCTTTCTTTCTTCTTTCTTTCTTTCTTTCTTTCTCCCTTCATTCCTTCCTTTTCCTTCCTTCCTTCCTTTCCTTCCTTCCTTCCTTCCTTCCTTCCTTTTCCTTCCTTTCTTCCTTCCTTTCTTCCTTCCTTTCTTTCTTCCTTCCTTCCTTCCTCCCTCCCTCCCTCCCTCCCTCCCTCCTTTCCTTTCTTCCTTCCTTCCTTCCTTCCTTCATCCCTCCCTCCCTCCCTCCCTCCCTTCCTCCCTTCCTTCCTTCCTTCCTTTTCCTTCCTTTCTTCCTTCCTTTCTTCCTCCCTTTCTTCCTTCCTCCCTCCCTCCCTCCCTCCTTTCCTTTCTTCCTTCCTCCCTCCCTCCCTCCCTCCCTCCCTCCTTTCCTTCCTTCCTTCCTTCCTTCCTTCTTTCCTTCCTTCCTTCCTTCTTCCCTTCCTTCCTCCCTCCCTCCCTCCCTCCTTTCCTTCCTTCCTTCCTTCCTTCCTTCCTTCCTTCCTTCCTTCTTCCCTTCCTTCCTCCCTCCCTCCCTCCCTTCCTTCCCTCCCTTCCTTCCTTCCTGCCTCCCTTCCTCCCTCCTTCCCTCCCTCCCTCCCTCCCTCCCTTCCTCCCTTCCTTCCTTCCTTCCTTCCTTCCTTCCTTCCTTCTTCCCTTCCTTCCTCCCTCCCTCCCTCCCTCCCTTCCTTCCCTCCCTTCCTTCCTTCCTGCCTCCCTTCCTCCCTCCTTCCCTCCCTCCCTCCCTCCCTTCCTCCCTCCCTTCCTTCCTTCCTTCCTTCCTTCCTTCCTTCCTTCCTTCCTTCCTTCCTTCTTTCTCTCACCTTCTATTGATTAATAGTATTTCCTAAGTTTTTCCCCCTTTGTTGGTTTGGAGGTTATATATTGCGATGATAAGACTTTAGTGTTTTTTCTGTACGTTTTTACATTGTAAACATTTTGAGTGTGCATTTTCCCGGTGTAACACACGTGCTTGAGTCCAGGGTCTCCGTTCCAGCTGGTCATCTGTGAACCCCTGGAAACCGGTTCTATGCAAACGTGCAGACCAGGTTGGTTCCCACTGTTCACTCGAAAGGAAAAAATTTATTATGCCTTGCACGCCAACCCCAGACTCTCGGCCGATTTCCTACAGTGTATCTAAAACACAGAACAGGGCCTAAATAAAACAGAAAACCCTGCATACTGGGGCATGAAGTGTTTGGGCGTCACTTCCAGACCGCCAGCACTCGTTATGGTTTGCTGACAGGTCACTGCTCTGCAGGAAGTAATATGTCTAGTTTATATGCCATTCTGCAAACATTATGTTTGCCATATAGCACAGCAAATAACACACAGAAATAAACACACTCGTTAGAAAAATGCAGACTAACTTGAGGCAAATCCCTGAGGCTCCAAGTCAGCCGAGAATAAGACGTGTGGCAGGCGGTCATGGGCACAGGGGCCGGGTGGGGAGGCAGACTCAGGAGGCCCGTGACGACTCTCCCTGGGGGCTGCTGCGAGACCCCCGAGGAGGGGGCTGGGCACATCTTCAGCGGGGCTGGTGGACTCGTGTGCGGGGAAGAACTGAAAAACGCAGTCGGGCCTCTAGCCTTGCTGGTTACTTTCATCAGCGTGTTGACACAGGCCTGCAGGAGACATCAGGCTACTTTCTCCTCCCATCACATCGCCCTGAAATCCAAGGTGAGTATTTAGCACCGTCTCCGCACGGCCCTCAGGGAGTCATGCCTTTCTCGGGACAGCAGCCGCCCGGGTGTCTCTCCCCACCCTGGGTGCTTGGTGGCCTTTGAAAACCTTTGTGCATGTGCTTCCAACCTTCTGCCATTTGTGTCTGGATCATACTCCTGGAGATTGTTTTGTTTAAAATGCTGAATTGAGCTTCGAGGGGGATAAACATAAAGAGTTCCGTATAAATAATAGCCGAAAACATTGCCTGGAGAGCTATCTTAGGTCCATGACATTGATGTATTAAACCCAAGTAGCGGTTCCCCTGGGAGAGTGCCGTGGGGACGGCTGGCCACAGGGTGGGGAGCAGGTGCCCGTGTTATCCCCCCCCCACCACGTGACGTGGATCGCAGCACACACGGCCTGCCCATGGGCCTCTCCGCGATCACCCTTTCTGTTACTGTTACTGGCGATGTAATTTTGCCTTTAAAACCCCCAAACCTGCTGTCATGTGTGACGAGTCGAAATTTAGGTCAAGCCATCAATCTGTCTGTGTATCATTAGCGTCTAAGCTCACCTTTCGCCCTGCTGTGCTGTGAGCTCCCTCAGGGGCCCTTCTCCCCTTGAAAGGTTCTTCTCTGAAGGGGCTTGTCGTGCGAATCTTTGGTGGCAAATCCTTTTCGTCCTTGCAAGGTTTCACTTTGCCTTCTTCCTGAATAATGGTTTGTCTTGGCACAAGATGTAGATTGGTGATGATTTTCGCCTTTTGGAGACACTGGTCAATTTTCTTCTGATCTCTGTTGTGGTTGATAAACTCACTGTCCGTCTACTTTGTGGTCCTTCGTAAGTATCTGCCTCGTTTCTCTGCTAGCTTGGGAGATTCTCTTTTTATCTCGCTGCTGTGGGGTTTCGTGGCCGCGTGTCCGCATGTGGACGGCTGTCTGTTTATCCGGCTTTGTACTTACACTGCAAGTTTGAAGTGAGGACCCCTGTCTTTTCCCTAAATCTGTCTCTCTTCTCCTTCTGAAATGGTGAGCAGACAGTTGTGAGATCACCGCTGACTGTGTGTGTGTGTGTGTGTGTGTGTGTGTGTGTGTGTAGGTATGTACAGGAACATACCTCAGCCAACCTCGGATACTGCAGACGGAAGGAGAACCACTCTTTTTCACGTGCCTGTAAGGCACACGCCACGGGTGAGGAGTCTGATCGGAGACCCCCACCTAAGGCTGGGACCCCAAAGGGTTGTAGGAGGAAGTGATGGATGAACCCACGAGACAGAAAACACGCCCCCGAGATTTCAAAGTCCACGGGTGTATGTGCTCAGGTTTACAGTTTGGATTCGGGTCTTGACCACAGATTTTAACTCCGAGTGGTGGTGGGTCGGTAGTACTTTTAGGAGCCTGGTGGGGCCAATGCCAGTTCCCTCTGGGAGGCGTCTCCAATCTAGACTCAGTGTGGTTGTAGGTGACCTTCAGCTGTAACATGTATTCCTATTTCAGACGTGTCCAAGTGTGAAAAAGTGCGTGTGGAACTGGTATCATGCGGTGTGTGCATGTGTGTGTGCGTGCACGTGTGTGTATGCCCATATCTGCCCATCTGTGTAAATCGTTTGCCTGTCTGAGCCGTAGTCCAGCTGAGTTCCTCAACACTCTCTCCAACTCACTAATTCTCCCTTTAACCCTCTTCTGCCTAAAATGTGTTCTTCTTAACCACATGTTTTATTTCAAGAACTTTCTAATTTCTAAAAACTAAAAAAAAATTATTTTGAGAGAGAAAGAGAGAGAGGAGAGAGCAAGGGTGTGAACGGGGTATGTGCAGAGAGAGAGAGAGAGAGAGAGAGAGGGAGAGAGGGCTCCAAGCAGGAGCCACGCTGTCAGCACAGAGCCTGGACTTGGGGCTTGAACCCCCAACCCTGGGATCATGACCTGAGCCAAAATCAAGAGTTGGACACTGAGCCATCCAGGCGCCCTTTGCTTTCCTAATTTTTAAAAAATAAACATTTGCCATTATTGCCCGTTTTGTTTTTCTGTAGTTTCTGGTGCTTTTAAAAGTATATTCTCTCTCATTCGCCTCTGTTACTTCTTCAAGCCTCCTGAACATAATTATTTCAGTCTTAGACAAATTGTCCCACGCCACGAGTTTCATCTGGAGTCAGTTCATCTTCTCGTTGTTGGATTTGTTCTCTATCTTCCTGGGGCGTTAGAACATCCTGTGCTGTGGGTGAGGAGTTTGGGCTTCTCTTCCCCACCCCCGTTTTTCTTCTTTTCCTTTTCAGCTGCCCTCAGTGGTCCCCGGGGCTGCCCATCCCACGCCCGGTCCCGCGTGGCTCTGTCCGTGGCACGGCACATGGATATCTCTGCTTCTTCTTGTTTCCCAGCCACGGCTCCTTGTTGGGCACACTGATCCCCCCTCTCTGTGTCTCTTTGCTCATCTGCTCATGCAGTTTCGAGCAACTGCTGTGTACCAAGCTCTGTCCTATCTTCCTTCTTTAGTGAAATGGACCACGTCTTGTTATTTATCTGACATCAAGTAGTTTTATGAGTTCTGTTTTCGTTTATGAGAAAGCTGGTGGAGTAGCGTGCATCCCTCTGAAGAACCCTTCTCGCCCCTCTGGTCCCTGATGGAACACTGCTTTCTGTAAGTCGCTGTCCTTCTTTAATCATTCAGTGCCTCGTTCTTGTTCAGCACTTCACAGCCTCAAAATGCTTTCTTATTTATCGCCTCCGTTGTCACTTCAGCCAGGCACAATGCCGACATTCGTCCTGTTTTATGAAGGGTAACCGGAGGCTCGGCGAGGTCAGGGTGTCCCAGGGCCACCCCGCCAGCACTGAGCAGAGCAGAACCACACCTCGGATCATCTCATGGTTCAGACCCCTGCATCAGGCTCTTCAGATGGGACTTGGAACGTTGCCTGGGCAGAAGCCGCATCTTCTCTCCTGCTGTCCCTCGCTGGACCTGGAACACGCCTGCGTGTGATGTATTTGCCTAAGTGGGATGTGGAGCGCTAACGTTGGGCGTCTCGGGCACTGGCTGTGGTTGGACCCATCCTGCGGGACTCTGGACCCTGGCCCTGCGGGAGAACAGGTGCCTACAGAAGTGGGTGGGGAGGAATGGGCCGCTGCCAGGCCCTCATTATCGATGATGGAGGATTTATGCCCCAGCCAGAGTAATGGGGCTTCAAGGACCTCTTACATGTTCACGTTCGAAAAATCAGTAGGCATCGATCCCCATTACCGAGATGACTGAAGGCAGAGGTGGTGTTTATTTGGAGTTGTGCTTCTCGCACAATAGCACTTAGATCACGGGATTTTCTGTAATTACTTAAAAATGACAATGCATATTGAGTTAGCGATAAATCAGAGACCATTTAAATAATGTCGTCAAGGATCGAGGAGCGTGAATTCTTTGGGTTTCGTCCTAGCCGAGGAGCCATTGCTTCAAGGGGCACACGGGGTCTTGATATCCTGTGCCATCTACCCCGGGCTCTGACCTCAGCCTGTGGTGCCCTGTCGTCTTGACCTGGCTGTTGTGGGCACAGTGGACAAGCACCGGCCAGAGCCTGGAGCACGGAGGGTGCCGGGGGCAGAGAGGAGGCAGGGCTGGTGCCGAGGGACGTCCCCGACCCTGGGTGGCAGCAGGTGAGGGACAAGGAGTTCCCCTAGGTGACCCAGGTCATGAAGGCTTCAGCCACCTGAGCCTCCTGCCTGGGGCCCAGGATCGTCCCTTGCCCCTCCCTTCTCACTCCTGCTCAGGCTGCTGGTTCGCTTGGGGCGATCTGCACAGTCTGCCAGGAGTGGGGGCCCTGCTCTAACAAGGATCCAGGTTCGCCACCGCTCGGCAGAGCCCCGTGTGGGTTCCAGACGGAGCCCCTTTGGGGCTGAGGGTTCCTTGCTGAATGGGTCTGATTCCAGGTGATGGTGGGGAAGGAGGAGGGAAGAGAGGAGAGCTTCGCAGGCCACCTCTTTAACGGCAGTAATTAAAACCATTTGCCCGTAGGGAACAGAAGTGGTAGGAAGTAGGCGCTGGTTATGGGGGTTCCCGAGCGTGTCATGTGACCTGGGGCTGGGATGTGGACGGGACCTGTTTGGGAACTGGCCTGGATCAG
The DNA here is from genome assembly GCF_024362965.1 of Panthera pardus. Taxonomy (NCBI): domain Eukaryota; kingdom Metazoa; phylum Chordata; class Mammalia; order Carnivora; family Felidae; genus Panthera; species Panthera pardus. Next base: position 7,956,397 of record NW_026526991.1, read on the forward strand.
ATTGGAAGAAATGTCCGGAGTCTCTCGGCACCTTCTTCTGGCTCTTCCTGTGCCACCGCTGTGGCCTTCTGTCTGGAGCTGTGCACCCCTGTCCCTGTGGCCTCCTGTGGCTCCTCACCCTGATGGCACAAGTCCCCATGGAAGACACGAATTACCCTTGGGCTCAATCCCATATTCCTGGGAATGGGTCAGGGGCCCATCCCCCGTCCGATCAGGACAGTGTTCCATTTACAAAAGGACTGGCTTTGTCCCGTTGCTGTGGACCAGTCATCTAAGGGGGTCCTCGGGAGCTGGCACACATTTTCAAGGGTGCCACCTCACTGCATTACCCAGAGTCCGTAAGGTGGCCTTCGTATGAGTGTTACCAGCGGGGGCCAGAGAACTAATTGCCATTCCCAAGGTGAGACGGTAACGCCCCAGCAGGATTTGAACCCACAGCTCCTGGATCCAAGGAGCATGAACCATGTGTCACGGCTCTCCGCCTCCCACCGTGCTGCCCTGTGTTCTAACTGGGGGACTTGGTGCATGCAAAGGGCCAGGGGCAGGCAGGCAGGCACCGCAGGCCGGGCTGGGCATCCCCAGGGTGGCTCTACAGAGCGCTTCATCTGCAGGCTGGTTAGGTAGGCACGGCCCTCTGTGCTGCAGGTGGGGCCGTGAGAGTCCGTCCATAAGACAGGCCCATCAGCAGAGATGCTCCGCACAGGGGTCAGGACGGACGGGGGATGTGAGTGCCCACGCGGCCCAGACCGGAGAATGAGGTAGAAGATGCAGGCAGGCATCCGGAGTGAGAAAGGGCATAAAACCCAGTAACGAGCAAGGTAGGGATTTGTTTGTTCGTTTGTTTGCGTATAAACCAAAGAGCCCAGATTGGCTTCCTCTGTCCATCCTCCTGATGAAGCCGCTGGGCTGCTTGCCCCAGAAATGCTCCCAGGATTCAGATTTCTCACCCCAAAGAATTCAAGACCGAGTGTGCAAGAAGCCAAGAACATTCACATCCCCTCCGTCCCCCAGACGAGTGTTTTCCTTTCCCTGCGGTGACGCCCGGTGTCCGGGAGACGCGTGGCACTTACACGCAGCTGTCCACTTCCCTCGAGGCATCTGGGCTCCCATAGGCGTGGCAAAGAGCGCTATTAAAAAGGAGCGACTACAGGAAGGTGTAATGGCCCTAAAAATCAAGGTTAATTTTCTCTTTTTGAAGTAACTTGGCTAGATATATATATATTTATTTTGCCTCCAGGGTTCAATTTTCTGAGCTCCTCAAGACTTTTTTTTTTAAGAGAAAGAATGAGCAGGGGAGAGGGACGGGGGAGGGAGGGGAGAGAGAGAGAAAGAGAGAGAGAGAACGTTAAGCAGATTCCATGCCCAGCATGGAGCCTGACACGGGCTCAGTCCCATAACCCTGGGATCATGACCTGAGCCGAAATCAAGAGTCAGACGCTCAACCGCCTGAGCCACCCGGGTGCCCCTCCTCTCTATCCTTCAAGTATTAAAATGACTCTGATTTTGAATCAAGCTCGTTGGTCTTGAAAAGAAAATAACCGTGTGCCACATGGAGAGCGAATCCCGTCTGGAACTAAGTGTGAGGACGTCTTTCTCAAGGCGACCCCTTCGTTTCTCCTGGCACCGAGGCCCTATCTCCCCTCACGGCTCACCCTGCGCGTATGGAGTCAGAAAGACCAGGTTCCGGAGGGGAGCTCTGTCTGGCACTGTGTGTTCTTTGGTGAATGACTTTGCATTCTGGATCTTGGTTTTCTCATTATGCGATAAAAAAAGGCCTATATTCAGGTCCGCATCAGAGGGTGGTTGGGATGAAATGAAATTTCATTTTGCGCATTTTGGGGAATCCTCTATAAATGTCCTCTCTTTACTAATGACACTAATAATTACTATCGCTACTCAGTGCTCTCTCAACCATCTTTTGGGAACCTACTGTGTGCACGCTCCTGCTCCAGCAGCTGGAGGAAGGAATGGGGTTGAAATCGTCTACTTGCAAAATTTATGGTGTTTTTCGTGCAGGCTTGTGCTCCCGGAAACAAAATCACTACTCAGTACCTGGGACATTGCAATAATACATTTTAATGAAAACTTAATTAATTCGAAATGATTGCTTTGTTGTAAGTAGAAGGAGAGAAAAATCATTAAAAATTGGCAAATGGGAGAAAAAAATGCTGTTATATAAGCACATAGGAGAGACATATAGAGGTAATGAATATTTCTAAAATAAGAAAATGTTAACACTTTGTAAAGTTATTTCCTTAATTTGGAGGGCTGTTTCAACTTGTTCCCCAATAAAAATGAAAGAATTGAGTTTTGTGGTTTGTGCAGATGAATGGGGAAATCTATGTAGGCTTTTCCCCCCCTTTTAAAACCATTTTCCAGTGGGGTTTAGAGATATGGGTTCATGTGGGGCTTCAAGTGTTTGTTTACTTGGCTTGGTTCTTGGGGGAAAACACAGATCTCAGGACCAGAAGATGAGCTAAGTCGCCTCTGAGTCCCAGACGCACCACTAGCTGGGTCATTGTTCAGACGTCGTAGGGGCCTCTTGGTTGATGTCTGGGTCCCGCGTGAGCTGCCCAGAGGGGCACCTCCATGAGCGAAAGAGGCAGGCCGCGGGGTCAGAGGTGATGAGCTCCGCCAGTTGAAAGTCCCTCATCCTGAGCGAGTCCCGGGCCCGATGGGAGCCGCGGCCCTCCCGTGTCTAAAACAGGATTGTCCAAACCCAGCAGCTCTGCCTCTACGGCCCACGCCCGGTCCTTCCACTGTGTGGATCTGCCACGTTTGCAGGGGTGGGGGAGGGGGGTGAATGACTTTTGAAGGTCACGGGGTCTGACCCATCTGCCAGTTTTCCTGTGACTGATCCTGCATCATGGGTCGTGACTGATTCTAAATCATTCCCATTCATCTGGCTTCTGTTGGGTCCAGAGCTGTGCTGGTCCATGTTTAACAAGCCAGTCTATTGAGGGGGTGGGGGGAAGGAAAGGCTTGATGTATGGCGTTTGCCCGTTTCTGCGGTATAAGTGCCCCCACCCTGGCTGACTGCAAGCTGCCCGCCTGATGTCACGGGATGCTGAGGAGCAAGGAGGTGCCCCAGTCCACCACCGGTCGGGTGTCTCCGGGGGAAGGGAACTCACTCACTGCTGGCTGAGCGTGTGATTGGGCCGGAGAATATCTGCTAACAGTCATTGCATGATGTGAGCCGGGCTCTGTGCTCACTGTTGTACCTACACGGTCTCATGCCAACATCAGCACGGTCCTGGGATTCGGTTCCTTGGCACAGATTGTTGTGTGACCTGCCCGAGGTCGCGCGGCCGGGAGGAGGCGGACTTCAGTCAGGATGGCCGACTTCAGGGCCCGGGCTTTTCTGGAAGGAGGCCACTGCAGATCTCAGCCTGGGTGTTTTCTGTTCCTGGTAATTTTTCCAGCCTGCAGAAAAGTGCCTTGAAACATTAGGCACGTCCTGTTACGTTTGGTTCTTTATTTTGAAGTCAATTTATCAAATTTCCCGATGATTATTGTGCAGCTCGCAGATTAGTAAACATATTTGTAAACACTCCTTGATGGTGTTTTCTTCACTCTAAGAACTGCAGATATGTGCTGTTTATGTTTTCTTTCTGCTTTGTGTTGGGGTTGGTCCCATTAACAGGCGAGAGTGCAGACATATGGGTCTTAAATAAAAAAAAGGGACTTTCTAACAGCTTTTCTGTGATTAGGGGAAGAAACAGCCCTACGTGAAGGGAGCTATTTGGAGCAGAGAGGTTTTTAATTAGGGCGATATTCCAGTGCTGAGTGACAGAGCGGTTCTTGATTAACAGAAGCCAGGATAGCTTTCCCTTGGAAGGGCATTGACACACACCGGCACGCCAAGCCGATTTTTCACGGAATTAAGCCCTTCACCCAAACTGGCGGAGGCATGAAGCATTTGTCCAACTGAGCACAGTACAAAGTGGTTTGGAACACGAGCAGTCATCTGGAGAATCAGGCCACGTGCATTGCCAAACCGGGCCATTTGTCGTCATCAGCGGCAGCGGTAGGTATCTAGGAGGGTCTGAGTCTGTGGGTTACGCTCCTCAGCCCCGCACAGACTGCCCCCGAGGAGACGGCAATCTCATGCCCCCAGGCCAGGTTTGAGATCAACCCAGCCTCCGGAAACACAGATCTGCAGAGACATCCCTTCGGGTGGAATCCGCCGTCTCCTGGCCCGCAAAATGTCGCGGAAAGGGCATCTCCAATAAGCAGTGACATTGTTGTTTTCATAAAAGCAAGAGCCATTCGTTAAAAGGATTCAAGTGATGTATAAGGAAGCAAGCGACAAATGGCCTGAAATCCTACCGCTCATAAATAATCACACAGTTGGCGGCTTCCTCGGTTACAGACGGCCCCACACACGGCGGCGTAAACCCACGACCATCTGGTTGTGCTCACAGATTCTGTGGGTCAGGGACTTGGACCAGGGATACGTGTCTCTCCCCCGTGACGTCTGGGTTCCCTCGCTTGGGAAGACCCTGTCGCCTGGCGGTGGCTTGATGGGCTAGACGCCAGAATCTTCTGGAGGTGACTTCGCTGGGCTGTGCGGCGCCTGGGCGGTGGGTGAGGCCTCAGCAGAGACCGCCTGCCACATCACCTGCCCGTGGGGCTGAGTTACTGTGGTCGTCCTTCAAAAGCACACTCTGCCCCAAGTGACCCTCTTCCCAGACAGCCCTTTAGGCACGTATATGGGCGACTGATAGAGAGCAGCATCTACAATGAACGGAGAATCTGCAGATTTACAGATGAAAACACTTTTGTAAGAATGGAAGTATCTCATCGTGCTTTTGAAAGTACAAATTAATAAATTTAACTGCACAGAAGAAAAAGAAAGTGATGTAAAATGCAAAGAACTTTAACTCCAGTTTTTGAAGGGCCAGGCATATTCTCTCCTAAATGATCTAAGAAGAAGGAAATAAATTACAAAACCAATGAAAGCATGCAGTCATTATTTTTTAAAAATACCTCCCCCCCCCCCCCAACTTCAGTCACTGAGGACTGACTCCCGTGAGGAGACGCGGCGATTCTGGCTTTTATCCACTCCTCCTGCCCCGACCCCTGCCAAGCTCGGTTGCCCATATTGCTTTTCCTGTGGTGGTTTGTGATGCTGACATTCTAGGGCAACCAGTCCCTCCTCAAAGAGTTTAAAAGTCTTAGCTCTATGTTAATATGGATTCAGAGCCTGGTTGTTTCATGGTGCATGTATGCATGCGTGTATGTATATAGGTATACATGTATGTATATGTTTGTATGCATGTACATATATATGTATACATGTCTGCATGCACCTGTTATGGTTTCTTTGTCTAGTGTTTTTCTTTTTTGCTTCATCTCTTGGTAGGATGCATTTTTTGCAAGATTTTTATCAAGAAGAGCGCATAGGTGATTTAGTTCTCAAATTTTTTTTTTTAATGTTTATTTGTTTTGAGAGAGAGAGAGAGCACACACGTATGAGTGGGGAAGGGACAGAGAGAGTGAGAGAATCCTAAGCAGGCTCCACGCTATCAGCATAGAGCCCAACACAGGGCTGAAACTCACGACCAGGAGATCGTGACCTGAGCCAAAATCAAGAGTTGGACACTTAACCGACCGAGCCACCCAGACACCCCATTTGTTCTCAAATTCTTTAATGTTGGAACATGTGCGTGTTGCTGGAGCAGTCACCCTCTGTCGGGGCGGGCCACCTGGGTACACCAGCTCTGTCGGGAGCGTGCAAAGCCCTCAGGTGTGGGGAGTTGCCGTGAAGCATTCTGGGGCCCGCGCACTTTGCGGGGGCCCACTTGCCTGCCTTCTCTCCAGGCTACACTGTGAGGACGGTGGTGCTTTCAAACGGGGCCCTGTGGCCTGAGCCCACGGGGGCAGCGAAGGGGCAGTCGCTGCCTGGAGGGCTGGCCTTGGGCTCCCTCCTGTGTGGGGGTTTCAGCTCCACATGTCCTTGGCCCGGCCCTCCTGGTCGAGAGCTGCTGTCCAAGGTGCTCACTCTTACTCTCTCCCGTCCGTCCTAGCTGCCGCTCCTGGGGCCGGGCATGGAGAGGACAGGCTGGAGGGGTCGGGAGCTGACAGCCAAGCTACAGCCATCGGGCAGTCTGTCCCCCGCTGGCAAAGGACAAGCCCCACATCCGATCGTGTGGCATCTGGGACCGTGGCCACCAGCTCTGCCGCGTGTGACATTGTGGATGGCATGGTCTCCGTGGGTTCCTCAGGTTGGTGTAGACGCCGAGGCAGGGCAGGATTTAGAGGCTCAACATCCTCTTTAACATGGCCTTGGGGTGGATCAAAAGTTCACCTTCCTGCTTCTGTGTGGCCCGGTTCCCCGCTCTGTGTGGCGGAGATCTTTGTAATTCCCATCTCGAAGGGCAACGGTGGGTGTGAGTAGGCGGTCACGTGTGGGATGCTCGCGGCAGGACCTGGTGCAGAGGAAGGCTTAGACCCCCACCCCAGGGCGGCTTCTGTGTCTCACTTGATGGCTTCCCATCGAGGCCTGGCTCTTCTGCTGGGTTCACAGAGAGAACAGATGTTCACGACGCATGACTCTGTCCCGTGATCGGCCACTCTGGCCTTATTGCTATTCTAAATGATTTTTACTAAGTGTCTCTAACCAGTTACGCATAAAATAATGGAAGGAAAAGGATTCTCATTAAAGAGGAGTTTATTTGGGTTGTAAAGGCAGGGTCTGCTAATTGCACCCTGGATGACACAGAACGAGGCTGTTGGCGAGCACTGATGGAGACAGCGGCCATGGGTCGTGCTCTGGCCGCATCTAAGGCTGGCCACCGTGCTGCCCCAGCACGGGCTTTGAGGGGGAACACCGGGGGCCCTGTCTGCTTGCTCTAGAAGCAGCCTCCGGCGTGGCTGAGTACCAGGGAAAGCCCAGACCCGGGATGGGGGAGCCTGGGGCCTGGGGGGCGGGCAGGGCTGCCCAAGGCACCTCCCCTGGCCCAGGGATCGTCCCGGCTGAAGTCTGAGCAGCCCCGTGGGATGGTCATGACCCTGGTTTCTCTCTGGAGGCAGTAAAGCCGGGGTCTCCTGAAGGAAGGCCTCCCAAGTAAGGGGGGTCGGGGGCCGGGCTCAGTTCTTCACATGGTCACACTCTTCATCCGTAAGGTCAGGGAGGAATCTCTCTCTCAGGGGGCCGAGCCTAGAGCTTGCGTGCAGTAGGCACTTAATAAAACGGTCCTTTGCTGTCATCAGTAGTAACGCGTCCCTGTCCTTCATCCAACAGGTGAGTTCCGAGCTTGCCCTAGGTGCCGGCTGTTGCTTACTTCAGGGGAGTCCCTGCCCTGTGTCCTCAGAGGCCACGACAGTCAGGAAATGACAGGTAAATGGCCAGATCACGTCATGTCGTTGTAAGGACGCTAGTGATCTGGGTGAGGGGACAGATGGCGGTTTCAAAGGGGCCTCCGAGGAGAAGGCACTTAAGCTGAGACCCAGAGAATCTGGGGGGGGGCACCTGTCCCCTTGGCCCTCTGCCTGGGTCACCCGGCTGCCTGGCCACCAGCGAAGGCCTTCCGAGCCCCCTGCCCCTGCAGCCCCTCTGGCCCGGTGCCCAGGCTCTGCCGGGAATCTGTGACTCATCTTAGGACAGAGGGACTTGTTCTGCTCGGGTGGCTTGAAACTTCGCTTTGTGCTGGGGCAGGACCCCCGCCAAGTGGTTCCCCGGGGCTCCTCCAGAAGGTGGGTGTTCCCCATGCTCTTGAGGGTGGGAAGAGGCTGCTGATTCTTGAGCTGGTTCTGTGTGGCTGCGGATCACCTCCGGCCCTGCTGTGTGCCACGGGAGATTCTCCCGGCCCCACCCTTCCTGTGCACACGGTGGAACAGGCCTCAAGAGTGAGCTCAGACCCCCTCGTGCCCCCCAGCCCCACGCAGCTCTGAGCTGACTTCCTCTTGCTGTCCCCAGCACCTGCCAGAGGAGAAGCTCACGGTGGGTCCCTGAGATGGACCAGATACCTTTGCATCCCTTGAGGCTTGTGGGGACGTGCTTGAGAAGGGTTCATTCTGCCTTTGCTGGGTACAGCGTTCCACACGGATCCCCCGGATCGACTTTGTTGTGCGTTTCTTCACGTTTTCTCTGTCTTTGCTGCTGTTTCTTGCTTCTCCTCTTAGTTGCTGAGCCACGTATTGAAATACCCCAGGTGAGTGTGGGTTCGTCTGTCTGTCCTTGTAGTTTTGCTCACTGTTGTTTCTTGAGGTTGCATTACTATGTATGTGCCCATAAATTTAGAGTTGTTTTTTAACCTTCCTGGCACACTGACAGTTTTATTATGAAGTGTTTCTCTTTGTCTCCAAATTTCTTTCACTTAAAGTCTACTTTAGTATTAATATAGTTTCACAGCTTTGGTAAGATTTGGTGGGATGCATATATGCGTCCGTATGGAATACATAGATATAGATATACACATACACATATGTACAGATGTACATTTAGACTATGTATATATACGTAAGTTACATATGTATATGTGTGTGTGTTTACCCTTGAATAAGTAAATATGCTATAGATATGTGTGTTTCAACACTACACGGGTACGGTTGGGTCTTGATGACTTTTTTATCCAGCACACCATCTTTACTTAACTGGAAGCTTGGTGCAATTGCATTTTTTGCTGTGACGTGGATGAACCTTGAAGGTATTACACAAAATGAAACAAGAGAGCCACAGAAGGACAAATACTACACGATTCCACCTATATGATGTCCCTAAAATAGTCAAACTCGTAGAAGCAGAGGCTGGAGGGAGGGGGGACATGGGCAGACATTGTTCAGTGGGCATAAGGTTTCAGTTGTGCTGGATGAATTAGTTCTGGAGGTCTGCTGCACAGCACAGGGTCCGTAGTTGGCAATACTGTGTTGTGCACTTAAATATTTAACTTTAATTTTCAAGGAGTATTATCACTGAATGTGGCATTCTTGGTTGGCATTATTTCCTGTTTCGCACTCTAAGGCTATTAGTCATTTTATCATAGTTTTCATTGTTTCTGTTGAGATGTTGGCTGTCATTTTAGTAGCTGCTCTTTAAAAAAAATTTTGACTCTTATTTAAAACAAACCCTCCTTTGTTTAAGGATAAATAGTTTTGCTGTAATATGTTTTGGTGGTGATTTTGCTTTATTTTTTCCTGGTTGGGACTTGTAGGGTTTCTTGCTTCTGTGTCTCGATGTCTTTCTTTTCACTTTGGAAAATCCTCAGCCAGTATCTTTTCACTTTTTCATTCTCATTAATTCAATCTCTTACCTTCTTTTGGGACTCTGACTATGTGTATATGAACCTTATTCCTGTGTTCTTTCTATTTTTTGCCTGTTCTGCTGTATTTTCTATCCTTTGTACCTCTATTGTTTATTCTGGACACTTTGGGCATCTATCTTCTATTTTACTAAACCTCTCTTCGGCTGTATCTAATTTTCTCATAAGCCCATCCACTTAAATTTACTTTCGTAGTTGGATTTTTCAGATTTAGAGTTTCCATGTTTTACGAAAGAAGTTTCCACTTCCAAACTGAACTTTTCAGTGTATCCTTTGTCTCCTTGATCATTATGAACAAAGTCACTTTAAAGTGTACGTGTGACACTGATAAATTATGTGTCTGGTCTCTGTGTTACGTCTTTTGGTTCTGTTCATGTTGTCTTGACTCCTGTCCATGGTTATCGTGTGTCACATGTTGTGTTTTTATTGGTATTTATTTTTTGTTTATTTATTTACTTATTTGAGAGAGAGAACAGAGAGAGAGAGAGAGAGAGAGAGCAAGCAGGGGAGGGGCAAAGGGAGAGAGGAAGAATCCCAAGCAGGCTCAACACACAGCACAGAGCCTGATGTGGGGCTTGATCCCATGACCCTGGGATCATGACCTGAGCTAAACTCAAGAGTCAGATGCTCAACCCACTGAGCCACTCAGGTGCCCCAGATGCTGTGTTTTTAAAGTTTGAAGAAATCAGATACCTTTTTTCAGAGGTAATTTTACATCTCTGTCAGTGCTTCAGCACTGGAGATCTGGGATCTCTTCAGTTCACCTCCGGGTGCTGAGTGATAACACGGAACCCATATCCCCCCAGAAAGTCCGTCTACTTCCAGTTCACCAAGACTAGTGTGTTCGGCCCTTTGGTGTTCCAGCCAAAGCCAGAAGGGTCACCAGGATGCACTTCTGGTGTCCCAGACCTGCAAGGGTGTGAAAGCACAGCTCAGTTGGCCTCTCTGTTGCTCCCTTTGGTTTCAACAAAGTGTCCCCAGGGGTAAGGAAACTACAAACATAGGCTTGACTCCATTTTCTTGTAGATCCTGGCCTGCCGGTTTTCACTATCTTGTGAGTTCTTTAATGATTTTTTGTTTGCTTGTGTGTTTTTTTAAGAAAAAAATTGTAAAATACATGTAATATGAAATTTGCCATCGTAACTCTTTAAAACATTTTCAATGTTTATTTCTGAGAGAGAGCGAGAGAGAGAGAGCTTGTAGAGTGTGAGCAGGGGAGGGATACAGAGAGAGGGAGACACAGAATCCGAAGCAGGCTCCAGGCTCTGAGCTGTCAGCACAGAGCCCGATGTGAGGCTTGAACCCACGAACTGTGAGGGCATGACCTGAGCCAAAGTCAGATGCTTAACTGACTGAGCCACCCAGGTGCCCTCGTTTTTAATTTTTAAATATATTGAGGTATGTTTTATGGCTGAGCACCTGGTTTGTCATGGAGAGTGTCCCATGTGCATTTGAGAGTGTCACTGGTTCAGGTTTGGTGGGGGTGCTGTCTAGATGCCTGTTGGACCTTTTGTTTCTTCCTTCCTTCCTTCCTTCCTCCCTCCCTCCCTCCCTCCCTCCCTTCCTTCCTTCTTTGTTTATTTTTGAGGAGGAGAGACAGAGTCAGAGCATGAGCAGGGGAGAAGCAGAGGGAGGGAGACACAGAATCCGAAGCAGGCTCCAGGCTGTGTGCTAACAGCTCAGAGAACTACAGGGCTCCAACCCATGAACTACGACATCATTACCTGAGCCAAAGTCAGATGCTTAATCTACTGAGCCATCCAGGCACCCCATCCTATCTTAAAGTGTTCGGTTTGGTGGTACTAAACGTACTGATAACATCACACAAGCACCAACCCATCCTTCTCTCTAGACTTCCTTTCATCTTGAAAAACTGAAAATCTGTACCCATGAAATGATGACGCCTCATTCCCCCAAGTCCGCAGCTCCTGGAAACTGCCATTCCACTTTCCGTCTCTCTGGTTTGGATGACTCTAAGTCCCTCACCTAAGTGGAATCATACAATATTTGTCTTTTTGTGATTGGCTTATTTCACTGAGCATCATGTTCTCAAGTTTTGCCCAATGGCATAGCATGTGTCTGACTTTCCTTCTTGTATAGTATTCCGTTGTATGTATATGCCATGTTTTGTTTATGCATTCATCCATCCATGAACTTGGGTTGCTCACATAGTTGAGTTCTTGTGAATCATGCTGCTATGAACATGGGTGTACAAATATCTCTTTAAGATCCCACTTTCAATTCTTTTGGATATATAGCCCTGAGTGGCATTGCTGGATCATATAGTAACTCTATTTTTACTTTTATGAGGAACTGTCACTTTTCTGCAGTGGCTGCACCATTTTGTATTTCCATCAATGGTGCATGAGGATTCTGGTTTCAACACATCCTGTCAAATACTTGTTATTTTGTTTTCTTGATGGTGGTCATCCTAATGGGTGTGAGGTCATATCTCACTGTAATTATGATTTGCATTTCCTTAATGATCATTGATGTTGAGCACCTTTTCATGTGTTATGACCAGTTACATGTCTTTGGAGAAATATCTATTCAAACCCTTTGATCAATTTTTTAATAGATTTTGTTGTTGTTGAGCTTTAGGAGTTCTCTACATATTCTGGATGTCAGTCCCTTATCACACATACAATTTGCATATATTTTTCTTCCATTTTGTGGGTTGCCTTTTGACTCTGTGGAGGGTGTCTTTTGACACCCTTTTAGAATTTTCATGGTCTAGTTCTTTTTCTGTGCTTTTGATGTCATATCCAAGAAATCATTGTCAGATCCAATGTCATGAAGCTTTTGCCCTATGTTTTATTCTAAGGATATTATTGTCTTAAGGAGTACATTTTTTCAATTTTTTGTTTGTTTGTTTTGGTTGGTTGGAGTCTGCCCCTTGGGATTCCATTTGAATTTTAGGATGCGTTTTTCTATTTCTGCCAAACATCATTGGGATTTTGATAGGGATCGCATCAAGTCTGTGGTTGCTTTAAAGAGTATTAACAACTTAAAAATATAAGTCTTCCAATTTGTGAACAGGGCGATTGGGGGGGGTTAAGATAATTTATTTTTTCTTTTTATATTTTTCTTTTTAATTATTTTATTTTAGAATTTATTGCTGTTTAAAAAAACATTTTACTTCCGTATGGCTCACATACAGTGTTATATTAGTTTCAGGTATACAATACAGTGATTCAACAATTCTGTATATGACTCAGTGCTAATCAAGGTAAGTGTGCTCTTAACCCCCTTCACTGGCTTCACCCATCAACATGGCATTTTTTATGCCATCTTTAATTTTTTCAGCTGTGTTTGTACATCTTTCACCTCCACGGTTAAATTAATCCCTAAATATTTTACTCTTTTTGATGCTATTGTAAATAGAATTATTTTTGTATTTGCTCTTTTAGATTGTTCATTGTTAGTGTATAGAAATGCAACTGAATTCTGTGGGTTGACTTTCTGTCCTGCTACTTTACTGAATTGATTTATTTGTCCCAAGCGTTCTTTGTATGCGATCTTTAGGGTTTTCTACGTATGAGATTGTATCATCTGCAGACAGAGAAAATTTTACTTCTTCCTTTCCAATTTAACTATCTTTTACTTATGTTTTCTTGCCTCAGTGCTCTGGCTAGAACCTCTAGTACTTTGTGAAATGTATTCTGGACGTGGGCATCCTTGCCTTGTAAATCATCTTAGCCTTTCGCCATTGAGTGTAAACTTGGCTGTGGGTTTTTCACATACGGCTTTTATTATGTTGAGTGGAGGTGATTTCCCTGTGTTTCTAATTTTTGGAATTTTTTTTATTAGAAAAGGGCATTGAGTTTTGTCAAAAGATTTTTCTGTATCGTATGAGATGAGATGATCATGTTTTGTTTTTTTTTCCCTTTATTTGGTTAATGATGTGTATTACATTGATTGATTTTCACATGTTGAGCCATCTTTGGATTCCGGCAGTGAGCTTGAGTCTCATCGGCAGACCCCCCGGGCATCCCCAGAACATTTCTATAGGGTCCACCCGTTGAGGTGTTATTTGCATTCTTTGTGGTCCTGCATTTGGGTTAAAGTACAAAAACACCTCAATGCCCTTGAATGAATCCTGGTAGTACCTAAATTCCAACTGTAGTTGTTGTGTTCTGTGCAGTAAAAGGAAGCTGTCCGTTTCACTCAAGAACGTCCTTTGTGAGGCAGGAGAAGCTGCTTGTTTAATGTGGTCTCGATCCTTGTGTACACATCGTGTGAATACTCTGTGTGACCGACCGGGAAGTGTGCACCGTGGACGCTCTTACTGCTCACTGAACACAACGGTGCTTGGCTTGCGAGCCAAACTGGTCCCTGTTTTCACCGAGCACCGTCTTTCCTTGAAAGAACAGCTGCCAGACAAATTATGATTCATTGAAACTTGGGTGCTCGGCAGACACGTTCTCAAAAATGAAATCACTTCAAGGAAAACAACTGACAATACGAATTGTAAGCATATTGATAAACTTGGAACTTTCAGATGAAAGTTAGACTCTTGTCACACTCGCACCCGCTACCAGGAGCTTGCCCGTGCGTGGGCGCTGGAAGACTTCCCTGGTGACGTGAATGGCGACACTAACACACGTGACTTCCTGAAACCTGTCGACGTGAGGAAGATCTGCCTGGCTCAGTGAAGTGACATTTCCAAATGGTGAGTGTGTGACGTTGTAAACCCGCGTGTGACCAGGGGGTCCATTCAGAGCGCCAGATTCAAGAGACTTCCATTTGGTTCTGGTCAGGACGAGGTTTCCGGTTCCTTGGAGCTTCTCAGTTGATGTGAATGTGCAGCCAGGGTGACAGCCGGGGGAGAAGGGTTCCCCCGAGCTTGTGCACTGAGCAAGGGCATGGCTGGGAAGACTCAGGGTCCCGGGCTCCCCATCAGTAATTCTGGGGACCAAAGAGAAGGGCAGACACGGCTTCCTGTGGAGCCTCACGGGGAGGCTCTGATGGGTCTCAGGGCTGCAGCAGGTGGGGCTGAGCTGGGCAGTGACACTGGGGGACAGGCAGGGCTGGTGGGCCCGGGTGGGGGACGGACCCCAACTCCCTCGGCAGGAGTGGATTCTCTGGCTGGTCTTACGGGGTGGGTGGGACTTGGTACCCATGGGACGGGGAGCGTTCAAGGAAGATTGTCCACAGAGCTGAGCCCGGAGTTGAAGCCTGAAGCCGGTCTTGGGGTCGGCGCTGTGGACAGGATGGGGCGCGTGAGAGAAAAGGGGCGTCTGGTCCAGGGCTGGCAGGTCCTTCCTGAAGCTGGCAGGGCTGGTCTTCAAGATGAAGTGATGTCCCAGAGAGCCCAGTCTCTCTCCCCTGACACAGAGCAGCTCTTGCCAGAAGCTTTAAGCGGCCAGGCCTTGAACGTGGTCTTGAATATTTCATTTGATCTTCTCTTTACAAACCCCGTGAAGTGGTGCTAGGCCCTTACTTGGCCGATGAGGAGAACGGGGCTCAAAGTGGCCAGGGATTTCCGGGCAAGCAGCTGAACCTGGACGTGAACCCGGGTTCACCTGGGCCCCCAAACTGTCCCACAGCCTCTTCCCTTTGGGCTGGCCCTCAGAAGGTGGCGGCTGGATTGGAAACTGCGCACCGAGTGCTTCCCGAAGTGGCTGCTGTTGGTTATTTTGGGGACGTGGGGATGTGGCTGGGATTTCGGTGTCCAAAATATCTCTTGTGACACCAAGCCGGAGCCTGAGGCTCTGAGCCCTGGATCTGCTCTGAGCTCAGCCGGGATGAGGGCTCCAGGCGTCCTCAGGCAGAGCTACCCCCACCCCTTGGAGCCCGGCTGGGGGGCTCTCATCCCCTGGCTGGTAGTCTGCGGCTTAACTGCCTCTTGTGGGCGCATTAAGGTATTAATCGCATCATGGTCTGGCTGTGCCTTTCATCTCCTGCAAATAAGTGCAGTGGGATTCGATTTCACGGACAAAGCCCTTAGCGGTGCAGCTGACAGGGGACGAGGAACGCAGGGACCGCTAAGAACATCGATTCTGTCTGTGGTGCGCGTGCCTCCCGATGAAACGTGAATGCGAATGGTGGGACCCAGCACCTCCACACGGGGCCGCCTCCTCACCCAGAAAGGGCTCCTGCTGGCTCAGGGGAAGCCCGCTTTTGCATCCAAGTCTCCACGAACCGGGCCATGTGGCCTTGGGCGATGACTTAACTTAACTCTGAGCCTCCTCGGGTCCGGGGAGGATGAACCGGGTGCATGGCCTGTGCCTGGCGGCCAGGGTGCCGTGGTGGGGGGGCCGCCTTTCCTTGTCCTGCAGTCTGGGGAGCTCTGCTCCATCTGTCGTATGGATTGAAGTGTGGAGGGGCTCCCCGAGTGCAGGTTTGTGGCAGGTGCCAGGAGGTCTAGAAAACTGTTGGCAATGGAAGGGCCTGCTCCCTTTCCAGGGTCACTGGACGCAAAGGACGTCCTGCTTGGAAAGGGTGAGTGTTGTGTGGTCAGTGGAATCAATCACACCCCCAAAGGTGTCCGTGTCCAAGCCTGTGACCCTGTTGTCACAGGGCAAAGGGGAGTTACGGTCACAGGTGGAATAAGGGTTGCCAGTCGGCTGACCCTGTGACAGATTCCCCAGATGGGGCCAGTGCATCCGGGTCCTTATAAGAGGCGGGGTCAGGCTCAGAGGGAGACGTAGACACTCCACCTGCTGTTGCTGGTTTGGAGGGAGGAGGGGCCGGGAGCAAGGAACACGGAGCCCCCAGAACCTGGAAGAGGCAAACACAGGGCTCCTCCCCGGGAGCCTCCGGAGGGAGGGTGGTCCTGCCAGCACCTTGATCTCAGCCCCGTGTGACCCATTTCTTGCTTGTGAGCTGCAGAAGCACAAGGTAACAAACGTGGGTGTTACTGCAGCAATAGGAAATGACCCGCCCGGGTGGCTGGTCCTTACGCATCCCAGGCTGCTCCGGGAGGGTGGGGGTGTGCACCCTGGTTTTGGCATCACAGGCTTGCAGGGGGCACAGAGCACAATGCCTCCCACCCTGCAAACATCCGGGTGTGCTTGCTGGGCTGGCGGCATCTCACTCCACCTTGCGGGCTGGCGTGGCTGCCCACAGTTTACAGGTGAGGCGGCTGAAAGGGAGCTGGCCAGGTCCCTCTCGCAGCCCCCAGCTCTAATTTGGTGGCTCTGTCCCCACAGTGTCCCTTTTCTCCAGGGCTGAGCCGAGCGCTAGTCGGAAAGCTCTGTCGGGGGATCCCAGGAAGAGAGAAAACCTGAGACGCAGTACAGGGGTGTGTCCCTGAGTGAGACACTCAGACCACGGGCCTCCTGTGGCCCTGAGATCCCATGGCCCTGAGATCCTGTGGCCCTGGTATCCCATGGCCCTGGGATCCTGTGCCTCTGAGATCCTGTGCCCCTGAGATCCCGCGGCCCTGGGATTCTGTGCCCCTGAGATCCCGTGGCCCTGGGATCCCGTGGCCCTGGGATCCCGTGACCTGTGAGATCCCGGAAACCGGGAGAAACACAAAGCAGAGACAGTCTGAAAATCAAGGGCTCCTGTGCTTTCTTATTCAATAACATTAAACAACAATTATTCATGCAGAAGAAAAACTTTTCATGGAGAGTGAACTTGACGAAGACCATAATCACGGGGGCACCAGGTCCCATAAATGTTTAGAATCTTTTCTTAAAGGCTTTTCTTACATTGCCTTATGTGCACGTGCAGCCTGACTGTAGGGCCTGGTCGTGACCCAGCAGAGCCCTCTCGAGGGGCACCCGGGGCCACGTAGACACACTGTCATGGATCTGGGGGTCCCGGAATCGAGGCGGGGGGGCGGAGATGGCCTGTGGACTGCCGCCCTCAGGGCCCAGGACTCCCAAGCAGGCCTCGGCCGGGGCGGGGCCACAGCCAGGCTTGTCTGCATTTTCTTGGTCAGACCCGTGAGCTGGCCCCCTGCAGAAGCCACATCCACTGCCCCAGTGCCCTTGGTGGCCACAGCATTCGGAGCCAGCCTGCAGAACCAGAGTCTTTGCTTCAGGAACCCTCCGCCAGCGAGGATAGGCTGCCAGGTGCCGAGGGGCCCTGGAGCTCCCTGGGGGTGGGGGTGGGGGGCGGGAGAGGGCTGGGCTTCGTCCTGGTGAATGAGGAGGGTGGAGGGGCATACTTCCTGACAGGGGGAGTGTGGGGGCCACTCGGGGCCTGCAGGCATCTCCCCACGACTAGAGAAGGGGGTCCCCACACTCACGTGGTCCTGTGTCTCATCCACGCATGGCAGTGCCTTCTATCCTAGCTCTGGATGGTGGGGAGGGGCAGTGGTTGGTGACGCTGGGCCCACAGGGCCTGAGGGCTGGAGTGGGGACACACGGGGCCGCAGTCTGGTGGCTCCTGCCAGGGCCCGCCCTCGGTGTTCCCTGCGAGTTCTCAGCCTCAGTGCCAGGGAAAGAGGTGATGTGGGGGGAAAGGAAGATGCACATTGCTGTCCTGAGGTCTTCCACCTGGAGAAGGGAGTCCAGGCACGTTCCTGGGGTTGGGAGCCGTGGTCCTGGAGACCTTGAGTGTCTCTTCGTGGCCCTCAGCATAAAGGAGAGCCTCCTTGCCTGGCCTCCAGACCCTGCTGGATGCAGCCCGACCCCCCTTCTGGCCTCACCCCCCACCTCACCCGGTGCTCTCTCCTCTCCAGCAGCAATGGCTTTCCCTGGTGGGTTGTGGTGTCTCTGACCACAGGACTTTGCACATACTGTTTGTATTCCCTTTCCTCTTGGTCTCACTACTCCTCCCCACTCCTTGGGCCTCCACTCAAACGTTACTTCCTTAGGAACACTTTTTTACCTTCCTGACATGGCCACCCCCTCAGACCTCCTTCCCAGAGCCCTGTCTCTGTTACAACTTGACATCTGTTTGCATGATGATCTGACTGGTGAAGTTCCATGCGAAAGGGACCTGGCTTGCTCAGTTGTTTCACTCTGTGTGTCTGGGGGAAAGGGCAGCCATCACGATTACAGCGCCTGCCTTACAGCCCCCAGGTGCCACACCAGTTCTGAGAACCTTACATAAATTTCCTCACCAACTTTGCAAAGCAACCCCCGGGCAGGTGCCATTATAATCTCCTTTCTAAAGAAGAGAAAAAGGACCATTTGGCTAACCAGGATACCCGAGGTCAAACCCAGTAAACTGAGGCACAGCAGGGCTAACCAGGATACCTGAGGACTTTGACGTGGGGCTTGGATGCACGAAACCACGAGATCATGACCTGAGCTGAAACCAAGAGAAGAGAGCTTAACCGACTGAGCCCCCAGACGCCCCTCAAATGTCATTTTTGTGGCTATAGATGACACTGACGTGTCTCTGCTGCTTGCCATTCATCACTTGTGATTTTGACAGAGAACGTTGGTTCTTGTGGGGACAATGGCCGTCCACCCCAGTGATCAGGATCAAGTTGGCCCACAGAGCTTTCGAAGCTAGGAGCCTTCCCAGCGCTCACGTCCCTGGTGACGTCCCAGGAGCTCGGCGGGACCCCGCGTGCCCTGCGAAGGACAGCCCGTTCCCCTCCAGCCGTGACAACGCCCTTACCCATAAACCCCTGCTGTGTGCTGACTGGTGCACTCTGTGTTCTTGGCCCTGTTTCCTCCCCAACAAAGGGACCCTGATACCCAAGCACCTGCAGGCGTGGCTGCGATGTCATGCTTTGTGCGATGCACCCGCACCCGTGTCCAGTGTTCCCCTCACGCGTCTTCAGCCACCTTTGGCCAATGCGTCTCCACAACCATCTGTCCCACAAGAACCGCCGGCTGCCCACTGCCCGCTCGGCTCTCTTCACCGCCGTCCCTGGGGGAGCCGAGGGCAGGTGCCCAGAACCAGGAAAGGCTCGGACTTTCGGGGATGGGAGGCTCGTGACTTGGATGGCAGGCTTCCATGGACGCCGGGCAGGCCACCCGCTGTGGTGTCATGGCTAAGGCCACAGGCTCTGCGGGCAGACAGAGGTGAGATTGGGGCTCATCTGTCCCCTCACTTGCCGTGGCCTTTGGGCCAGACAGTCACCGCTCTAATCTCCTTCGTGAGACGAAGATGGTTACAGCATCTGTGTCGGGGGGATGCAAAGGGCTCGATCAGTCGCTGACACAGCAGGCGGCTTCCTGCCCTCGATTCTCCCACGGCCCGTTCTGCCCGGGACTGTCCCACCCGACACCCTGTCTGGTGCCGACACCCAGGCTGGTGCGTGCCAGCTGCAAACCCTGCTCTAGGCAGGCTGTGGCTGCCACCTGGGGCCAGCATGTCCCTCCGCCCCTTCCCGCCCAAGTGACTGCACAGGACACCGGGCTCTTCTGACCAGTTCGTTTCCTGACCAGTGGGATTTTGGATAACACGGTTCACTTAGTGGTAGCGTCACCAGCACGAAGGACAAGGTCACCACGGAGTCTGGGGCTCGGAAAAGGCTGTCTTTCACCCGGCGGGGTCACCCCTCACTCCCGGCGGCCTCCAGCCAGCTCCGCGAGCTCCATTAGCGGGTGATCTGGGGACACAGAGGAAGCGTAGCCGCTCCCCAGAGAGGAGAAAGTGTCAGATGATAATGCACTTTTTCATTTTTGCTTTGAGTTTTTAAAAGACACGTTTGTCTGCTTTGATCTCCAGCACCAGGGAAGAGTGTGCATGGAGTGAGCCCAATCTGGGAGGGCACCTTGGGGGCCCGGCGCTCCGTTTCCAGGCCTGTCTGCTTCCGGAAAGTTCTGGAGAGGCTGAGGAAACAGCCTGTGGCACAAAGTGACTCTGGCTCCCACTCAGCCTTCAGCGCGTGGGTGACCCAGAGGCACTGGGGACAGACACTGTCTGGTGACTCAGGCCTCTCTACCCACCCTGCCTTGCTCATGGGACCCTTTGTTTCCGAATATAGCCCGAAGGCAGCAGATTTTAAGACTGTTGTCGCTGGAGAGATGGACTGGAGTCGGCCACTCCCCCTTGTCACAGACGTTTCCCTATTCCCTGGTGTCTGAGGGGACTTCTAGCTCACTGCAGACATGTGGCCTCATGTGCCCGGTGTGCCCGCCAGGGCCCCGACCGCACTGTGCGTCTGTCCCACAGGTGAGCTGGCGGCTCCTGCCGGGCAGAGACACTTCCCCGCTGGGAGCACGGGCGCTGGCCGGGGGGTCACCGGTGTCCCCGTGGGCCTCTCATCTGTGACCCTGGATGGACACCTTCTTCCACAGAACTGCTCTCCCCACGGTGTCCCCCGTCGTCGCTCAGGCTGCGGTCCCAACACCGTGGATCGGGAGGCTCGGGCCGCGGACATTTAGCCCAGAGCTCTGGAGGCTGGAAGCTGAGGCCGGCTCTCTGGTTTGCAGACGCCCCTCTTCCCCGTGTCTTCACGTGGCCGAGAGTCTCTTCCTCTCCTTACAGGTCACTAATCCCACGGTGGGGGCCCACTGTCATCTCACCTGACCCAGTTACCCCAAAGGCCCCCCACATCCTAATACCGTCCCCCTGCGGGTTAGGATTTCAGCATATGAATGGTGGGGGGGACTCTCACCGTAACCCTCTCCATTCCCGTCTCTTTGCACGGGCGAGGACGAGCCGTTAACCTTCGCCGGCTTTGGTTTCTAGCGGCCTGAGATGGTTCTGGGCAGGACGTCACCATCCGCTTTCCCCCAAGCCTGTGTAGCCGCGTGATGGCCCTGCTCTCATCTCCGCCCGCTGCTGCCTCCCTTCTTAGCCCCCATCTTGCACTTCGTGACCTGAGCATGAGGACTGTATCTCCCGACCGCTGGTAGGGATACACCCTGCAGGTGCTGGGTTCCAGAAGCTTCTCCATTGTTCTCCACGGAACAGAGCAACCCCAGTTTTTCCTTTTTAAAAAAGCAGGAAAATGTGAATTTCGAGTTCCGGTTTTACTCAGTGAACCTCGATTTCTTATCTATGAAAGCAAGTGAGAACACGTCCCCTGCAGAATGCTTGTGAGGACCGCACTCCCCGGCCTCCAGGAAAGGAGCAGCCGTGATCATGACGCGCGCATCTAACCGGGCATCGTGGCTTCTGCTGGTGCTGTCACCATGCCGTATGCACTGCATATATTTCTTCTGACTTGTAGTCAATAAGGGAAAATGAATTGACATGGGACACCTCCCTTTGCTTCAGCCATGCAGAAATGATGGATAAAATAGAACGAGAATTGTAAATCTGTGCAGAACCTGAAAGCAGGGAAAACATCGATGCCAGAAGTAGATGGGGCTCAAAACCACAATGGAGACTGTGAGTTCCACGCTGCAAGGAGGGTGGGGACAGCTGGCATAGAGTTCCCACGGCGTCGCTCTCTGAGGAAGGCTGTCACTTCCGTGAATGGAACAACCAAGTGGGTCCCTGTGCCAGGCTGTGGGTTCCTGATTTTGGAATGACGACCAGGTGATGCATGGAGCCCATATTTCTACCGCAGAAGCTCTGGGGTGGGAAGTCTGGGTTGGGTCTGGGAAAAACGTGTCCGGAGCGGGCAGAAGCCGCTCATGTCCACCAGACACGAATGCCAAACCACCGCGCAGGGGGACCTCCACCGTCTGGGATGCTCAGGACGCCCACGGAAAACAGTTCTCAGGGAAGACGTACTTAGAATAAAAATACAGGGGACACACAGCACAGCAGCGAATTTGCATTCCAGAGCCACCGATGATAGAGCGGTCTGAGGATTTAAAAATAAGCACGCTTCGGTTTTTCAGCAGGCTTAGTTTCTCAGGACCACATTGGCAAAAGCAGAACATTGCAAAGAGGGGGGACAGGTAGTGTTAGAAAAAGCAGCAGAGAGAAGTTCTAAAAGGTAAAATATAATCATCGAAAGAAAAACAGAGGTTTTTATAGCCTCCGTTCCCATTGCTAAGGCAATTGTCTCAGGCATACCCACAGTTTGCTGTTTCCAGACTTTGGAAATGGAGGAAAAGGCAGGACAGAGCTTGCACCTGTTATCTCTATCGTGAGACTGTAATCTGTTTCAGGGAGATGGGTCTTAGAAGTGAAAACAGCATGGAGTCTTTCTGCAGAGCTCGGTCCAGCCAGGCACGGGGCTGAGCCTTTGACGAGCGTCGGCTCGTTTAGTTCTGCCGACAGTCCTTCCGAGGAGGTCAGCTCTTGCCTGGGCGACGGGTGCGGAAACTGAGACTCGGGGAGGAGACTGCGTGGGTCCGTCACTTGGGACTGGCGGAGCGGGGCTGCAGCCTGGGTCAGAGGAGTGCGGGGTGGGTCATGGGACCCCTGCACTGTCAGCCCTGCCGAGAGACCTCCTGCTTGGGAAGCACAAAGGCGCCAGCCACACAGGCGGCTCGCGCTCTGACCGTGACTGCGTCTTGCGTCCCCAGCTGGGTCAGTCTGCCGACAGTGAGAAGATCAGTTCCCTCCATGACTGACTCGGTAACATTAAACTGTTTCATGCAGGTTTAGTCATTTATTTATTGGCGTACTTTTGTTTTGCTAAGTCTTTGGCCGTGTACCTGCCTCCGCCTGTGAGCCCTTGTGCTCGACAAAGCCAACCCTCTCCACGCATCCCTTTTGGGTGGTATCACTGACTTTCAGTGAAAAGCTTGGGTCCCTAAGGGCGGACCCTGGGACACAGTTCACGCCTGGCAACAGCTGCTGGTGGTCACCTGATGCTCCAAGGACCCCTTGACTTGTTTGTCGGAGGACCCAGTGACATGCCTGTGAGGTGGCATCCATTATGCAGATTGATTATACTTCAGGGAGTGGATCAGGGATTCAGGAGGCATAACAATTGATTGAGTTAATTGTAATTAATGACTCAGGAGCTCTTTAAGAATTCAAGATTAATTAAAAAAGACACCTATAAGGATACAAAACAGGTCCAACCATCTTTAAATGCTTCTTGTTTAATACATATTTATCAGAAGTCGTCTTTTTGGACGTGCTTTTGGAAAGGTAAGTGAAAGAATGTTCCTCAAGTATCTCTAAGGACGCTCCCCTCCCCACCAAAGGGAGAAGATGGGGTAGGACTTGCGGATACGCACGGAATGTTACGAAGGATGTTGTAGCTTAAGCGAGCTGGGAATCGGGTGACTGGTCATCCGACAAATTGCTTTGAGTTGGGCGGCTTTAGGTAGAGTGGTGGCTTCTCTCCCTGGGCACGCTGGACATCTTATTTCAACAAAGGAAAGAGGTCATTTACGTCCAGAGGAAGGTGGAAGAAGCCTAGACGTTTCTAGTGAGAAGCGTGCTAAAAATCTAAGGTGAGAGGTCTCTACCACTGTGGCCACGGGGGTTCCAAGGCAGCCGAAAACCATCCAGAGACGCGTCCGCGTCCCGCCCTCGAGTCTGCACAGGCTCTGTGACACTCGCTGGGAGAATAAGGCAGTCCTTGAAGCCTGCTAACCTCCGTTCCTCTCTGCAAGCGTCACCTTTTACGCCAGGCGCCAGGTTGTGAGGAAGCCCGGCCAGCCCCGTGGGGGGCCCTGAGCCCAGGCCTCTCGCTGCACAGACTCACCAGTGGGGCCACAGAGCCGCCTCGGAAGTGCTCCCTCCAGCCTCTACCAAGCTGCCCTGTCTGAGCACGCGCAACAGAGCGAAGGCTCATGGCTGGCGGGCGGTGCCCAAATTACGGATTTGTAAGCAAGGAGAAAGTGGTTTCGGCCTCTGAGTCTCACGGTTAAGTAAATAGATAATAGCAACAGGTAGAAGTAAACCGGAAAAGCAGGGAAATGAGGCACGCAGGGAGCTCCTTTCTTGTCCAAACACATACAAACATGCTAAAATATAAGTAAATAGTTGCTATTTCCTTTTTTAATAAATAAAACACCCTTTTTAAAAAGTCTGAGGATGTAACAGCCGCTGATGCCCGGGGAGCTGGGGTTTTCACACCTCTTTTGGGTCTGGAGTGAAGGCTTCAGGATCTGGCATTTAAAAGGGATCCAGCCTGGGCTCGCTGCAAAAAGCTTAGGGCAGCGGAGGATCTCCTGGTTTAGGAGAGGAAATACAACAACCCGCAGGCGGAAAGACCAGGAACAGCCGCCTTAGGTGGAAACTCGCGTCCCAGGAGTGACAGCCCCTCGCCAGGCTGTGCTGGAGTCTGGATCCACACAGCACCAAGGTGCAAACCCCTGCGATGGTGGCTTCGGGTCCAGACCAAAACAATCTGGAACAGCGAACCCATGATGCGCTCCTAAAATACTGTCCAGATTCCAGGAACCAGCAGAACCACAGAGGGTGAGAACCGATGGAGGACAAGCTGCTTGGACAATGTTCAGAGCACAGAGAAAACCACCACGGTGAGGGGCAGCCGGCCGTGACCATGGGAGAATTCACCCCTGAGGAACTGGACATGATAGAACATCCTAACAGGGCTTTCGCATAAGCACGGTCATAAAATGGTCAAAGGATAAAGAGACGAATTCATAGAATGACAAGAGGGCGTTACTAAAAACAAAAGGACGTCACAAAAGATTTAAAAAAATGGTTGGGATTGTAGCATTGGAAAATCTAGACAAATAATAAACTTTACAAAATCTCTCAATAGGTATTTCACACGAAAGGTGTCCCAGGTCCTTAGAGAGAGAGCGTGGGCGCCGGAAGGTTCGCGTGACCACAGCAGACCCAGAACGCAGCTCCGAGGGGAGATGGGGACATGAGCTCTGCCTCAGCAGCCACGCCTCACGTGTCCTTGACATCCCAGAGCCACGTGTATACATGGGTCCCTCTACCCTTGCCACATGCTAACACTCTCCTCTTGCGTTTCTTTTGTGTTGTGGCCTGCGAGGGTTTTCTGTCTTGAGTTTGTCTTACAAAATATTTTTTCTTGTTGGGATTTATTCTTTATATATTTTTGGAGCAGGGAGGGAGTCTTCAGCTCAATTTGTCCCTTTTTGGCCCAGATTCCTAGCAGAAACACTCTGGGCTGCAACTGTCCAATACAGAAGCCATGAATTTAAATGAATCAGAAGGAAACAAAAAACAAAAAAAATCAGCTTCTCAGTTGCTGCCACACTGCAGGTATGCACTGGCCACGCATGGCAAGTGGCTCTCGTCCTGGACAGTGCCGACACAGGACAGCCCATCGCTGCGGAAATTCTGTTGGGGCCACCGAACGTCCAGGAAGACCAAAAAGGGAAATCGCAAGATGGGTTGTGGACTTCCCCTGAAGGAAGCTTCTGGAACGGGGCGGTGGACTCCCTGCCACCGTGTGGGAGGTGTGCCCTGCCGGGGGCTGCGGGGAGACCCTTGCTCGGGTCAGAAACACAAGGGAGGTGGGTGGCACACACTCTTGGAACCTCCAAGTCCCCAGCAGTGGCAGAGGACGGAGGGGGGAGAAGAGAGAGGGAATTTGGAGCAGCCGTGGGGCCCTCCTCTCCTCCTGGTGAGTGGGAAATTCTGCATCTGCAGGATCTGGGCACTGGGAGCTCCGGGAGCCGTTTCCAGATGTTGCTAAATTACCCCACAACCCACAGTGCCAGACTGCAACAGCACGGAGTCATTTATATGCACACAGATTTCGACATGAACTGCACTTCAAAATTAAGTAGAAACAGAGAGCTACAACGGCTCCTGGGGGTTCGGAGAAAGATCTGGGGCTGAGCACACCGTCAGCCGGGCAGAAGCCACTGGCCGGAGCGGTTTGCCATTACGACGCGGAGGAGACGCAGCGTCTCAGGGAGGCTGTCCCCCACGCCAGGCCAGGCGTTGGCGAGGACGGGGCGCTCCTGGAGGTGGCAGGGGAGCAGAGCAAGGCTGGGGCACAGCGCGTCCTTGCTCAAGGAGGCTCGAAAGTGCAGTCCTCAATTGGTCGAGAAGCGTGGAGAATCAGTCAACGTGGCAAGCAGGGTAGCCGGGCGAATTCCTTTCTCATTTTGAATCACTCGAGTTCCTGGTAAATTGCAGAGCGAGGCCCGAGGGCCCTGTTCATCTAAAGCCGAGTGACAGAGCTCTGGGCAGGGACAGGGGAGTTCCGGGAAGGGCCTGGAGGAGCGCGGGGGAGCGTAGAAGGCCACGGGGCGGGGGGCGCCAAGGGGACGCTCCTGCTGGAATCCACGTGGTTCACTCGTTCACTTCTGCCTGGCGCAGAGTTGTGGGGTTTCAGAGACCTCCAGGACCTCTGGCCTCTCCTCGTGGGGTGCACCGTCCGGTGGGGTGCGCGGGAACTAGAGAGCAGGGGGGGAATCTGTGCTGGGACAGCGTGCAGGTGGGCGAGGACCCGGGTTCTCACACGGGGAAGCCCGTGACGTGGGGCGCGCAGCGTGTTTTGGTTTTGTGCGGCCCGGGTGGCAAGAGGCCGTGCTCCCTCTGGAAGCCGAGTTGAAGGGTCCTCCCAGGCCGCTCCCTGCCGCTGGCGTTCGCCGGCTCCTGGGCCCACGGGTCTCCGCCGCCACCGTCCCGCGGCTGTCTCCTCCCTTGCGTCCCCCTCCAGGTCTCCCAGGACGCGGGCTGTGCTAAGAGCTCCCCTGTTGGGGAACAGGCCCCGTCCCCAGTGGTTACATCGCAAAGGCCCTATTTCCAAATAAGGTCACCTTCGGGGGTCCTGGGGGCTTAGGATTTCAACGTATCTTCTGGGGAGGGACACCAGTGAACCCAGGACGGAGGAACAAGAGGGACTTGAGCAGTTCTAGGTGTTTCCCAAATTTGAAACCGGGGAGTCTGCCTTCGCGAACCACGCTGGACGCCCACAGCCCCTCGGTGCAGCTGGGCCCCCCGGTATCGTCCACCTGCCCTTTCCTTGTCTGCACCGCTGCCGGCTGCAAACATGCCTCGTCCCCTCCCTGTCCCGGCCAGAGGGACCTGTCTAGAATGCACAGTTGAGCTGCTCAGAATTCTTAAGGGGCCTTATCGCTAATACCCAGACACCTTCGGTGACACGCAGGGGCTCCGCACAGCTGGCTTCCGGCTGATCCATCCAGCACCACGGTTTTGCAAAAACAGCAGACACTCGCGGCACCCCGTATCTCGCCCCCAGGCGCCCTGCAGCGCACGCGTGATCTCTAGATCCCGAAGACAAGCTCTGCAGGTGCGTGGTCACGCCCACCCCGCACTGCGCCCCAGACGTCGTTCAGCGCATGCGTGCTCTCACGTTCCGGCAGGACCGGCTTGGCGGGGGCGTGGTTACGCCCACTTGCAGGAGGAAACAGAAGCGGAGAGTTTTATGTAGTGTGTTGAACGAAAATAAGACTTGTGTGGGACACATGGCTCGTAACTCAAGGACTCCGGGTGCAAACCCGGGCGCACGTGCTCTTCACGCCTGGTCTTTGCAAGCTGAGCCCTGAAATCATAACGTCTCCAAATACTAACCATTTGTACTTGCTGCGCGGGCAAGGCTCCCCCGGGTCCACTTGCGGCTCCTCGGCTCTAGATCTCGCTGTCCGAGCTTGCCCACCTGCATACCCTTCGGGGCTCCACTGGGAAGTTCCACCGTCAGGCGGGCAAGATCCAGGGCCCCCCACCTCCCTCGTTTCCTACATGATGCTTCTCTTCCTTTTTCCTTTCTGACCTCAGGTGCAGAGTCACATTTTCTACTTCCTGACATGAAATAGGGGGAATCTTGCTTTCTAGGAAGAAAGAAAAGAAAAGAAAGAAAAAGGAAGGAAGGAAGAAAAGAAAATGAAAAAGGAAGAAAGAAAGGAAGGAAGAAAGAAGAGGAAGAAGGAAGGGAAAGAAAGAAAGAAAAAAGAAGGAAGGAAAGAAGAGGGAGAAGGAAGGAAGGGAAAGAACAAAAGGGAAAGAAAGAGGAAGGAAGAAAGAAAGAAAGAGGAAGAAGGAAGGAAGAGAAAGAAAGAAAGAGAACAAAAGAACAAAGAAGGAAAGAAAGAAGGAAAGAGAAAGAAAGAAAGAAAAAGAAAGAGAGAAAGAAAGAAAAATAGGTGTGCCTAGGTGGCTCAGGCAGTCGCGCATCTGACGCTTGATTTTGGGTCAGGTCACAATCCCAGTGTCCTGGGATCAAGCCCTGCGCTGGGCTCTGCGAGGAGTGTGGAACCTGCTTGAGATTCTCTCCCTCCCTCTTCCCCTCTTCACCACTCATGCATGCTCGCTTGCTCTCTCTCTCTCTTTCAAATAATAATAAAAAGAATAAAAAATAAAAAGATTTAATACTTTTATCGGGTATTTAAATATATACTCGTTCATGAGACTGTTTAAAAGTTTGCAACCAACTGGATTAATTTTCTTGATAACTGTTACCGTACTGAACGTAACCATTAAGAAACGTTTTAACCTGGATTTTGTTTTCTGTTTGCTATCTGTAATTGCCACCAAAACATAACCCCATGTATTGTTTTCACTTCAGCACGACGGCCATTTAAATCATAGAATTTTTGTTCTGGAATAACCTCAATTATCATCTTAGAATTAGGATTTGTTTTTATTGAATTGAATAATAAATATATACAAGAGACGCAGGGAATCTGTGAGGAGTATATGGAAAACAAATGCTACTTGAATAGGTGATCGGGGAGTTCTGATGTCATTTGTCACCTGCTCCCTCTTCCTTTCTCTGTAGTGGGTGTAACCATTATTTTGAATTAGGGGTTAGTCATCCCTTTGTTGGTTCTTTACTATATAAATGATGTTTGGTGTCGTCCTGCATGCTTTGGGAAGGTATCAGGTGGACGCGTGCTGTGTGGACGGTGTTTTTCCTGCTCGACACTGTAGGAGCTGGAGAAGCTTGGTGCCAATGTAGGCTGGGAGGAAGACAGGGGGACCAGCACCCCATCTCTCTTCTACTCACTGACCTCCTGCCGGGACCCCCACTGGCTGAGCCCAGCTGGCGTCCCTCGGGCAGGGAGCCCCAGGGGGACACACCCTGGCAGGCATAGACGTGGCCAGCAGCCACACAGAGCAGGGCACAGATGACTAGAGACGGTCGTGCGAGTGGAAAGGAAACAGGAATCAGCAGCACGCAAGTCTTCGGCTCCACCAGACGGAGCCAAGTGGTCGCTCAGAGTGGTCGTGCCCCGTGGATGTGAAGTGGCTCTCAAGAGGCTGTCGCTCACCATCATGATTCCTGGAGAGGTGAGCACCGTGCCGTGGCTGTGGGCCACGCGTGCGTCCTCCTCCCTACAGCGCCCGTCGCGCCTGGGCCCACAGTTCTCTCGTTCTGGTCTCTGCGTGCTGACGGCTGATCCATTCACCCCAGACTCCGTACTGAGCGCCTTCTAGGTGACTCCAAGTCCAGCTGTAGGTCTGGGAGATGTGGCAATGAGCAGAGGTGACAATAACCACGGCCCTGTGGCACTTACGTTCTCCTAGAGGGAGGCAGACAAGGATTCCGTACCCAGTACGTGAGGAAATGAAGGGTTGTAATTATATCACAAGTGTTACAATTATATATTATATAATTGCCTCATAATTATATTAGAAGTGTCATTGAGAAAAACAGAAGGACGGGCACAGGCAGGTGGGGCACTTGCTAGGACTGCTGTCCAGGAAGTGTCACCGAGATCAGACGTTGGGAGCAGGTGCCTCTTCCTGGTGGACAGAGGGGCTCCCCCCACCCGGCCGGCCCCCACCTCGCTCAGTGTCCCGACTCACATCCCCATGCTGCGTTCTCTCCTTGCTTCCTCTCACTCCAGTTCTGCCATTGACGAATGTCGCCCGAGCTTGGCGGATCTCGTCTACTGTGTGTTTACTTTCTCTTCATTAATTTCATGTCTTCTCAAAAATTGTTGTCTTTCTCCTATTTTCTTTGATGTCGTCGGTGGTCCTTTTTCTAACTTCAAATGGATGCTCGTCCCATGAATCTCCAGCCTCTCTTCTAACACGAGCGAGTGAGGCTGTGCATTTCCTCTCATGCACTGATTTGGCTGCATCCCACCCGTCTTGAAATTGCGTGTTTTAAAATTTATAATGCCCATTATACTCGTTTCCTCTTGTCCGTGAGTCATTTACAAGTGTGCTTTCAGTAGGTTTTATTTTCTCAAATGTAGGTTGCCTCTCTAATGCTTTTGCTATTTCTAACGTAATGAGTTTTTATCTGAAAGCTTGGTCTGTACGATCGCAAACCTCTGAAACCTGCTAGGACTGCCTTCTGCTCCGACACCTGCTCGTTGTTGTGGATGTTCCACGTGTGCCTGGCAGTAACGTGTGTTGTTTTCATTTTTACGTTAGAACAAGCGCATCAGTCGTGTATCCAAATATTTAGTATATTTACTGGTTTTTATCTGTTTCATCTAGCAATTAGCTGCATTAGATACAACAATTTCCTTCTCTGACAGAATACACTTCTGTCAATATTGGAATCAGGTCATTAGGTTGATCCCTATTTAGAACTGTTGTATAGCCTGGCACATTTAATTTTTGTCATTTTACAGTGATCTCTGTTATCTCTATACATTTTGCCTTAAATTCTAAATTTTTGAGTAATACCCATGTAATATATGTATGTATGTAGTATACACATGCATGTAATGTATGTGTGTATTATACATGCATGTAATGTATGCTTGAGAGGAATATACGTAGGCATATAATGTGTGCATGCATTTAATACATGTATGTATGCATGCGACATATGTATGTAATATATGGACGCATGTAATGTGTGTATTGTAATATACATGTGTATACAATATATATATATATATGCATGTAATATATGTATGTACCTACATATACAGTCTGTATTCCAGTTTTCTTTTGATTAATATCTAGCTGATACTTTCCCATGCTTTTCTCTGATCTTTTCTGCATTCTGAAGGTTTACAAGGTTTCTGGTAAACAGTACATTGGGTATTGATCCATTATTTAAAATCCAGTTCAGCCATCTTTGTCTTCTAGATAATGAGCTTGGACTGTTTATATTTATTGTGATTTCTCATTGATCTTGGTTCTTTTCCATTTTTTTCCCTTTCTGCTTCTCCTACCTTCTCTGTTTCCCTCCCAGCGTATCGATTGCATTGGTTTTATTCAGTCCACTTTTCCCACTGCTACTTCAGAGGTATTGCACTCTTATTGATTTGTTTTGGTTGTTACCCTAGAAACCCTTACATGTGTATCTGGCGAAGCACAACAGAGGTCACATATTTGCCCTCCTGTCACACAGAGTCTTGAAATACATTAGCTCCCAGAATTCTCTTCTCTACTTGAGTGCCATTTGGTCCATGTTAACAATTTTTAAATGTTACGTATTTTTAAAGTCCCCCGAGTTGGGTCCTCTTGGTGCCTTTTCTGTTTGGGTTTATCTGCATATTTCCAAGTCTGGTCCTCACCATACTTTCTGGTATCTCCCAGTGTCTTCTGGACGTGTTTTTACTTCTGATGAAAGCAGATTTTTTTTTTTTTACAATGTTCTGTTGTAAGGTCAACTGATAACAAATCACCCTGAGTTACTTTATATCTGAAAATGCCTTTATTTTGCCTTCATTGTCCAACTAGAAGTTTTCTGAGTACTTGGCTCTTTTCTGTTCCCTGAAACACACTGAAGACATCATTGCCCTTTTTCTGGGTGTCCTCGTGTTGTTGAGAAATCAGCCCTTCGTGTGATTGTTGTCACTTTGTAGGTAATACTTGTTTTCTTTCTTGCTGCTTTAAATATTTTCTCTTTGTCTCATGTTCACCTTGCTGGTTTTGTAGTTCAACTATGATGCATGTGATCGTGAATGTCTTTTAAAGGAATGCATTCTCATTGTGCTCTGTTAGACTGCCTGGTTCTGAGGACTGGTCCTTTTCGTCTGTTTCTGAAGATTCTTCTCCAACATCGCCTGCATCAACTCCTTGTAGAATTCCCATGAACTGTGCCCTGTTCACGCTCTTTCCTTCTTAACCCGTGTTTTACATCCGGCACGCCAGCCTGTGTCCGTGCTACGCCGATCTTCCAGTTCAGTAATTGTTTCGTCAGCTGTGTGCAATCTTCTAGAACCTGTCCACTGAGTTTTTTATTTCAATTACCACATCTTTTCTTTTTTTTTCATTTCTAGGACTTCTGCTTATTTTCCAAAGCCGCACTGTTCTTTGCCATGGTCTCTTGAACTGTATGCATATTTTAAAGTGTTACTTCTTAAAGCATATTTCACATGCTTGCTTTTTTTATTCCAGCTTATGTAAATATGCCAAGTGGTGTCTTTGCGGCACTGTGATACTATTTCTGCTAGCTCTCATGTATGCCACCTGCCTCTTTGTTTGTTTTGTGATTTTTGACCAAGGCTCATCTTTCTCATCACTTTCTGTGTGGGAACTACGTGAAAGTACATTCTGTTGAAGAGAATTTGTATTCGGTTCTGTTTGGGAGTTTGGGTTGTTACCAGCTCGGGATAGGATATATATATATTTTTCTTTTTCACATAGTTAGTGTGAATTCAGGCTGCAGAACCACATGGGGACTTGCTTGGGGTTCCAAATGATCAGGGCAGAATTTTATTTTCCATCCATTCAGCACCATATTTGAGCCAACGCAGGATTTTTACTGTGTTTTTCTGAGGTCTATTCTGGGTCACCATCATATGGAGGAACAATCCTTGGAAGCCCAGCTTTGTATGGGGCTCCCTCATGGGACATCCTCCCGAGGGCTGGCCTCCCCTTGTCCCCAGAACGCCACGCCTGTGCAGCCGTCACACTGGGACGTCGTGACCTCTGGTGGTTAGCAGACGTCCCTGGGCTCAACGCTGGCTCTGGCAATCCTGTTTCACACGTTGTTTGGTCTCTGAGGGATTGTTCTTTCTTGCCCACTCAGCAAGGCATTTCTAAAGCGATTTTTGGAGTAATATCTTATTGGGCGTGTTTAGCTGTTATGAGAACGGTTGTTCACTTTATATATTTGTTATAATTGTGTTTTCCTTCTCTCGTTTTATTGCTGGGCGTCTCGGCCCTTCTCTGTCTCCACCCCCATTCTGGCTCGGAGCCTCATTGGCACGAGTTTGGTGGGTGTCTCGGCACATGGGGAAATCTTTGCAAGACACTTAGTGTGTCAGGATGACTTTAACTGTGCAGAGGTGGGCACAGTGCTACCCGGCCACCCCCGCTGACGACGTGCTTTCAAGACTTGTCCGGGCGGACGCACCCCTGGTCCATCTCTTCTCATCGTTGGACGTGGTTCCACCAGGCACAGGCCCCTCACGCTGCTCATCCACCACAACGGTGGCACTTGTGTGGGACCGTGAAAGGCTCCTGTGGGCATTTTCAGCCCGTGCTTTTCAGGCAGGGTGGAAATTGGTTTCAGCGGGGGGAGGGGGGGGGGTCAGGGCTCGGATATGGGGACACTTGACTCGGTTTCATTGAATTAAGTTTGCTAATTGCTGGTTGAGCTTCTGGGTAGCCGAATGAGCCAGCAAGTCTGACGGCGGCTTCCTCTGCTTCCTGAATGCCCACGGGTCGTCTTTGCCTTTCTGCTGCACAGCCACGTGCTCTCTGCCCCCTGCAGTCCTCGCAGGTCCCCCACATGCAGACAGGTGCCCTCCTCCATTCTTCTCCATTTGCCTTCGCGGACTGCCGCTCTCGGAGCGCACGGAAGTCACTTCTGTCTACACCGGCAGAACAAAGCCTGATGGGTTGATGGGTCCAGTCAGGCCCACTGTGTGTGAAGGTGCGGTGTGCAGGGCGGGGGGGGGGGGTACGGGGCCTGCCTTAGCAGCTCCTGTTGGGTTGGGCCAGACCCCAAGTCTCGGCTCTCGATAGGAGGGGTTATTTCACGTTCTGTGTTGACTGTGGGTTGTCTGTGGCTCTGCTCATGTATCCTCGTTATTTTGGGAACCGGTTAGAAGGAGGAGCTATTAATTTGGATTTCCCATTCTTAAAACTGAAGGAAAGAGAGGCAGCGCTGAGGAAAACACAACGTGCCTTTCGAGCTTCCTGCGCACACTTGATTGGCTGAAGCAAGTCACGTGGTCTGTGGCACGGGGCGGGGGGAGGGGGAAGATCAACCCCACAAGGGACCCACTGAAGGCCACATGGTCGCAGGGAGGGCAGAGAATACTTGGAAAACATGGCGCAGCCCCAGGGCCCACAGAGTCTCTGGAAGAGCCATATCCAGGGCACTTTGGAGCCCAAGCCCCCTTGTGGCGGGAGCCTCCCGATGGACCCTCCTCCAGAGTAAGGACTTTTCTGCACACGGACAGGAGCTGTATCTCGGTGGAGACCGTTGGGCATGGGCAGCTGGAGGAGATTCTGGGACAGTCCTCCAGATGAACAGAACCGATCGAATGTATGTGTGTAGGTATAGATACACCTAGGTTGCGTGTTCTTGCAGATTTTCTTAGAGAGAGAGTTGGAGGGCAGGGGAGATTTATTCCAAGGATCTGGCGAGCGTGATTACGGAGGCTGGTGGATCCAAATCCTGCAGAGTGTGCAGGCGGGCTGGACGCCCAGGGAAGAGCTAATACTGCCGTCCAGGCCCGGAGGCTGCCTGCTGGCAGGGTTCCTTCTTGTTTGGGGGAGGTCATTCTTTGTCGTATGTAGCCCTTCAGCTGATGGGGTGAAGCCCGCCGTGTGATGGGGGGTCATGTGGGTCGTCTGCTCTGCTCAGCGTCCACCAATTCAAATGTTAACTTCAGGCAAACCTACCCTCAGACACCTCTTAATGTTTGATCGAGTACCTGGCTGAGCCCTGATGGCACACACACAACTACCCGTCACACTCACGGATGCCGAGAAGGGTTGCTTGGGGGCGGGAAGCACTCTTCGTGACCAGGGGTTGCTCGGAACCAGCGTGCCGCCCTGACTCCATCCGTGCCTAGCAGGGAGTGCCTGGGGCACATCCGACTCTCTCGCAGTCACTTGTGTTCTTGGTCTGCCCTCTCTGTGGGCTGAGGTCCCCCAGAGGGCAGAGTCCCCTCCGGAGGACCCCGCACGGGCTTGCGCCAGGTCTGAATCGGCATATTTTATTCAGTGCACTTGCAAGTTTTCTTAGAATAGACTCTGGCCTTCCAGCTGCCAAGCGAGCCTGTCACCCCCTCTCCCCGCCCGATGCATCGTCCAGGCCTGTGCTGAGCACACAGCCTGTGCACGATGTCCAGCCGGGCCCTGTGACGGAGGCAGGCGTTCCCAGAAGGGCCCAGGCGCTGGAGAGGATGAAGGCAGAGCCCAGGTCTCCCTGTTGGAGGTGTTCTGGCCCTCACCTGCCTCGGAACAGCCCTGCTCCTCCTCCCTCCCTCCCCTGCACAGGGCCGGCTTTGTGATGCAGCAGGAACTGCCGTCCTGGGGGAGCCCGGGTGAGGAGGAAGGAGCCACCCCTCCCTCTCTTTGCCCCTTGGCACCCGTTTCGCTTGATGGGAGACAGGTGGGAGGGAGCGTGTGGGTTTCTAATCAGAGTGGCTTTCTTTGCTCGGGGCCACCCCACACCTGCTCCCCACGCGTACAGTGAGGAGTGGAGGAGCCTCCGTGCTCCTGCCGGCATCCAAGGTGCTCCCGGGTCAGCCGTGTGCTGCTCCGGGTCTCTGGCCTGCTGAGCTTTCCTGCTTCACCCGGTCTAGCTCAGACTCTTCCCTGGGCCTGGGAAATCCTATTCACGATTCATGAGTAAATCCAGTCTCCTCCAGGAAGCCTCCTGTGACTGCCCAGGCTGGACCGAGCTTCCTCCTCTGAACCCCAGGGACAGCCTGTCCTTCCTCAGTGGTAGCTGGCCGTGCCGTGTCTCCAGTCTACCTGTGTCCCCCGCCGCAGGGTTCTGGAGGGCGGGAACTGTGTCTGTGTTCATTCCCAGGGCCCGGTGGGGATGTCACAGCCTGTTCCCAAGGGCAGGAGGTGAGCTGCCAAAGCCACCGCCTCCCTCACGATGTCGGCCCCTCCGTCTGAAGACCAGCCTCTGGGGGGTGCGAACAGCTCTGGAGTCCCAGGGAGCAGGGCACCTCCCCAGGGCCATGAGCCCACAGTGAGCACACAGCGTTGCCGGCTGGGCCATCCGCACCGTGGCTGCGGGGCCTTGGGAAGATATTTATTCGTCTCATAACTGCAGAAACGGAGTCCCGTTTTCTCACTTACATTTATGAGTAAAATGTCTTCTTAGGTTGTTCAAAAAAAAGCAAGTTTTAGACCATTAACTTTTTTATTTTACCTTTTATTGGAGTTTAAATAACAAGGTGAGTGTAGAGTGTGGTACGGGGTGATTATGAAGCCGTAAAGGCGTTTAGAGAGCTCGCGGGGCAAGCAGCAAGACCGAGTGCCAGGAGGAAGAAAAATCAGCTGCAGTGACTCAAAGCACAGCATTTATCGAACCTCTCCCCCTAATGGAGTGACTTGTAAAAACGAGGGGATCGGCGTAAGGAACGTGCATGTTGGCCCGCAGCCGCGGGGCCGGGGGCCGTGAGTGGTTCTGGAGGACGGAGCCGGCATTCCGTGGCAGGCGTCCCATTTCTTCCGGAGGGTGCAGGACGGAGATGCTTCCTGGGCAGCCGGCGGGGGGGTGGGCGCTGGCTGGTGTCGGGAATCTGGGATTTCAGTCCCAGCTTGCCAGCTGCTCACCGGGCCATTTGGGGCAGATCCCCCAACGTCTCCGTGTGATGAGAGTAAGAACCAAAGCCTGTCGCACGGGTGTGTTGTGACACGTCAGTGGGACAATGAAGGTAAAATTGTCTTGACAGTGAAAAAAAATCATACAAATGTCAACTATCACTTACAATACCTTTCTATCACTTTCCTTATCAATACTAACATCTTTTGAATAAGAAGATGGAAATGCTAGAATCCAGGGCATCTAGATTAAAGATAGAGGATCTTGAGTGTTTCCTGTTTTGTCTGCCTTCCCCCTCGTTTGAGAAAGCCTGCAGCTGGAAATCTTTATGATGATAACACCTGCGCCAATGTCCTGCCACCTGCAATCAGCCTAGGTTCCCCGCGGCCTTGGTGCAGAGCTGTCTTTCCCTCTGCACCGTGTAGGCTCTATGCACCTCTATGGCTCGTCTCCTTTGCACGTGCTGATGACAGTCCTGGGCAGGATGTCACCACTTGAATTTGGTCCAAGATGTTGGAGTGCCTAGATCCACGTGGGACTGTGCAGAGCAGTTTAAGGATTCTGTGTGTCATGCGAGGCCAAGAGCTACTCAAAGGGAGGAAGAGGTCTGGGTGACGTGTCTGAAAAGGAAACATCAAAACTCCAGTGTTCGTTATGTCCGGGGAGGTATTGCAATCACAGGAGGGAGGGCTGTGTTGGGGGGGTGATGGGGGAGAATATCCTGGGAGGTGAGACCCCCGTGTGCAGGTGCTGAGAAAGGGAGGATGTGCGGGGGTGGGGGTAGGACGACAGCAGGAGGGAAGTGGGTTCTCGACCACACGTTTTACACCAATGTGGAGACACATCCCTCCATGCCACAGCTCTGTGCTAAACCCCGAGAAGTACAAGAAATCAACATCTTGGGCACCTGGTCTGTTGCGGTCCATTACATGGAAGTTTTTAGCATGCATTCATTCGTTTAACAGATATTTGCTGGATCCTTCCTCTGCCTGGTCACCTGGCCAACAGGATGCGAAGACGAATAACACATGGATGGTAATAGTCTCGATAGCATAGGATAAATGCTCTAAGCCAGTGACAAGAGGGGGCTACTGACGTAGGCACACAGGGAGGAACTGACTCACTCCACACTTGTTGAGTACCTGCTGTGTGCTAGACATCAGAGCTGGGCAATGGAGAGAACACACATCCCTGCCCTCGTGAGGTTTACAGTCCAGTAAAGGGGTAAAATCTCTAGAAGGAGGTTGAGGTATATTGAGGAGAAGGCTAAAGAGAGGATGCGGGGCAGGAGTCGAGTGACTCTTGGGGTCAGCCTCTCTGCAAAGTGGTCTGTGAGTGAAGACTTCGAGGAAGTAAGAGAGTAAGGCCGGGGGATATTTGGGGGGAGAGGTATTCCAGGCAGAGGGAGCAGCAAGTGCAAAGGTCCTGAGGTGGCAATGTGCCTGTGGGTTTGAGACACACCAGGGAGGTCAGTGTGACTGGGCCGAGTGAGGGAGGGGGAAAGGACGAGGAGCTGAGGTTGCAGAGGTGGTGAAGGGCCAGGTCACACAGGGCATTTTGAGGCCAGGCAAGGAGTTCAAGGTTCATACCAAGTGCTTTTGAAGCCATCATTGTCTTTGAGCTTCAGGATGATGTCATAAAACCTAACCTTTTTAAAGGAACGCTCTGATTATGGAGAGAAATGAATTAAAGTGTACCTGCCAGCAAGGCATTGCAAAAATACCAGCAAGAGCAGGTTGTGGCTTGGGCCCGAGTGACAGTAGTGGGAGAGTGGGGAGCAGTGGATGGCTTCTTGATGTTTTGTGTTGACGTTAGGGTCAACAGGATTGGGTGATGGATTCAATACGGAGTCTGGAAGGAGAGGAGTAAAGGATATGTTTAAGTGTTTTATCATGACGGACTGGGAGGATGGAGTGACCACTTATTGAGGTGGGAGAACCCACTAAAGAAGCAGAGTTGGGGGATTTGGACAAGCTACACTGGGCATGCCAAATGATGGTGTTGCAAGTGGGCAGCTGGGCACACAAAGCCACACAAACGAATTCGGACACATGGGCATGTAGACGGGAGGTAAAGCCGCAGGACTAGATGAGATTACCCAAGTACTGAGGGTAGACAGAGAAACAGAAGACAGAAACCTGGGCATCCCAGCACCGAGAGTTCAGAGGGTTGTGGGGAAGCAGAAGAGGAGTTGCAGTGGCTAGAGAAACGGGAGGGAAATGAGGTGATTGTGGACTCTTAGGAGCCAAGGAAGGAAAATGATTGAAGGAAGCATGAAGGATGGGCAGTGCAGATGTTGTTGGGAAGCAGGTCCACAACTTGCCTGAAAATTGCCTCTTGGGTGTAGCCACATGCAGCTCGCTGGAGACTTTGATAAAGATCATTGTGTTGCAGTGATGGGAGTAGCCAAAGCCTTGCCGGGAGAGCGTTCAACAGAGAAAGTGGGAGAAGGAAGGTATAGTATAGCAAGAAGAGATGCTTTCCAAGGTTTTGCTAGAAAGGGGCTGAGCCTGGAGGGACAGGGAGTCAAGAGAAACTTTTCTAAATGGGAGACATAGTAGCACGTTTGTGTGCTGGTGGAAGTGATCTACCCCCAGGAGGTCAAGGAAAAATGGTGATCCAAGAGTAAGAACAAAGAACTTGGGTAGGGGTGTATGGATTCCAATGGGTGGGTGGAGACATTACCGTAGCCAGGGCCAAGGAGCAGGCATGCACAGGAATAGGAGATATGGGATAAGTCCAGCCACATGGATAAAGGAAATGTTCATATGTGAGGGTGGGGCTTGTGGCAGATGTTTTCTGAGTGCCTCTGGTTTCTCAGTGAGATGCAAGATGCGGCCATCTGATGAGAGGGAGGACGAGGAGCCAGTATTGGGGGTTTGAGGAACCAGGAGCAGTTGTCCAGGAAAGTAGGAGAGTGAGTGAACGAGGCAATGTGGTGGAAATCTGTGGGCAGTGTTAAGAGCCCACCTGAAGTTAGGGTCCAGAATTTAATGTGAGACCTGTCAACATAGTTCTGCGTTTTGTTCCAGCCACACCAACTGAGCAGGTGCAGACATGAGTAGGCACACGGCCAGAGGTGACTGGAGATGTGGTTCAGCCCAACTGACTATGATAAAGTGGAAAAAGAACATGGGAGTTGAGGGTATAGATTCAAGTGGATGGCCATGGGTGAATCGTGAAATATCAGCTGTGTGGACAATAAGACAGGAGCCAAGGTCTTTGAGGAGGAAGGGGCAGTGATTGGGGGACAAGTAGATAACTTGAACAAGGAGAGGTGGCAGGCAGAGAGTCTGATGCATGAAATCCACTGGTATTTAATGGAGAAGGGAGGGAGGGTGGCCTGGAAGCAGGAATGACAAACAAGGGCAGTATCTGCCTCACCTCTAGGCCCAGTGGCACAGAAGGTTATAAAGTCTTCCCTGTGTGAACGGGTAGGGTAACTGATGGGAGCTCTATACTGGAAGAGGAGTCAGAGAGAATCAAATGGACGTACGGAATGGCCAGCTTGCTGGGGAAGCCTGGATTAGCTGGAACATTCTGGGAAGATTCTGGGCTTTGGGCTCAGTCAGTTTGGGTCTAAAACCCAGATCCATCAGTTACTATGGATAAATCTGGTTGAGTTACTTAGTATCTCTGACCTTCTGGTTTCTCATCTGAAATAGGTAAATAATTTCTCCTGCCTAGAATTGTTACAGATGTTAAAGAACAATAGACACTCATTTGGTGACCAGTAACTAGTTTTTGTTATCCTTTGCTTGCTTCTCTGGGACCAAGTTTCCTTATCTGTCAATGTATGATAATATGTATTTGGGTTGTGATATGAATTACATGAGGCAATATACTACAGATTTTCCAGTGCAGAGGATGCAGTCAATAATTTTTGAAGTTAGCCTTAACCTCTCTGAAATAAATCCTTGTTTGTAAAATAGGATGAACACACGTTCCCCTGGAATGTTCTCCAAAGAAATATTGTTTGCCTCTGTATAGTCTCACTTAACTTTGCTTTTTTAACCAGCAGGTAGGAAGGAGGAAAAAAAACTCACAAGGCAATTTTGAAATCTACTATGATAGTTGTGCTCAATCTAATTGCAATGAAATTGGAGTTGATTTAATTATCAGAATTTAGAAAGCGAAATTTTGCTCTATACATGTGTGTTACATGGAGATCCAAAAGAACTCCAAATTCCAGTAAGTGATTAGTTCATTATGTAGACTAATTGCTTTTACAGTTATAAATAAATTCAAAATATCGCAGATCTAAAGCACACACCTGTGCACTAATTGCTTTTCTGAGAGCTGTTTCCATGGCTGCAGAGCAGACATTCTGCCACCCACAGATAGGATGATACAGGTGGATCCCAGAGACGCACTTCAGAGAGGGCGCCTTTCTGCCAGGGCTTTGCCAACAATGAACTTCAGCACCACCAGTCTCTGGACAGCGCCGCCCTGAAGATTCTGCACCAACTCAGAATTCCAGAACATTAATTAGGTGTGCAAAGGGTTTAAAAAACAAAAAACAAAACAAAACAAAAACACAACTGGTGAGGACACTGGGCTCAGAGACTTTAAGTAGCATCCTCAATGCCCACAGTAGATAAAGCAACAATATGGAGCTGGTGCCCTGGTTCATTTGATTCCAAATCTTTAGCTCTCCATACAATGGCAATTGGTGGAAACAATGCTTTCCTGGGAACATTTTTAAAAGAAACTAATGACCAAAACTCTGAATGCTTTAGTTAAATATGTGCATTTTAAAAAGCTTGCTTCTGCCTGAATTTGCATAATGGTCCTTTCCCACAGGCCAAAGTTACCTTTTACTCTGTTTAATAGACTCAATGTTGCATTATTAACAACCATATGCAAAATGATGACCTCAGGAGGCTCCTTTTCCCCCAAATACCTTCTTCCCTGATTACTCACCTGTGACCTCTGTGGCCGAGTCAGCTTCCTAATGGGGCTATAGCATTTCCTTGGTCCAGGTGTCTAAATGGAGCCTCGTTGCCAGATGAATCCCCAGGGCTGGGAGAAGAAAGCCTGAGTGAAGTGGAAATGACCTTCTTTTCCAAGCCTTGTGCACACAAGCCCTTTCATCAGAATTTAGCACAAGGAAGGCCATTTCTTTTCTTTTTTCTTTTGAAACAATTCCAGAATTACCAAAAAAGTTGCAAAAATAGTCCCCTTCTCTTGCAGACTCTATTCAAGTTTCTGCAATTGTCTGAGTGATGTCCTTCAATGGCAAAAGAACCCAATCCAGGACCATGCACGCCAGGCTCTTGTCACATCTCTTTAGTACATTTTTGGGGTAATTCCTCAGTTTTTACTTGACGTTCATGACCTTGATGTTTTTTCGGATTACAAGCCGGTCACTTTACAGAATGTTGATTTGGGACTGTCTGATATTTCCTCATGATTGGATCTCAGTTGAGTCTCTTTGGCCAGGTATCACATATGTGATGTTGTGTGTCTCTCACTCCATCCCATCAAGGGCCATGTGAGGGTGATTTCTACCATTATTTCCCTCATCGCCATCCCAGTTAGCTATTGCTGTGTAACAAACCACCGGTGCTTAGCATCATAAAACAACCATTTAATAAACTTTCTGTATATTAGGAATTCAGAAAAGGCTCACTGGCAGTTCAGATCCGCAGTCTTTTATGTGGTGGCGGCAGAGATGGTGGCTGGGGATTTTTATTTCTGTTTGTAGTCTTAGGACCTCTCCATGCAGGCCAGTTTGGGCTTTCCCAGAACATGCCATTCCAAGGTTGTTGGACTCTTGACATGGTAGCTGACGTCCCCAGAGTGCATGTTCTAAGAAAACAAGGTGGAAATGCATGACATTTTTATGACCTTGTCTCAGGTGTCACTTCCATCATACTCTGTTGGTCAAGGTAGACACATAGACCCATCCATGTTCAAAGGGAGGGGATAGATCTCATCACTTAATGAGAGAAGAGTCAAAGTCATGCAAAAAGAGAATGTGGCATGGACGTATCGTTGGAGGCATCTTTGGAAAATATAATGTCACATTTTTTTTTTTTTTTATTAAGACAGGGTCTTCCAGGTTTCTTTTCTGTAAGGTCACTGTCTGTTTGTTTTTGCAATTCTTAAGCGTTCTTTGAGGAGATACTATTATACTATATGGGGTACAATTTCCCCATTCCACTTTCACCATTACTTTTAACATTGCATTGATGTGTCTTGCTTGAATTACGTATTACCATGTAAGCTGATTAAAGGCAATTTTCTAATTTTATCACTCTTTCTACATTTATTATTTGGCAACTCCCTGTAAGAAAGTTCAGGCAACTTCCTGAAAGAAAGAAATTTCTCTGTTCCCTATTAGTTAATTCATTAATTCATATCATTATAATAGATATGACATATACTTGACATATACTTATTATGCAGGCTCAGAAGTTTCAGTGCTGTTCAAAAGATTATAATATGTCACTATTACAATTGGCTTTTGATGTTGATATTGTTCCAGTGTTGGTCAGTGGGAGCCACTTCAAGCTGGTCTTTGTGATTTATTTTAGCAGCTTGATTGAAGTATAATTGAATATTACAAAATACTGTAATTCACAAAATTCTGTGACTATTCACATACATATCTTTGCACAGACACATGCTTACATTACCTCTTGGGCAAATACGTAGGGATGGGATGATGGGATCATTTGGCCAGTATGAGTTCAACATTTTCAGAAATGGCCAAACTGTTTTCATTCCAGTTTCAATTCCAGTTTCTAGAGGTTCCCATTCCTCCACAGCATCCTCAGCACTTGGGAAAGTTAGTCTTCTTAG
The DNA here is from genome assembly GCF_024362965.1 of Panthera pardus. Taxonomy (NCBI): domain Eukaryota; kingdom Metazoa; phylum Chordata; class Mammalia; order Carnivora; family Felidae; genus Panthera; species Panthera pardus. The sequence goes on from NW_026526991.1 coordinate 7,999,759, forward strand.
TTTTGGCCATTCTAGTATTTGTGTAGTCGTGTCTCATTGTGGTTTTTAATTTGCATTTCCCTGATGACAGTGATGCTGAGCATCCTTTCATGTGTTTAGTTGCCATGTGTTATGTTTTTTTTTCCGTGAAGTATTTGTTGTTGACAGCTTTAGCATTTTTTACATTAGGTTCTTCATTTTCTTGCATTTTGAGAATTCTTTACATGTTGTGGATGCATGTCTTTTGTCTAATCTATGAGTTGCAAATAGCAAATATTTTCTCTGACTCTGTGGCTTGTCTTTCATTCTCTCAAGAGTGATTTTCAAGGGCACTCGGGTGGCTCAGTTGGTTAAGCATCCAACTCTTGATTTTGGCTCAGCTCATGATCTCATGGTTCGTGAGTTTGAGCCCCATGTCAGGCTCTGCGCTAATGGTGTGGAGCTTGCTTGGGCTTTTTCTCTTTCCCTCTCTCTCTCTGCCTCTTCTCCAAGCCCTCTCCTTCTCTGTCTCTCTCAAAATAAATGAAATAAACATTTTAAAAAGAGTGATTTTTAAACAGCAGAAATTTTAATTTCACTTTTCTTATGTTTATTTATTTTGAGAGAGAGAGAGAGAGAGAGAGAGAGCGAGCATGCAAGCAGAGGAGGGGCAGAGAGAGAGAAAGAGAGAATCCCAAGCAGGTTCTGTATTGTGAGCACAGAGCCCTTTGTGGGGCTCAATCCCATGAACTGTGAGATCATGACCTGAGCTGAAATCAAGAGTTGGATGCTTAACCGACTGAGCCACCCAGGAGCCCCCATTTTTTTCTTTTTTGGATTTTGCTTTTGATGTTATAGCTAAGAAAATTTAGCCTAATTCAAAGTCACAAACGATTTTTCCTTCAAGAAGTTTCATAGTTTTCAGTTGTACATTGAGTTGATGTTTGCATGTGGTGACAGGTATGGATTTAAGTATATTTATTTTCATCTGCATATCCATTTTTCTACACTTATGAAAAAGATGGTCTATTCTTCACTGAATTGTCTTTATATATTTATAAAAAATCAGTTGTCCACATGGGTGTGGGTCCATTGGATTTATTTCTAGACTATTCCGTTCCATTGATCTATTTGTCTAACTTGTTTTCAGTACCATATTGTCTTGGTTACTGTAGCTTTGTCATAAGTCTTGAAATCAGGAATTTTTAGTTGTCCTACATTCTTCTTGTTTTTCAATTTTTTTTAGTTCTAGATCTTTTGAATTTCTGTAGAAATTTTAAATCAGTTTGTCACTTTCTAGAAAAAAAAAGGTTGTTTCTTAAAAACAATGGCTATTGTGTTGAATATATAGTTCAATTTGGGAAAGACTGACATCTTAACAACGTCGAGTCAGTGAATGAGCATGATATATCTCTCTGTATCAGTCTTCTTTATTGGCAATGATTTATACTTTTCTACTTGTAGATATTTCAATTTGTTGTCATTTATTCCTAAGTATTTCATATTTTTATACTACTATAAATGTTATTTTTTAAAATTCCACAATGTGATTGTTACTAATATACAGATACACAATTGATTTTCTCATGTTGATCTTGTGTCTTGTAATCTTGCTAAACTTATTAATACTAGTAGGTATTTTGGGGGTAGATTCCATACAATTTTCTACATTAGACAATTATATCTGTGAAGGAAGACAGTTTACATCTTCTTTTCTAATCTGAGATGCTTTTATTTCTTTTGCTTGCCTTATTTCACTAGCTAGTATCTCCAGTAAAATGTTGAATGCAAGCAGTGAGAACAGAAATCCTTTTGTTAACCATATACTGGATGAGTTCAGAATTCTGGATTGGCAGTTTTTTCTTTCAGTACTTTAAAGATGTTGTTTTGTGTCTTTTTGTCTCATTTTTGATGGGAAATGCTTGCCTGCATCTTTTGTGAAGAGAAATTTGCTATCATGTTAATCTCTGCTCCTTTGTATGCCACATGTCTTTGGTCTCTGGGTGCATTTAAGAATTTTCTATTTGTTACTGGTTTTGAGCAAATTGGTTATGATGTGCCTTCATATAACTTTCTCCATTGTCCTTGTGCTTGCGGCTCACGGAGCTCCCTGGAAGTGTGGGTTTTTAGTTATCAGCAAATTTGAACTATTTTTTTTCAAATATTTTTTTTTTTAGTTCTCCCTCCCCCAACAGTCTTCTTCCTCAGGACCTTAAATAACATGTGTGTTAGGCTGCTTGAAGCTGTCTCAGAGCTCACTCATGCTGTGTTCATTTCCCAAATACTCTTTCTTGCCTCTCCGTTTTATTTTACATGGTTTCTACTGCTGTGTCTTCAAGTTTCCTAACCTTTCTTTTTGCCTCCAATTAGATCCAGTGTATTTTCATTCCACGCTTTGTGATTTCACCTCTAAATGTTCAATTTGGGACATTTTGTTTCCCATCTTTCATGAACATATGGAATTACCTTCTTGAACATATGGAATGCAGTCATAATAACTGCTTAATGTCCTTCTCTGCTAATTCTAATATCTGTGTCAGTTTTGGGTTAGTTTCAATTGATTATTTCCTCATCCTGGGTCATATTTTCCTATTCCTTTGCACACCTGGTAATTTTTGGTTGGATGCCAAGCATTATGAATTTTACCTTGTTTGATGCTGGATATTTTGTGTTCCTAGAAATATTCTTGAGCTTTTCTTTCTGGGATGCCGTTAACTTGCTTGAAACAGTTTGATCCTTTCCAGTCTTGCTTTTTTAAGGTCTATCAGGTGGGAATTAGAACAGTGTTCTGTCCAGGGCTGATTATTCTCCACCACCAAGGCAAGACTTCTGAGTATCAACCCGATGTCTGGAGAATAATGAGATTTTTGTCTGGCAGCGGGTGTGGTGGTGGGGGCCAGGCACTGTTCCAAGTCATGTGTGTGTGTACTGGATGCTGTTATCTTTAATCCTCTCTCTCCCTGGCCTTGGACTGTTTTCTTATATTCATGTGATTAATTGAGGGGATCCTCTGCGGATCTCTGGAATGCCCTCTCCATGCAACTCTCTCCTTTGCTTCTCTGTCAAACTGAACTCTGGCCACCTTGGTTTCTGCTGACTCCCTGCTCTGTCTCTTTCTCTCAGGGAGTCCTCAGGCTCTGCCTGTCTGCCTTCTAGAATCGTGGCCTGGAAACTCCCTCAAAGAGTAAACTGGGGAAGTCATGGGGCTCTTTATTGTTTCCTGTCTCTCAGGATCATTTTCTTTTGTTGCCTGATGTCTAGTGTCTTTCAAACCACTGTTTCATGCATTTTGACCATTGTAGGGATTGGTTTTTGAGGAGGGAGTATATAAATTCAGTCCCTGGTAGCACAAATAGTTTCTGGGTCTTTCTGACCCATCCCCATCATTCTTTGAGCCCTTCCTTACATTATAGCCCATGAAGACATTTCATCTTGGACTTGGACTTTCCTTGTCCCTGCCCTGAAATCAGCCACTTCTCGAAGGAGTCACATTAGTGGAGAATGATGTTCAGACAATTCTGGGCATGAAGTGTGCTCATGGTTCCTGAGATGTCAGAGCTGCCATATCCTCTCCCTGGGAAAAAGCTTAGAGAGTGTGTATATTTATGCATTTACATTTGTTTTTATTTGCTTGTCTCTGTACACTGGAAACCTTGAGTCCACAATATGTCCATTACCTACCAGCACCAGCAGGCTCATCCAGAATCCTTCCTTTCTGAATCTGTATTCCCTTCTGGATGCCATGTGTATTTTAGAGCACCCTCTCAGACAAAATGGAAGGTATCCAGTTACCCTCAGTGGTATCTGAATCTTTTGGTGATGGCCGGTGTGTAGGAAAGGGGGCACAAGCCAGCAGACCCAGGTCTGAGTTGAGCCAGGAAGGCCAGTGATTTGACCAAACTTCAGGCTTTTTCTGTGTAAAACAGAGACAGTAATACTTCCACCATATCAGGGATTCCTCTGTGAGAGCAGAGGGCTGCTATGGAGATTAGAGAAGCTAATGTCACTGCGATGGGGGACCAGCCTTAAGTGAGGGCTCATGGAGTCACCAGCTCATCTGGGGCCAACTGAGAAAGGAAGGGGGGTTGCCATGGCTCCAAATAGTGCAGGGAGAGGAAGACCCTGAAAAGACACTCTGTCCCTTCATTTACTTTTCTGTGGACACCCCCTCCCTGTGTGCTGTGGCCCTGAGGACATCTGGCACTCTTTGTCCGGTGCATTTCCTTTCTAGGGGTTGGGTGTCTGTGTTGGCAGGTGATGGTAGGTTGGTGGGTGGGGATACATGGGAAGCTTTCTTATACAGGCTGAAGGGAATCCTCCCCTCTGCGGGATGGCAAAACCGAGGCTGGCATTGGGAGTGGTGCTGGGGGGGTGGAGAAAATAGAGTCCAAGAGGGCAGGGTTCTGTGCCTGCCTTGCCAGGACCAGCCACATGACCTGCCCAGATAGTCACATGCTCCTGTGAGCCTCACTTTACTTATTTGTAAAACACTGGCCATGGGGGAGTGTAGAGACTCAGCTTGGGGAAAAGGATGCTAGAGTGCTTGGGACACTAGTGCCCCATGTCTAGCAAAATGCCCAAAATACTTGGTGAATAAGTGAATGAGCGAGTGAACGAATTTTAAAGTCCAAGGCCCCAATCCTAGCCAGTCGTCTGACTGGTAATGGGGGTCCTGGCACCTTCTTTAGGGGATTCCTGGTGCAAGATCCCCGCCTCTCCCACCTCCCTCCACCTCAGTTCTATATCAGAGGGAGCCCTCCAGTCCAATGGGACGGTCTGCCCTTCTCCATCCTTGACTGTGACGTTCCCTGCTGACATTCACCAAGAGGCACCATGTCAGATCCTCGTCTGAGCCCTTCTGCTCAGAACCACAACAGTCTTGGGGGATGGCCCTCATGTCATTCCCACTTGGATCACAGGGGAAGAGAGTCATACAGGCTATTTAGCTCACCTGGGATCAGCAGGCCACCTGGCTGGTGAGGGTCAGCTTGAGGTGGGTCTTTAAGGGTCCCTGTCTCCCTGGGCCCCCAGGACTTCCCTGCCTGGGGAATGATGGGCACAGGTGAATGGGAGCAGAGGTGGGTATTAACTGGGCTGATATCAGCATTCAAGCCCTTGGAGGGAAGCATTTTGGGGAGCTGGGGGGATGAGCAGAAACTCAGAGGCGATCATGAACCCTTTAGAAATGTAAAGGGCTGTAAATACTAACAACAGACCCGTTTTCATAATCTCCCATTTTCCATTGTGTTTCAAATTCTTGTACATTTTCTTGCTCTGGGAAAGATGAAGGCAGACTGTTTAATAACCATACTATTAGCAAGTTATCAAGTATTTGATTGCATTTTCCAGAAAGCACCTCAGTGGCTGGGGGATCATTTCACATCTGCCTTTCCCACTCACACTCAGCATTTCCAGCCTCACAGCCGGGACTCCTCAGAGTAAAATTGTCTGTGTATCGTGGTTGAGGGAAATTATTTTTTAAAGGGAGGAAAAGAGTATCCAATTTACAGATGTCTTGTGTAATGCACGAAGCAAGAATGACTCTTCCCGGCCCCGAGTGTGGACAGATTTAGCAGACGTCAACAGAAAGCTGGAATGGGTATCAGATGGATGCAAGTTCATAAAAGTTCTTTAAAAACTCACGCAGTTAAATTTCTGTTGCACCGGATTCAGGGCACTGTGCCCTCCTCCCCGCTTCTTGCCGCTGTAGGGCTTCTCAACTCTTTCTGGAACAATCTGGGGTTGGGAGGGTCGGCGCTGGCCTGTCTGATCCCAGGTGCCGTGTCTCAGTGCTGTTTGGTTCAGGGTCTCCGTCTCATCCTGTTTTCCTGGCGTAGGGTGTGGAATTGTGTCCCATAAAGATGCGTGTCCACCAGAACCCTCAGAATGTGCCCTTACTTGGAACTAGGGTCTTTGCAGAGGTAATTAGCTAAGGATCTTGAGATAAGGAGATCATCCTGGATTAAGGTGGGCCCTAAATCCAATGGCTGTGTCCTTATAAGATGAAGAGAGGACACAGAGACACACATAGGGAACAGGCCATGTGACAATGGGAGCAGAGATTGGGGTGACGCTCCTGTAAGCCAAAGAAAGTCAAAGACCAATGACCAGACCAGGGGCCGGGACACGGGTGTGGACGGATTGCCCCTCAGACTCCAGAAGGAGACAGCCCCACTGACGCCTGCATCTCTGGCTTCGGCCTCAGGCCATGAGAGAATAAATACATGTTGTTTAAGCCACCTGTCTGTGACACACGGTTGGCAGCCCCAGGAAACTGCTACGGCTGGTGACCCCCACCCTACATTCCAAGCATGAGTCCAAAGTCCCTTCCTGGGCCCCTTTCCTGACACCATCATGCCCCAGCAGCTGTCACACGGCTGCATCTCATGACATCATGGAAACTTCACACGAAGGTAGGATCCGTCCCTTACGCTCTGGCCTGGGACCTTGCCAGCTGCTGGGGGCAGGGCCCTCTGAGCCAGGGCGTGTCCTCGGGGCCCCAGTGCCCCAGTCACTCATAATGCATCAATGCATCTTTGGAGACCGACCTCGCCCGGCCTTCGAGAGCCAGCGTAGTGGGCTCTGGGAGGGCACGTTGCTTCCCTGCTCTCACCTCCTGGGCCCCTGCAGAACAAATACATTCCCTGCCTGGGCCACAACGTGCTGGTCTTTGTGTGTCCCATCAACTGGCAAACGTGTGTTGAGCCTGTCCTCTGAGCCAGGACCTGGGGCAGCAGGGACTGTGGTCGGATGGGGTATGGACGAGCAGGTAGATGGCCAGACACACAGGTGGGGAGAGGTGGGGGGGAGGAGGCTGTGGCCGGTGACTCTGGAGGGCCCAGAAGAAGTGGGTCCTCAGGCTTGGGGACTTCACCTGCCTGTCTGCTGCCAGGCTGGCCAGGGCAGGCCTCTGACATGTAAGCACAGGGACGTCAGCTTCTAGGCCTCTCCAGTGTGTGTCCTGAATCTGCACGGGCTGTTGAGGGGCCGTGTGCCCCCTAAAACTCTTCCCAAGCCCCTACTTGTGTAAGGTGTGCCTGGCGGGTCGGTGGCCTCCTCATGGTGTCCCATCCTGTCCTAATTCCCTGGGCCTGGTGAACACGTCACAGCAGAGATGTGTGGGGAGGTGGGCTGGATGGCCCAGCGGGCCCACATCATCACAAGGTCCTTCATAAGAGGGAGGCAAGAGGGTCACAGAGAGGACACGGGAGGACAGGAGCAGTGGTTTGGGGATGCTGGAAGCGAGCATGAGCCAGGGGACGCGGGAGGCTTCTAGAAGCCGGCAAAGAGAAGAGTTGGACTCCCCCTAGAATGTCCAGAGGGAACGCGGCCCGGCGGCCATCTGGGCTTCTGAACCTCCAAACTATAAGGTGCCCCGTGTGTGCGGACACTCGGTTTGTGATAATCTGTCACAGCGGCAACGGGAAGTGCCTGCAGGCTCCCACACCTGGGGATGGAGTGGGACCACGGCCCACCCCCCCTCCAGGTCCGATCTGCTGCTCAGCCCCTGATTAATCTCTACGGCAGGACCACAGAGCCGTCCCTTTGCCCCGCCCACTGCGATAGGACCCCGACATCCCCGGGCTCCTTCACCCACTCCCCCGGTCCACTCTGCCTTTTGTACTTTCCTCAAAGACAGCAAAGCTTCTGAAAACCCATCAAAGGCCGGGGACCAAGTGTGAGCTCCCTTTCATGGCCGGCTTCCCCTGCACCCCTCCCCCACACGCTGGCCCCAGGGGATCCCGCCCCCCGCCCCATCACCAGGTTCTCTCCTCTGCCTGGAACACGCTTGTCCCCCCTCTGTGGTGGGACGCCCCGTGCACCCCCAGTCTCACTTTGAACGTCTCACCCTTGGGGAAACCTCCTTGGGGTGATATCTGAAGGGGTTAGAGCCCTAGTGGGGCCCCAAGAGCCTGAGGACCCTACACAGTAGGTCCTCATTTGTAACCACATGTGGTGCCGTGTCTGTGTGTCTGGGTGTCCCCGTCTCTCTTGGTGGACAGCCAGGTCATGAGGACAGGACTCTGCTCATTGGCTTGACCCTGACCCCAGGCCTCACCCCATGCTGGGTACAAGAGGACCATCACGGCGCCTGTCCCTGTGCCCCAGGCACAGGCTTCATCCCCCAAACTGGACACCACCTCCCCACTCGTGGCCCAGAAACAGAAGGACCATCTTCCCCTGACTCCTTGTCTGTGTCTGGAACAGCCCGAGACCCTGAACATCACCCTGGAAATACACTGTGCCTGATCCCTGAATCAGTGCCGTGTTCTCAGCTAGGGAATGTTTCTCTTGAATTGAATAGATCCTCTTTGCTTGTGGGAGCAAGGAAGATGTGCTGTGCATTAATCATATATTTTTTTTATTTTTACATTTATTTATTTATTGATTGATTTTGAGAGAGAGAGAGAGAGAGAGAAAGCACAGAGGAGGGGCAGAGAGAGAATCCCAAGCAAGCTCTGAGCTGCCAGCAAGAGCCTGATGTGGGGCTCGGATCACAAACCATAAGATCATGACCTGAGCCAAAACCAAGGGTCGGACGCTTAACCGACTGAACCACCCAGGAGCCCCTTTGAATTATATTTCTTATTTTTTCTATTTTGTGATGGACTGACCTCGTGGGGAGGCTGGCTGTCTGGGGAGAGACTGACCCTCTCCCGCTAGCTAATTCCTAGAGGGAGTGTACAACTTGCTTATGACACGTCCTTCATTTGCAAACCCGAGCACACCTCCTTACTTGACTTCCACACCGAGCCAGTGTCCCCTCCACCCAACAATGTGGGGCCACCCCTGTGCCCCAAGGCCTGCTGGGATTATTCAAGTTCACCGGCCTGAGCCTGCTCACCGTGTCTCACCTGTGCCTTCCCCCGGAGACCCCAGTCAAGGTGGGGACCCCTTGACTCCTGTCTCCTGCTGGACACTTCTCCCCGTGGTCCTGCAGCCACACCTGTCACTTCCAGGGGAGCCGTGAGCGATATCATACTTTTCTTTCGAAGGCATCAGCCTCTTGTGCTGTGTGGTCACCTTCACAAACGAGGACCAGGCACAGATCACATTGTTCCCACCATTTGTAACCCCCATGGTCTGCAGGGAAGACGAAACAGTGATGAGGGATTAGGGGGGTAAGTTTTTTGGGAAAGATTGGTCTGAGCGTGGGGAAGCCTGGCAGGGCCGGCAGGGTCCTGCACGGAGGACTTGGGGCCTCACACGTCCCTCGGCACGTGCTCCTCGGGTCCGCCTCCACCTGGCTGTGCCGCACGGTCCGGGGAGCCTGAGGACACCCCCCGGTCATGACCTCACGATGTCCACATCGGGACAAGCAGAGAGCCCTTGTGTTCTGGAAAGAAGCCCGTGCCTGAGAGCCGCTAGCTGCTTCATTTTGCGAGTTCGTCTTCCTGCCTTGCGTATGAAATCAGTGTATCTCCTTATGATAATAAGTAATCAAAATTCAATGAATAAAATCGCGAACTCTCCTAATAAAATGCAATGTCTACATCAGCAGAACCATCAGCCGGGCACAGTGGTATTTGTTCTTGAATCCCTCGGGGACGGGGAAGGAGAGCCAGCCGAGCTCCCGAGCTGGTGTTTCCGCCTGGCCCAGAGGTAGTCCATCCTGACGGCCTGCTGGCTGCTTTCATTTTGATGGCTTCAGCTTTCACAGGGTAACCCCATAAAGAAGTCTCTTAAGATGCATCTTTGAGATTCTGGCCCTGTCGCCTCCAATAAAAGCCGTAGAAGGGAAATTTCAATAAGATAACTCAAGAACATTTAATTTTCTGCTCCTTTGGATTTGCTATCTTATTACAGCCATTCAGTTAGCTAATAAATGTCCAATCCTGTCCAATCTTCATAGTGAGCGGAGAGGCTGGGATTTAAATAATTGGCTAGAATGTCTAGGGGGTGGCTTTTAGCCGAGACTGCCAACTGAACTGGTGGGTGCAGCGTCCCGTCCTGGCCCGTCCGCCCCCGGCCCTGCCCTGTTTGCCTGGAATGGGGGGGGGGGGCCGTGTGGGAGGGAGGGCGGTGGCAGGAGCGGAGAAGACGGGGGCCCCCCGATTTCACCCTCAGATGGGAGGAGGCCTGGGCTGGGAGCTGAGGGGGTCTGCTGACACCGGCCAGACCAGAAAGGCTTTGTTTTGTCATTTTGACACAAAATCTATACCCTGCCGGGCTTGGAGGTGATGGGTCCGGATTGAGCTGTGGCTGGTCACCTGGCGCCTGCTCAGCTCGAGGCAGCAGATGGGCTGAGGTCTCACTGTGAGCAAAGCCTGTCCCCTTCCGGGGGCCTGAGTCCGGCACGCCTGCCCCCCATCAGCTGGCCGTTTGGGGTCATGGTGGGGTCTGGAATGACTGTTTCCTCTTGCTTCCAACCGCCCGCTCAGAGGCCGTTCTGGAGGGTCTTTGGTGAGGCCACCCAGGCCAGGCGTCGGCTGCAGCCGATGGGAGGCTCCCCAGGGGGGGCGGGCCCGCCCCTCCCCTGTCACCGGGCGTACCCTCCACAGGGCCCTGCTGGGCGCTGGGGGAGCGTGTTTGCAGGGCTGTGCTCGCCGGTCCGTAGTGTCGCTGCAGGGACACAGCAGATGTACCGCGTGTGGGGAGCTCCGCGTCCCAGACCTCTCGCGGGGTGCTTGTGCTACGTGCTCACACTGGGTGTTTTAGCTCCAGATCTCGCCAGGTGCTTTCTGAGGCTGCCAGCCCCGGAGGAAGTTCCCTCCACAGCACCGCGAAGATGCCTGTGGTTTAAGCTGCACTCAGAGAACGTGGGATCGGGCCCGGGCATGTCGCCAGTGTGGCCGATGCCAGCAGAGTGACGGGAACCGGGGAGCGGGAAAGGGAGGGCTTGGCCTCAGCAGCTCGTGGCCTGGTGACGCGGGACGCAGCGGCCCCACACGTGCGGTGGCCACACGAGCGGCGACTGCCGTGGGCTGAGAAGCCCGGGCTCGGCGGGTCCCCTCTGCTGAGCCCGAGTGGCCCAGACTTCGCCCTGGCTGTGTGGTCAGGAGGACTGAGCCCAGCATGGAGGGCAGAGAGTGTGGTAACGGCAAGACGTGGATTTGAACCCACACCCTCTGTGTCCACGTCCAGGACCCGGGACTCGGGAGTGAGGCTCAGGGGGCACCTGGGTGGCTCAGTGGGTTACGGGTCTGACTTGATTTTGGCTCAGGTCACGATCTCATGGTTTTGTGACTTCGAGCCCAGTATCCGGCTCTGTGCTGACAGCATGGAGCCTGCGTGGGACTCTCCCTCCCTGTCTCCCTGCCCCTCCCCTGCTCACGCTGTCTCTGTCTTTTTCAAAAACACACAAATAAACTTCAAGTGAGACTCCCTTAGAGCTGTCAGGGCACACGGTTCTGGGAAATGTCAGGAGTCTCCCCGTTTGTACAGCAGGAGTGTGGGCACTGCCCTCCCCCTGGATGTGAAGCAGGGGCCGACGTGAGCTGCCGGTGCCCCAGATCTGGGACCCGGGAGTGAGTGAAGCCAAGGCTGAGGCTCCTGAGCCCGACATCCCCGGGTCTCAGGTGTCACAGCAGGTGATGCAGGACACCGCCTGCGTGTGTCAAACGTCGGCAGGGCCTGGCGGCCAGGGGCTCAGCCTCACGGGGACGCACGCGGGAACCTGGCCGGTAGGACTGAACCAGCTCCTGTCGAGGGTGCCCGTTGTCTTCACCATGTGCTTGTCCCGCTCTGGAGGCGTGGCCGATAGATGGTGACGACAGGGCCACAGGGAAGGGGCAGGCCGGCCACCCCGTGGGCCACCGCTGACCTCAGTGGGCCGTCCCCAAGCTCTTCCGGGTCCTGAGTCTGAGGAGGAATTCAAAGGCAGCCTGTGGGGGCCCTCCTGGTGGGGCGGGCTCTTGGTGGCACAGGACCCCCCAGAGGCTCTGTCTACACCACTCTCGGGACATTTCCCAGCATCCATGTGCCAGGCACCGCCCCCAGGTGGGCACAAAGTGGGGCACCCGGGAGGGGCACGGGCGGGGTCTGATTCTGCAGATCCCGAGTCCGGTGTGCGAACCCCAGGCATGCGCGTGCTCTCCAGCAAGGTGCACGTGATCTCCACGTGCAGACTCCGGATGCTTCCGGACATGAGTGGCCCTTGAGGTGGCATGGCCTTGGGTGTCAGGGTTCCTTTTGGAATCCTCAATGCACTCGGCCACCGGCTTCAAGCAGCCGTGGTTTCACAGCTCCCAGACAGGGCCAGCTCTAGTCTGGAGGCTCGAGGGAAGGGCTGGCCTCTGTGCTGGTTGCTCCCTGAGGTATAGGTGGGAAGTCCCGCCCCCTTACTGGCTGCCCGTCCCGGGGGCTGGGGGGGTGGCGGGGAGCTCATGCCAGAGGCCACCTGCCCTTCTCGCTTCTCCTCAACCAGATATGGTGCACTGGGTCCTTTTCCCTTATCTCTTTGCTTTCCGCCCTCGGCCAGAGAAAGCTCTCTGCTCTTAAGGGCTCACCTGGTTAGACCAGGCCCACCCAGTGAGCTCTTGATCTCAAGGTCAGTGACGGCAGATAGCATAACGGAATCCCGGGAGTGACACTGTGTGATACTCACAGGTTCTGGGGATTAGAGGGCACTTCTTTGGGGCCACATGTTATAAAGTCTGCCTCCCACACCTTCAGTCCACATGCCCACGGGCCTCGACGGGCCAGGCCCTGTGCTGTGTGCCGGGGGTGCCAGAGGAGGGAGACACTGACCTGCCCTCCTGTCGGTGCTCGAGGCTCACAGTCCAGATGGGAGACAGGCAGAGAAGCAGAACCTTCTTAGAGCAAACGGGTTCTACACTTAAAGATGCTGAGATGAAGTCACAGAAGGAAATCCTTAACCTGGGCCTGAGGGCAGCTATAGGACTGGGTCTGGAGGGAGGAATAGGAGTTCCCTGAGCTCAGTCAGGAGAGAGGGCACGCTTGTGCAGGGCACGCAGGAGCTCACGGTGAGTGCAGGAGGACCCCAGCTGGGCGCTGGGGCGCGGGGCGGGGGCAGGGCTGGGGAAGGGCCCCGAGGCAGGAGCGTGCCGCTGGGGCCAGGCCAAGGGAGGGCAGGGGAACCGTGAGGGTTCCAACCATCCTCCACTTAACAAACACCTGAGCAAAGGTGCGTCAGGGATCAGTGATCCAAAGACCCCAGTCCTTCTTCCAGAACCTCTCTGCTCCCCAGCCAGCTCCTCCTCTGCTGGCTCCCCAGCTTTTGGTAGAACCGTGACTGTGGCCATGAACTGGGCTGAATGGTGCCCCCCCCCGCCGAAGGTGTGCACAGCACATTCCCTAGAACTTACAGATGGCAGCTTATGTAGCACAGGTCAGGGAGTTCGGGGTCTGCAGACGGGGGATGGTCTTGGCTCATTCGGGTGGTCCTGGGTCAGGACAGGGCCCTATCAGGCAGGGCAGAGGGTGACGGATCTGAGCAGAGAAGGGGGCTGTGTGCCACAGGTGCAGTGGGAAACGTGGAGGCTGGTGCCCTTGACGGTGGGGGAAGGTAGCGAGCCGAGCACGGCCAGGAGCACCCTCCCCGAGCTGGGAAGGCCGGGAGACCGGGTGTCTCCTAGAAGCTTGGGAGGGGCCGGCTCTGCCCGCACGTCGACTTCAACCCAGAGAGGCGGGTGGTGGACTTCTGGCCACCAGAACCGGAAGAGACTCAGTCTGTGACAGTAAAGCCCCACAGCGGGTGGCACTGTGTTGCACTGGCCACGGGAAACTCCCACAGCTCCACCGACCCAGGGCCAGCCCAGTCGTCCTTGTGGCTTGGAATCGATCTGCACCCCAGCAGACGGGTGGCGTGGAGGAGAGAATGTCTGGGTGGGAGGGACCTGCCCCAACAGGCTGCCGGAGGCTCCGGGGCCCCTGCCACCTGCCCCGGGTGGAGGGAGGAGCTGGCCCCCGGGAGCCTGGCGGGTTCGAGATGCTGAGGTAGGTGGTGCAGGAGCCAGAGGCCGGCGGGGAGCAGGGCAGGGCCGGGAGGGGGTAGGGGGGGAGCACGTGGAGGCGGGTGGAGAGGGCCGGCTGTTTGGGTGTGTTCGCACACGTGCCCATGCGTGTACACACCTCTGGTTCGGACGCTTGTGTGTTTGTTCAGGAGTGTGTCCGCCCACCCACCCATCAGCTGTTGTGGGCCAGGCCCTGGGCTGCTGGGGGCCCCGCCCCGGGGAAGGCGGACCCGTGTGGAGCCTCTGGCGGGCACCAGTGTGGTGGCCTGGGGGGTGGAGAGGTTGTGTCTGCACCCCGATGCACACATTTCCCCCCCGTGCCCGGAGGGCCTGGGCTGGGCCGGGTGGGGGGCGCTCCCTCTCCAGCGGCTCTGGCTGGGGTCTGAAGCGCCTCCCGCCAGGTCCGCCGGTCCCTCCGTGTGGATCAGGAGGCCTTTCTCTCAGCTGCGGCCCCCGTGCTCACGTGGGGAAACCGAGGCCGAGGAAGGCGGCACAGGCCAGCCTGCCCGCCGGGTCCCCACAGGCTTTGCCCACCATTCCCGAGGACCAGGGCACGTGCCCAGGAATCCCCCTCTGGGGACCAGTCGCAAAAATGCAGCTACGTCTTTCTGATCAGATTTTCCAAAAACCAACCACGTAAACAGCCTGATGCATTAAACACACATCGACGTGTTTCCTCTGCCCCGTGAGGGATGCTTAATGCCCAGCCGTAACTCGTGCTATCTGTTTGGGCCAGGAGAGAGATGGCTTTATTTCCCCCGTAACTCTCTGTGGCACGATCCCATTGTTTACTTTGTGACACACATGGGCCGTCATTAATCACCTGGGGAGAGGGCTGGGGGTGGACGGCTGGCTTGCAAAAGGGGCGGGGAGCTCAGGAATGTCCCCACAGCCTCGTGGCTGTGTCGTGCTTATGGGCTGGGGGTCTGGGGGATTTCCTGCGCCTGTGGCCTTGCGGCCCAGGCCGTGGGCCTGTCCCGGGTCTCTGCACTCTGACAGAATTCCACAAAGTTCCAAGGGTCAGCCCAGAGCGGCGTCCCGAAGGCCACTGCCACTCTTGTCCCAGGAAAATAGATAACCATTAATTTTCAGTAGTCTAAAGTGTGGTGGAGGCATTACTGCTAATTGGCAATAAGAGATGCTAAATGAAGCAAAGTTTCATATTAATGAGCCGTTTATCAATACTAAATGGCCGGCTGGCTCCTTCCATCACTTGATTGGCATTGGCTTTATTTATGTCACAGATGTTTTCCCGCTTATCGAGCGGGTCGGCAGTTCTCCCTGCTCTCCGCTGCCCTCAGCGCCCCTCCTCTCCTGTTTTGTTTGAAACCTCTGGGGTTCACAGCTGCCCTGATCGGGGCGTCCCCTGCTCCTCAGGCCCCGTCCCAGGAGTCAGAGAACCTCAGTGATTCTCTCCGGATCCAGGAACTCTGCCCCCACCTGCCTTTCTCCAGACCCCGCGCAGGATTCGGGGTGTCCGGAAAGGGCCCCTGTTCTCACACCGAGTTCCCAGAAGGCCCAGCGCAGGCTGTGCTGGTTCCCGGTGGGGGATGGCCCTAACCGCTGCGGTGACCCTGGGACTTATCAGGCGGCATATCAGGTTCCGGGGGCTTAAAGCAACAGACATGTAGCCTTCCGTAGTTCTGGAGCCAGAAGTCCCAAACCAAGGGGTCTGCAGGGCTGTGCTCCCTCTGGGGGCTCAAGGGGAGGGCCCCTCCCTTCCTCTTCCAGCCTCCGGTGGCCCCAGGCGCTCCTGGCTTTGTGGGTGCATCACCCCACCCCTGCATCCCTCATCATGTGGCCTCTGCTCTTCCCACGGTGTGTCTTCTCCTCTTCTGTCTCTTATAAGGACACTTATTGGATTTAGGGCTTACGCGCATAATCCAGGATGATCTCTTTTCAACATCCTTAACTTGAATACACCTGCAAAGACCATTTCCTTTTTTTTTTCAAATTTTTTAAACATGCATTTATTTTTGAGAGACAGAGAGGGACAGAGAATGAGCAGGGGAGGGGGAGAGAGAGGGAGACACAGAATCTGAAGCAGGCTCCAGGCTCTGAGCTGTTTGTTAGCACAGAGCCTGGCGTGGGGCCCGAACTCACGGACTGTGAGACGTGACCAGAGCCGAAGTCGGACGCCCCACTGATTGAGCCACCCAGGCGCCCCAAGACCACTTTCCAAGTGAGGTCACACGTGCAGGTTCTGGGGGACGGAGGCAGGCCTCAAAGGCAAGGGGGTGCCCCAGGCCCCTTCATGTATCCTTCTGTTCCTGAAGTACCCCTCCTCCATCCTGCCGGAGTCCGACTGTGAGGCCCGAGCGAGACAGTGGAGGTGATGTGTGTAGCATTAACCTTAAACATAAAGCTTCCAGCTATTTTGCCAGCAGAAGATGGGTTTTGTTTGGAATAGCAGAGAATTGCAACCCGGGATGGGCAAGCAACAGCAAAACCGTGGGCAAGTCCGTAGAACAAGGCCGGGAGGCTCTTTTAGGTAAGAAAGGGGCCCTTGGGAACAACTGATGTAAGCAGAAAGCCCATTGGAGTAAACTGGGAGCTGGAAGCGTAGTGGCTTCTCATTGGCTGAGCTGTGACAGTCTCTCATTGATTGGCTGGGCTGTTGCAGGGGGAGAAAGAAACCTTCCTTGCTCTTGCTGGTGCTGGGCCTGAGGCCTCCCGCTGCCTGTTTCCTGACTCCAATCTCCACGAGGTTTCTTTTTATTAGTTTGCATGGTGCCGTGCGCCTCACTCAGAGCCTGGTGTACATGCAGCAGGTGCTCCCTAGGTGCTAGGTGACTTCTTCTGGGACAGTGGTGGGGTATGGGTGGCAATCTTATTGCAGGACCAAGGAGCCGCTACCTGGGGCCCCCAGCATGATGGGCAGAGATGAACTGTCCTGCCTGGTCCTGCTCCACGTCCTGGCCCGGAGCTATGAGCAAATAGAACAGTGTGCTTTGTGCTTTCCGGATTTAGGACTAGAGTTTGGGGTAGCTTATTCTTTAGTGGCGCTGCATCACAGGGTCAGGGCCAACCTGTGAGTAGGACCTGCCTGCCTTTGTCTGTGTCACCGCTGGTCAGTTGGCGTGGTCTCTCCTCCTGGGAGATGTAGTCCTGGCTGACATGGAGCGGCGCACAGCAAGGGCAGCGGTGGTGATGCTGGTTCGAGCGCACCCATATTGCCCCGGCCCCAGGCACCGCAATGAGCGCCAGACACGCAGAGCTCGTGGGAGCTTTTGGATGGCTGAGCAGCAGTGGTCTGTGTAGGGAGGGGACGAGGAGGGGAGTTCACGGGCTGCCACGCAAAGGGCTCTGTCCCTCCTGTGCCAGAGCCCGAGCTCTGTACTCCATGCGATGCTCACTCCCTCAGCACAGTTTCCCAGGATGGTCTGCCCTGGGGGTCCGGCGCCGCGTCCCTCACCCTGGCCCTGAGCTCCTCTCTACAGGTGCTGCCTTGGTGGGGGTAACAGATCAGAGGCAGGAAGTGTGTGTGTGTGTGTGTGTAGGTGTGTATATGTGTATATGTGCGTGGTATTCGTACATGTGTGTGGGGGGAGGCTGTGAACATATGTGTGGATGTGCATACGTGTAGTGTGTATACAGTGAAGGTTGCTTCGGGCAGTGGGAAGGCGAGCGGAGGGTGAGGGAGCTGGGCCTGGTCAGTGTGGGTGGAGGCCTGGAGGGTCCCAGCACCACAGCCCCAGGCTGCATGTGGGAGGCATCGGTGCAGGGACCCGGGAGCCCCCAGGACCCCTGGCAGCAGCACCCTCTCAGGATGGTAGCACAGCATCATCCAAATAGGGAGAATGAGGCCCAGGAAGGGAGCGCCTGCCCGGGGCTATAGGGGACTTGAGGCTGGGGGGGCGGGAGCGGGGCGGGGCTGGCCTCCAGGAAGTCAGCGTGTCACACGGCCCAGGGGCTGGCCTCTCTGAAACTCTCACACGCTGAGACTGAGTATTTTACAGGAAATCTGACTTGCAGCCTCAAAGATCTGGTGCCTGGCCTGGTGGGGGCTGGGGGCTGGGCACGCTCGTGGCCTATCTGGTGCGGCCTTCTGGGTCGAAGCAGCCAGGCGGGTACAGAGGGTGTGCAGATCACCAGCCGAAGCAAACTGCCATCTTGCTGTGGACAGAACAGGTGCTGGGCAGAAAGAGGAGAAATCTGGAGGCCTTCCTGGAGGAGCCGACAGCGGAGCTGGACCGTGGAAGCCGCCTCGAGACAGCGTGTGGGGCAGGTAGAGGGATCAGGAAGGCAAAGGCCCATGGGTGGGAGACGAGGGGCCCGGTTCGGAAAAGGGTTGGGGCCACAGAGCAGTGAGAGGCTGGCCAGAGTCCGGCCCCTCCGCCCTGGGCGGGCTTGTGCCGAGCTGGCCGTCCCCCAAGAGGTGGCTGTGTCTCAGTGAACGGGACACGTGCATGGAAATCAAGGTCAGAGGGAGTGAACGTATTTGGCCGATGGCCGCGTGTGTCCGCAGCAGAGCCCCGAGTACCTTCTGGGTATTTTCCATCTTCGATGTCGGCTGTGCTCTGTTATCTGGAGCTCCAAATTCACTGTCTTAATCGGGTGTTTTTTATGTCTTTGGGCTGTAATTAACGGCGTTCTCCATTATCGTTCCGCATATTAAAGAAATATTTTCCCCAGACCGGCAGAGGCAGAGCTCAATTTATGAAGAATTGGCCTCACAAAACACCTGGTGAGGTTTTTATGCTGTTTGGCAGAGAAAGGATGGATGGGGGTTGCCACTCTGCCTTCTTTTTTCATGCAAAATGCTAATAATCTCAGGACGCCTCCAGCCTGTGGGCAGCAGGGGTGGGGGGAGAGGGCGGGCGGATGCCCGCCTGCAGCCCACGGGGAGGGGCGCGGCTTGTTCGGATTACAAGCAAAATGGAGCAGGTGGGAGAGAGAAGACACCACAGAAGGTTGGGGGGCGCCCGGGGGCCGGGAGATCCAAACCCCCCAGGACTTACTTCTGTCCCTGGGTCTCCTTGGTTCCTTTTCTTCCGCTCAGCTGCCTGGAAGTTCTCACTCTCCTCCCCTCGGGATGGCGAAGGCCGGGCCCCCAAAGACGTCCACCCAGTCCCCAGGGCCTGTGACTATGTGACATCCCAGGACAAGAGGGACCTTGCCGGTGAGACTGAGTTAGGGATCCAAGATGGAGACTTGTCCTGCGTTGTGGGCGGTCCCAGGCCAGCACAGGTCCCGGCAAGAGGGGGGCAGAGGGTCAGACGGAGGGAACATGTGCCTTCTGGCCTTGAGGATGGAGTGAGGCCGGGATCCCCGACCTGCCGCCCCTCCAGGGCCCCGGGCACACGTGGCGGACGACTCACAGACCAGTCGGGAACTTGGGGAGATGAATTCCCAGCTGCGGCCTGGAGGTCCTGAGTCCACAACAGGCTTGGGTCGGGCGTCCCAGAGGGACCCCCGTCCCCCCCCCCCCACCCCCCTGCCAGGTTCCCGGGACCTGGGAGGCCAGATGGCTGCCTTGAGGAGGGTCACGAGGCCAGCGGGGCCCCGGCATGGGGAGGCACGTGTCAGTGGAGGCCTGCCTTCTGGTCTCACCTGATCCTCGCACAGGTGGGGGTGTCGGCAGTGTTTTTACTAGATTGTTTTCCCGTTTCCATCAGGCAGGATGGAGGAAGGGAGTGTGTCACTTGCCCAGGTCCCAGGTGGCCTCCCGTCCCCGGCTGACCCGAGGGCTCCGTGGAGGGGACTGCACACCGGTGTTTCTGACTCTGTGGTTCCGAGGGTGGTCCCGCCTCCTGCCCCCACCCCTGCTTCCGCTCAGACTCAGTTTCCATACTGTCACGGAAGCCACATGCACCTGCTGAAATCTGTGGATGTGATGCGATAACCAGGGAGGCAGGGAAGGAACTGAAGAAGGAGGCAGCTAGAAGGGAAAGCGGATGTTTGGGAAGAGAGGAAAACAAGTAATCAGGGCGTGGTGAGTCACACTCTTAGTAAAACACTGCTGCCGAGGAACGATGGGGAGACCATGTACAGATGCACACCCACGTGCGGCGCACTGTGCAAGCCCCGGGGTGCTCATCTCAGCTCCAAGCAGGAGCGTGCTGGCCGAGTTCTTGACATTTGAAACTGTTCTTTACGGGGCCTTCAGTCTGCCTTCAGACTGGGAACGGAGGCCCGGTCCCCCAGTCCCAGGCTGTCCCTCCCTGCGCCTCGGCTGCGTCCCAGCAGTCAGCACCTGGGATGGCACACCGGGGCCACTGTGCCCAGCCCAGCCAGCTTCGGCCCCAGGCCAGCCCCTACCCGAGACGACCCCCACCACGTGTCACCCCTCGCACTTGCCCCCACCCTGCGACCTGACCCTCATCTCCCGGAGCCTCCCACCTGCAGCGTGGGGCCCGGGGTCCCGCTGGGGGCCCTGCCCCGGCTCTCGGGAAGGGCCAGAAGGAGACACACAGGAGTCTGCGGTCACCCCTGAGCCCTGGCAGTTCTGGTGCTTCCCCAGGTGGGAGGGGCCCTGGCTACTCTCTGTCTGCACCCCGCACCCCCAGATCCAGGCTCTGCCCGACCCTGCGCCCTGGAGGTCCTGGCAGGAGATGGGGCAGGAGCAGAACGAGGTGCAGTCCCCCCGCCCTGCCCAGCACCTGCTCCTGCTCCCACTTACCCGCCACCTGGATGTGGCCGTGGCTCCTGCTGCTGCGGGGCTCGGGGCTCCAGTCCCCAGGGTGTCTCCTTGTCCCGCTCGTTTCCATAAATAACTCTCTCATTAATTTCCCCGGTTCAACCTCTGAGTGGAATTCTGGTTTCTGCTGGGAACCTGAGTTTTCCAAAGTGGCATCATGATTAATTTGATGTATTTAATTACTAAAAGGACATCATCACTCTTCCACTTTGTTCACTGAGCCCTCCAGTGAGAGCAAAGCCTCTCTCACTGGAGAAAGCCTTTCCTGCCCACACGACCCGCGCAGGGTCAGTCCCCTCCCGGGACCCCTGTCCCCATGACGGAGGTCTGCCTGGGGGTGGGCAAAGGTCCCTGGCCCCGAAGCTCCTCAGCCGATCGGCCCTGGGCCGATCCAATGTCACCTTCCTTTGGCCATCCTGTCCTACAGGGTCAACGTGCTCCATTGCTCGTGGCTCTGTTGGGATTGGGGACATTGGTCCCAAATCCCCGGGACTCCAAGATTGCACTCTGCTGCAGACATAAAGGGACCACCGCCTTCTAATGCGTGAGCTGCTGTGCACATGTGTGTGCTCAGCCGCGACCCTGCTGTGGGGCTGCGCAGAACAGGGGCTGTTCCACAGAGTGGGGTACACAGCTGGGGAGTTAAAGCCTGCTTCCAAGTCGGAATTAATCTCCCCCTATTCTGGGTTGGCCCAGGATATGGCTTGTGGACCTGATCACAGTTTATTCCTCATGGATTATCAGCCGGGTGGTGGTGCTGGTGGTGGAGTGTGTGAGTATGTCTGTGTGTGCACCAGCCTGTGTGTGTGCGTGTGTGTGTGCGTGTGTGTGTGCGTGTGTGTGTGTGCGCGTGGCTAAGCCCTCCTCCCCCTCCTTCCAGTCTCCAGGCCAAACATCAGCCCAAAGGCAGGGCTCTGTCTCTGGGCTGAGTGGATTTTCGGAGCAAACCTCTGTTCAGTATTCTGTTGGTCTGGGGACGGGGCAAGAGCCAGTGTTTTGCCTGAATATTACAAAAGAAAGACCATTTTGTGAGGTGCGTACGCGAGAGGGCGTCTCTTTTCCCCTATCAGCCCCTTTGAGCAGCGCCCCGTGGGTGCCGGGTTCCCCAGCGGCAACCGGCTGCGACGGCCCCTCTTCCCCGGAGCCCCTGCGCTGTGTGAGCCGGTGAGGATTTCCTCCCCGCCCCCCCGCACCCCCCTCCTGTGCTGCGCAGACAGTCTGTCCCCTTGGTCAGGCACACTTGCCTGACGCGCTTCTTGCGTTGACTGATGGTGACGCCTGGAGCCCACGTAGTCCATCCGTGGGTGAAGGGTGGCGAGGTCAACCCGGCCTCCCTCTGCCAACCCGGAGGCATTAATTCCAGCGTGGTCGGGGGGCTCTGGCGTCGGGGGCCTGGCCGTGCCAACAGGGAGGGCTATTTTGAGTCACACACACCTCGCGGTTGCTCTGACGGCCCCCCAGCCGGAGGTCCGGGGTGAAAGGGTAGTCGTGAGTCGCTCCTTGAGAGGCCTGCGGCAGGCAAGGTCCCCGCCTGGTTCTGGCCCATTTTCCCTTTGGCATCACCAGTCGTGTGCCTTCTTCCCAGGCAAACAGAGAGTCTTGCAGAAAGGATAATCAATTTCAATAATAAGTTAAATGGGTTTGCTTTTGTTCCCAGAAAGCCTCCCGCTGGGAGAGGGATTTTTTAAGAGACTCCTGGGTGGAGTTTTACTTCTGAACTTGGGCTTCCAACTGCTCCTGAGCTAATTGAGTATAGAGCATGAATAAACACGGGTGGGAAGCTGCTTCTCGCCCACTGGCCCGTGCCGGGAGAGGAACACTCCGGATCCCGCCGCGGGGTCCATGGGGACAAGCTTGGCAAGTTCCCCCATGGTCCCTGTCGTCAAGGACGCGGCACGGCATCGGCCACTCTTCGCCCCGTGTTCCAACGTCACTTCAGAGCCAGACTGCTCCGGAAATACGATGTGTGGCTTCTAAGACACGGGGGTGATGTTTGTCAGACCCACGGGACCTAGCCACCTAGATGGATGTCACACAGCCACACGCAGAATCGTGCTTCAGCCACGGACTCACCCAGGGTGTGCAGCCATCTGGACTATTCTGGTGTCTACGTCTGTGAGCACGAGTCCCGCTTTATCCCTTTGCCCTTTAAGGCTTAGAACAGAAGGGGGTACACGGTGTTCGATACGTGTTTGCAGGACGGATGAACGAAATGAGCAATCACGTCCAGATCATTTGGGTCTCTGGTTTGAGGACAGATTTTTTTGGAAAAACCAGTAGGACCTCGAGGGCAAGATCAGGCCGGGCACACCTATGCCATCATTGCATTAGCATACTTCCCGTACCATCACCCACGCTCGCCAAATACCCACAGAAAGAACATCAGTCATGTGCTGCAGTCAAGGAGCTCCTTACGTGGGATTTAAATTCTTTGTGATGACAGAAGTCCTGAATCAGCCAGTTTTCTTTTGATAATTCCTCAAAGCATCCACAACCACCTCTGCAGTGTGATGGCTCAGGGAGCTCACAGACCTCTCACCAGTGGATGTCTCTTTGTTTGAGACCCAGACAAAGTCATCGGCTTGCGTTAGGGGCTGCTTTGTATTAAGACAGTATCTTAAGGTGCTAAACACACACATAGCTAATGAGTTGCTCATATTGTAAGGGCTGTGCATGAGTGGGAAAAAAGGTGATTTTTATCTCCTGTGTCTTGCTCACTCGTTGAGCAGAAAAGGCAGGAAAATAAATCACAGCGTCTGTGTTCTTTCACTCCTTTCTCTTTTATGCCAAGAAAGTACAGGTGAAGGGATATGAATGGAATTCATCGATGGCATGTCTTCACTATAAATGGAGAATTGGGATTCAGATCCACTCATTGGTGTGGGGAGGAGGTTTCCTATTGGGTGCGAGGACCAAAATTTTGTCATTTAGGTAGAAAACCAGCTCATCAACCCATCCGCCCACCCATCCACCTGCCAACCATCCAACAGAAAACCAAACAACCAAAAGCAAACCAATTAACTCAAAAGCAACCAACCAACCAGTTAATCAACCAACTAGCCAACTAACCAGTCAGCCAACCAACCAACTAACCAGTTAACCCATCTTGCCTGGATTGGCTACCCAGCAAGGGCATGGATTATCACGCGGGGCCACGAAAAGGGGTTGTGGTTCTAAGTGGGAAAGTGCTGTGGATGATCTGTGCTAGTAAATGCCCTTTGTAGCAAAGGTTGGTGCTGACCCCCCTTTCCTTTTCTCCATGACAAGAGCCGAGGAAGAGGGGGATGCGGAGGAATGTTGATCCGTCGAGGACCAACGCGTCCTGGTGCCCACGTGGGCGTCCATGCTTGCAGTGCCCGGGGCACTGGGAGCTGGCCGTGGTTTGGAATTAGGAGGCACGGGTCTGAGCCCCCGAGGAAGCCGCACGGCCGCTGTGTCTTTCCGTCTCAGCCTCCTCACCTGTAAAAGGGGACAGATGATGCATACGCTGAAGGACCCTATTTGTAGATTCAACCAAAGTTTCCTTTGAAAAGTTCTAGTAAATGGTCAGATGCCTGTGGATGGTCATCGCCGCATGAACCACATTCCTGGAGTGTGCTGCGTGTTAGGGAGATGGGGAAGGAGGGGGCGCTTCCCTAGGCAGGGGGGCAGACGCAGGTGCAAAGTGTTCAGGCTGCGTGGTAAATGGTGAGCGCCTTGCTCCCCTCCCCCACTGTCTGTAACGTGGTCCCCACCTTCCTGGCTTCTCTCTGGGGTGTTGCGGTCTGCCACGGAGGAAGAGACCGCTTCTGCTTCACCAGTCCCCAGTTGACCACGTCTGATGCCTTCCCATCCCATGAAAGGTGCATTTTGGCTTCCTTCCCTGAGCAGGCACACTCTGAGCCACCTGCTCTCCGGCCCTGGGTTCAAGCCCCGCCCTCACTGCCCCACTCCTGCCGTTTAACCACGAGCAGCCTCTCAGCAGTGTTGGCCACTCCCAGAGGTCGTGGATCCACACCCGCGTAAGCTGAGCCCCCTGCCCGCGTTTCGGTTCCTACCACCCATCTCCAGAGGACTTGCCGAGCTCCCACCTCCTTCTAGAAGGTTCTGCGTGCTTATAATCACCGCCCGTCAACGCTCCTGGCTGCTCCCACTCTTTCTCTGTGCCCTGGCTCCAGAACACCCTAAATCGTTCCAGAACGTGGGGATTCGTGCCGGCTCCCAAACCGACAGGCTGCAGCTCCTCAGGGACAGGGACCTCGTTCCGTCCAGCCTTGCAGGGAGTGTGGGAGGCCGGGCAGGATGGAGCCACAGATGCCGGGGGCTTCCAGCCGAGGCAGGGGCGCCGCTGGGGTCTGTCTTCTTAGCCGGCACGAGCCCTTGAAGGGCAGGGAAGTGCTGCTGTGTCTTTCTTGTCCTTGGGAAGCACGAGGCTTGCCCGGCAAGGCTCAGCCACCACCTGCCGCCTGGTGCGTCCATCTGAATGATCCAGCACATGAAGAATGGTCCTGCTCTTAACCGAGGCTGTCCCCAGGATATATATTTTTTAAATTCAAATGCTCCAACTCTCTTCTCCCTCTTGGGAGGTTGGCAAGGAGCAGATAGGAAACTTCTCTGCGGAGGGAGGAGTTCCTAATCTTCTGCCGCGCCTCCCACTAGTGTGTGTTGGTGGGATTCTTGGGTTCACCCGGGAGACACAGTCCATCCCTGACCTTCTCCTGGCTGGCAGCCTGGCCCCTCCTCCTGAAAGATTCAGCTGCTCCCATGGCTTCTAGAACCCCGGCTTGCTCCTCTCCTCACCTTGGCTGTTCAGGAGCGATATCCCCCAATGGGTGTCCGACGAGCCCCTATGTTATCCAGGGATCTTAGCCGCAGGCTGCCAAGAATCTGCTCGGGCTGCCTTAACGGGAGCGTGTTTAGAATAAGGGACATCTTGGAAGGACAGGGAATCAGGTTTGGGTGTCATTCTCTCAGGAGCCAAGCAGTGAGGAGAAGACCCCAGCCAGCCCGAGAGCCGCGTCAGGGAAATTTCCAGGGGTGGCAATAGCCACCATGTGGCAATCACTGAGTGAGCACTGACCGGTGAAGCAGGGCCAGAGGCCACAGCTGAGCCTGGGCCTTCACCACTGGCCATTGTCCCTCTATGCTGTTTAGGTCCCAAATCAGGCCGGCGTGGCCCCCGGGTGGAGGTTGCATCTGGCAGGAGAACCCTAGCTCCCTGCCAGGGGGACGAGCAGAGGCCCAGGTCTCTGACCTGTGCCTGCCAGCGGGGTCACCACCTTGGCACTCCTGCCCATGGTTTAACATGCTCACCCTCTCTGTGAAAGGGAGGGACACGCTGTCACCCGCGGTGGCATCCACTTCCTGGAGACGGTGTCCTATCACGGTCCGCCTTGGTATCTGCAGCCCGTGAGCCAGGTGAGAAAGCTGCCCGGCACCTACATGCCGTCTGTGAGGCAGGAGGGGTAAAGGAGATGTGACTAGGGGACAGCACCTGCCTGGGGCAAGGCCGGGGTTGATGGGAAATTCCTTCATCCATCACCCATCCTGGATTTGTCCTTAGCCAGCACGCAGTCACATAGGTTCCTCCTCTTGTAGGGCGACCCCGAACTTCAGTCCTGAGCTGTCCGAGCCCTTGATGGTCCTGGGGGCTGCTATAGCCTCTGGCTTCTGTCCCTGTCCCTGGCGGTCCCAGGAAGTGCCACAGAGGGTGTGTGGTTGCTGACCTACTCTCTGCCGTCACCACTGTGTAGTGACATGCTGTGCTCCCTGGATGGCCAGGAAACATTTCTCCAGATGACACAACGGTGTCCCTACCTCCTCCTGTCCAGGGACATGAGGAGCCCAACCTGGCCAGTTGGCTCCCCAACCTTTATGTCAGTGGGACTGTTACTGGAGCTCCTTTGGGGACCAAAATGCCAGAATCAGGAGAGCCCGGAGCTTCCCCGACCAGACACACGGGTTCATAAGTGCGCATGTAAGTGACGGAGTGAGAACTGTCACTGTCCCTTCCCCACCTTGGGTCCTGAGCCGGCACCTGCTGGGAGAAGGGACGCTAGGCTGCGTCACAAACTTAGAGGCTTGACAACATCTGTTCATGACGGCACCGTGTCCACGGGTCAGAAGGCTGAGCTTGGCTGAGTTGGGCTCTTCGCTCAGGGTCTCACAGGGCTGAAATCGAGGTGCTGCTCGGCCTGCCTTCCTTCAGAACTTGGGGTTCTCTATCAAACTCATGGGGCTGTTGGCAGAATCCAGTGTTTTGTGATGGCAGGACTGAGGCCCCTGGTTTTTGTTTTTTTTTGTTTTTTTTTGTTTTTTTGTTTTTTTTGCTGGCTGCTCTCAACTCTTAGCCTTGTCCGTTCCTTGCTCTGTGACCCGCCCAGGCCCTGTCACACCATGTCCTTCAGGAAGGACCCAGTGCTTTTTGAGGACTTCCCTGATTGAGTCAGGCCCACCCAGGATAATCTTCCTTTTGTTCAACTCAAAGTCAGCTGATCAGGGGGCTCTAGTCACATCTTCGAGTCTTTTCCACCGTATCCGTTAACGTATGCACAGAACCGCTATCCCGTCATACAGCTAAGTGCTGCCCACACTCAACAGGAGGGGAGGATGCAGGCCGTCTCTACACCAGGCACTGGAAACCCAGGGCCGCCTCCAGATGCTGCCTACCGCAGCACCGTATTTCAGCCCGTGGCTCAGGGCAGAGAAGCATGTGGGCCTCTGGGTAGAGTCCCGGGCGAGTCCCTAGCAGGCCGTTTCACACTCCTGTGACCCAACGTGCTTTCGCCTGATGGTGTCTGACCAGCAAGTGTCATGAGAATCAGCTTCTTGTTTTGTCTCTTTTGTCCCCTTCTGCCCAAAACAGCTCCTCGACAGAAGCAAAGTTGAGGCTGATTCTTTCACAGGGACAGAGTATTGGGGAGCCCCCCCCCCCAAGCTGTGGGGAAAGAGAGGTGGGCAGACGAGGCAAATGCTTGTGTGAACTAAGTGTCTACGCTTCTGCGCCCTCCACGTTGGCAGGTGCGATATAATCCACCGGCTGCCAGTTGCTTGTGTTTGCAACCGGGTCAGGGTGTAGAGTTGGCCAGTGCTGATGGTACCTGGGGCTCCCACAGAGTCAGCTCAGCAGTGTCGTCCTTGCCCCCAGCATCCCTGTGTCCACAAGCCCACTGAGGACGCACAGGGGTGGTTGGGGAACGAGACAGTTTCACCCCTGCAGACCACGCCCTTTGGGAACCAAGGGGAGTTCTAGCTGCATCCTTCCCCCTGAACGCTCTGTTTCCAACCTTCCCTCTTGTTCCTTGGGGTCCCTGGACACCCAGTCAACTCCACTGGGGATCCCCTCTCTCCACTGCCCGCGATGCTCGCCGGGTGGGCTGGTAACGCCCGTGTTTTCTTCTGTGCAGGGCCGTCGGCAGGCCAGACGTGCATGTTCCCTCAGTTGGCTGACCATACACTTGAACCCAGCAAACCCAAGCCCCCTCAGTGTCCTTACGGGATGTGCATCTCATGTATTCATTTGACGGGTACGTGTGGGTGCCTGCAACACATCACGGGCCCCACTTCTGGCTGCTAAGCATAGAGAGGGGATGCCACAGGGCGCCTGGGCCGCTCAGTCTGTTAAGCACCCGACTTTGGCTCAGGTCATGATCTCATGGTTCGTGGGTTCGAGCCCTGTGTCGGGTTCTGTGCTGACAGCTCAGAGCCTGGAGCCTGCTTCATAGTCTGTGTCTCCCTCTCTCTCTGCCCCTTCCCTGCTCACTCTCTCTCTCTCTCAAAAATAAATAAACATTTAAAAGATTTTTAAAAAGACAGGGGATGTCACAGGTGTGGTCCTAGCCCTGGTGGAGCCGGGGAAGAGCCATTTAAACAACTAATAAGGAACATCTCTGTCATCAATGACTGTTGTGGCGGCTGAGGAAGTGAGGGCACTCGCCGTCCCTGGTGTCCCATGAGCACTGGACAGGCAAGCTAGGCACCGGGTCCTTTCTCCTCTCCCTGCCCCGTCATCACTCTCCCACTTGGCTGGCCTGTTACCGCCCCTCCTCCAACCGTCCCCGTTGCTGTGGCCATGGTTTTGACCGAAGCAGAGTTACCCTTTCCGTGCTTGTCTTTACCAGGAACCCACAAGGGGGGCTTGGAAAATGCAGGTCCGATCGTGCCCTTGCTCAGCCAGAAACACTCATTTCTCTGTGTGCCTGCCAGAAGCAGTCGCAGCTCCGGGGCGTAGGCCTTAAAAGGGTGCTGTCTGTCCTCCTCGCCACCCTGGTTGCATTCTGCGTCCCACACACCCCAGGCCACCTGGAGCCCCCGGCCCCCTCCCTGGGCCGCTTCCAGCCTGTGTTCTGGGAACACTGCCCTCGGCCTGGAACGCTTTCTGCCCCCATGTCAGGACCCAAAGAGCTTCCTTTTCGGTTTGCAGACCCTATTAGCCCTAGCCCTTGGTCGAAGTCTCTTTTGAAAACCCCAAACAGAGATAATCAGCCCGCTTTCTATTTCCTCCCGTGCCTCCGACGCCCTGTGGCCACCACATGCATCACTTTGCACATAATCACCTGTTTACCACGGAGTCGTGTCTTGTATCGAGTTTGGTTCTCCGGTCACCTGGGAGGTGAAAATTGCTTGTCATCAACATTACTTTTAAAATTCCCTTCAATTGCCCATAAAGAGCAGTGCCCACGGTTCTGTGTCAGTGCCCACAGGCTGGTCAGTGCTTTGCTACGATCCTTGAGGACTTGTTGTTTGTTTGAGGGAGTCTTTACCGGCCCCCCAAACGGGAGTGTTTGTCTGTCCCCGTCAACGATTGTGGAAAGTGTGGGATCCTGCAGTCTGTCCAGAGGGCTCGCTGGCAGGGTTTGGCCAGCCCAGGCTTGTCCGGGCCGCGGTCCGTGGCCTACACATTCCGTGGCCTACACTCGCTGAGCACCTCAGCGGCTGAGGCCTACGCCCTCTCTCCCTGGGCGCCTTCTCTGGTGATTCAGTTAAATGAGCATCTGACGTAAACCCACATATGTGCTTCGTGTCTCCGCTAGATTGTAAGTTCCCCGAGAGCAGAGACGGCGGGTTACTCATTGGCCGTGGCCGCATAGCAAGCCGCCGGGGAAGCGGTGTCTACATCCAGGCCTATGTTCCCCTGGACGCCTGCATTAGGGGGGGAGTTCTGGTCTTATTAATTAGTACCCTGAGACACAGCCACACTCCTGCCCACTGAGGGGCCGCGAGCTGTGAGTGATGGTGGCTCAGAAGGGGCAATATTTCTCTCCCGTTCTGTCCCCTCTTTCTTTACGGCCATGTTATGTTGCTCTGTGCAGTTGTTACTAGCATTTATTACTCCAAAGTCTAACCTTTCGAAGGCTGAGCAGTGTTCACGGAAGGAACGATAAATTTCACCATAATAATCTCATTTAATTTCCTTATAAGCCAGCATCTCCTGACACAGGCTTTTTCACATGCGCTGTAAATAGGCTTTCCGTATGTTTTCAGATCCGACTACTTGAGCTTTTTAGAAAATGACCCTGAACCCGGGAAGGAGCAGGAGGAGGAGGGCTTGCCAAATCGTGAGTAACCGGGCTGTTGGCCCCAGAGGTGAGGACTGAGACACACCATCCACCACCTCTGCCCGACACCCGGTTTCTGCACAAACAGAAGGCTTCCTGTCTTTAGGTCTGTGAACTGGGACATGTGGCGTGGAGATTCGCATTAAACGTTTTGAGATTCAAGGGACGGACTGTTGTAAATAGACACTAAGCAATTCAATCCTTACTCAGTCCGGAGGTTTATTTCCGATTATATGGACGTTCCAATCTGAAGACCCAGCTGATGGAAATTCTGCTCCATCAGGACCCTCCCCTCCCTCACCGTAGGTCTCTACCCTGGTTAATGTAGCCTTCGGGCTATGACACACTTGTAGATTCGGTGGACTTTTGTGTGGCATTTGTCTTTGGTGGGGACAGTGACAGTCAGCGTGCAGGGAGCTCTTCTGTCTTCTGCTACAGTGCTTGAGTCAAAGCTGCTCTGGGAGGCAGCCTACACGTTATTCGGCAGAGCCATCTAGGGATAACGTGTGCTCCCTGTTGTCTCAGAACGCTGGGCACCAGTTTAGAGCCTTCATGGGTTTTGTTTGGCGTAGAATGCTAGACTCAAAGGTCCTTCAGGGCTTTTGAAGATGCTACACGCTGTCTTCCAGCCAAAGGCGTTGTGGCGGAGAAAATATCAGTCCTCCTTCTCCTTCTCCTCCTCTTTTCCTTTCCCTCCTCCTCCTTTCCCCACTGGTAATCCCCATTGGTAATCTCTTCGGTTGCTTTAACAATGCTTTGTTTGCCTTTTTTGTTCTGCATTGCCTGATATTGGGTCCAGATGTATGTTTATTTTTAATTCTCCTGTTTATGAGTCAACGGGCATTTTCAATTCCAGAACTCACGTAGCCGTTATCCTCTGGCTCCTTCTCTTTAGGCTTGCCATCTGGATTTTTGCTAGATCTGTAGCACGCCAGGATCACATTAGCATATCCCCAGTTTCCTGTGGCCCCTCAGTCATATTTTTACACCTTTTGCCTCTCCGTACTCATTCTAGGTGATTTCCTCATTTCTATCTTCCAGTTTGCAAATTCTCTTTTCAGCTGCTTCGATCTATCATTTGAGTGATTAATGGACTTTTCACTTCAAATGATCATATTTTTCCTTCTGAGAACTCCTCTGCGGCTGAAGCTTTCAAACCTGTTTGTTCTTTTTAGAATTTCATTCTTTGCATGTGATTCCTGGTCCTATGTCATCTCCTTGATTGCTTTAAGCATAATAATTCCATGGTTTCACAGGATCCCAGCTTTTTTTTAGGCCCTTGGGATGTTGTTCCGAATTATTCTCTGGGTTTCGTGAGAGGGTTATACATCCCTGCTGCAGTCATGTGATGTGCACTGCTCCCCTGCGAGAAGAGCTACTTCCCACCCTACTGACATCAGCTCAGGGATCACTTTGGCCAAATGGATGTGAGCAACAGTGCCACATTTTAGCGATAAGCTTAGAACCCACTGCAAAGTTTGACCATTTCATAGTTTCCTCTCTTCCAGGAGAACATGTCCCTATTAAATAGGGGCTATTCATTCTGAGTAGAGTTTAGAGTGGAGGAGGCGACGTATGGAAAAGAGCCAAAGCCAACCCACAGCTGCTGCACCTGAGAAGTAATGTGAGAGGCGAGTTATTCCTCTAGGTCATGGGACTTTGGGGCTGTTTCTTACACAGCATAACCTAGCATAAGCTGACTACAACAGGCACTAACTTTACCTTTGTGGCGTCTGCTCACGCTCACTTACGGTGAAGCAATTACTCATGTGGTGTGTAATTTTTTATTGTGAACTTATCTTCATTGTGAGTTGTTCTTGTTTGTAACTGTGGGAGTCCCATGGACGCTGGGTGGTAGGTGTGTCCCTACTGAACATGTTTTCTTGTTTTCCTTGTTTCTGCCCAGGGGCCCCAGGTTTTCATTGGTCTGGGTCCGTGTTTGTTTTCTGAGAACTTTTATTCCATATTGACCCTGTAAATTCAGACCTCACTCCTATATATGGCCAAGGCTTCCATGTTTAATCTTCATAAGATCTCTGTTTCCAACTGGAGTCGGACGCAGACATGGCGTCCCTTGTCATCTCCATCTTGCGGGCAGCTTCTGTCCACTTTTCAGGGTGGATGGGCCCATCTGGGGCCCCACCCTATGCAGGGGTCTCAGGTTCTGTGTCCTGCTTCAGTTCAAGGCCATGTCCTTCGCTCCAGATGGGTGTGAACACCCTGGCCCCTAGCTGCTGGGGCTTACATCTGGTCAGGTTTTCACTGACCTGCTATGTACCGGCTTTGAGTCTCCACTCTACTTCAGGCACTGGGTCCTTTGCTTTCAGTCTTGACTATGTTTGTAAAACAAAATTAGAAGTTCATTTTGTGGGGGAGGAGATGGGACGCTGCATGGGTCAGCCCTTTCTGCTTACCTACTTGTTCACCTACTCCCTGGGGCTCAAACCCCATGAGGGCTGGGGCCATTCACATCTGGCTGACTGTCATCCTTGGTGCCTAGGACAGTGCCTGGGACATGGAGGTGTTCAGTAGACTGTTATCAATACATTGAATAAGTGAGAATTTAAAAGAAGGGGGTAGAGAGGGACCAGCAGAGGGTGGCCAGTGGCTTCTGTCTGTTGTGACCCCGCTCCTCTGCCCTTTGCATCAGTCGGGCTGTGTCACAGAATGGTTTGTGCAGCATTTGGGAAGAAGGGGGTTTTCTTTTCTTCTTCCCAGGAATTGGTCTTCTTGTTCCCATGGGAGCCAGAGCAAGCCTTAGCCCCTGTAGAGTAGTTCCCACTGTTACGGACAAGGGGCACACAGATGGGGAATTACAACCCCATGTGGTAAGCGCTATGACAGAGGAGAGAATGGGTGAACTACAGGATGGGAAGGAGGTGCGCTCAGGAAGACCTCCTGGAGGAGGTGACACTTTGACCTGAGTCACGACAGTCAGGGGAGGGATGGGCAGGGCATCCCTGCTGGGGACATGACACACGGCAAAGGTTGCGGGCGAGGGCATGGGGTGTGTCCTGGGGATTCGTCAGGCTGGGCAGAGTTTTCATATTTTCAGGCCATTCATGCCTCACCTTCCATGTGCAGATATTAATTTCCTTGGATTATTCTTTAAAAAAAATTTTTTAATGTTTATTTTAGTTTTGAGAGAAAGAGAGTGTGAGCAGGGTAGGGGCAGAGAGAGAGGGAGACACAGAATCTGAATCAGACTCCAGGCTCTGAGCTGTCAGCCCAGAGCCCCATGCGGGGCTCGAACCCACGAGCTGTGAGATCGTGACCTGAGCCGAAGTCGGCCGCTTAACCGACTGAGCCACCCAGGCACCCCTGATTTTCTTGGATTATTCTTATTCAATGTCTTTGAAAATGCAGATTCTCTTTTCAGAAGTTGCACATTCCCCCAACAGCCAGCATGGAAACAAAGGGGGTAACTTATGGACGCAGTTCAAGAGGAGAAGATGGATGGTTTCCAGATGTCTCTAGAGCTTTCTGGGCCAGCTCTGACTCAGGCACCCCCCGGACATCAATAGTGGAGGCTTTCGGGCAAGTGGTCCTCGGCTCTGAGGGCGAAGCTGGCTCTGGGCGGGTACAGGCTCCATCTCAACTGGACGCCTTGGGGCTCTCTGGCCCAGAGCGGTGACATCACCCCCTGTCGGCAGGGGGAGGGGCTAAGAGACCTTCTCTTCTATGGGGTTGTTTTAAATGCTATGAAGCACATGAATGCCACCGGCTGAGTCTGAGGGTTATTATTATTATTGATACATTTTGAACCAGGTTTCTCTTTTTCTCATTCCTTTTTTTTTTTAATTTTTCTTTAATTTTTTTTTTTTTTTTTTTGAGACAGAGAGAGACAGAGCATGAGCAGGGGAGGGGCAGAGAGAGAGGGAGACACAGAATCTGAAACAGGCTCCAGGCCCTGTGCTAACAGCTCAGAGAACTACAGGTCTCCAACCCATGAACTACGAGATCATGACCTGAGCCAAAGTCAGATGCTCAACCAACTGAGCCACCAGGCACCCCTTTTTTTCTCATTCTTAAATCTATTTATTTATTTATTTATTTATTTATTTATTTTACTGAACCCAGCCTTCGAGGATCCAGGTAGTGGCCACTGGTCAGGTCTCCCCTCCAGGCGCCCCCAGGGCGGCGCCTTGAGAGATGGGGAGGCTGTGTTTCCAGAACCCGCTGAGCGCCTGCCCCGGGGACACGGCCGGCCCGCCGTCCTGCAGGCTGGGAAGGCATCACGAGGACCGGGGAGTCATCGAGCACACGCACAATGTATTAACTTTGACTTGTGAATTAAAACACCCAGTGGTACAATTAGGGAAGAGCAAAGGGAAATGAGAATCAGCCTTTCCTTTTTCCTGCCTGGAATCGGAACCCGACAAGTCTAAATAAAAGTTGAAAAAATTCAATTACTATGCAGATGGGTTTCAGGCGTCTCCCCTTCCTGTCATCTTGCTTCTAAATCCACGGTGAGAAGCCTCCGCTGCTTCTGCGGGAGGAGCTGACGGCCTGTGGGGGGAGGTGAGCCACCCCTCCTCTCGAGGGTGCCCCAACCTGCACCGGAGGGGCAGGGGCACAGGGAGACCCCCGCCCGCCCGGACCCATCTCTGGGAACCCCCCCCCCCCCCCCGCGTTCTATCTCTGCATCTCAGAGCCCGGCGGCCGGGACCCTCACCGGTGCCCGTCCGCCCTCCCCTCTGCAGTGCACTCTCACTGTGGGCAGCAGAGTGCTGAGGCGTTGAAACAAAGAAAAAGGGAGAAGATCCTCTCTTCCAGGAAGCCCTCCAGGCCTCCCAGTGGCGAGTCCCACAAATCTGACCCCCCCAGCTCTTCCCTTCGCTTCGGTGCCTGCCACATTTTCTCTTCTCCCTGGCATGCTTTCTGCTTTCCTCCACCTGCCCTTTCTGAGACGGGCTGAGCAAAGGGTGGAAGGCCGGGGCCCCAGGACCCTGTCTGAACAGGGAAGGGGAGGATTTGTGATCAGATGTGGGTCTGAACTTCCACTGGCTCGGGCTTCTTATTTACGCCGTGACCGGAACGTTTGACCTGCAGGGAGCCGGGCCTGGGGCCGCATCAGCAGTTACCAGGAACACGAACCTCCCCCCAACACGCCCCGCCAGGAGCTCAGACCCTCCATGAGGCCAGCGGTGCTGCTGCCCGCGGGGCTGGGAGAGGACCCCGTGGCCGTCACCGTCCCCACACGCAAGGACAGTCCTCTGCTTTGGCTGCGCTAGCTTGCGTGGCTCTGAGCTGTGGAGGCCCGAGTCTTGAGTCCTGGTGCAGCCGTACCCTCCCCCTGCTTTGGTCCAGGGGCGGCCGGGCCACCCCCACAATCCTGCTCCGGCAGGTTCCCTCCAAACGCTGGCTTGCGGGCGTCCTGAGGGGCTTGTGCTCGTTGTGGGTCGTGCCGAGCGCACCCCGGCTCCCACTTCTTGGACATATGTGGAGACTGAAAGTGCAAAGAGATTAAAAGTGGACCTAATGGCAAGATTAACCGGGGCTGGCCCTGCACGATCCTGGGGACGTGAATAATACGTGCTGAATGGACGGAAAAGGACGCGTCCCTGAGGGTGAATGACAGAAGCCGTTCTGGGCGGAGATGGCCTCAGGGGGAGCACACGACATCTAAGGAGAAAACGTGAGGCTGGCGGAGCCGGGTGGGGGGCGGGAGTCTCCCTCGTCACATCCTCTCTGCTGCCCCGCCTCGCCGATCCCGTAAAAATTCAGGCTTATTTCGGAAAATCTGGGCACGTTCCCATCTTCCTCTTGCCTGTTACGACTATGCGGTTACCGCTCAGCCGGTCCCCCGTGCGTCCCTGGGAGTCATGTCTCTGCCCCCGAGTGCCAGGTCCTGCACGTGTCCTTGAGGATGAGCCTGGCAGTGGGCGGGGAGGGGGACCCGCAGGTCAGGGGGCAAGCTCACCCACGGTGACACTGGTGGGCGTGTGTGTTGTGAGCACGGCAGGGGGCTCTGGTCTGCAGGTTGCTGTGGCTCCTCCGTCTTCCCAGGCTGGCTCTGGCCCCTGTGAGCTCTCCGACCCTGGGCTCCCGGGTCTTCCCCAGGGACACACTGGGACGCGCCTCCCTGGACCTCGAGGGTGCATGAGATGATGCGTGCAAACGCGCAGTCCTGAGGGCAGCGCCCAGGGGGGCTCGGGCAGGCAGTGGCGCCTCGGGCTCTCGTACTCTTGCATTGCTGCCTGCAGGT